>NC_135977.1:13495854-14100560 GCF_053455715.1 Rhinoraja longicauda
AGTCTTTCATCTGCAAAGTTGCTTGTCCGTCAAGTATCCTGTTCTCCCCATCCCTGCTCATGCTTATATTGAACGGGTTTCTCAGTGACAGATGGTTACTCAGGTGGCTGCATCGATGGATTTCTTTTTATTAATTGTTCAGGGGACCTAGACCCTGATGGTAATTATTGTCCATTCCTGACTGCCCATGACATGTGGTAGATGTTTCGGAGAGCAGTTAAGTCTTGCTCACATTGGTGTGTCTAGAAGTGCAAGTGGACTGGACTGGGTAAAAATAGCAAGTTTATTTGGCCAACCCCCGAAATTTAAGTCTGAGCAGGAGGAGCAAGGCTGCAGCCCCAACTGGAATCTTGAGAACGCAGACAGTTTTTTAATGGGGTACATTCAGTCCAGGCGACCGTGTTTGATCGGAATCCCCACTGGGGTTGAAACCAGATGTACTAGACTGCAGAATGATGTTGGTCATAGCAGATGTGGCCATCCTTGGAACCTGATTCACCCATGGTGATGGTGTAGAAGAAATGAGTTGCAGATGGGTGAGGATGGAGCTGCCTCCATTGTGGGGAGGCTGGGGCGATGGTTCTGTCCTTCAGTTCAGCAAGTTAGTGGAGCTTCTGGACGTGATTGGGATTGCCCATGCCCTGATGGAGAGAGTATCAGCGTGAACTGAATATGGGTGGCAATTAAAGTATCAAAATGTATTTCTAATTTAATATCCTGTTTCTGACTTTGTATCAGATGTCAAATAAATATTGAACATTGATCAACTGATGACCTATCATCATTTCTTTATCCTGATTAATGGAAAAATCAGACCATTTTATACACTGAAAACTTTCATTGGCAATAAAGGGTGGAGCTTGTCGAAGTTCTGGAATTACACTTTAAAGTGCTTGAATCACCTGGTTGTGGCCTCTGAGGCAGAACCTATTACATTCAACCCCACTTCAGAGTCCAGCACACAACTTGGGCAGCTGTGTGGCACAGCAGGTAAGACTGCCAACTTGCAGTTCCAGAGACCTAGGTTCAATCCTAAGCTCGGGTGCTGTCTGTGTAGAGTTTGCACATTCTCTGTGACCAGCAGGGTTTCCCCCAAACATGTGGGTTGCTAGTTTGATTGGCCGCAGTAAATTGTCCCTAATGTGTGCGTGAGTAGCAGAACCAGGGGAGAGTTGATGGGAATGTGGGGAGAATAAAGTTAGCGTTAGATTGATGGAAGTGGGGACAATTGGGCCCATTCCCGTACTGTGTGTGACCCAATGGTAATACAAATCCAGGCTGGCGCTTCAATCCAGGAGCAGGAGGCTCCACTAAAATGCTGGTTGTTGGATGAGAAGTCCATTCATGCCCTTCAGCCTATCTTAAGTGGCAAAGGTTCTCCCGTAAGTCTGGAATGTTGGCACCATTGTGTGCAGCCCTGACTTACTGATTGTCCTCT
The DNA here is from genome assembly GCF_053455715.1 of Rhinoraja longicauda. Lineage (NCBI taxonomy): Eukaryota > Metazoa > Chordata > Chondrichthyes > Rajiformes > Arhynchobatidae > Rhinoraja > Rhinoraja longicauda. Next base: position 13,497,293 of record NC_135977.1, read on the forward strand.
GTACAGCGATGATCTCCTCGTGGTCCAGTCACGGAGTACGGCAATCTCCCACGTTCCTACAGTCACACTGCAAAATCTGAGCATGGGCACTTCTACAGGGAGTTGCAGCTGCAACGGAGAGAGGCAAGTTCCAGGAATTTACATCTTAATTTAGTGGGTCCAATGGATTTAATTGCTTTAATATTTAATTGTTTCTAATCTTACATTTTAGACACTGAATTAATAGACAATAGACAATAGGTGCAGGAGTAGGCCATTCAGCCCTTCGAGCCAGCACCGCCATTCAATGCGATCATGGCTGATCACTCTCAATCAGTACCCCGTTCCTGCCTTCTCCCCATACCCCTCACTCCGCTATCCTTAAGAGCTCTATCCAGCTCTCTCTTGAAAGCATCCAACGAACTGGCCTCCACTGCCTTCTGAGGCAGAGAATTCCACACCTTCACCACTCTCTGACTGAAAAAGTTCTTCCTCATCTCCGTTCTAAATGGCCTACCCCTTATTCTTAAACTGTGGCCCCTTGTTCTGGACTCCCCCAACATTGGGAACATGTTTCCTGCCTCTAATGTGTCCAATCCCCTAATTATCTTATATGTTTCAATAAGATCCCCCCTCATCCTTCTAAATTCCAGTGTATACAAGCCCAATCGCTCCAGCCTTTCAACATACGACAGTCCCGCCATTCCGGGAATTAACCTAGTGAACTTACGCTGCACGCCCTCCATAGCAAGAATATCCTTCCTCAAATTTGGAGACCAAAACTGCACACAGTACTCCAGGTGCGGTCTCACCAGGGCCCGGTACAACTGTAGAAGGACCTCTTTGCTCCTATACTCAACTCCTCTTGTTATGAAAGCCAACATTCCATTGGCTTTCTTCACTGCCTGCTGTACCTGCATGCTTCCTTTCATTGACTGATGCACAAGGACACCCAGATCTCATTGAACTCCCCCTCCTCCTAACTTGACACCATTCAGATAATAATCTGCCTTTCTATTCTTACTTCCAAAGTGAATAACCTCACACTTATCTACATTAAACTGCATCTGCCATGTATCCGCCCACTCACACAACCTGTCCAAGTCACCCTGCAGCCTTATTGCATCTTCCTCACAATTCACACTACCCCCCAGCTTAGTATCATCTGCAAATTTGCTAATGGTACTTTTAATCCCTTCGTCCAAGTCATTAATGTATATCGTAAATAGCTGGGGTCCCAGCACCGAACCTTGCGGTACCCCACTGGTCACTGCCTGCCATTCCCATTTATCCCCACTCTTTGCTTTCTGTCTGTCAACCAATTTTCTATCCATGTCAGTACCCTACCCCCAATACCATGTGCCCTAATTTTGCCCACTAATCTCCTATGTGGGACCTTGTCGAAGGCTTTCTGAAAGTCGAGGTACACCACATCCACTGACTCTCCCCTGTCAATTTTCCTAGTTACATCCTCAAAAAATTCCAGTAGATTTGTCAAGCATGATTTCCCCTTCGTAAATCCATGCTGACTCGGAATGATCCTGTTACTGCTATCCAAATGCTCAGCAATTTTGTCTTTTATAATTGACTCCAGCATCTTCCCCACCACTGATGTCAGACTAACTGGTCTATAATTACCCGTTTTCTCTCTCCCTCCTTTCTTAAAAAGTGGGATAACATTTGCTATCCTCCAATCCACAGGAACTGATCCTGAATCTATAGAACATTGAAAAATGATCTCCAATGCTTCCACTATTTCTAGAGCCACCTCCTTAAGTACCCTGGGTTGCAGACCATCAGGCCCTGGGGATTTATCAGCCTTCAGTCCCATCAGTCTACCCAAAACCATTTCCTGCCTAATGTGGATTTCCTTCAGTTCCTCCATCACCCTAGGTTCTCCGGCCCCTAGAACATTTGGGAGATTGTGTGTATCTTCCTCAGTGAAGACAGATCCAAAGTAACGGTTTAACTCGTCTGCCATTTCTTTGTTCCCCATAATAAATTCCCCTGCTTCTGTCTTCAAGGGACCCACATTTGCCTTGACTATTTTTTTCCTCTTCACGTACCTAAAAAAACTTTTGCTATCCTCCTTTATATTATTGGCTAGTTTACCCTCGTACCTCATCTTTTCTCCCCGTATTGCCTTTTTAGTTAACTTTTGTTGCTCTTTAAAAGAGTCCCAATCCTCTGTCTTCCCACTCTTCTTTGCTATGTTATACTTCCTCTCCTTAATTTTTATGCTGTCCCTGACTTCCCTTGTAGTCTTTCCACCTCTTTGGAATAAATTGATCCTGCAACCTCTGCATTATTCCCAGGAATACCTGCCATTGCTGTTCTACCGTCTTCCCTGCTAGGGCCTCCTTCCAGTCAATTTTGGCCAGCTCCTGCCTCATGCCTCTGTAATCCCCTTTGCTATACTGTAATACTGACACTTCCGATTTTCCCTTCTGCCTTTCCATTTGCAGAGTAAAACTTATCATGTTGTGATCACTGCCTCCTAATGACTCTTTTACCTCTAGTCCCCTTATCAGATCAGGATCATTACACAACACTAAATCCAGAATTGCCTTCTCCCTGGTAGGCTCCAGTACAAGCTGTTCTAAGAATCCATCTCGAAGGCACTCTACAAACTCTCTTTCCTGGGGTCCATTTCCAACCTGATTTTCCCAGTCTACCTGCATGTTGAAATCTCCCATAACCACCGTAGCATTACATTTTTGACACGCCAATTTTATCTCCTGATTCAACTTGCACCCTATGTCGAGGTTACTGTTTGGGGGCCTATAGATAACTCCCATTAGGGTCTTTTTACCCTTACAATTTCTCATTTCTATCCATACTGATTCAACATCTCCTGATTCTATGTCACCCCTTGCAAGGGAATGAATATCATTCCTTACCATCAGGGCAACCCCACCCCCTCTGCCCACCTGTCTGTCTTTTCTATACGTTGTGTACCCCTGAATATACAGTTCCCAGCCCTGGTCCTCTTGTAGCCATGTCTCAGTGATCCCTACAACATCATACTTGCCCATGACTAACTGAGCCTCAAGCTCATCCACTTTATTTTTTATACTACGCGCATTTAAGTACAACACTTTAACTTCTGTATTTACCTCCCCTCTCACATCGGTCACAATTGGCCCTGCCCTTAATTTCTTTTCCCCTCTAGAACTTCTGTTCCCATTCTTCCGAGAGTCTTTTGCTAGTATAATTATGAGAGTAGGAAGAAACTGAAAAATACTGGTTTACACCGATAAACACAAAATGCTGAGTAATTCAGCAGGACAGGCAGCAACTCTGCAGAGAAGGAATGGGTGACGTTTCAGGTCGCAACCCTTCAGTATAAATAATCAATCTATTCCACAGCATTGATAAACTGGTTCAATATGAGAAAAGCTAATCTCATTGTCAAAGCATTTTGGTGGAAGTTTTAACAAATTTTATTTCACAAATTTGCTTATACTTCTTGCTTACGTTATCTCCCACAAAGCCAGGAAAAGTTTTACCAGTTCTGACGAAAGTTCTTCTATCTGAAATGGTAGCTCTTTCTCTTCTCACAGAATTAACTTGATCGCTGTTTCCAGTGGGGTTTTTTTTTTTTGCATGTTGAAAATTCTCAGCCGTTATTTTGATTTTCAAAGTTTATCATCATCACTTTGGATAGTCACCCTAACTCCGACCTCAACACGTACATGGGCACACTACAATCTGCCTATCGCCACAGCAGGTCAAAGGAGGATGCAATCACACTGGCTCTCCACTGCACTGGAACAATAAAAACACATATGTCAGGCTGTTGTTTATAGATTACAGCTCTGCATGCAACACCATCATCCCCTCCAAACTGGTTACAAAGCTCCGAGTCTCTGCACATCCTTCTGCAACTGGATCCTCAACTTTCTCATCAACAGACTTCAATCTATACGAATTGGCAGCAACACTTCCTCCTTGATAACCATCAGTATAGGAGTGCCTCACGAATGCGTGCTCAGCCCCCTGCTCTACTCATTCTATACTCACGACAGTGGAGTGGACACAGTTCGAACTCCATCGTCAGATTTGTCAACGACACCACTGCTGTTAGACAAATGACGATGAATGGGAGTATAGGAAGGAGATCGACTGGCTGACCAAATGGTGCCAGAACAACAATTTTGCTCTCAACGCCAATAAAACCAAGGAACTGATTGTTGACTTTGGAAGAAGGTGGTCGAAGATCCACAAACCTGTCTTCATCAACGGGGTGGTTGTGAAGAAAGTCAAAAGCGTCTAACTCCCTGGGCATCCATATCTCTGAAGATCTGTCCTGGACCCAGCACATCGATGCAATTACAAAGAAACCCCTTCAAAACCTATTTTTCTTTAGAAGATTGTGGAGATTTGGTATATCCACGAATACTCTCCTGAACTTCTACAAGTGTAAAGAGCATGGTTGCATCGTGACCTGGTTCAGCAACTCGAGCGCTCACGATTGCAAATAGTGGTGAACACGGCCGGGTCCATCGAATAGAGTTGCTACTTCCAAAACAGATTTGTCACAGTCTCACACCACCCTGGCCACACACTCATTTCACTCCTGCCATGGAGAAGGTAGTATTGGAGCCTGAAAACTAACGTCCAGTTTCAGGAACAGCTTCTCTACAACCATCAGGCTATTAAACACTACAACCTCCAAATAAACTCTGAACTGCATAGACTTGGGAGTATTGTTTCTGTCTTTGCACTATTATATACTGAACTTTTTTGTTGTTTATTATGGTGTTTACAGAGTACTATGTTTATGTTGTGCTGCTGCAAGAGAGAATTTCATTGTTGTATTTTGGGACGTATGGCAATAAAACATTCTTGATGTTTGTAAGAAGCTATGAAAAGCACGAGGAAAGTCTGTGAATTAAACGTCTGAATTTGGAGACCGATTTCAATAGCAGTAGAGCCAGGATGTTTAGGCGCTAAAAATCTCTGAAATAGGCATAATAAAATTACAAAAAAAGCACGAAAAAGGCATTTATTGACATAAAAAGGCATGTATTTCCACCACTAAAATATGGTTTAAAATGATAATATAAAGGTATACTACATTAAATGACCAAAGTTGCCTGGTTGCACATAATTACTAACATTTTTTCCAAATTATCTGGTGTTAAACTATGCCATCTGTCAGACAGAATATGCTTCAGTTGTGAAAAACTTATTTCTACCCCAGCTGATGTCACTGGTGCATACCCGAAACAGACTCTATATTCATGTTGATATCTTGTACATAACAACTACCTTTGGGAACTTTAGCTATGTTTTGTATTTCTTCAAGATCTTTGTTACCTAAAATCCTTCTTTCACATTTCCCTTGTGTGTCTTTACCTACATCGCCAGGAACTTTACGAATATCATCAGTTACTTTGTTGAAAACCTGTAAGTTATTCACTAATGTTTCGCCACATTTCTCAAGGGAAATGATAGCTTGTGGGAAGTTTTCAAAATTGGAAGCAATAAACACAAGATCCCGGTGGAGGGACATTTTCTGCATGATTTCATTGACGATCCTGACTGCAGCAGATTCTTCCTCTTCAAAACAGTTGACGATTTCTTTAATCTTTTCAAACTTTGCAGCATAATAGAGTACAGCAGAGAGCCATGTACCCCACCTAGTCAAAACGGGCTGAGGAGGTAGCGGAATCTCGGGTGCCATTTCCTTGAACAACTGCACACGTGACGGTGCTTTGAGGAAGATTTTCAATGCAACATTTTGGGGAATAAAACTTTAAGAGCACGAGCAGCTTTTTTTAATGTACGGAGCTGCATCAGTCACAAACAGAAGAACATTCTCGTGTTTTATACCTTCTGGCCAAAGTATAGCAAGTGAAGATGTAAACAACTGAGCAATAGTTGAGCTGTTTGACTTCTCCAATACTTCCGATGTCAACAAATACTCCTTTTCTGGTTGACCTGCCTCAAATGTACCGCTGGCCACATTGGCAACATATCTCCCCACAGCATCGGTTGTCTCGTCTATTGAAATCCATATTTTGTTGCATGCAACTTCATCTCTAATTTTCTGCAAAACAATGTCGAAGTTGCTGTCAACATAATTTTTCCGTAATGATGACCCGCTCGGTATATGTTCCTCTGTATTTCTCTAAAAAACTGAGAGATTTGATTTCCACAGTGGAATTCCAGCATCAATGAATGCGTTGCACAGATCACTCGAAAACTCAGCTTTGCGACTGGAGCCAGCAGTAAATGTAGTGAGGAGACAAGCTTGAGTATTTGCCACCTTCAGTTTCTCTACTGCCGATTTGTGTTTAGCTGTCTGTACATGCTGGGAAACGAAATATTTCTTCTCATGATTCACTGCTTTCTCACATGATTTGCAAAACAGCACACAGTTGTCTGTAGAGAATATATAACTCGCATACACTCTCCCCAAATCGTTCAGTTTTTTTACAAGGCGTTGACTTGACTTTAAGCATTTTGACGCTTGCAGCGGTAGATCCTACAGGAGCGGGGATGCAGACCTACAGGCAGGCCAAGTACAAGCTGAGAAGCGGAATCAGAGCTGCCAAGGAAAGGTACTCTGAGAAGTTGAAGAGCAAGTTTTCAGCTTCTTCAGTTTGGAAGGGTTTGCAAGAAATCACCAGCTACAAGAGGAAAACCTCCCACTCCTTGGACAATCATCAGCTGACCAACGACCCAAACGAGTGCTACTGCAGGTTTGATAAACAGAAACTTAACCCTGGTACCCCCTCCCCTCTCCCCTACATCACTTCACTCCTATTCACATACAAAGCCCTAAACGGGCTTGCCCCCCCCATATTAAAAATCTTCTAACCCACCACTCTATCTCCAGGTCCCTCAGGTAGGCCGACTTGGGGCTACTCACTATCCCGCGGTCTAGGCTTAAGCTCAGGGGTGACCGTGCTTTTGCAGTTGCAGCTCCTAGACTGTGGAACAGCATCCCTCTCCCCATCAGAACTGCCCCCTCCATCGACTCCTTTAAGTCCAGGCTCAAAACCTATTTCTACTCCCTAGCGTTTGAGGCCCTCTGATGGGGGCGCTGTGAATTGTTTATGTATGTGCTGTTATGGTTGTGTGCCATTGTGTGTTCGTTCTTAGTACCTGAACTGATGTACAGCACTTTGGTCAACATGGGGGTTGTTTTTAAATGTGCTATACAAATAAAATTGACTTGACTTGACCTACTCACAGCCTAACTTCAGTTTGAAAAGACTGGATCCTTCCATCCCTCTCCAATCACCACTTAACACCCACTTACAGCCTAACTGTAAAAGACTGGGGCCTCGTCCACTACCCACGAATGAATGACCGACGGTGGCGCCCCCGGTGGTGGAAATTTTCTTGTAAGTTATGTTAACACGGCAAAAAAAGGCTGATTTAGGCACTCGATCATGATAAAGGCATTATCTTGCTGAAATCATCAAAAAAGGCACATGGCATTTATGGCAAAATCCTGCCTCTAATCATGAGGCAGGAGCTACCAAATTCAGACTTGGGAGTAACTTCTTGCAGGTAAACCTATGTTTGGCAAACAAGAGTCTTTTAAAAGTGACATTGTGAGAATTAGGGGCTAACATACTCCTATAGGTGAAGAGCAAGTCCAGGGAACCTTGGACGTCAAAGAATATCAGGGCTTTGATTTTTAATAAATTGAAGCATTTTGTAAGAATACAGCAATGAAAATGGGGAAGGCCCTTCAGGAGTACAGAGTGAGGGGGATGTTTAAAAGAAAATAGGAGATCAAAGAGAACCATGAAATATCACTGGGAGATAAGATTAAAGATATTCTCAAAACATTTCATAAGTATATTGAGAGTATGGTGAAAGGCTTGGATAGAGTGGATGTGGGGAGGATGTTTCCACTTGTGGGAGAGTCTAGGACTAGTCGTTAGCCTCAGAATTAAAGGATATTCCTTTAGGAAGGAGATGAGGAATTTCTTTAGTCAGAGGGTGGTGAATCTGTGGAGGCCACGTGAATGGATATTTTTAAGGCAGGGATAGATTCTTGATTAGTAGTAGTTATGGGGAGATGGCAGGAGATTAGGGTTAGACAATAGGTGCAGGAGGAGGCCATTCGAGCCAGCACCGCCATTCAATGTGATCATGGCTGATCATTCTCAATCAGTACCCCATTCCTGCCTTCTCCCCATACCCCCTGACTCCGCTATCCTTAAGAGCTCTATCCATCTCTCTCTTGAAGAGATATATCAGCCATGATTAAATGGTAGAGTAGACTTGATGGGCTGAATGGCCTAATTCTGCTCCTGTCACTTATGACCATATGAGGGTAACCAGGAAAAGAGCAGGTTTCTGTTAGGAACCAAAAGAGCCAGAGGATGTGTTGAGGTCCACCTCACTCTCATGTGACAAAGCAAAGTCTATGCCCATTGACAATGGGGTCAAGTGGAGACCAACCTCTGCTGCATGGGACCAGCATCCAGATGGACGGATGCACACACACAAGCAAACATTAACCCACACCCCACAACTTCTCAACTCTTCCACTTCGCCAAATCTCCCTTCCTTCCTCCTCATTCAACTGCTTCCATCTTCCCTCCCCATCCCACTCTGCCAGCTAATTGCTCCCTCGTGCGACCCCATCCTGACTGCTGCTACTAATCCCTCCAGTGGTGCTCTACTCTGTTTACCCAAACCTCCTGCACTCGTGCCCTGGGGCAGATCCCCAGCAACCTCGGGACAATCCCCTCACTCCCACCCCGTGCTGTTGGCATCTGGTGGAGCTCAGTGCCCTGAAGGGGTGTTGATTTCTCAGATGGGCCAGATTGATGGATCATTCACATTCTCACCCTCTGCTTTCCTCTCGCACCTTCTATCAAATGCCTTCCCACCCATGTTATTTCAATCTCCCTCCCTCTCAAGCACTCACACCCCTCCTTTCATTTAACATACATTTTCAATAGGTGCTCACTATGTCCATCACATTTAACCTCCTCCCACTTACATTCCTCTCTTACACATCCGGACAGCACAGTGACACAGTGGAAGATTTGCTGCCTTACAGTGCCAGTGACCCCGGTTCGATCCTGACTATGGGTGCTGTCTTTATGAAGTTTGTACGTTCACCCCATGACTGCATGGCTTTTCTCCGGGTGCTCCAGTTTCCTCCCACACACCAAAGACGTACAGGTTTGCAGGTTAATTGGCTTTGGTAAAGATTGTAAATTGTACTTAGTGTATAGGATAATACCAATGCACGAGGATCGCAGGTCGACACGGACTTGGTGGGCCGAAGGGCCTGTTTCCTTCCCGTATCTAATACTAAAACCTCTCCCTACTCTTGCACACCCTCACTCTCCTGTGCTTGGCTGTTCTTGGCATCATTCTCCATCCTCTCAAGCCCACCCATTATCCTTGCAGTATCTTATCCACTCCCCCTCTATTTCACATAGACACACTTGTTTCACTCTTCCTCACTCCCTTGCCCCCACCCCCCATGTCCAGGCACACCATCTTTATTCCTCATGCCCGCACACCACCTTACCTTCCAGTGCAGCCACTCTCGTCCTCTTCCATCTGCTCTCTCATTTTCACCCTTTCATTATATCCTTCCCCCACAGGCTCAGCTTTCCTCCCAAACCCACCAGCTCGCTCTCTCCACCGCATGCCCCCTTCCTCCCTTCACCTCCTCTCAAAAAGCACCACAACACAGTTTCTTTAAAAACAAAATTTTCATTACATTGTCATAAAAAATTTAACAGAATGTTCTATGACATATTCCTGGATAAATTAGGAACATTCTTGAATACTTAAGAGCTCCAATTACGGAGAAGGTGCCAAAGCAGAAAGCCCACAGGTAATACCTGAAATTGATTTTCCAGCACATTTATTAACTGTCGGTCAGCACCTGGGTGTCCTCGACACCGTCTCTCAGGGGCTCCTTGACACTGACTTTGGGGAGGCGGGGTGGGGAGCGTGTTGGTGGAGAGGCAGTGCTGCATTGGGGGTGGGGCGCGGTGTGCGTTGTATGGGAGAGGGCTGCCCTGGAGATGAGCTGCTCGTTACCATCCATTATTCCCAGGATTTGGCAGGGTTCACGTTCACTGAAATACGGGAAGTGGTCACAGAGCTTGGTCAAGTGGACGTTGAGACATTTTCCCCTTCCCCGTGAAGTCCCCCAAACAGGAGGCAAAGCAACAGACAACACTGTCAGTGTTGGGAACAGAATGCTTAGAGTTTATCCAGATTATTGGGCATGGCCAAAGGAGCCCCAACCTTGATCCTGTTGAATGGAGCTGCCCTGCTTACCTTCCCCTCCCAACTTCATGCCTGGTTGTGCTGCCTCTCTACTTGGACATTCAATTTCACCCCCCACCACCATTTCATGGCTACTACTTTGATAAAGGCGGTGATTAATCATTTTCTTGAGTTAGATGGTGTGAGAGGCAGGGCTGGCAGTGGTCTCGGCTCGGGTGTGTTCCCTCGCATTTTCTCTTTGTTCCTCACATCGGCAGCAACTTCATAAAATGTGTCCCCATTTTAAAGGTTAGTTAATCATGCTATTTTGTTATGGAAGTTTCAGTTTATAAAGCCACTTACAACTTATGGCGCAAGTTTGTGAAAGCACAACATGGTCATTTAAGTCATAAACTGGTGAAACAGGTCTAGGTTTACAATGTGCAATGTGAAGGTCAGAGCCCTTAGACTGTGGTGGGAGGGTTGGATCAGACCATAATATCCACCATGAAGAGAGTGGGATGTGAAACAGATTAGGGGAGAGCAGCAATTTGAGAGGGAGGGATAATATTGAGCGGGTAGATGGGCCCAGAGCATTGTCCTGAGGAACTGTAGTGAACCCCTGGGTTGAGTTAAGAGATGGCCGGTTCTGTGGCACGTACTCAGCACCAATGAGGGATGCTGTGTCTGAGCTCACAGCCATTCCTTGTGAAGGCAGTTAGAGGAGGATCGGGTACTCCACCCCTGCAGGCTGTGAATATTTCACAGTCATCTTTTATATCAAGTGCCAGACCCTGCCACTGTCATGAGTTGACTGTTTAAATGTCCACCATCATTCTGGGTAAGAGGTAGCAGATTTGGGGAGCTCAGTTCCCATCCACTGCCTTTGCGTTTCTGGGCTAGGTCCACAATTTTGGCACATGCAATCCTGCAGTAGAAACTGTAGTAGAAACTCACCAGACCAGCTCCGTCAATTACTTCCACAGCTCGGAGGTAGCTTGGTGCAGAGGTAGCTCCTCTGCAGTGTGAAAACCATGAAGGATTAAAGGGTGGGCTGGTTTATGGCGGTGCTGGGAGGGGCATTCCACGGGGTGGAGAGAGGGGTTGTATGTGGGGATGGGGTGGGGAGAGGGGCTGTATGTGGGGATGGGGTGGGGAGGGGCTGTATGTGGGGATGGGGTGGGGAGAGGGGCTGTATGTGAGGATGGGGTGGGGAGGGACATAGTGTGGTTGTGATTGGATAGGGAGGGGCTGACTGAGTGCAAGGGAGGGTGGGGTCAAATGTGAAAAATGGAAAAGCAAAAAAACTTGCCTGGGACAGGCAAATCCCTGATCTCAAATCCCTGAGAGTTAACAGCAGGTGATCAGTGATTCCAAAACTGGAGGCCTTTGCTCAAAGAGGACCGAGAATGCAGCTCTTGTGCAATTGCTGAGGCTTTGGAGAGGCTGCAGCTGGAGGATTTTGTTCAGCTTCAGTACCCTTTCCTGAGGAGTGAAATTCTTGTGCTGAAAGCAGGGATACACTGATAAACACTCAACTGATCCCTGGGATGTGGAGGGTTCATCCCAAGAGCAGGGGTTGTGGAGCTGAGCCAAGTGGAAGCTCAGGCGCTTCCCCCACTGGAGTGTCTGCAACAAGGACTCAGAGTGACAGAACTAGGCCGCTGGCCAGGGATGAGACGAGCTTCTATCAATGTTGCCGCAGGGCATTTAGAGTTTATCGACAGATTCCTGGGCACCGTGGGGAACGAGTGGAAGGACGGGATAAGGAGCTGATCAATCATCATCCTACTGAACGGAGACACCCTGCATCCCCCTGCCCTCCCATCTTTAAACCCGGTTGTGTTGCCCTCTCCACTTATGGCGTACAATACTTCACACAGTAATTCCAACCCCCACTCCTAGAAATATCAATATTAAAGTTTGAAACACTCGCAACAAGCTGTTTACCATTCACGAGTCCAAACCCAGGTTATGCTTAAAAATGCAGCCTAAAATATAAAACAAAGCCATCACATGAGTTGCTGCTGGATACTGCTAAACGCTCTTCATGCATTGATTACCAACACCCAGACATGGCCTGATCCTTCCAGCAAAGTCAAATTCCACAGTGCGCCAGTAGTCAAGGTGAGTTGTGTGTCCAGCGACATGTTATAAAGATTCAAGCACGGCTCACAAAGCCACCTTGATCTCTCGTCAGAGTCCACAGCCAGAGATCCTTTCTACTGGTTTGCGCCTAAACTCAAGCTCCAGGAGTGCCGGTGGCAGCCGCAAGAGAACTGTCCACCTCACTGTCTTCCCCGATCTGTGCCTGAGGGTTCACCATCACTGTCACCTCGTCCTCCAGCTCACAGCTGGGGTTGGTGAAGGCCGATAATGGCAACATGATTCGCTGGATCTCTTGTTCACGTGCTCGCTGCTCCTGTTCCTTCTTTATAGCTTGTCCTCTGCAATAAAACGGTACCAAGCCCCATTAATCTCTCAGCCACATCCGTTTATCGAGTACCTTTAATGCAGCGCTTGGTTATCTGGCAGCATTTCACTCCGAGCCGAACTTGAGGGACGGGAGCCAAAGCTTGGTCAGTGGTCGGCTACAAGGGGAGACATTCCAGAGCCCAGGGATTAGCTCGGCTGAAGGGACCATTACTGATGGTAGAGCCATTACATTCACGTAGGAATTGTGTTAGCCCAAAGGAAGGCAGACAGTGGATACGTCCAGTAGCTGTGACGTAGTGATCCAAGATCCCTGTCTGTTTGCTACTGGAGACATTTATAGTTTACTTTAGTTTAGAGAACCAGCACGGAAACAGGCTCTTCGGCCCACCGAGTCTACACTGACCATGGATCCCCGCACACTAATGCTATCCTATACACACCAAGGACAATTTACAACTATACCAAGCCAATTAGCCTACAACCCTGTATGTCTTTGGACTGTTGGAGGAAACCGGAGCACCCAGAGAAAACCCATGCAGTCACGTGGAGAACATAGAAACTCCATACAGACAGCACCCTTAGTCAGGATCTAAACCAGGTCTCTGGCGCTGTAAAGCAGCAACTCTACCTCTGCACCACCATGCCACCCCTAATGTGGAGAGGACAGGGACTGCAGTCCAGATTTCCTGCTCTGCCAGCTGCTCCAGTGGATATGCATCAGCAAAGCCCGACTTGTCCACCAGATCTGTTCAAGCCGGCGTCCCTTGGGATTCGGGATGCAAGGAAGAGATGCTGTCCAGCAGATGCCAGCAGCAGCAGCTTTAATGGTGCAAAGGCAATGAAGGTGGAGTCAAAGTGAAGCGGGTTGACTGTGGTCAGACAGATTACGGCCAGCCTGGGGCCAAAGGCCAGGCAGCCGAGAAGCAAAGGGCATGGGGCAGGCCGGGAGTGCCGTGACATGGGAACTCAGCCATGAATGGGAGCAGGAGTAGAACCGGTGCAAGCCTGCTGCACCGTTCAACACTGTCACAGCTGAGCCTCTGCCTTCATGTCACATCCCACACTCCACCCAGCCTCTACACCTCCATTACTTCTTGACCAGCACACTGATACTTGGGAACCAGAAGCCCAGGTGGAGCCCACTGGAATAACGCCCAGCCGATACTCAGTCAATAGTGGCTGGACACGAGCTCAGGCCGGGAGCCAGTGGTGAGGCAAGAACCAACGTTTGGAAGAGGAGCCATGGCTAGACATCAGACCTGAGACCTTCAACAGGAATCAACCCTGGTCTCCTAGCCCAATACTGCATCCCACTACCAGATGACACACCTTCCAGTCAGTCCAGGAAGCTTGTCCTTACCGTTTGTAGATGTAGCCCACTGTGATGCCAGAACCCAAAAATATGATGATGATAATCATTCCAATCGCCATAGCCTGACCTAGGATTGAAAAATAAACCAATGTGGAAAAGGGGAAAAGCTGGGTGGTCACAGGCAGACTTTTCTGAGCCTGGGGGTAAAGAGTTTAGAAATAATGGCATTATCTCCAGTTCTATAGGTTCAATACCTCTGAATGAGATCTTGTGTTGAACAATGTTACTTGGTGACCAAACACAGCGTAGAGTCAATACTTGTGAGCAAACATGTAGCTGGGTCTGGGTCAAACATAATCTGGCAGACCTCCAGTGCTCAACACTAGGACAGGAGACTAAGCTTGGGGAAAAATTGGGCAATCTAGGACTTTATTGCTTGAATCGCAGGAGACTGAGGGGTGATCTTACAGAGGTGTACAAAATCATGAAGGGAATAGATAGGGTGAATGCACACACGTTTTCCCAGGATTGGGGAATTAAGGTCAAGAGGGCACAGGTTTAAGATGAGAGGGGGAAGCTTTAATAGGAACCCAATAGGCAACTTCTTCACACAGCTTGTGGTGGGCGTATGGAACATGCTGCCAGAGGTAGTAGTTGAGGCGGGTTCAACAAAACTTTAAAGACTTTTGGACAGGCAGATGGATATGGAATGTTTAGAGGGATACGAGTCAAATGCAGGCAAATGGGACTAGCTTAGACAAACACCTGGTCAGCATGTGTAGGAAAGAACTGCAGATGCTGGTTTAAATAGACGGTAGACACAAAAAGCTGGAGTAACTCAGCGGGACAGACAGCATCTCTGGAGAGAAGGAATGGGTGACGTTTTGGGTCGAGACCCTTCTTCAGGACATTTTTGTGGAAGGTGCAATTGCACAAACACCTGAACGAGGATGGGTCCAATATCTTTGCTCATGATGTTGAGGACATTTTAAATAAACTAGCAGGAGGAATGTGCAATGAGTAGAAAAACAGCCAGTGCGATGTACAGACAAACACAGAAGAGAAGGTTGTTCAGTGTATACACAGACATGGGCATAAAACAAGACACACTAGGACTGGAAGGCAAAATGGAATCTAGTTTAGCACAAGCAGCCAGATTGGCAAGGCAGATGAACTTAAGAGCATTGATAATCGTGTGTGTTCGGTTAATTGATAATTGGCCCATCGAGTCTTTGCGGACCAATAATCACCCCGCATACTTGTTCTATTCTACACTCTAGGAACAATTTACAGAAGCCAATTAACCTACAAACCTGCATGTCTTTGGAATGTGGGAGGAAACAGGAGAACCCGGAGAAAACCCCACGGTCACAGGGAGAACGTGCAAACTCCGTACAGACAGCACCTGTGGTCAGGATCAAACCCCAGACTCTGCAAGGCAGCAACCCTGCCGCTGCATCACCCAACCTGTATTCACCAAGGAGACATTGTGGATAGAGATTTCAGTTGGACTAATGAAATTCTAGCTATTAAATAAGATCAAGTATTAGATGTCTTCTTAGACATAAAGGTGGATAAACTCAGAGAGCCTGATGAGGTATGCCAGGATGTTATATAGAAGGCAAGGGAGGAGATTGCTGAGGCCGTGACAAGATATTTAAATCTCCTCTGGCGACAGGTGAAGCACCTGATGAATGGAAGGCAGCAAATGTGCACCTTGATTCAAGAAGGGCAGCAAGAATAATCCTGGTAGTCACAGACTAGCTAGTCTAATGTCAGCAGTAGGGACGATAATGGAAAGAATTCTGAGGGTTAAGATTCTATTTGGAAAGCCATGGATTGAGGAAGAATAGTTTCATGGTAGGTGGTGGGAGATCATGTCTGACTACATTTATTTTAATTTTTTTTGAAGCAGTAACTATGTTGATAAGGGCAGTGTGGTTAATGTGGTTTACATGGACTTCAGTAAGACCTTTGATCAGGCCCCTCACAGAATACTGCTGCAAAAGGATGGAACCTGTGGAATTCAGGGCATGTTGTGAGGATAAATGGGTCCCTTTCGGAATGGCAGGCAGTGACCAGTGGGGTACCGCAAGGTTCGGTGCTGGGACCCCAGCTATTTACGATATACATTAATGACTTAGATGAAGGGATTAAAAGTACAATTAGCAAATTTGCAGATGATACTAAGCTGGGGGGTAGTGTGAATTGTGAGGAAGCTGCAGGGTGACTTGGACAGGTTGTGTGAATGGGCGGATACATGGCAGATGCAGTTTAATGAAGATAAGTGTGAGGTTATTCACTTTGGAAGTAAGAATAGAAAGGCAGATTATTATCTGAATGGTGTCAAGTTAGGAAGAGGGGATGTTCAACGAGATCTGGGTGTCCTAGTGCATCAGTCACTGAAAGGAAGCATGCAGGTACAGCAGGCAGTGAAGAAAGCCAATGGAATGTTGGCCTTCATAACAAGAGGAGTTGAGTATAGGAGCAAAGAGATCCTTCTACAGCTGTACCGGGCCCTGGTGAGACCGCACCTGGAGTACTGTGTGCAGTTTTGGTCTCCAAATTTGAGGAAGGATATTCTTGCTATTGAGGGCGTGCAGCGTAGGTTCACTAGGTTAATTCCCGGAATGGCGGGACTGTCGTATGTTGAAAGGCTGGAGCAATTAGGCTTGTATACACTGGAATTTAGAAGGATGAGGGGGGATCTTATTGAAACATATTAGATAATTAGGGGATTGGACACATTAGAGGCAGGAAACATGTTCCCAATGTTGGGGGAGTCCAGAACAAGGGGCCACAGTTTAAGAATAAGGGGTAGGCCGTTTAGAACGGAGATGAGGAAGAACTTTTTCAGTCAGAGAGTGGTGAAGGTGTGGAATTCTCTGCCTCAGAAGGCAGTGGAGGCCAGTTCGTTGGATGCTTTCAAGAGAGAGCTGGATAGAGCTCTTAAGGATAGCGGAGTGAGGGGGGTATGGGGAGAAGGCAGGAACGGGGTACTGATTGAGAGTGATCAGCCATGATCGCATTGAATGGCGGTGCTGGCTCGAAGGGCTGAATGGCCTACTCCTGCACCTATTGTCTATTGCCTATAGATCAAAAACAGGTGTGGTAATAGGAGGCAGAGGGTGGACGGTTGCCATTGATGGGAAGCCTACGACCAGTGGTGTCTCTTGGGTCTGTGGTGGTAACCTTGCTGTTTGTTATATACATTTAGCAACTTGCATATGAACATTTTGAAGATGGCACGACAATTGATGATACTGATGCAGAAGAGGAAGTCTTAGATTACAGAATAATATTAATACGAGGCAATGGCAGATGGCATTTCATATTGATAAGTCTAATGAGATGCTCATTTTGGGAGGTCGAACAGCGTAGACTATACACCATGAGGTACAAAGCAATGTGAAAGTAAAGTCTAAAAGACCCCTGAAGGTGGCAGCACTGGTAGATGGGGTGGCACATTGGATGCATGACTACATTAACCAGGGTACCGAGTACAAATGCAAGATGGTCTGGGTCCAACTTATAAAGCCTCGGTGAGGCCACGATGGACCGCGGTTCTGGTCACCACACTGCAGAAAAGATGTGCCTCCTCCTGTAGTCTGTAAGTAGTCACATGACCTTCGTGGGTTTCCTGAGATCTTCGGTTTCCTCCCACACTCCAAAGACGTACAGGTATGTAGGTAGATTGGCTTGGTAAATGTAAAAATTGTCCCTAGTGCGTGTAGAATAGTGGTAATATGCGGGGATTGCTGGTGGGTGCGGACCTGGTGGGCCAAAGGGCCTGTTTCTGTGCTGTATCTCTCAAATAAACTAAACTCCAGAGTGGGTGCTGACAAGATTTGCAAAATGACTCCAAGGATGAGGGACTTTAGTGATGTGCAAAGGCTGGAGACGCTGAGGTGTTCTCACTGGTACAGAGCACTGGGGGGGGGGGGGGGGGGGGGGAATCTGAAAGGGCTACGTTAAAATCATGAGGGGTATAGATAGAGGGTTCTAGAATGAGAAGCCATCAAATGAAGTTGACCAGCAAGAATCAAATATAACATTAGGGAAAATAAATTATACAGGGCATGCGATTGGGGGCCAGAATGCACTGCCAGGGATAGAGTGAGGGCTGATTCATTGTTCAAAAGGACGCAGGACAAGTAGCAGAAAGAACGCGTAGGGGAGTAGAACAAGCAGTGTTGTTGTTACAGAGCTGGCACAGATTCGACTGACCGAATGGCCCCCTCCTGTAACCATGCTAGTATTAGAGTGCAGAGACTGTACCTAGAACTCCAAGGTCTCGTTTCCGCTTTGCAGGCTGCCTCACGGGTGAGGTACCGCCACTGACTGGTAGCTGGACGCCGGGCTCACGGCCAGAGGGCGGCTTCACCTGCTCGTCAGTCTGAGCCGCACTCACTCCAGGCTTCACCGTTTCCGGCTCCCTGGTCGTCTCATTGTGGTCTTCATTCACAGAAGCCCCTGACACAAATGCAAGCCAGAGGAATGGGTGAGCAGGCACTGAATACATCTCGGCTTGAATTTCCTAATCTAACACTTCAATTATATAACTATTTGATCTCCATTCTACAAGATCATTCCATGCATCCTATCCTGGGAATATAACCCACCTCCAGTCAGTGCCTCCTAAAGCCCAACCCCAGCCTTTGTGGTCCCAGTCTGCGCCACTTTAGGCTAACACTTTAGAGATGCAGCGCAGAAACAGGCCCTTTGGCCCATGGAATCCGCACCGACCAGCAGTCACCCCATACACTAGCACTATCCTACACACTAGAGACAATATACAATTTTTACCAAAGTCAATTAACCTACAAACCTGTATGTCTTTGGAGTGTGGGAGGAAACCGGAGCTCCTGGAGAAAACCCATGTGGTCACAGGGAGAATGTACATGGTAGGCTGCTCTAAAGGTTAGAATGCATGGGATCCAGGAAGAGCTGGCTAACTAGACACAGAATTGGCATCATGGTAGGAAGGTGAAAAGGTGATGGTAGAAGGTTTTTTGAATTGGAGGCCTGTGTCGAATGGTATGTCTCAAGGATCGGTGCAGGGCCCATTGCTGTTTGCCATCTGTATTAATGATTTGAATGAGAGTGTTCAAGGCATGATTAGTAATTTTGCAGATGACACCAAAATAGGTGATACCATAGACAATAAAGATGGTTATCAATAATTACAGTGGGATCTTGATCAGCTAGGCAGGTGGACTGAGAAATGGCAAATGGAGTTTAATTCAGATAAATATGTAGCATTACATTTTGGAACACATACCTGGGTGGGATCTTCACAGTAAAGGGTAGGGCCCTGGGGAGTGTTGTAGAACAGCCGGATGTGAGATCACTAGCATTAAATTCCCTGAAAGTGGCGTCGCAGGTAGACAGGGTGGTAAAGAAGGCTTTTGACATGCTGGCCTTCGTCAGTCAGAGAATTGAGTATAGAGGTTTAGATGTTATGCACCAGTTGTACAAGACTTGAGGCCATTAATGGAAAGATGCCATTAAGTTGGAGAGAGTGTAGAGAAGATTTACAAGGATTTTGCCAAAACCCAAGGGCTGATATTAATATAACAACATTCTCCAAAGCCAGGTTAACACCCAATACCTGTGCTGTTTTGGGACAGAGTCAAGTTGAAATCCTGTTTGCTTTCCACCAAGTTCGTACAATTTACTCCTGACGTAATACGCTGCTCAGCTCTTAAATCAGTTCCATTGGAAGGTACACATTCTGCAACAAATTAACAGAAAATGATGAGCAATCATAGCATTGGGGAGGGGAGGGGGCGGAGGGGCATATGCCTTAGGGAGAAGGTGGAAATGTGCGGGAGAGGAAGAGACAGGAGGGAAAGTCAAAGCAAAGGGGCGAGGGAGTTGAGTGGGGTTGAGAGAGGGTTAGGATGAGAGGGGGCATGGGATGCGACAAAGTAGGAGTGCAAAGAGTGGCGGTGAGGTCGGATGGGGAGGCATCAATGACGAGGAAGGGTCTGATGGAGAGGTTTTGGATGTTAGGGAGAGTTGTGATTTGTTGGTGGGGAAGGAGAGAGAGTTGTGATTTGTTGGTGGGGAGTTGTGATTAGTAGGTTTAATCTCCCCCCTCTCTACTCCCCTCCCCTCTCTTCCCCTACCCCCTCCCTTTCCCTCTCTCCCCCCCCCCCCCCTCCTCCTCCTCCCTCCCCTTTCTCTTCTCTCCCCCCCTCCCCCTTTCACCTCTCTCTCTCTTCCCCCTCCTGCTCCTCTCTCCCCCCCCCCCTCTCCTCCTGCTCCTCTCTCTCTCTCTCCCCTCCACCCCCTCCTCCTCCTGCTCCTCTCTCTCTCCCCTCCACTCCCCTCCTCTCCCCCCTCCGGGCCCCTCACGGCTTTTCACCTGGTCGCGGGGCAGCTCCAACCACCGCCAGTAAGTGCAGGAGCAGCGCTGCCAGCTTGAGGCCCGGGAGGGCGACGCCACCGTCGCGGTCCCCCGTCCCCCGGGCGCTGCTGCTGCTGCTGCGGTCCCCGCTCCCCGGAGAGTCGCCGCTGGGATCCATTGCAACTTGTAAACAACCTCGCTCCTTCATCAACAACCTCGCTCCGCCCAATCAGGACACAGAGTGCAGCAACCAACCAGCAATCTCCGCCCAGCAGCCAATCCAAACCCTCAGCCGGAGATAAACAACCAACCCCTCGGCCCGACAACCAATCACAGCTGGACCTCTGCGCCCAGCAACCAATGGGAGCGTGAGACTACTGCGCCCAGCGACCAATGGAAGCGCGGACTCTGCGCCCAGCGACCAATGGGAGCGCGGACTCTGCGCCCAACGGCCAATGGGAGCGCGGACTCTGCGCCCAGCAACCAATGGGAGCGCGGACTCTGCGCCTCGCAGATGAGCTGATGGTGGGACGTGCAGCAAATAGCAGCGGGCCGGGCAGCGTCTGTGGACAGACAATGCTGCGCGGCCCGCTGAATTCCTCCAGCACATTGATTATTAATGTCAAGCCCGGTGACCCGCACCCAATCCAAGCCCAGACCCAAGGTCCTGCAGCCGATCCAAATCCAGCCCCACAACTAATCGGAGAGGCGCACTTGAAAAATACTTGGTCTTGTGCCGAAGAACCGTGGCCCACGGGACCCCAGGCGCAGTGCCGGGTGGCCGCTACTACTCCCAGTGTCCAAATGTGCCAATGAATCCACGAATGGTTTAGCAGACAAGGAGACCCTCTTAACCGAATCTACCTCAGAGACAGTCATCTGCAGCCCTTGAGGCGCAAAGTTTTACATTAAATATACTATGCCCGTTTCCTCTCATTCCGTGTTAAAACCATGCAATCTCAGGATTAGGTTGCCACTTTGCAATGTGCTCTCAGGACATTTTCCCAACATCTAGAATGGTTTCTTCTCCATGACTCATTTGCAAGTGGTGAATAATTAATATCTAAGCAAGTCAATTGGATTCCACGCCCAATTTCCTGTTATTATTTATACAAACTTCTAATTTGGAATTCAATGTCAGGCAGCCTTTCAATAGTCTTCCTCATCACACCATGCTGTCCCAAAAGCTACAAATTACACCGTGTAAATCGTTTGAGATATAATTATTCTCTAACGTAAACTCCCACTACATTAATTTCCCTACACCACCCTCCCTCTCCTCCCCACCCCCAACATGGAATTCTCTGCCACAGAAGGTAGTTGAGGCCAGTTCATTGGCTATATTTAAGAGGGAGTTAGATGTGGCCCTTGTGGCTAAAGGGATCAGGGGGTATGGAGAGAAGGCAGGTACAGCCATGGTCATATTGAATGGCGGTGCAGGCTCGAAGGGCCGAATGGCCTACTCCTGCACCTATTTTCTATGTTTTAACATCTTTAGTTAATTTCACAGTTGAATATAGTAACTCTACTGTACATTTTCACATACTGCTGATATCGTTTATATCTAGACATAAACCCCCACAAAACTGGAGATTTTGATGGTATTCGACAGGAACTTGCTAAAGTAGAAATAAGTATCTGTTGATGTTGGTATACCAAGGAAAGACACAAAATGCTGGAATAACTTAGCGGGTCAGGCAGCAATACCCTGGAGAACATGGATAGGTGACATTTCAGGTCAGGACCCTTCTTCAGACCTACTTGCTAAAAAGCAGAATCTTCGTGGGTAAAGAGATGTCCAAAGACTGAGATGCTTTTGAGACTTGTTGGGGACAAAGGAGGCATGGACAGATATAGGCAGCTGGGATCAAGGTGCATATCTGGAGGAGTTTAGGGGACCGAGGAGCATACTTAACAAAGAAACCAGGAGGATAAAAAGGGGACAACCTCACAGATAAAATTAAGGAGAATCCAAAGAGATTGTATGTTAATTAAGGAAACGAGGGTACCTAAAGAGAGAATAGGATCTCTCACAAACCAAAGCAGTCTACTGTGTGTGGAGACTCAGGAGATGGGCAAGGTCCCCAATGAGTACACCTTTGCTTTTACTGTGGAGAAAAACATGAAAACTGGAGAACTTGAGAGAATTAATGTAGATATCTAGAGGACAGTCCGTATTACCACCGAGGAGGTGCTAGACATCCTAAGGCATACGAAGATTGATGAACCTTCTGAGTCTGATAAGATTTATCCAAGGCTGTTATGGGAAGCTAGTGAAAAAATTGCAGGAACCCTCTCTGAGATGTATGAATCATTAGATGCTGAATGACTGGACTGCGGATAATGTTGTGCTTTCAATTATGAAGGTCTGCAAGGAAAAGCCAGGAAACTATAGAGCAGTGAGCTTAAATTACTGGAGAGGCTTCTGAGGGATAAGTCAAGTCAAGTCAATTTTATTTGTATAGCACATTTAAAAACAACCCACGTTGACCAAAGTGCTGTACATCTGATTAGGTACTAAGGAAAAAAAAAGAAACATACAGTAGCATGCAAACAGTTCACAGCGCCTCCTCAATGAGCCTCAAACACTAGGGAGTAGAAATAGGTTTTGAGCCTGGACTTAAAGGAGTCGATGGAGGGGGCAGTTCTGATGGGGAGAGGGATGCTGTTCCAGTCTAGGAGCTGCAACCGCAAAAGCGCGGTCACCCCTGAGCTTAAGCCTAGACCGCGGGATAGTGAGTAGCCCCAAGTCGGCCGACCTGAGGGACCTGGAGTTAGAGAGGTGAGTTAGAAGATTTTTGATGTAGGGGGGGAATGTCCATTTAGGGCTTTATACGTGAATAGGAGGAGCTTGAAGTTGATTCTGTACCGTACAGGGAGCCAGTGGAGAGAGGCCAGAATCGGGGTGATGTGGTCCCTTTTACGGGTACCCGTCAGGAGTCTCGCTGCGGCATTTTGGACCAGTTGCAGGCGGGACAGGGAAGATTGGCTGATCCCAGTGTATAGGGAGTTGCAGTAGTCTAGGCGGGAGGAAATGAAAGCATGAATGATTTTTTCTGTGTCGTCGAATTGGAGGAAAGGTTTGATTTTAGCTATGGTTCGAAGTTGGAAGAAGCTGGCTTTTACCACAGCGTTGACTTGCTTATCAAATTTTAATGCAGAGTCAAATATCATGCCGAGG
The DNA here is from genome assembly GCF_053455715.1 of Rhinoraja longicauda. Lineage (NCBI taxonomy): Eukaryota > Metazoa > Chordata > Chondrichthyes > Rajiformes > Arhynchobatidae > Rhinoraja > Rhinoraja longicauda. Next base: position 13,520,762 of record NC_135977.1, read on the forward strand.
TTTTTGACATGCGGTTTGACTAGGCAGGATAGACTTCCAAGACTGCCTGTTATCGATTTGATGGAGTCGGGGGGGCCGAATAGGATGACCTCAGACTTGCTCTCATTTAATTGGAGGAAGTTCTGTGCCATCCAACATTTTATGTCCTCAAGGCAGTGTAAGAGGCTGTTTAAATTTGACTGGTTGTTGGGTTTCAGGGGGAGGTAAAGCTGTGTCATCGGCATAGCAGTGGAAAGAAATGCCGTGCCTTTGAATGATTTGGCCAAGGGGGAGCATGTATAGAGAGAAGATATCTATGCACTGAATATCATCCGAATCCTCACATTAGATTCCAATGTGTACCCATTCACAGGAATATGCAAAAGCTCAATCCAACTTTACCCCATGCTGGTCCATCCCTCAATACGATGAGCCCTACCATGGTTCAATGATGGATCCAATGTGCCTCTGTAGTCTGATCCAAGAGCCACAGTCTCACTCAGAACTCACTTTCAATTTTAGTTCATCTACACATAAATTCCCACCTCCATCTACCCACAAATTCCCAACTCCATCTACCCAAAGCCCCTCACTAAAAGTCCATTGCAGCAGAATCTCTGGGTTAAGGTCCAGTGTGTAACGTTGTGTTATTCTCAATTAAACTCGGCATACCGAGAGCTTATACTCTAGTTAGTAACTGCCAATAGTTGCATAAATAAACCAACTGCATGCCTCGATATGACAGCATTATGTAGAACCATCAACTGGGCTCAGTCCAGGGAGACGTGCGGAGATTCCAACAGTTGTCTTCATGAACGTGGGATAAATGTTGACAGGAAGTGACAGCAAGATATCATGACAAAGCCATCTCCACTTCAGAATTTATTTGGCATTTCATTTTGTTAACAGAAGTACAAGACATTGAATCAGTCCTTACATGATGCAATGAAAGAACAAGTGAAAAATGGAAAATTCTGAACAAACACACAGACCCTAATAATGGTATCAAATTTATTGTCTACTTAGTATCCACCGAGTATCAAAATCTTTCCACTGCCACAGAAAGTTCAAATCACAAACTACAAATGTCTGTTAACTGCGGTGTTCGAATAGGTTGTGAGCAGGTGTGCACATTTCTGTGTTTATTTGACAATTGAGGGAATGAAGGGAGAGACCATGACCAGCCGATACAAAGACAGTGCAGAATTCCCAAAACCCCATTTGAATGGATTTTATTCCAACAAATTGGCTACCGCAACCAGATCAACAGAAAGCCCAGCAATCACATCAACCAACATTAAAATCATTGATAGGCATCACCAGATCACATCAACATGATTATCAGCCACCACATCAATATACAGCACTAACAGCATTGATTCATATCAATCACATCAATGTAGGTGATCATTAGACCACATCAACATTGTTGACATTTCAATATTGACTGCACCATTGCAATGATCAATATCATCAGCAGTGAAAAGCTCCAGGGGAGGGAACAGGGGCAGGGAGCAGAGAATAGAGAAAGTGCTTGCGAGTGCACTCTGTAATACACAGGACCTCCTGCCACTCTGGCCCAGTCAGCAGCCCTCCACTCGCAGCTTATTAAACATTAGTACTGATACAGTACTGCTAAAAAATACAACTGAGCCAGACCTCCCACTGTGGGACACTACCCCTGATTCAGGCCCTTAACCCAATCCACCTACACGGGAGGCTGTAACGCCCCTGCCATGTGTCGCAGAGTTGATCACGCACGCTCACCGCGAGCGCGAATGGGAGTGGAGACCTCTCCCCACCCTCATGGAGTGAAAGGACGTGCAGCCCCCCCCCCACTGACCAAGGCTGTAACCCCTCCCGCTGTGACAGAACCTGTAAACCATCAACTCCGTCATGGAGTGCTGCAGACCCTGTACCCCATCCTAGGGCTCTGCTCACCCCCACCCACCTCCCAGTATACCACCCTCCACCAAAGTGCACATAGGACTCTGTTACAACCTCTCCCAGGACTCCACGCTAGCCCCAGAATCACACCACCTGCCCGCCCCAAATGTCCTGTGACTCTGCTCCCCTCCCAGTGACAAGTACACCCACCTACCTTTCACCCTCGTATTATATAGGCCACTCCGAGCAACAGCACCAGCCGGCTTCATCAGTTACACTTCTGTTTGTGTGGAGACGTCGCTCGGCACTTGCCAAGGACTGGGCCTGGTCCACTCCCAGTCCAAGAGCCTTGCTTGTCCCACAGGTTGGCGATGCACACAGAACCACCTATCCCTCACGTCTCTTCCAGCCTCTTGATTCTAAGCCCTGTATTTGTATGCAAAGTCTATTTAAAAAAAACACAAAAAAAAAAAACAGCTGCCGTTTAGGGTTCTAAAGTCCTACGATACCCGTGAACTGGGAAACGTGCTGCATTCCATCATCAATATATACACAAATAATCAACTCATTCATCAAAACAGGGTAATCTGCTGGAGACCAGAACCGAAGTATTGTTAAGTCTTCTGACTGGTATTGTCAATATAGCACTGTGCAAACATTTGCCCAAATTCAATAAAACAATGATTAATCGCCCTCCCTTCCAATTTATACCACTGTATTTACTGAGGAGTGACTGCTGCGACTCAGTGCACTCTCTGGGTGGATGGGGTGTGGCACCAATAAGGTACTGCTGCCAGCCGACACCTGCAGGTCCTCCGTGGCAGCCCTCAGAGTGAAGCTGCTCACATCAGTCGGCTCTCCAATGACGGTCTCGGCTACAGGGAGCTGGCTGCTCTGTCCCACCACCTGCCCAGGACCACCATCTGAAAACAAAAGACATTTCTTTAATGGTATCGCACAACAAAATACTGGCCGGAGAGAGACCGTTGCAGGGCTTCTGATGGTCTCTGGAGCAGCTAGATTGTGCTCTCATATTTCAGGATAAGGGCATTGCCCATCCCCACTTGCTTCGAAGGTGAACTGTCTCCTTCAAACTTTCTGGTGACATACTCACTCCCACACTGTTGGCGAGGGAGATTCAGTATTTAGACCAAGCCATGGGGAAGGTTTGGGCAGGAAGAATGGCGAAATATTTCCAAATTAGGGCAGCGTGCAATTTGGAAAGGAATCTGTAAGATGTGCACCCATTTTGGTGTTCGTAACGAAGGCCACAGCTTCAGAAGGTGCGGTCAGAGTAAACACAGACACCACAACAATGTTGTAAACAGTCTTAACATTCTTAGAGATAACAATTGTTGACTTGGCCTGGTGTCAGCTCTTCCATGCAGTAAAATCACAGTTGGGGAAAAGCAGTAAATGCAGTTCTTTCCTTTATTTCTAAAACTCTCCCCAACTGAATACAACTTCCCACGCTCAAGTCTCTAACCCACTATCTGAACCAGTGGGAACCGATCATACATTCGGCCTTGTTGTGGATGGTGGCAAGCTTGTTGGATGTTGCCAAAGCTGTCCTCATTCACATGCAAATTATTCCATCCAGGCCACAATTACCCTGAAGGGTCCTGATCTGAAACATCATCTATCCACGTTCTCCAGAGATGCTGCCAGACACGCTGAGTTACTCAGCACTTTGTCTGTTTTTTTGTAAACTAGCATCAGCAGTTGCTTGTTTCTACAGGCTAGAATTATGCTGGGTTAATACTGATCAGACATGTAACTGTTCCAACCCTATACATATGGAGTAACAGAGGTTAGGTATCCCATCTAAAACCACCATCCAAACCCATAACCTTACAACCTAGTCGAGCAAGGGAAGGAACCTGTAGGTCCCCCTCTTGGTTGCAGAGTGTCTTGAAACTTGCCACTTAACAGGAATGTGTGAATGCCTTCAAATTCTGCAGCGTTTCAAGGGAGAGGCTCATAACCACCTTCCCAAGGGCAACTACGGATAAACTGTAGGCACACGGCATTACAGATGATGGAATCCTGAGCAAAACATAGTGCTGGATTAACTAAGTGGGTTAGGCAACATCTGTGGAGAGAATCGACAGATGTTGTTTTGGGTTGAGATCCCTCTTCAGACCTATTGTACTGGGGCAGGGGGTATACTGTGTCAGCAGGAACTAAATGAATAAATAGATCCAGTATTGAAGAAATGTGCCATATCCTTCGAGCATACCATAGTCCAGGAGATTGGACCATCAGATCTTCTAAATCATTGTCACCACAGAATTTCCCCACTCTTAATTCCACGATTTGACTCACACTCTGAACCATACTTGCCTAATCTCTTTAGCTACCCTTTACAGATAATGAGGCTATGATAGAAGGATAAAAACCATATACCATTCTGCTCAGAATCATCTTACAGAGAGATGAAGTTGGACCTACCTGGGCTTACACAAAGCATGCTGTTTGGATTGATGGATGCCTCATACGGAGGGGGTGGGTCATCAGGATGCTGAATGTCTGGGTATTTATAAGCAGTGTATGGAGGTGGGGGATCATGGAAGTGGAATGCTCCTCCATCACTATCGTCAGAGAGATGCAGAGGAGTTAGGCCTGATCCAAGGCTATCTGGGCCATAATCAAAGCCTGGCATTCTGCTTCGGGCGAGGTTAAAATGATGCACTGTGAATGTAAACCGAAAAATCAGCTGCAAATACTAGACCAGATTCAGTGCTAGCAAATGCCTACCAACTACACATAGAACAGCTAACTAACCCAACCTTTCTCTTTCATGCTGCTTTATGTGAAAATACCTCCCCATTCCCCCATTTCCAATGTTCCCAACTTAAATCCTCATTCCTCCATCAACTCCACTGTCCCTGGCTCCACTGCCCACTCCCTTTCGCCCCATCACTATCCCAGGTACCCCTTCCCACTCTCCCAGGTCCTCTTCACCACCCCTCTCACCCAGATCAAGTCATAACAGGTACAGATTCCAGAGGTCTGACTCAAATAACCTTGTTGGACAAGAGGAAGTTGTCTCTCAGAAAATCTGTATTTACACTGAACCTTTAACACAAATCTGTCTCAAACCTTCAGGAAATTTAGGAAAGAAAATTTGACAATGACTACATATCGAGAAACCAAGGCCCTGGTGATCAATAGACTGGTCTAATGATCAGTTTCAAGATGCATCCTAAAATAAAATACAGGGAACAGGCCAAGGACTTTGGAGCACTGAAGCCAAGAAAAACACAAGAGGCGTAGCTAAGTCAGGAGCCAAACTGGCTCAGCAAATAAAAATCCTGCAGTTTTAACTCAGAACAAATCTCAAGGTGCCTCCAACAAAACATGGGAACAATCCCAATGGAAAAGTATGTAGAGTTTAGTTGATAGGATATTTACAACAAATGGTTTAGGAAGGGACGGAGTGCACAGTAGAAACCCATAAAAATGTCCTCAGAGAAACGTGCTGGTGCAGAGGAATGTGATACAAGACAGAGCTGGATGTCATCAACAATAACTGGAGCTTTGAGGTTTTATGACTAACAGTACTGTGTACAGTTGGTCTGTAAAAGAAAACTTACAGTTCCCCCCAATAAGAGACTCGATGCGTTCTCTCCGTCGTTGCCGTAACCGGTGGACCATGAAGAGAAGCAGTGACAGAATGAGGAAGGAGGAGATGCAGCTTACGATCAGACGCATTCCACTCGCCATAGAATCAAAAATGCCGCTGCCATCTGTGGGCATTGGGAAACACAGGGCAGTTACATTGAGCATTCCAGATGCCTAAGATTTTCTTAGCTACTCAAATTGCAACTCCTCTGGAGCAATTTGCTTGGAGACAGAAAATGCTGGAGTAACTCAGTGAGACAGGCAGCATCTCAGGAGAGAAGGAATGGGTGACGTTTCGGGTCAAGACCCGAAACGTCACCCATTCCTTCTCTCCAGACAAGCTGCCTTTCCCGCTGACTTACTCCAGTATTTGGCGTCTACCTTCGAATATGTGAGGATTGCGTTGGGAGATTGTTTTGGTTTCCTGTTGGTTTCCTCCCCCAACAGAGTATTCACTTGACACAAGGTTGAAACTGAAGTCAGAAGCATCAACTTTGTCATTGGCCCTGATGTGGTGGTCGCTAGCATCATTGAAGGTTGAAGTAATGAGGGGTGACGGGCATCACCCAGTCAAATAGACGAGCATGGAAAGTGATATTCAATTGGGGTAAGTTTTAGAAATAATGGAAAGAACTGCATTTACCGCTTTTCCCCAACCTGCTTTAAAGTTAATTACACTGTAGCTATTTCAACTGTTCAAATTTCTGTACAAGTTCCCAGAGACAGCAATGTGATAACAATCAGATAATCTGTTGTGTTGCTTGTTGAGGGAGAATTCAAAGTGGAACAACTCACTCGTTTTCTGTTTAACAACAATGTGATAACAATCAGATAATCTGTTGTGTTGCTCTCCAGAATGGTGGCATCTTTCATTGTATAGAGCATGGAAGTGACAGAAAATATTCTAGCTCTCAAACTTGAATGCATGTCCTCCTGCTTCAGCTCCTGCACCAGGAGGATTGCAGCAGTTCAAGAACAAATAGGTAAATGCGAGAAAAGATTGTCTCGCTCGTACTGCCCACAAGCAGCAGCAGCACGCACTGAACCACACCCCATATCTGAATTTCCAGCATCAACTTTCCTCCACAGATACAATCAACTCAAGTCTGATTTTTCATGGACTTGCTGCTTCCAATCTACAAATAGATTCTGGCGCACTTGTAATAATCGACACTAGTGCTCAAGAGACACTAGCCAGTGATTCCCTCCCTGCTGCAGCCACTCTTTAAACCACATCACATGCTGGGTGGGAGTTGCTTTACCTGGGTCAAGACAGGTGAATTTGCAGCATTCCTTTGGATCCTTTTCGAAGTGTTGACACCCTTGTGGCCGCTCACACAAAGCTGCTACACACATTTCAGGCTCGCCGTTGTGGCAGGTGCAGCTCAAGCACGGATCATTACCTTTTGGAGTAAAGTACTTGCCCTCATCTACCACGTTATCTTTTATATCCACACAGGTTTGACCTGGAACATAAGCACAAGGTTAGACATGTTAAGTGATTAGAAAAGGAGGCAGATGTGAGTATAATAGGGAAAGTGGACAATTATCCAATTTGTGGGCAGAATTAAAAAAGTATATTTTTAAGGATATAACAACTATTGGGACCCAAAGTAATTTTCAGTAGCTTGCATACAGAAACAAAATGCTGGAGTAACCTAGTGGGAACAGGCAGCATCCCTGGAGAGAAGGAATGGGTGACGTTTCGAGTCGAGACACTTCTTCAGACTGAGTCACAGGAAAGGGAAATGAGAGATATAGACAATAGACAATAGGTGCAGGAGTAGGCCATTCAGCCCTTCGAGCCAGCACCGCCATTCAATGCGATCATGGCTGATCACTCTCAATCAGTACCCCGTTCCTGCCTTCTCCCCATACCCCCTCACTCCGCTATCCTTAAGAGCTCTATCCAGCTCTCTCTTGAAAGCATCCAACGAACTGGCCTCCACTGCCTTCTGAGGCAGAGAATTCCACACCTTCACCACTCTCTGACTGAAAAAGTTCTTCCTCATCTCCGTTCTAAACGGCCTACCCCTTATTCTTAAACTGTGGCCCTTTGTTCTGGACTCCCCCAACATTGGGAACATGTTTCCTGCCTCTAATGTGTCCAATCCCCTAATTATCTTATATGTTTCAATAAGATCCCCCCTCATCCTTCTAGATTCCAGTGTATACAAGCCTAATTGCTCCAGCCTTTCAACATACGACAGTCCCGCCATTCCGGGAATTAACCTAGTGAACCTACGCTGCACGCCCTCAATAGCAAGAATATCCTTCCTCAAATTTGGAGACCAAAACTGCACACAGTACTCCAGGTGCGGTCTTACCAGGGCCCGGTACAACTGTAGAAGGACCTCTTTGCTCTTATACTCAACTCCTCTTGTTATGAAGGCCAACATTCCATTGGCTTTCTTCACTGCCTGCTGTACCTGCATGCTTCCTTTCAGTGACTGATGCACTAGGACACCCAGATCTCGTTGAACATCCCCTCTTCCTAACTTGACACCATTCAGATAATAATCTGCCTTTCTATTCTTACTTCCAAAGTGAATAACCTCGCACTTATCTACATTAAACTGCATCTGCCATGTATCCGCCCACTCACACAACCTGTCCAAGTCACCCTGCAACCTCATAGCATCTTCTTCACAGTTCACACTACCCCCCAGCTTAGTATCATCTGCAAATTTGCTAATGGTACTTTTAATCCCTTCATCTAAGTCATTAATGTATATCGTAAATAGCTGGGGTCCCAGCACCGAACCTTGCGGTACCCCACTGGTCACTGCCTGCCATTCCGAAAGGGACCCATTTATCCCCACTCTTTGCTTTCTGTCTGTCAACCAATTTTCTATCCATGTCAGTACCCTACCCCCAATACCATGTGCTCTAATTTTGCCCACTAATCTCCAATGTGGGACCTTGTCGAAGGCTTTCTGAAAGTCGAAGTACACCACATCCACTGACTCTCCCCAGTCAATTTTCCTAGTTACATCCTCAAAAAATTCCAGTAAATTTGTCAAGCATGATTTCCCCTTCGTAAATCCATGCTGACTCGGAATGATCCTGTTACTGCTATCCAAATGCTCAGCAATTTCGTCTTTTATAATTGACTCCAGCATCTTCCCAACCACTGATGTCAGACTAACTGGTCTATAATTACCCGTTTTCTCTCTCCCTCCTTTCTTAAAAAGTGGGATAACATTTGCTATCCTCCAATCCACAGGAACTGATCCTGAATCTATAGATCATTGAAAAATGATCTCCAATGCTTCCACTATTTCTAGAGCCACCTCCTTAAGTACCCTGGGATGCAGACCATCAGGCCCTGGGGATTTATCAGCCTTCAGTCCCATCAGTCTACCCAAAACCATTTCCTGCCTAATGTGGATTTCCTTCAGTTCCTCCATCACCCTAGGTTCTCCGGCCCCTAGAACATTTGGGAGATTGTGTGTATCTTCCTCAGTGAAGACAGATCCAAAGTAACGGTTTAACTCGTCTGCCATTTCTTTGTTCCCCATAATAAATTCCCCTGCTTCTGTCTTCAAGGGACCCACATTTGCCTTGACTATTTTTTTCCTCTTCACGTACCTAAAAAAACTTTTGCTATCCTCCTTTATATTATTGGCTAGTTTACGCTCGTACCTCATCTTTTCTCCCCGTATTGCCTTTTTAGTTAACTTTTGTTGCTCTTTAAAAGAGTCCCAATCCTCTGTCTTCCCACTTTTCTTTGCTATGTTATACTTCCTCTCCTTAATTTTTATGCTGTCCTTGACTTCCCTTGTCAGCCACAGGTGTCTCTTACTCCCCTTAGAGTCTTTCCGCCTCTTTGGGATAAATTGATCCTGCAACCTCTGCATTATTCCTAGGAATACCTGCCATTGCTGTTCTACCGTCTTCCCTTCTAGGGCCTCCTTCCAGTCAATTTTGGCCAGCTCCTGCCTCATGCCTCTGTAATCCCCTTTGCTATACTGTAATACTGACACTTCCGATTTTCCCTTCTGCCTTTCCATTTGCAGAGTAAAACTTAGCATGTTGTGATCACTGCCTCCTAATGGCTCTTTTACCTCTAGTCCCCTTATCAGATCAGGATCATTACACAACACTAAATCCAGAATTGCCTTCTCCCTGGTAGGCTCCAGTACAAGCTGTTCTAAGAATCCATCTCGAAGGCACTCTACAAACTCTCTTTCCTGGGGTCCATTTCCAACCTGATTTTCCCAGTATACCTGCATGTTGAAATCTCCCATAACCACCGTAGCATTACATTTGTGACACGCCAATTTTATCTCCTGATTCAACTTGCACCCTATGTCGAGGCTACTGTTTGGGGGCCTATAGATAACTCCCATTAGGGTCTTTTTACCCTTACAATTCCTCATTTCTATCCATACTGATTCAACATCTCCTGATTTTGCTTGGGCAGCTTACAACCCAGTGGTATGAATATTGATTTTTCTAACTTCAAGTAACCCCTGCATTTCCTCTCTCTCCATCTATAGACGATGATGTAGAGATATAGAGCAAATGAATGAAAGATATGCAAAAAAGTAACGATGATAAAAGAAACAGGGCATTGTTAGTTGTTTGCTCGGTGAGAACGAAAAGCTGGTGTGACTTGGGTGGGGGAGGGATGGAGAGAGAGGAAATGCAGGGGTTACTTGAAGTTAGAAAAATCAATATTCATACCACTGGGTTGTAAGCTGCCCAAGCAAAATATTAGATGCCGTTTCTCCAATTTGCATTTAGCCTCACTGACATTGGAGGCCATTTCTTTGCCCACTTCCCCAATCTGTCCAAGTACTTTTGCAGACTCCCTGCTTCCTCTACACTACCTGCCTCTCCACCTATCTTGGTATCATCTGCAAACTTGGCCACAAAGCCATCAATTCCCTCATCCAAATCATTAATATACATTGTGAATGGTAGCGGGCCTAACATGAACCTCTGTGGAACTTCACTTGCCAACCAGAGAAATCCCCCTTTATTCTCACTCTTTCCCTTCTGCCATTCAGCCTGTCTTCAATGTATGCTAGTATCTTCCCTCTAATACCATGGGCTCTCATCTTGTTTAGAGGCATCACGTGCCGCACCTTAAAGGTCTTCTAAACATCCAAGTAAAAAACATCCACTGACTGCCTATCCTGCAATTTACTTCCTCAAAGCTTTATAGTTCTCTTGTACGTTGTGCACTTAAATCTTTGGACTTTGGTACGGTGGATGAACAAAGTGGTTTGAAAATAAAACAAAAAATTGTTGGAGTTAGAAGCAAAATAAACAAACTGTTGAAGGAACTCAGCAGCATCTGTGGAAGTAAAAGGGTTGGCTAACATTATGGCTCGAGATCCTGCATCACGATATAGAATATTCTGAAGATTCTGAGGTTTAACGCCCAAGAGATTGAAACAGTTGCAGGGCAGATGGAAAAAAACGATGTAGGTTGGAGAGGTTAACACAAAAAAAAATGTAGACGGCCAGAATAATACACAACAGCTCAGAAATGAGAAAGAAGCCAGAAACAAACATTCATTGAGTTGAAGGATCAATTCAAATAGTTGTCAGGGGCACCTGCAGGCTGATCAATCATCAGCTCAGTTACGATGAAAGACACAGCAGCTGGGGCTGGGTGTATTCCAGTGTCGGCCAGTGCATCGTCTCAAGGTTCAAACGTCAGAATTTGAAACCCGAAACTGTGGGCCTATGCACTCTCACTTAAATCGTGTGATGGAGGAAAGGGGATACTGCAAAATATTTGCCACAGAGCTCTAAAACTGAAAATAGTGTTTGGAAATCCTAATGTCTGAAACTTAGAAGTTGGAACGGCAAATATGTGTAATTTATGTTTAAAAACAGACTAAACCGATTCAGTGAAACGACAATGGAATAAAAATGAAATATGCAGATTAAGCAGCCTCTGCTGAAAGAGAAACAGTTCATCTTTTGAGTTGAAGACCCTTTATTAGAACAGTGGACTCTGCACATGTAGCTTGAACTTGAGGGCTTAGACTAAAATACAGCCAATATCAAACCAATAAGCCTTAAGTAATGGAAGGAAGGAAAACTGGGAGACAAAGGACAGGAGGACAGTGAAGGATAAAGTAAAAAGAACTCAGGAGAGGGTATCAAAGAAAAGATCTCAGGATCGTCAAGGCATCCCACAGCCTGCATCACAGGTCCAACTCCTGGTCTACGGTGTGGAAAATCATTTTTACACAAGTAGCCGTCACATGCACTAACAAATAAAATTAACGAAACTGATTCAAAGACCGAGTTCAGGAATACATGTAGCAATTTCATGGAGCAATGCATCGTGGAATCAAGATATTGTGCATCTCATCATGCATGTGTAATGGGACAAAATTAATAATCTTATTGAGAGGTCCTCTGGGGGAAAGTAATCATACTATTAAAACTTTGTATTCAGTTAGAAATTATGAAAGAATATGACCAAGGCATTAAACAAATGTATCGTCAAAAATACAGTAAACATGCCTAGTCCTGTGGAAAATCAAGACAATTTCCTCTGAAGTAATTAACAGAGAAACTTGAAGTAATATTAATAATGGGAATGCATACAGAAATTAAGGGTGCTGAACACAAAATACCCAATACCTAATAGTTTGTTTCTTAGGGTTCGGAAAAAAGTGGCAGTATAGAAAGTACTTCCAGCATTTCCTATTTTATTTCAGATTTCCATCATCTTTTGACTTCACTGAGACTGACCTAATACACGAATATCACACTAAATGAGCCCAACCACAGACCTCCCAACATTTGATTTTACAAATTCATAATTGTGATGTCCAAAATTCAGAATTTAACGTAAATCTTCATAATATGGCGCGTAAAGCAACCTTTACGCAAAAAAAAGTATGCACGCCAAATGCACATACGCGCTGCACTACATTCATGTGTGAAAAACTACTATTATTTCCAACAGGACTGAATCAGGACAATGTCAAGCCTATCATGAGTATATTCTGCTATTTATAGAAAGGTTATTGAACAGAAATACTATTTACAACACAAATCAAATTTTTTTTTCTTCTATTTTGCATTTTCCTTCCACCTCCCAATTCTCTTGGTATTGAATAAAAGAATAATGGTCATAAAATGTATGAACTGTATGCAGGTGTGAACTGTGGGCAGAATTTGATAGATTGAACCTGCATTAAGTTGGAACCTCTGTGTCCTTTCTTGTGTTTCACATTGGCTGTAACTGGAATATAACAGTGACAATATAGTGGGCTGGCAGATTCCAATTTGCAGGAGAATCATCACTCACTTCTTTTGCAGAGAAATGCCGACTTCTCATTGCAGTTCTCAGCATACCAGCTGTGTAATCCGTGGTGCCGCAGGCTGGGGAAGTGGGAGCATTGCAGCTGAGCACACAGCACATTTTCTTGCTCCGAGATGGTCATTCCAAACGTTGGCACCTGTTCTGGTGGAAGGAACACCTCTGTGGAACCTGGAGAAGAGAAACACTATTAAGCATGTAAAATGCAGCTGAATGTGCATGAAAATAAAGCCATCTCTTCAAAACAGCAGACCCAGTGAATCCATGCCAAATCTTCCATCATTCTTTCTACTTAGTACCGCCAAACTATTTTCCATCTTTCAGAACTGCAACTGAGCCTTCATTTTATCTCCTTTTTCTTACTGCAAAGGCAATTCAAAGGGGAGGAAGTTCTCTCCATTAATTCAGCAAGCTTGCTAATAAGTCCCTTGCCAAACATGTTTTTTTCTGCAGATCTATGATTTAACCCACTTTTAAGCATTATCGCTACTACCAACCAAGGTCATGATCTTATTGTCGATCCAATCTGTGCTTATCAAATCCCATTTGCGCAAGGTTTTCCTAACTTTATACAGAAAGACTGGGCTCCAAATTAATGACCATGTGCCTTTATACTCAAATCCTAACCAACAAAGTTTCCATCTGATTTGGATAGCCTGCAGAACACAGCTTTTTGCTGTACCTCAGTAGATGTGACAAAGATAAACCCAAACCTAATATCATAGAAGCCTTAATTAAGTCACCAGCTAATTGTCTAAAATCCAAGGAATACAAAGCTAGCTGGTGTCATGTCGGAATTCTGCATCTCTCCAAGGCCAATGAATCATTCCTCCGAATCCCTGGATCTCTTTTGTTACCAACATCGAGAATATCCATTCAGCTGTAACTGCCACTTCCCTGCACTAGATGGACAATCTGTACAAGTATCTTTCTCACTGATGCCCTTTCATGCCTACGTCTCACTTTGTCCATGATCTGCATTTTTAGTTCCATTTCCACTAATCTCACTGGATCTCTTGATTTGTTTTATTTTGCAGTTCTTTCTCATGGCGCCTCTTAAATATATCATCATCAAGCTTCTCATGATTCAAAACAACTTTTAATTAGCTCATCCCTTAATTGTCAACCTTCCTTTCCTCCCCAGTCAGAATCCATACTGTGGCCTCCATGCTAATTTTTTTGTAACTCCCTGTTCGATTTCTTCTAATGGTTCATATCACATCATGAAACAGCTCTGATCAAAGGAAATAATGAGATGCCAATGTGATAATGGTATGTCATCCTCCTTGGCATGAATGCAAATTGTGCTTCACTTGACTATACTGGTGGCATGCTCAGCACATGTTCTCAAGAACAAATCTTACAAAATCACTGCCAAGATGGGTCAATACAGTATTTTATCTGCACTATGTAGAGATGTATTACCACCGTGCTACTTTGCCAGCACCTTGTGGAGGTTTCAGTCTACCAGCAGAGCTCCTGCACCAATAAACCAGCTGCAGTTATCTTATCACCACCCGGTTCGGTATGGAATGAACCACTGGGAACGGACAGAGGCTGCCTGAGGGCCAGGGTGAACAGCATAGCCATACATTCTTGCAACACAGGTTGAGGGTTGCATCAGTCAAGTATGGTGGAACCATGATTGAAATTTGTTATCTAGAGATATGGCCTTGTTGGGGAGAGGCATCAGCTCCATCACATCAGGATGATGAGACAGACTGCAGGACCCCAGCGGTCTGCTCAGACATGGAGCTGCTGCTGCTGGTTGCCAGCAATGAACCCCACTCACTGCGTCAGTCAGCATGCAGACTTGAGCCTCATATCTTAATTCTGAGAGGACATCCTGCTCGTCCTAGTCTGCCCAATATCAGCTGGCACAGCAAGCGTCTGCACAGTGATGAGACTGCAGTTTCATTGCTGTTGGGAGTGCCAGTGGAGGGCAGGGAATTGCAGCAGGTTCCCTCCACCGTACCAGCCTGTTCAGATGTCCGTTTTAACTTATGGCGGAATACCTATCTAAGTGCTTGGACCAACAGTACTATAATAAATCAGCACTCTGCAGGGTAGCACTACGCTGGACACTGCTCCCCTCTAAAACTATCCTTCCCATCTAACTTGATTACATTGTATTTACTTTTCTCCTTATCAATAAAATTAGACCCAGACTGCCAGAGCTTTGCCACCCTCACCATTACCTCTGGCATCCCTTCCCATTACTTGTTTATCCGCCATACTTCGCAATTTTAGCTGAAAATCAGGTATTTGTTGCCCACATTTGATCAGGGCAGCTTCAGGACAGGTAGCCATCATCCACCTTGACTACCACTCTCTCATGCTCTTGCTAATTTGTTCAATTCTGTCCAAAGTTTAGGCCTGGATGAGTAGAGTTTTCTTCAAATAAATATCTAAAAAATAAAAACCAGTTTTTCCAGTCCTTGTCAAAAACAGTCCTCTAGCTTTTGATTTGATCTCTCAGTTGTTGCTTGCCTGGTTCCGTCGTGGTTCCATTACGAATTCATATCAAGCGTACAAGTACTTATCCGCCCCCCTGTAGACACTATTGTTACAGTTCCATCCTTGCCTCTCCTTTGCCCTTAAATGTGGTTCTGGTCATCTGTCTGAATGAAGCCTAAAGATTCTCAATGATAAATTTTATTGATAATGCATCAGTGAAGTTGCATTGGAATTTTTATCTACGTTAAAGGTTCTGCACAATTGCACATTGCTGAGAGGAGCAAGAACAAGCTGGTTAGGAGAGGCTGGTGCTCTGAGTCGCCATTCATGGTACTTACATCAACTTCTCTTTCAGCATACTTACTGCTCTTATAAGCTACTTCCCACTGCCCCTCTAGCGAGGTGTGGCTTCTGTTTGTTATCATGTACTGATAGCCAACCCAGAACCTGCGAAGAAACAATTTATCAGGTGGATAATAAATATGTAGTTGCCAATAACACATATTGTACCAAACATTGACATCAAAAAGCAAGTTCACACTAAGTGGGCGGATGCATGGCAGATGCACTTTAATGTGGATAAGTGCGAGGTTATCCACTTTGGTGGCAAGAATAGAAAGGCAGATTATTATCTGAATGGTGTCAAGTTAGGAAAAGGTGACGTACAACGAGATCTGGGTGTCCTAGTGCATCAGTCACTGAAAGGAAGCATGCAGGTACAGCAGGCAGTGAAGAAAGCCAATGGAATGTTGGCCTTCATAACAAGAGGAGTTGAGTATAGGAGCAAAGAGGTCCTTCTGCAGTTGTGCAGGGCCCTAGTGAGACCACACCTGGAGTACTGTGTGCAGTTTTGGTCTCCAAATTTGAGGAAGGATATTCTTGCTATTGAGGGCGTGCAGCAGAGGTTCACTAGGTTAATTCCCGAAATGGCGGGACTGTCGTATGTTGAAAGACTGGAGTGACTAGGCTTGTATACACTGGAATGTAGAAGGATGAGAGGGGATCTTATTGAAACATATAAGATTATTAAGGGGTTGGACGCGTTAGAGGCAGGAAACATGTTCCCAATGTTGGGGGTGTCCAGAACCAGGGGCCACAGTTTAAGAATAAGGGGTAGGCCATTTAGAACGGAGATGAGGAAATACTTTTTCAGTCAGAGAGTTGTAAATCTGTGGAATTCTCTGCCTCAGAAGGCAGTGGAGGCCAATTCTCTGAATGCTTTCAAGAGAGAGCTAGATAGAGCTCTTAAGGATATGGGGGGTATGGGGAGAAGGCAGGAATGGGGTACTGACTGAGAATGATCAGCCATGATCACATTGAACGGCAGTGCTGGCTCAAAGGGCCAAATGGCCTACTCCTGCACCTATTGTCTATAAATCTTCTCTACCCTTCCACACACATGCTTCACTTTTATGACATAGCGCTTTTCCACTACCTCACTCTACCTCCACCCAAATAACCTCAGAGCCAACTCCAACACTGGCCCTCAATGCCCCTCCACTTCTTTTTCTAACAGCACTGTTCCCTGACCACTATTCCCACTCTTATTTCCATCTCCCCATGTCTCTCATCTCCCTCGTGTCTATACTTTTTCCTCACTGCTTTTACTCTGTCAATTTCTCTTTAGCCCCACCTATTCTTCTCTCATTGCCTCCACACACACATGCTCACTTCCTGGATTTCCTCATCCCTTTCCTCTTCCACCATGCCACATTCTTACCTGCGTTGGTCCTTGCGACTCAATGGCCGTTCCTCTAGGTCCCATTCTTCAGCTAGTATGAAGCGCAGCTCTTGATCAGTAGTGAACGTAGCCAAGGATCCATTCACTCGTTGACATGTTTGGACAGCATTCCAGTAGTCCTCACTATTCAAATACACTCGGTAACAGCTCGCTGTCCCCTCATAATGATGCCAGCCTGTTGGGCACTTACCTGCCAACAAGACCAATTGTCAGCACAAATTCTGCAGTATGACTAAATGCAGGCAACTAAATGTAAAAAGTATGTCTTATGTATGCCCACTAAATCTCATGTTATTTTGCAAGAGAGAACACAGAATATAAACCTAATTGGATTGTTAACAAAAAAATAACCGGAGGAAGAAAATCTGTTATTTCCCCTCGCCTAGAAGACTCCAGGCCAACATGGTGATGGCACTTCAAAGGGATTGGCAGGATACTCACTTTAAGTTAATGAGAGGGAGGTAGTAAATAACAGCCTTGTCACATCCTGGAAATGAACAATTGAAACAAAATTTATTTATAACCCTGCATTGGCTCTTCAGAAGAGTATCCCGAGAGTCACACAGCACTGTTCTTTCCTCACACCTCGTGTTGGATTCATGTATTTAGCCCAACTCCCCGTCAAGCAACTCAAGACCATCTGCTGAATGGAGCGTGTTCCCATTTGTTTCTTCTCACTCTAAACCAATCAGCACAATTCCACGTCCCGGATTATTGATGCTTTGAGTAAACAAAGAAACCTTACTTAATCCCATCATGAGATAAAACACCACACATAAGGCAATGCAGATATACTATTGCGTAACACTGCCATAGAGTACAAAAGAGTTTTTCTATGCAATGAACACCGATAAAGAAGCTTTGCAAAATGTATGCGCGTAATACTGGTAGAAACAATGTAATTAAAAATAACAAGAAATAACAATGAACAGAAATTGTTTAGAAGTGACTCTACCGGGGCCAGGATCCAGTCCACCAGTTGGACAGATCAGGAACTGAATCAGAGTCAACTTCTTCTGTAAGCCTGCAAGGTTTTTGGAACATATGCGAGAGAGTTGGCCCTCTTATTATCTGCACTCCAGTGTCAGGTAGCATCTTCATGAATTCTACCGGTGGTATTATTATTATCAACATAGAGGAATGGCACCTCAAGAGACACTTTTGCAGTAAAACTTAGGAACTAAGAATTCTAAGTTAACTCAACAATGCCGTCATATTTTGCCAGTGAAGCCAACCCCTAAACACAAACCTTTGCTTGGTAGGATTCTCTTAACAACAAAACTGGTAAAAAGCTGCTGCAATCTGACTTTTGAAGAGCTTGTTCAAACATCAAGATAGTGGAACTGCAACTTACGGGTGAACTGGAAAGGCTGGGCCACATTGATCGGGTAGAAGCGGGTGTCCTCGGCAGTTCTGCCACGCACCTGTTTCAGGTCCGTAGTTTCCTTTGTATGGTGCCCCCGGTGATCACCAATTACTCCTAGTAGGTAGACAGTAGGTAAGAGTATGACAAGCTGCACACACTCCCTGCAGCTACATAACCAAACAGCATTTCATTCATGCAATATTTGGAATGCAGCAAAAATGCCCTAATATTATTTGTTTTTAAAACAGGTTTTTGAAACAGATAGGATCAGAAGATAGAATTTAATGTATTAATGAATAAAGTCAGATAGAAATTGAAGATTTAAAAATGGAGTTCCAGGTGAAAGGGGTTCGTACCCTGAAGATTTGTGTGCGAAATATAGCAACCTAAAAGAGAAATGTGCAAAAGACCAGAAATGCAGGAGTAGAGAAATCGAGATGATAAAGGGAAAAGGCCATGGGAGGATTTGAAAAGCTGGATGAGTACTTTCATGCTACAATGTTTTTATTCACCCAGCAAAACAGCCAAAGGACCACTTGCATCTTAAATGAAGGCCACACAATTTTCCTTCCCACCTGTCTTGAGTTTGTTCTTGGGAATAGCTTCTTTAATTTTTCTTTAACTTCCTCCACATGGTTTGCTATGGTCACCCATATGGGTTATTTGTGGAATACAAGAGCATTCTTGGTTTTACTGTCATTCAGGTGCCCACCATCTCTTTAGCTAGTTCACTGTTGACCCTGCCAGCACCCTTTAGTTTCACTATCTTGTTGTACTTTATCAATCACCTTCTAAAAGTCACACCATATCAACATCATCTTGCCAGCTCTCTCCGATACATACAACTCTTATTGTTAGTTAAACACATGCTTTAAACAAATTAATGCTGCAAGTTATTAATTACCCCAATGTGTCCCCGACCCCCCAACCAAACTACCAATATATATTGTCTGGGATGGTTGGCTTGAAACATTGCCAGTGCCAGCTCCCTTTTTCCAAACTAGATTCACCATTTGGAATTATCTAATTTTAGTTAATTGTTATACCACCAGCACTTTGCTCAACTGCCTTCTCAAGAGAAAAATATTATTAAGTACATCAACCACACCCTGCCTATCCACAAGAATGTTCTTGTATAGCCCCCATTTTTTCTTCAACAAGAGTTCTCCGATGTTATAATAAAACCATTGGTATTGTTTTGGTTATCTAGTCTTCATCCATTCATTATGTTCTCCTCTGTCCTGACTTTCACCTTCCATTCACACAATATCAGATATTTAGTGAGCTATTCAGCATGGAAGTAGGCCCTTTGGCTCAATTCGTCCCTGCTGACCAAGTTACACAACTGAGCTAGTCCCACTTGATGTCCGTTATTGCCGATTGTCTGCTATAAGGTAGTATCATTGTATAGGTAGTAGAAATAAACATAGAAAGTAGGTGCAGGAGTAGGCCATTCGGCCCTTTGAGCCAACACCACCATTCAATATGATCATGGCTGATCATCCAGAATCAGTACCCCGTTCTGGCTTTTTCTCCATATTTCTTGATTCCATTAGGCCTAAGAGCTAAATCTAACTCTCTCTTGAATACATCCAATGAATTGGCCTTCACTGCCTTCTGTGGCAGAGAATACCACCCAATGTCAACAGGGAGATCCTGTGAACCTCTTTCTCACCTGGAATCCCTTCCCACCCAAACCATCTCCTCCGCAGGCACATTCTCCTGCAACCACAAGAGATGTAACTCTTCTTCAAACGTACATACCGTTCTGTCTGACGGTTCCTGTCCCAAAAGGTTGCTCGTCCATTCCCTCTAGAGATGCAGCATGGCCCACTGTTACTCCAGAACTTTGTGTTTTACATACAAATAAACGTTCAGCTTCTCTCTGGTTAGAAACAACTTCACATAATCTGCTTGCATAGCTTACAACCCAATGGTATGATAATTGAATTCTTCAATTTTAGGTAACAATATAACTCCCCCCCCCCTCTCACTTCCTCCCCATATAACCCCCCCCCCCCTTATTTATCACTCCCACTCCCCTAAGCCCCACCTGGACGCACCTATTTCTCTCCTCCGCCTTCCCTTCCCCCTACATTCCCAGGATGGAGCGACTGGGCTTGTATACACTGGAATTTAGAAGGATGAGAGGGGATATGAAACATATAAGATTATTAAGGGATTGGACACGCTTGAGGCAGGAAACATGTTTCCGATGTTGGGGGAGTCCTGAACCAGGGGCCACAGTTTAAGAATAAGGGGTAGGTCATTTAGAACAGAGATGAGGAATAACTTTTTCATCCAGAGAGTTATGAATCTGTGGAATTTTCTGCCTCAGAAGGCAGTGGAGGCCGATTCTCTGGATGCTTTCAAGAGAGATTTAGATAGCGCTCTTAAAGATAGCGGAGTCAAGGGATATGGGGAGAAGGCAGGAACGGGGTACTGATTGTGGATGATCAGCCATGATCACAGTGATTGGCGGTGCTGGCTCAAAGAGCCGAATGGCCTACTCCTGCACATATTGTCTATTCTACATTATCCTGTCTAATCTGCACGATCTTAAGTGCCCATATTAATTTTCATTTTCTAGCTCTAATTCTTTTAATAAATTGATGCGTTGCATTCACTGCCCACAATATCATCCATTTTACATCATCAACAAACCAGAATACAGTATTCTACTCCAGTCTGTAGGATATTTATGGCTTCAATTCAAATTCCTAAAGGCAACAGCATTTGTACTTCCTGTCATTATCACTCTCCCCATCTCCTTGTCAAATTCTGCCAAATCAGTAGGATTTCTACAATCACACAAATGCCAACAGTCTATTAGTAAGGGCTTTCTAAAAACCCACAAATAGCCAAGACAGTTGTTTAACTGATTAAACATAAGGGATCCTGGGCTTTACAAACAGAGGCATAGAATGAAATAGATGGCAGTGCCTGGTTCTCCTGCTGCTTCAGAAGACATGTAAATGCTTCTGAGGGGTAAAAGATATTTACAAAAATTCTAAGATTAAGAGATTTTAATTAGATAAATAGGCTGGAGAATGGGATAGTTCTCCTTTGAGAAGCGGTCGCAAAGGGAGAACGTTAGTTGTCTATAATTGTGATTATAGACAGAAAAGATCAAGAAATCGTGCTCAATGACAAAGGCAAAGAATAAAAAATAACAAGCTTTTATTTAAATGCATCAAATCCCTACAACTACTACACTGTGTCCCCTCTTTCTCTACTGGTCAACCCCTTGTTCCAAAATGCCATAACAACCATCTTCCAAAATGTTTTATTCAAGGGCAGCATTATATCCATCAGTGGAGAGCTATTCCTCTGTATTCCCATTCTCCTACTAAACCTCGGTCATACCATCCCTGCGCTGATGTTGCTCCATTCTGTGGAGTGAATACATCTGGAGGAAACTTCCCCTTTTCCCTTACACGGAGGCTACAATTCAGATTCTAGTGCAATGACTTACAGATGAAGAGTCTAAAGATACAAAATCCTCTGCTGACCGGCTTACCCAGGATAGATTCAATTTTACATCCCACAGAACAAATACAGAATCTTTTCTGCCATGATTTAATTTACATTATTTATAGCTTTTTTGTTCATCGGTACAAAACAAAGAAACTTGCATTAAAACAATGTACACAATTCTAAATAATGTCTTCAGTTGACAGGAACCTCTCCAAAGACCGAACATAAGAGGCAGTTCTTCTTTCCACTCTGTACCATGACCCAACTCCATTCAAGACCTCATTTAGGTCCTCTGACCTTGACCTCCACCCCATAACACAGAACTTTCAAAGTCACGATCTCAGTGTGACAATCCACACCAGTGCATACAGATACTAATCTGCACATTTCTATAGACAATTATATAAAATCTTTATTTTAAGTTGTACCAGGGAAAGGATTAGAGTGTAGACACTTTTTTTTAAGAACATGGGTTTAAAATTTACTTTCATTTACATTGATGATATAAATATAATTAAAGATTGCATATTTGAGCTCACAAACCAAATTCCATAATTTAGTCACTTACCAGGACAATCGAGTTCATCACTGCCATCTTCACAGGTCTGCCATCCATCGCAGTACCAGCTCTGAGGAATACACTGAATAGTTCCAGTCTTGCAAGCAAATTCTCCAGTGGTACAGCGCAGCTCTGCAAAAAAAAAAAAAACACAGGCCAATGTTAGCACATCAGCTGCTCATCCAAATGCTGCTTCTATAATACTTACAATTGTAAAACAATATGCAGCTAGAGATGTGCCTGCACAACCAGGTGTCAAATTAGGGAGATGGGAAAAGTCCCATATCTCTCAAGACACGATAACACGCAAAACAGAATTAAAATGGATGTGTTGCCATTAAATGATGGGGTCTGTCAATATTTGAGAGAAAGAAAAACTTAATACTTGGGATAAAATCCCAAACGAATGCAATCTGGGAACACCAGTTCACCTGAAGTCCATTAGGGAAGTGGGAATGATCCATCAGGGGGTCAGTCTGTAATGCTAGTTGTCAGGGCCTACTTGGGTGGATGTGGATATATTAAAGATGTATATCGAATTTGCAAAGAACAGAAAATTCCCTCGAAACGCAAATTTATCCATCTCTAAGCCGCACTCCAAGTCTACCACTATCTGACGACTTGAGTCAGAAACACGGCTACCAATACTAAAGGGATTACCTCCAGAAATATGCATTTCCTAACTGCTCACATGTGCTAGATGTATTTGATTCATTGTATCATCAGTTATAAATAGTATTAAAATGTGTCAAATCAGTTGCATCACTGATAAAAACGAGCAATTTATTTTTCACGTCATGTCAAAAAACCTACCTGACAGAAGTCTTGCCAGGCCGAGCCGTGGGCCTGTAATTGAGAGAATGAGCAGTTTAAAAATGGCTAATGACACCCATAAACATATGTTAGACATATTCTCCAAACCAAGGGTCTCAGGTTGGATCGTATCCCAAAAGAGTGCCACCTTTTTACAACAAACGGCTCTTTACCAACTCAGTCTAAACATTCCAGGCACGGCCGAGAACGATCTTGAAATTCTGTTAGGACTAAAGATTTGAAAAGTTCCTCAACTGAATGAGGCACACAGGAAGCACTGTGCCACCATGAGGCAAGGGATCAATCCAGAGTATCATTGTTCCAAGATGCAGTGGACCACATCATCACCAAGGGAATATAGTTTTGGCTCTAACATGATCAAATACTGAAAGTTATGAATTAGTTAGGAGTATAGCTTGGAAGGTCAAGGTATTAAGGTGTATATTGCATAAAAATATTAATTGTTTAATAATCGCAAGCTACTGTGGTTAGAGAAGAAAGCTAAAAAAGGCAAATAGCAGAAGGATGTTGAGACAGCTTTCTTTAATATACAAGCTTCAGAAGATGTTTTTTAGTCGAGTTCCAGAAGTTTGTGTCCATGGTATTCTGTGGGGAAAATGATAAACACACCACATTGCGATTACGGAAAGGAAGCTCCTGTTATCCCTACCTTTAGACAGACAGAACAATTGCATTATTTTAGTCAGTGCCATGAGTGGACTGACCTAAAATACTTGTCTGAAGACAATGTACTCAAGCCCACTTGAGCAAAGCTGGAGATGAACAAGGGTTACATCACGTAACCCAAGGAAGAAGTTCCTTACTATTACTGTGATCCTACTGTTACCTTCCCCCTGCAAGTGCAGGAGATGCAACACCTGTCGCTAAACCTCCTCCTTCAACTCTGTCCAGGGACTACGACAGACCTTTCAGCAGTGGCAGAGACTCACTTGCACCTCCTCCAACCTCATCTACTGCACTTGCTGTTCCAGGTGTGGAGTCCTATATATCGGCAAGACCAAGCGCCGACTGGGCAATCGTTTCGCTGACACCTTCACTCAGTCCATCTTGGCTTACGCAATCTCCCGGTCGCCAAACACTTTAACTCCCCTTTCCATTCCCATACTGAACTTTCAGTCCTGGGCTGTCTCCATTGTCAGAGTGAGGCCAAATGCAAATCGGAAGAACAGCACCTCATTATTTGTTTGGGCAGTTTACAACCCAGTGGTATGAATATTGATATCTCTAACTTCAAGTAAGCCTTGCATCCCCTCTCTCCCCCACCTGGTCGTTGTTCTAGTTTCACTGTCGTCTTGATGGGTTTCACGGTCTGTATAACGTTATCACCTACCCCACAGCCAACAATGGACCATTGTGGGTTCCACCTTTCCTTGATTATCGTTGCTTTTTGCATATCTTTCATTCATTTATTCTGTGCCATCTATATCTCTCGTTTCCCCTTCCCCAGACTCTCAGTCTGTAGAAGGGCCTCAAACCAAAACGTCACCTATTCCTTTTCTCTAGAGATGTTGCCAGACCCAATGAGTTACTCCAGATTTTTTGTGCCTATCTAAGGAAGAGGGTTGGGCTGGGGTAGTTGCTTGTTTTGATTCATAAATGAAGGTAATTAGGAAATTAGTAGGAAACTAACTGCAGATGCTGGTTCAAATTGAAGGTAGACACAAAATGCTGAAGTAACTCAGCGGGTCAGGCAGCATCTCAGGAGAGAAGGAATGGGTGACGTATCGGGTCGAGACCCTTCTTCAGACTGATGTCAGGGGAGGGGGCGGGACAAAGATAGGATGTAGTAGGAGACAGGAAGACAATGGGAGAACTGGGAAGGGAGATGAGAAAGGGAGGGAAAGAGGAACTATCTGAAGTTGGAGAAGTAGGAAATTAATGGATAAGGAGTATTTGCATATCCATGAAACAGGCTACTTAAATCTACACAAAGCGTAAGAAAGGCAGCCGAGTAAGAGTCCCAAGACAAATCCTTCATGCTAGATTTGGCTCAAAATCTTGATCAGCTGCAGATGAATGTCATTAAGAAGAAAACAAGATGACTGTAGGCACCACAGCTAATGAGAGAAACCTCACTGCTCACTGTTTAGACAATCAATGCATTGTGAGAAAATCAACACATCTGTTAGACAGACACATATATACAAAACCAGGAAATTGCTCTAATCCTTGATCCTCGGCATAACCTGTGATCCTAGAGAAGTTGAAAATCATATAGCTAGTAGAATAAACAAAGCCTGTCAAGTTTCTATTCATCCATATCAGATTGGATAAAAAAAAGTGATGTCCAGCAGGGTTCCCAACACAGCAAGATTCGGTCCCACAATTTATGCTACACTTTAAAATGACAATTACTTTGGTTTGGTGAATATACAGTTACTGAGGAACAAATGCCCATTTAGTGCTGCAAAACACTGCTAACAGACCCCACCAAACCTTTGATGTTTGCAGAGGCATCCTGCCCAGAGTTTATTCTGCAATTCAAGAAGAGAGTAACTGGTCTGAGGTTTGGCCTCAACGCCATGTTCTTAACTTTTGATTATTTTTTAACCTAAAGCAGTACCATAGCTTTGAAATACTGTTTTAATACTGCTGCATTTTTTGCTTGCAGCTTGCCAGAGAACCAATACCGACCTGCTCACTGCAGGTCAATGCATGATCGACATCTCTACCTCCTCATCGTAATGCGATAGTCAGTAATGCACTGGACGTGGATGCTGCTACAATTTACCTCCAGCCTCACCACTGTCCAGTAAATGAATTTGGTCATGCTGACAGCGAGCCTGGATTTCCTACATATGTAGCTCCTCACATTTTAGTTTTCCTGATTTCCAATCCATTTGCATCATTTCAGCATGTTGAGTAATTATCAGGTTTCAGTTTAAAATATATATTTTGATCTTTTCGGTTTTTAAACTTCTGCTCCAAAACAAAGAAAGTTCAATGCCTTTGACAGGAATCATCACTTTGCACTGATGGATTTGTTTACTTTGCAAGATATCAGTGACAGTGAAATCTGGACTAAGGAGGCTGCAAAAGATTTGTGCAGTCATGGAATTAGGGAGGTGGGAAGAGTGATTAAGCAGCACAATCCCACCCAATGCCTCAACAGCATCCACAGGTTCATCGTAGAGAATTGCATCACTTTGCAGCGCTCAAAGGGAATTACACCTCATTCCCTTCTTAAATGTAATCCTGAATTTGAGAATGCCCCTCTTGTTCCAAGGTTCCACCACCAGGAGAAACATCTTCACATCTTTACATGCTCCAAAGAATCATACATTTTGATTTAAAAATCTGATTTTTCTCAATTCTAGGCAGCACAGACCCAATTTACTCAATCTTTCTTCAGAAGTCAACAATTTAATTCCAGGAATCAATCTAGTAAATATTTTTCCCCTCTTTTGTACTTATCCCTCACGTGTGTCAACTGTGTTTCTTGTGCATGGGCACCCAGATCTGCTCAAACACCAGCACTTGTTAATCTTGCACTTGTTAATCAATGTTCAGTCAGTAGCAAAAATTCTATATTATTTGTCATTTACTTCGAATCCCCCTCGAAACAGATTTTAATTCAATTTTCTGAGCCATGGTGATTTCTCCCTACTCTCCCAACATCACTATCAGAGATACTTCATTCTTGCTTTTCCTTCAAAAGGAGCTTGAATTATTGTTTTCAGCTTTGGCCAGTTTGTAATCACATATGCCAAACGGCTATTAGAACATTTCCATTCATCTCTATTTGTAACCAATTAATTTATCTTGTTACCAATGTGTTCAGCATTCAGAGATAGAGCCTTTAAGTCTTGCAAAATGTTGCCCTAATTTTGTATCTATTTGCCATTGGCTCTATAACAATGGTAAAAGTGCATTGTTATACAACTCAGAAATCTGCCATTTGGTCCAACTCGTCCATGTCAGCCAAGATGCCTTAATGAGCTGGTCCCACTGTCTGCATTTGGCCCATATCCTTCTAAACTTTCCTAACCATGAAGCCATCCATATCTCTTAAAAGCAATTGTACCGACCTTTGCAGTTTCATTACATAAACTTGTATGAAAATCATGCCCCTCAGGTCCCCTTTAAATGTTTCCATTGTCACTTAAAAATATTCCCTCTAATTTTAGACTCACTTAGGCAGCAGGGGGAGGGGGGGAAGAAAACTGACAATCCAAGTTATCTATGCCTCGCATGATTTTATATACCTCTCCAAGGTAACCCTTCAACCTTCTTCGTTCCAAGGAACAGGACAAGCTTATCCACCTGTGTCGCCACATTCAAGATACTATGACTTGTACCCTTAGGTCTCTGCTCCGCAATACTCCCAGGGTCCTGTCATTTACTGTGCAAGTCTAGTCCTAGTTTAGCAATGTATAGGATATTGGTACATCACTTCATCTGTCAGAGATAATTTTGATCGGCCAATCCATGACCCACTTTCTCAGTTGATCTAGATCTTGTTGTACCCTAAGACAACCTTCTTCACTGCCCACATCAGCAATTTGTGTCATCCACAAACTTACTAATCATGATACCCACATTCTCATCCAAATCATTAACAGCACACCATTATTCAGTCTCCCAATCTGAAAAACAACCCTCCACTGCCATCCTCCAACTCCTTTCATCAAGATAATTTTGTATCTAATTGGGTAGTTCACCAGTCTACCATGCGGGGATAACCCATGTAGATACTGTTTATTGCTCAGTCCTCTGTCACCTCCTCAAAAACTCAATTAAATTTGTGTGAGATGATTTCCCCATGCACAAAGCCATCCTGACTATCCTGAAACAGTCCTTGACTTTGCAAATAGATACATCCTGTCTCTCAGAATCCCCTCCTTAACTTCCCCACCACTGATATTCGGCTCACTGGCCTCTCGTGCTCGGGCTAGTCCTTCTGAAATGAAGGCACAATATTAACCACGCTCCAGATTCATCATTCTGTTCACACTTTATTCGCTGGATTGCTACATAAAGTTATTTATCTGCAACTTCCTAAATTTTCCTGTTGGGCATTCATTTAGAAAGGACTAACACTATTCAAATAAAGCCTATCCCAATAGAACAGCTCCCTCTTTGTCATTGTTGTCATTGACCTCTCTTTTGCACCATTTCTTGAGCCCTTTAATTAAATGCCCATTTGAATATGCACAGATTATAACCTCTTCAAAAAAATCAGACTCAAGCTCCTAATGCTCCCTCGGCAGAATGCCTATCTTACATTGTTGTCAGCTTTGGTTTCCTTTGAACAAAGTCAGCCTGAACCTCACCTTTCTGCTCCAAGTCCTTGGCAAAACTGAAGTTTGGGAAGACACTAGAGAAGCTGGGATGATTTGCTTTAGGGGAATCTAATAGTTGCATTCTAAGTTTTGAGAGCTTTCGCTGAGTTTTTTTCCGAGAAATGAAAAGCCACAGATTGAAGCAACTGGCAAAAGTACGAGAGTGGAAATTAGCAGACATGTCTACACAAACATTTAAAAAGGACTGAAAATATGATTCAATAGCAACTTTCTAAAGACTTTTTGAAATTAAAGATTTTGTATGGTTGAGTGACGACAGCTACAGACGTCCCAAAATAGTTACACTAACAGAATGGATATTCAAATCAAATTTAATGCAGATAAGTATAAAGTGATACACATAGGCAGAGAAAATAAGACAATGCAGATTAAATGGCAGGAGTCCAAAGGGAGTACATGAACAGAAGGTCCCGGTGTACATGTACAGAAATTATAGCATTACATTTTGTGCAGCAAGTAGTAAAGCACATGAGGTAGACACAAAATGCTGGAGTAACTCAGTGGGACAGGCAGCATCTCTTGCGAGAAGGAATGGGTGACGTTTCGGGTCGAGACACTTCTTCAGACCCAACCCGAAACGTCACCCATTCCATCTCTCCAGAGATGCTGCCTGTCCCGCTGAGTTACTCCAGCATTTTATGTCTACATTCAATTTAAACCAGCATCCGCAGTTTATTCCTACACAAAGCACATGGGGTGCCTGGCTTATAGACAAGAGTAGAAAAGGAGGGCAATTACTTGAAGCTTCATAAAATACCAGCAAGGCCACAATGCAGTATGGCAACCAGAGATGAAGGTTCTGGATTGGGACTAGAGAACATTTATTAGAGTAGTTCAGGGAATGAGGGAATTCAGACACAAGTTCAGACTGGAGTGGTTAGAGTTGTTTCCCTTGCAACAAAGCAAGATTGATAGTTTTGAATCACAATTTGTTTTGACGTAGTGGAGAGGAAAACCGTGTCCATTATCAGAGGGCTCAAAGACCAGGGACAAACAATAAATATAATGTGCAAAAGATACAAGGATATGTAGAGAGAAACATCTATTCTGGACAAATCTGAAAGACTCGGCTTATAGGGGTAGTGGAAAGAGTGTCAATCAATGGCATTCAAAGGGATTTAGATAAACGCAAAGGAAAATAATTTGCAGGGCACGATAATGGGACTGTTTTCTTTTTTTTTCAATGGTGTGCTAATATGGACTCAATGGCCTTTCTCAGCATCACAAAGATTTTAGTATAACGTCAGTGAAGGAGAAAGTGCAAGGTTTGGAGCAGACTGGCTAAGTATAACTGAAAAAGGGTCATGACCCGAAACGTCACCCATTCCTTCTCTTCAGAGTTGCTGCCTATCCTGCTGAGTTACTCCAGCATTTTGTGTCTATCTTAAGTATAATGTGGTTCCATCAGTGTTCCATCATTTGTTTAACTTCAGCTTGGATTAAGATTCCATTAGCCTTAGAAATTAAGTACAATTCCACATTGTTTGCTATTTATAGAAAATTATAATTCTTGCATTTAAAATGGATGACAACTCTTTCCATACATTAAAAATCTACTATGATTTTGTCCACTCATACTACCTGCATCCCTATAACTTTTGCTTCTACTTACATATTGACTGAAAAATTATTTACGAATGCAATGTTGACAGTACTTTCCAAATCAAGAACCAGAGGTAATAGGTTTATGAGAGGGGAAAGATTTTTAATAGGAACCTGAGGGGCAACTTTTTCCACAGAGGTGGTGGGTATATGGAACAAGCTGTCAGGAGTCATTGATGCAGGTACATTTGAATGTCATTTGGACAGCTACAAAGATAGAAGAGGTTTAAAGGGATATGGGCCAACTGCGGGCAGGTGGGACTACTGTAGATGGGGAATCTTGGTCGGCATGAGAAAGTTGCGCCGATGGGCTTGTTTCCTTGCTGTACGACTCTATGCCTGCCCTTCCTTACTCGGTGTAATCTGAAATCCGAGATAAACAACACTATTTTCCTTAATTCGTCACTTAGAATACAAGGTATCAAAAAAGATTCCAATCAGACACCATTTGTCACATCCTAACAATTGGGAAACATTTTATTTATCCTTAACCGTGCCCGCTACTACCCAGTTATTGTTACATTCTGTGTACTTTTATTTACACTAATGGTTGCGGCATCGACTATAATTTACTGGATCTGAGGGCAGAATGGGCTGCGTGAATTCAAGAGTCATGCGGGTTTTCTGAAGTCAACGTTGTTAATCTAATCCCGAGGTGAGGGACAGGACAATCCTTGGCTACACTGCATCATTTAAAGGGTCGACGGGGAGTCTAGTTGCACTGATCTCAGGTCTGTTCCAAATGGGAGCGAAACGGTTTGTTGGGGTAGTGCAGCCAGTCTTTGACCGTACTATTCCCACGGTGCTGCCGTGAATACATAATCTGCGCCCCTGGCCCCTTGGTAATGCCAGTGCAACGCAACGGCTCCGATGTAACCAACGACAGTGATGCGGCCTCTCTGGCGGGGAATAAACCCTCAGCGTTCCCCACGGAGTAAAGGTCCAAGCCCCACCTCGCCCCCTCCCCCCTTTACCCCGCACCCGCCCGCCCTACCGCCCCCGCCCGCCCTACCGTCCCCGCCCCCATTACCTGGTCGCTCTGGCTTCGCCGCCACCGCGATCAGCAACAACAGCAGAGGGATGTTAGGTTTGGGCCACATTTATCCGCCAGGCATCCTCCAGCCGGCTGCAGCAGCTCCAGCCCCGCCACACGCACCAACTCTCAGCTCAGGCTCTGGGAAACACATAAGATGGCGACGACGCCGCGTCGAGAATCCCGGGAGCGAGTGGAGCAGTTGTTCAGGGGGCGGGGCCTGTGATGGCGGCATGAGCGCGGGCCGGGGCCGGGGCCTGTGATGGGGGCATGAGCGGGGGGCGGGGCCTGTGATGGGGGCATGAGCGCGGGCCGGGGGCGGGGCCTGTGATGGGGGCATGAGCTCGGGCCGGGGCCTGTGATGGGGGCATGAGCGCCGGGCGGGGGCGGGGGACAGGGCGGGGCCTGTGATGGGGCCATGTTCGTGGGCCTCCACCGGGGTCTCGCTTGTGATAGGGCATGAGCTCGGACCAGGGGAGGGGCCTCCGTCGGGGCGGGGCCACGGAACGATGGCGCATTGGTCCGGGGTCGACAGCGGGCGGATTCCCGAATGAAGAAAGAGATACCTTTTTGCACTGGCAGATATGGGCATTGTTGTTAAGATCATGTGTAGGAAAGAACTGCAGACGTTGGTTTAAACCGAAGATAGACACAAAAAGCTTTAGTAACTCAACGGGTCGGACAGCATCTCAGGAGAAAAGGAATGGGTGACGTTTCGGGTCGAGACTTCTTCAGACCGTCTCGACCCGAAACATCACTTATTACCTTTCTCCAGAGATCCTGTCTGACCCGCTGAGTTACTCCAGCTTCTTGTGTCTATCTTCGTTGTTAAGATCATCATCTATTGCCCATCCTTGATTGCTCTCCTTACTGATCGAGTTGTCTGAAGAAGGGTCTCGACCCGAAACGTCACCCATTCCTTCTCTCCTGAGATGCTGCCTGACCTGCTGAGTTACTCCAGCATTTTGTGAATAAATACCTTCGATTTGTACCAGCATCTGCAGTTATTTTCTTACACTACCTGCAGTTACATGTCAATTCGACTGGACGAGGTAGGATGAAGGACAGCGGTGAACTAGAAGGGGGATCACCCCACTGACGTTGGCTTTAATTCCTCATTAATAACTCGCACCTCGACTGCAGTGGTAGGAACTGTAACTGTAGAGTTGAAGGCTTCAGTGAAGTCGAAAAAAACTCACATTTAGTGATGGTGCAGCGCTCTCTTGACAATGTTGATTGTGTCTCCCGTACTTCTTGATGGACGGCCCTTCAGCGTGCACCTATACGACCACAGGAAGTTGTTGAGGACTTGCCCTGACTTTCCCCGTGGTGTTCAACAGATAGATCTCACTGTGATTACCACAGTCGGGGCTGTCTCCTGTGTTGAGGGTCACAATTACGGGGTCGCAAATTCACTTAGCTTGTCCTGCTTTTCTCACCTAAAATGAGGAAGTTGGGATTTCAACTCACAACTTTGGATCGTTGTTTCAGGATGTTATACGTCTTAGATAACCATCACGAAACTGTTCCATATCTTATCACCTCAATTCTGTTAACATTAATACCATTAATGAACATAACTGCTGCACAGCGTATGTCAACTCTGTATCCATTGACACCCTAACATGTACTTCCACATAAACAACTGGTAATTGCCAACTCCTGACAAATAGCTTCTCGCAACACCTTGCCCCAGCATCATTCAGATATCCAACTCATGAGAGTGGTGCTCCCACCATTTCCTGAAACTCCCATACGCTACACCTGCTTACAACTTAGAGGGTTGCCGTGGGCAGGTTTGCAGTAGCAGGACAGTGCAGGGTGTACCAGGAATGGGAACCCTGTTTATGGGATTCCATCTCATTTAATGAACAGTCTGTCACCCCACTCCCAGCATCATAGAAAATAGGTGCAGGAGGCAGCCATTTGGCCCTTCGAGCC
Organism: Rhinoraja longicauda; assembly: GCF_053455715.1. NCBI lineage: Eukaryota > Metazoa > Chordata > Chondrichthyes > Rajiformes > Arhynchobatidae > Rhinoraja > Rhinoraja longicauda. Next base: position 13,553,862 of record NC_135977.1, read on the forward strand.
ACCATTCATTGTGAACATTGTACCTGGCAATATCGCCTACCCTGCAACTTTTCCCCATCTCCCACACAAAGCACTTTTAAACTTAACACCTATAAATATATGTTCTCAGCAGACCCATCATACCCACATTGCACAATACATTTCTCTGCTTGTCATCTTGCTAGTTATGATTCAGCTTCTCCTGAGGACTTGGCTTGGAATATTTCACATTCTCTAACACTCGTTTTATGGTATATTCAATATTTCTTTGGTGCCCTGTTCTTAAATTTGTCTAATTCATGAATTCCTATGTTTTTAATCACATACCATTTTTATCCTGTCACGCTTTTAATAAACCAAAGATAGACACAAAAAACTGGAGTAACTCAGTGGGGCAGGCAACATCTCTGGAGAGAAGGAATGGGTGACATTTCATTTTGAGACTCTTCTTCAGACTGATTAGGGTTAAGGGAAACGAGAGATATAGACAGTGATGTGGAGAAATAAAGAATAATGAATGAAAAATATGCAAAAAAGTAACGAAGATAGAGGAAACACCTGTATTTCTTTGGTGTCCTGGCTTTTATTATGTCCCACACTAATGTAATTTCTTGCTTTTAATGACATATTTCTCTAGTTTTCCTCTAATTACAATTCGCTTTTTGCTTTTTATATATTTCAAGACGTCCTGCTGGTACTCTTTTTAAATGCAAAGAGTAGGAATAAACGGGTCCTTTTCAGAATGGCAGGCAGTGACCAGTGGGGTATCGCAAAGCTCAGTGCTGGGACCCCAGCTATTTACAATATATATTAATGATTTGGACGAGGGAATTGAATGCAACATCTCCAAGTTTGCGGATGACACAAAGCTGGGGGGCAGTGTTAGCCGTGAGGAGGATGCTAGGAGGCTGCAACGTGACTTGGATAAGTTAGGTGAGTGGGCAAATGCATGGCAGATGCAGTATAATGTGGATAAATGTGAGGTTATCCACTTTGGTGGCAAGAACAGGAAAGCAGACCAATGGTGGCCAATTAGGAAAAGGGGAGATGCAACGAGACCTGGGTGTCGTGGTACACCAGTCATTGAAAGTAGGCATGCAGGTGCAGCAGGCAGTGAAGAAAGCGAATGGTATGTTGGCATTCATAGCGAGGGGATTTGAGTGTAGGAGCAGGGAGGTTCTGCTGCAGTTGTGCAGGGCATTGGTGAGACCACACCTGGAGTATTGCATACAGTTTTGGTCTCCTAATCTGAGGAAAGACATTCTTGCCATAGAGGGAGTACAGAGAAGGTTCACCAGATTGATTCCTGGAATGGCAGGACTTTCATATGAAGAAAGACTGGATAGACTCGGCTTGTACTCGCTGGAATTTAGAAGATTGGGGGGGGATCTTATAGAAACTTGCAAAATTCTTAAGGGGTTGGACAGGCTAGATGCAAGAAGATTGTTCCCGATGTTGGGGAAGTCCAGAACAAGGGGTCACCGTTTAAGGATAAGGGGGAAGTCTTTTAAGACCGAGATGAGAACGTTTTTTTTCACACACAGAGTGGTGAATCTGTGGAATTCTCTGCCACAGAAGGTAGTTGAGGCCAGTTCATTGGCTATATTTAAGAGGGAGTTAGATGTGGCCCTTGTGGCTAAAGGGATCAGGGGGTATGGAGAGAAGGCAGGTACAGGATACTGAGTTGGATGATCAGCCATGATCATATTGAATGGCGGTGCAGGCTCGAAGGGCCGAATGGCCTACTCTTGCACCTATTTTCTATGTCTCTATGTATCACATATTTCTCCACAAGGGTGCTTCTTATTAAATATGCTTCTGAGCTTGTCCTACTTTACGCATTATTTTACGTACATTCCATCGTGTTCTTTTTTTAAATAAATCCCTTACGTCTCTGGTTTTCTCGAGGGAGCTCTGGCTATTATTGGAGTAACCATTCCGGAATACACAGAAAACAGTGGGGCAGCAACCACTCGACAAGATAATATTCCTATAATTAACCCTTTTTATATCCCACTTTCCTCACATCCCACATTTTCTTTTGATTTACAAACAGTGAATGAGGTAAGGGTGCAGTTCTAAATATCCTATCATTCCTCATCATAACGACACCATCTGCCATTTTCCTTTCAGAATGCTTCAAGTTCCTATGAACCAAGTGATGAGAGAATGCTAAAAGATCAGAGAGTAAGTACACCAAATTGTTTGATGTTGTTCGAGGAGCACAGGGTTCACAGTATGTACCTGTTTCACTGCATGATGAAGCACACAAAATGGCAGCTGATGCCATATTAATATGATTTTGACAACCAACTGCATGTTGCCCCATTGACACATGAAGGGATAATTATCCTACTGAGTGGACTTGCCCAGCTTAGCCCTAATCTGGATGCATCTAACCCATTTAGCCTCTTTGGGTTATACACCCAGTTTAACCACAGACTGAGTATTTATAACAATTTAAACTCTATAGACATTGAGAGAATCAATGAAAAGCACAAAAACAAACCAGTTGGCATAGCATCTCCAATGGCGACCTTTGTACTTTTCTGTACTAATCCTATTTACCCACATATGGTCCAGAGCTTTCTATAGCTTTGTGATTTAAGTGCTTGTCCAAGTGCTTCTTAAATGTTATAAACTATTCTGTGTGTGAAAAATTTCCCCCACAATTCCCTGTAAACCTCCTACCTCTTATCTTATTTTTATGCCCTCATGTTTTAGATACTCACACCATGGGATTCTAATTTTTATTATCTACTCTCTGTATTCCCTCATGATCTTGTCACCTCTATTAAGTCACCTTCGGCCTCAATCTCCAAAGAAAACAAACACAGCGTCTTCAATCTGTCCTCATAACTGAAATGCTCCAATCCAGGTAACACCCCGGTGAATCTCATCTGTATCCTCTTCAGAGCTATCACATCCCTATGGTGGGCAACCAGAGCTGCACACCATACTCCAGGTGTGTCCTACGCAATGTTTTTTAAAGTTGTAACATGATGTCCCTGCCTCATATCCTGTGCTACAGCAGATGAAAGTAAGCATCCCATAAGCAGCACGGTGGCGCAGCGGTCGAGTTGCTGCCTTACAGCAAATGCCGCTCCGGTGACCCGGGTTCGATGCCCTTTACGGGTGCTGTCTGTACGGAGTTTGTACATTCTCCCCATGACCTGCATGGGTTTTCTCCGAGATCTTCGGTTTCCTCCCACACTCCAAGGACGTGTAGGTTTGTAGGTTAATTGACTTGGTGAATGTAAAAATTGTCCCTAGTGTGTGTAGGGTAATGTTAATATGTGGGGATCGCTGGTCGGCGCGGAGCCATTGGGCCAATGGGCCTGTTTCCACGCTGTATCACTAAACTAAAAATATGCCTTTGTCACCATCTTATTTACCTGTGCTGCCACTTTCAGGGATCCATGGACTACTTCAAGGTATTTAGTTTAGTTTAGAGATATAGCATGGACACAGGCCCTTTGGCCCATTGAGTCCACGCTGACCGATTACCCATTCAAACTACTGTAGTTCTATGTTATCCCACTTTCTCATCCACTCCCATCGGAGCAAATTTCCTGATGAAGTCAGGCCCTTCAGCCCAATTCTTCCATGCTAAAAATGAAGTCCATCTAACCTTGTCTCATTTGCTTGCATTTGGCACATACCTCTCTAAATATTTTGATGCATGAACCTGTCCAAATAATCCTTTAAATGTTATTACTGCACCTGCCTCAACCACCTCCTCTGGCAGCTTGTTCCATATATATACCACCCTCAGTGTGAAAAAGTTGCCCCTCACGTTCTTATTAAATCTTTCCTCTCTGATCTATGCCCTTGAGTTCTTGATTTCACAAACCTGGGAGCACGACTGTGTGCATTCACTGTATCTATTTCCCTTGTGATTTTAGACATGTTTATAAGATCACCCCTTTGCTCCCCTATGCTCCAAGGAATAAAGTTCTAGCCTACCCAGCCTCTCCCTATAACTCAGTCCCTTGAGTCCTGGCAACATCCTAATAATTTCTGCACTCTTTCCAGCTTAATGGTATCGTTCCTGTAGCAGAGTAACCAAAACGGAACACAATATTCCAAATGTGGCCTCACCAACATGTTATACAACTGTAACATAACATCCCAACTTCTATACTCAAAGTCCTGACCGATGAAGGTCAGCATGCTAAAAGACATTTTCACCACCCTGTCTACTTAGGATGCCACTTTCAGGGAACCACGTACTTGTATCCCAGTTCCCTCTGTTCTACAAAAATGGGCAGGTTGATGTTTGCATGAAGTGAGATAGGTGGTGATAGTGAATCCTAATTAAGTAAAATTGATGACAACTCTAAAACGTAATTATTGATATTGATGGGAGGTGCTGGGGGAGAATAGGAGAATAATCTCTTATCCCATTACTTTGGTCTTTTTCAGGTCAATGCACAGGAAAATCAGTCGAGGTTATTCTTCGGAATATGTATTTGACAGATCTCAGCCAAATGTAAACATTTGATGACAACTGCACTTTTGCCTTTATCCTGAGTTTGTATGGTTGAACACTTAAATTTGACTTTGCTTTGATCTAATAATTTAAAATCTAGTTTGAAGCACTCACTTGTTTGGCATCGGAGAAAGTTTATTTTGAAGTACTTTTTCAAACGAATCAACTTGTAATACAAAGTACACGCTTTATAGTACACACTTAGTTTCAAGTGAATAGTAATACTGTATTGCTTAAAATATTTTATCTCAATATAAAATGTTATTTTGATAAAGGCACACAAATCTCTTCATGCAATACACCTTATAACCATTGCCAGAAATTCTACCACAAACAAAGCTTATTCTCAATGTACAATGTTGTTTTCATCAAATAAATCAATTTGTGATATGAAAATTTGTAAACTTCTTCCTTTGAACAAAATAATAATACGGCAGAATATGGCAAAAAGCCTTATCTCAATACAAGATCTTGCTTTGATTAAGCCAATCAAAATCTCATAGGAAGCACCATCCCTTTGGCATGGATTAATCATCATCTTCGATCACTGCGAAAGTTTACTCTCAATATATAAATTAGTTTCCAACAAACAAATCAATTGGTGGAAAGAGAAAGAGAGAAGCAGTGTTACCTTTTCAGATTGAAATGTTGATTTATCACTTTTACCTCTGCAGATACTACCTGGCTCACTGAGTTCATGCCTTCTGTTGTTTAAAGTCATAATTCAGTTACATTTAGCAGAGGTGTAGAAAAGGTAAAGAACCCAGGGAGAAGAAACCCTGGTGGATAGGTATGTAGGTAGGGGAAGATAGGATGGTGGCGGGATCCCAATGTGGCTGGCAGAAACACAAAGGAAAGTAGTGGGGTGAAAGGTGAGAACCAAGTTAATTATTGCGATTCTGCCTGGGGAGGGGGTTGAGAGCAAACATGTGGGAAATGGAGGAAATGGATACGAGCTCAATCAACTATGGCAGGCAGAATTCATATTTCATGAAGGAGGAAGGCACTACAGAAGTCATAGAGTGGGAAGGCTCATGTCAAGGGCAGGAGTCAGAGAAACTGAGGAAAGAGGGTGGAGACCTTGCAGGAGACCTGATTTGAGGAGGGGCAGCGGAGTAACATTAAGTGAGAACAGAAGAAAAAAATATGACTTCAACAATGGGAACTCACTGCCTGAAAGGATGGTATTTAAAAAGCATTTGAATTTAAGGCCCATGAACTCCAGGTATGTAGACCAAGAGCCGAAATTATGCTACACTTTTTTTTTAAACAATACAGATAGGGTTGCCTGCCAGATGAAGAGAGATTAATTAGATTAAATTTCTATTCTCTGGAGTTCAGCAGAATGAGGTGGCCTCACTGAGACACACAAAATACTGACCATGTGGATGCTTCTCCTGGCTGTAGAGTTCAGACCTGAAGAGAGTCTCAAATGAGGAGTAGGCCATTTTGGAACAAAAAAAATCTAATGTGACAGATCTTTGCAATTCCTTGCACAAGAGGGCCATGGATGTTTATTCCTTTAATGGTTTCAAAACATAGCTGCAGTGATACAGACTAGACAAGTCAAGTCAAGTCAATTTTATTTGTATAGCACATTTAAAAACAACCCACGTTGACCAAAGTGCAGTACATCAGTTCAGGTACTAAGAACAAACATACAATGGCACACAAACATAACAGAACAAACATAAACAGTTCACAACACCCCCTCAGAGGGCCTCAAACGCTAGGGAGTAGAAATAGGTTTTGAGCCTGGACTTACAGGAGTCGATGGAGGGGGCAGTTCTGATGGGGAGAGGGATGCTGTTCCACAGTCTAAGGGCTGCAACCGCAAAAGCGCGATCACCCCTGAGCTTAAGCCTAGATCACGGGATAGTCAGTAGCCCCAAGTCAGCCGACCTGAGGGACCTGGAGATAGAGTGGTGGGTTAGAAGATTTTTTATATAGGGGGGGCAAGCCTGTTTAGGGCTTTGTATGTGATACCAATCTTGGGTGTTCTCCTTGTGGAGTTTGCATGTTCCAACTGTGACCAAATGGATTTGCTCTTGCACCCCCAAGACATACTAATAGGCTAATTAGCAATACAGACTACTCCTTAGCATCATCAAGTGACAAAAAGAAGCAAATGGAATTGATGAGCATGTTAGAGAGAATAGGTTACGGGGGGAAAGAAAAGAGGGGACAAGGGACTGGTGGTTATTTTTTGGGGAGATGGTATGGAGTCGATGGGCCAAATGACCACCCTATACTGTAATTAGTATGTTAAGTTACATTTCCGGTAATGCATGACAATGGGAACAGTCCACAAACATGGAACTGAGGCAAACCAGATAAAAGTCGTAGTACATTGGAAGACTAAATGGCATTCTCTATTTTATTTTAGTTTTTACGCCATCGATGACCCGTTACACTACCATTTTATCCCAATTTCTCAACCTCCCCTTACACATTATAGCCAATTTTACTGACATCAATTAACCTATAAGCTCTTTCTTAATATAAGAAAATAACTGCAGATGCTGGTACAAATCGAAGGTATTTATTCACAAAATGCTGGAGTAACTCAGCAGGTCAGGCAGCATCTCGGGAGAGAAGGAATGGGTGACGTTTCGGGTCGAGACCCTTCTTCAGACTGAAGGTCTGCTCACGAAATCTTAAGTTCGGCTCACGAAATCTGGTCACATATTTTCTTAAGGATGAAGATTTTACACAAGGAACGATCACGTTTCCAATTCACAGCGATTATTTACGACTAAACTACTAGCAGTACCTCTTTTCATCTATTCTCAAAGCAGGGAGGGCAACAGCCCGGAGTTCACTGACCCCCGCGCCGGCTTCAGCCCCCACTCTGACCAGACAGGGTTGGAGGATGACTTGCTGCGGGTTTTGCCTGTGTAGACGGCAGTCCCGGGTACCCGGTGCGTGATGCTAACCCCACTCCTTCCCTGTCTGTGATTATAAACCTCCGCCCGTTCCCTCGCAAGCGCTCTCGGGGTGATTCCGACCTCTGACCCGGCCGAGGGGGGCGCTGGGATACTGGAGGACTCCTCCCGAGAGGCCGCGCAGCCGCAGTGCGAGCGGCGCCTGGTGTGTGACGGAGACCGCGCGGGGGGGAAGCGTCGGCGCTGCGATGGGGACTGAGGAGAAGAAGCAGCAGCCGCAGAGCGGCGGCATCATCAACATCAGCGACAACGAGAGCCGAGCGCTGGCCAACATCAGCTCAGACAGCCCGGAGCAGGGTTGTGGACGGGGCAAGAAACGGGTCCTGGACGAGGAAACGTACATCGAGGTAAGGGACAGAAGTCACAGGCCGACACCTCTGTCCTGTTCCCAGATCCATTAACCAACCCCTCGACCCTGGGATCGGGTTTCTCTATCATAACCCGCCGTCACAACCCCTCCACATTGGACCCCCACCTTTACTCCTTTCGTCTCTATTCACGCCCTTGCCCCCAACACCAATAGCCTCCCACCACTTTCCCACTCGCCAGTTTCCTTTTTCCATTCCTCTGACTGCCCCGCCCCCTCCTCCCAATCGGGATGTTATCTAGTCCTGTAACCTTTTGGTATATCCAGAACCCTTGGATGTTTCTGGAATCAAATCTTACTGTCGGAAGACTGGCTTATGTGATGGCTGGATCTGAGGAAGAAGCTCAGATGGGTGATTCACTCACTTCTGACTGAACAGTTCTGAACACTTCAGCATTTTCAAAAGGTTTCAAAGGTCTTTTACTGTCACATGTAGCAATTAAGGTACAGTGATATGCGAATTACCATACAGCCATACGGAAAAAAAAAGCAACAAGACATACAACTACATAAAAGTTAACAGAAACATCCACCACAGCGGATTCCCCACATTCCTCACTGTGATGGAAGGCAAAAAAGTCCAACTTCCTCTTTATTCTCCCACGGTCGAGGCAGCCGAACCATCCGTCGGGGCGATCGAAGCTCCCGCAGCCGGCGGTCGAAGCTCCCACGCCCGGGTAGTCGAAGCTCCTGCGGGTTGGAGTTCCCGAAGTTGGTCTCTAACTAGAGACTGCGAGCTCCATGATGTTAAAGTCTGCAGGCACCCACGGTTAGAGCTCTGAGGTCGATCCCTGGCAAAGGGATCGCTGGCTCCGCAATATTAAAGTCCCATAGGCTCCCTGCGGTGGAGCTCTCAAAAGTTGGTCTCCAGCAAAGGCCGCCAACTCCTCGATGTTAGGCCGCAGTGTGGATGGAGATGCAATACGGAAAAAAATCACATCACTGTCAAGGTAAGAGATTAGAAAAAGTTTCCCCCACCCCCCACATAAAACAAGCTAAAGAATACTTAAAACACAAAACGGAACCCTCTTCCTGACTACCACTGACGGGAATGCCTTTGGAGCCTCCTCCTGCCAGATGCTTATTGTCCACCCCTGTTTACAATTAGATTTAATGGGATGATCAAGGTTTGATGCGATCCATCAGTTGTAGGATTACTTGGCTGCTGCACGCTCTTTTTTGTGGCTTAATGGATGTTGTTAACTGTTACTGTTTCGGCAGCTTGGCATCTTACTTTTAGAAACACCTTGTGCTGCACCTTCCATACCCCACCACAGTCTTTATTGAATTAGGACCAATCTCTTGGTTTGATTTTAATAAAGAAGGATGGATTTTGTGGGCAATGAGGCTACAGAATTGTGGTGCCAATTCCTCTCTGCTGTGGTGCACAAAGATGTCCAGTTTTCAGCAGCTACATCTGCTCAGTATCTGTCCCATTTAATACCACTGTAGCATCGTGTGATGCGAGTAGATCCTCAGTGTGAAGAGAAAGCACTGTGTAGTGGTCACTTCTATCTATGTTATTGTGGACTTTGGTACAGTTAGTAGTGCTGGTACCTCAACCCAGAATCAGTACTGACTCTGGTTCCCTCCACAACTCCTTGGTTCACTCGTCTCTTCCCACCCAAACCAACTGCTCTCTAGGTACTTTCCCCAGCAACCATAGGAGATGCAACACCTGCACCTTTACATCCTCTCCCTCCTCCATGCAGGGACCCCAGTATTTTGTCCAGGTGAGACACAGGGACACACGCACCTCCTCTAATCTCACCTACTGCATCCAGTGTTCCTCCTATATGTCGGCGAGACAAAGCATAAACTTGGCAACTATTTTGCGGACCACTTATGCTTGGTCTTACTGGATCTCCCAGTTGCCAACCATATTAACACCTTGAGTCATACAGCATGGAAGCAAGCCCTTCACCTTAACTTGCCCATGCCGAGCAAGACCTTGTCATCACACTTTTAAAAGCACCCGACCTTTGCTTGCAATGATCTATTCGTATCAACTTTAGCAAGTTCTTGTCTAACACCAAAGTTGACTTTGCTCTAATTCAGAATTGTATCTTGGGCCCACCCTGTCTTTATCCATAACTATTGTAAAGCTAATAGAATAGTGGTCATTCGTCCCAAAAGGCTTGCCCGCTGATACTTTCATCACTTAATGTTCCAGGGTTTTTAGTGCTATAGGAAAGATAGAGGTGCTTTATTTATGAAGCAGCTTGGAAGGGTGTAGAAAGAAAGGTGGAATGTTCTATAGACAATAGGTGCAGGAGTAGGCCATTCGGCCCTTTGAGCCAGCACCACCATTCAATGTGATCATGGCTGATCATTCTCAATCAGTACCCCGTTCCTGCCTTCTCCCCATACCCCTTGACTCCGCTATCCTTAAGAGCTCTATCTAGTTCTCTCTTGGATGCATTCAGAGACTTGGCCCCCACTGCCTTCTGAGGCAGTGAATTCCACAGATTTACAACTCTCTGACTGAAAACGTTTTTCCTCATCTCCTTTCTAAATGGCCTACCCCTTATTCTTAAACTGTGGCCCCTGGTTCTGGACTCCCCCAACATTGGGAACATGTTTCCTGCCTCTAACGTGTCCAACTCCTTAATAATCTTATATGCATCTGCTTGGATAGTATATTCAGACCCTTCCTCCTTGGAGTATGGATACAGTTGGATTCTCAGCTTGGGGCTCTTCCTGCCTCCCGAGGTGGCCATCAGGTTTAGTAGATTATTGGGGTGCTTTTCTCCCACAACCCTCCTTTGGATGAAGAGATTACATGTCTGATGGGTGACTATGGCATGTGTTGCACCTAATCATCAGGTTCTGCCAGTTATAATGGAGCAGCCTCACCCCTGCCCCACCTGACCTTCCCTAATCCTTGAGAACTCATTTCTCACAGTTTCTGTTTTGAGATTGCCACTGTCCCCCATCAGCTCCCAATCCACATCCCCAGCACCTTGAGTTAGCCATACGTGACGGCGACAGGTTCAAGGGATTGGTGCACTGCCCTGTAAAAGGACATGGCTTTGTTGTGCTCCATTTCATTCCAGCTCCTGAGGCCATCATGTAATAGTCCCGGATATTTGTCAATCACTTACTGTTCAGAGCAAAGGACAATTGTTCATTCACTGACCGAGGGAAGTTAACCTGAGATGCACTGGAGATAATTACTATTCGCCACTCACCATCCAAAATCTCTGCCATTTCTGATGGTCTTGGCGAAAGTTTTAATTCAGCATCAGAACTAGAGAGAAAGGGCAGCTCTGCCTTTCTGAGAAGTTGCCTTGGCTGATGAAAATCCCATTAATAGTTTAGCTTTGGGAGTCAGTGAACAAAATGACTGCGTTTAAATTTTGCAGTGAGGTGACTTTTTTAACGTGAAAAAGCAGGATTTGATTTTCCTTTTGTAAATGCCTACTGCGGACAGCTCCACAGCCAAAGATACATTATGGGAAAACAGAATATAATTTCCTTGGTTACAAAAATTATACTGTTTCAAGAATTACAAGATGGCACTGCAAGATAAACTGACATTCAACAATATCATTGGGAAATTCGATAGTCATAATAGCATCCAAACACAACCTTGCCTTAGCTCACCTGCTCCTGAAATCCTTATCCTTATCCTTGCTGGACTATCCACCTCTCTCCTGGTTGGCCTCGCTTGTTCTACTCTCGGTAGAGTTGAAGTCATTTACAACTCTATTGCCTCTTTGCTAACCTGGGCCAGGCTTTGTTCACCTGTGCTCATTTATCTATATAGAGGATAGTGCCTCAATTTTCAAATCATCACCTTCCCGCCACAGAATTGCCCCTATCTGTAAACTTCCCCTGGAAATTAACTAGTAAATGTGTTCTTCCATCTCTGAACATTTCACATTCCTGACTTCAGTCATTTAACCTATGAAATGGTCAGGGCGGCACGGTGGCTCAGCGGTAGAGTTGCTGCCTTACAGCGAATGCAGCGCCGGAGACTCAGGTTCGATCCTGACTACGGGCGCCGTCTGTACGGAGTTTGTACGTTCTCCCCGTGACCTGCGTGGGTTTTCTCCGAGATCTTCGGTTTCCTCCCACACTCCAAAGACGTACAGGTATGTAGGTTAATTGACTGGGTAAATGTAAAAATTGTCCCTAGTGTGTGTAGGAAAGTGTTAATGTGCAGGGATCACTGGGCGGCGCGGACTTGGTGGGCCGAAGGGCCTGTTTCCGCGCTGTATCTCTAAATCTAAATCTAAAAATAAATAAAAAAGACATCCAATGCTTTGGTATTCTCTCCCAAAACCCCATTGAAACCTTCTCTCTCCTTCATAGCGGTTTATATCCAATATCTTTGATGGAATTTTGTTAGCTGTCTGAACATCTCCTTTCTATGACTCAATGTCAGTCCTTGTGCTGATTAAACCTTCTGTAAAGTACCATGGAACTCTTTTTGCTAGGTTATAAATGTAAAAGTAATTGTATGATACACCTCTGATTATTGCACTTTCAACAGAATTTGGAGAAAATTATCCAGCGTGACTTTTTCCCTGATGTCATAAAATTAAATGCTCAGCGAGAGTTTTTGGAGGCTGAAGAGAGTGGCGATATGGAAAAGATGCGGGAAATATCCATAAAATTTGGCTCTTCACTTGGAAAACCAAGTCTGGTAACTCCTGCCCCATGTAAGTACTTCTCTTAATTCTTGCTCATTGCACGAAAAAATTCTCCACCTGTATTTTATAAGTGACTGAGTTCTGCTTCTGCCCTGATTCTGGTGGTGCAAGCTTTTTCTCTGCCTCAAGACGGTCTCTACTGCACTTGCACCAAAAGTAGTCTTAGTCAGTGGCCTGTGAATTAGAATAACTATTTTAAGATTGAAGTTGTGTCCATTTGCTCTGGTCCTGGCATCCCCTTCTAACAACTGAAGGCAAGGCAGAGTGTAAGAGAGGCTTGGGCTGCAGGAGTATTCAGTAGGGGCACTGGCCAGGGCAGGTAGGAGATGCTGGTAGGAAAGTGAGTTGGAAATATTGGATGCCAACCATGGCTTTGCAAAGTGCAGCTTGGATGAAAATAGAAAGGGTTCTGCTGTGATAGTCCTTATGATTAAAGGCTTTATGGACCTTGCTCTGAATGTTTACTTACTGGCATAGCTTGCTTGTCTATCTGGGCAATAGTTAGACCAGGAAATGGATGCGAGTGGCAAAAGGAAGGTAAAGCTGAAAAGACGCAAAATATACAAAAATAATTTGTTCTGCAAATGGAATGAAAGACGACAGTCTTTTAATTGCTGCATGATTCCAATACTGTGAAGATGCCAGACTTTAATTCTGGTCTGGGTAGGAAGGCAGGAGATCTTCATTTACGAAGGAGCAAGTTGACCATTCATATAGCAAAGAACTATAATCTTGTATTGGGGGAATGGTATCAGTCTGAATGATCGAGAGATTGGGCGTTAGTTTCTGAATGTGTATGTCACACAAGGAGGGGAGGCAGGGATGCAATGTGAATCTGGGAGCCATGGTAAGGGGGAATCGGTTTGTAAAATACAGTGACGCAGTGAGTAGAGATGGAAGAGCAGCATCTAATTCATGGAGGGAGGGTGGGTGTGACTGCGGGGTATTTGATGGGAAGGTGTCAATTTGAGGGGCTGGTATGGTTTTGGTTGGTGAGTTAACATGTTTCATTGAGCGAGGCATAGGAGAGGAAGATGGGATGCATCAGTCTGAGAGAGAGGGCAGGAGTATGACAGTCATGTGACTCTCCCACACAGACTGAAAAGCATCTTCCTTCTCACCCAGAATTAGAATGACTATATTAAGATTGAAGTTGTGCTCTATCTGCTCTGGAACAGGCATACGGGAATACTTTCACTCTGAGAGCGTGTGGGGTGATACCTGACTCTTTGGGAGGAGGCTGAATCAAGTAGTTGTGCGATAATCTGTCTGGCAGGTAGAGAGGGAGGATGTCAGCCTGGGACGGAGGAAGAAATGATGCTGGGGAAAGTGTGGGAGTGTTGGGAAAAGTGTGGGAGGGTCAGGGTGTTACGGTAGGAAGGAGGGTGGGTGTCATTTTGTGGAGGGAGGGAGGGTGGTGGATGGGTGTCAGTGTTGGAAGTTCAGAGATCCAGGAAAGATGGTGGTCTGGAGTATGTTTATTGAGGGTGGGGGTTATGGTGCTGGGTAGTTGTGGAATTGAGTGGTTGTGAAAGGGGCCGAGGGTAGGCATATATCAGAGGGAAGGGAAGGGTGTATTTTCAGGACGAGTGAGAGGGGTTCTGTGCATTAATCGTGCAATGTTCTGAATCTGGCAGTTCTTATTTCACTGTCCTGCAGATCACACACCAGGTGCTTTTGAAACGCCAGAAGTTATCTCGGCTTCTCCTTCACAGAATAAAACTAGAACAGATACAAAGTCCACAAGCAATGAAGGTGAATTTGATGTGAAATATGTTTCATTTTCATAAGTATAAAATTTTCATAAGTATAAACTGTTCAATGTCTTCTGATGTTGCCTCCGTATCCTGCTCCACTTTACTGAGTTTCTCATTTTGCAGGGGAGAAGAAAGAAGAGGAGTTGCCAACTCTGGACACCTACTTGGGGAAAAGTACCAGTGAAGATAATGCCTCCTTCAATCAAATTATGGAGCTTGCTGATAAGAAGAATAGGATTAAACATGCTTGGCTTTATGAGGCAGAGGAGCTATCAAACCAGGTGCATTCTCCTCCCTTACCCTCACCGTGCATATAGTGTTTAATTAGTGTGTGCATTTGCAAGTGTCTGATATTTTATCTCCTTTTGGAGTTAAATCATTGGATAACTTTAAAGAATTGGGTTGGGAATGAGGTGAGATATTCAGGAAGGCTGCCTCTCTATAAACAGATGCCTTGTATTCAGTTACAAAATAAGTAGCCGGGGGGGTTGAGGGTAAGTTGCTTGATGCCTTTGTTGACCTATTACCTATCATACAGATCCAGCCTCTCCCCTTTTTCAACTTTCTTCTTTTACATGCCGAACCCCCTCTCCCCCACAATGTCTGAAGAAGGGTCTCGACCTGAAACATCACCTATCCATGTTATCCAGGGATGCTGCCTGACCTGTTGAGTTACTCCAGCACTTTGTGTCCTTTTGTGTATTAACCAGCATCTGCAGTTCTTTGTTTCAATGGGAACAGGATAGGTTTGGGGAGAATAAATCCCTTTGATACGAGGCAGTAACATATCTGAAATATTGAAGTAATCTCCCTGTGAGGGAGATTGTTTCTCGTTAATGTAAATGGAAGATATGAAGCCCTTTGAGGAATGCCATAGATGCTCTCTCTCCAAAACCATAGATGATGGTGGATCTCATTGCAGGGCCATGAAGAAATGTTGGCGTTACCATCACCTGACGACCTGGCCATTGAGGATAGAAAAGCAGGAGTAAGAACCTGGAAGTATAAAGCCAAGAACAGTCTGATGTATTACCCAGAAGGTAAGCAGTGGACATCGGGGCCATTTCCTCTGCATCTAGCCTGTCCAATCTTTTAAGAATTTTATATGATTCTATAAGATTTCCTCTCATCCTAAATTCCAGTGAATACAAGCCCAGTCGACTCATTCTTTCATCATATGTCAGTCCCGCCATCCTGGGAATTGACCTGGTGAACCTACGCTGCACTCCCTCAATAGTAATAATGTCCTTCCTCAAATTAGGAGACCAAAATGGCACACAATACTCCAGGTGTGGTCTCAACTGTACAACTGTAGTAGGACCTCCTTGCTGCTAAACTCAAATCCTCTCGCAATGAAGGCCAACATGCCATTAGCTTTCTTCGCTGCCTGCTGTACCTGCATGCTTATTTTCAGTGACTGATGTACAAGCACACCCAGGTCTCGTTGCACCTCCCCTTTTCCTAATCTGACACCGAGGGTGGGAGCAGCTTTACGTCCTCGTCGTTCACCCTGGGTAGTTCTACGGAACTGGCAAAATTTGCAGCAAAGAGTCAACTACGGTACTCTGAAGCACCAATTGCAACTTTTGATTGTTGTCGTTGACATATGAAAGAAGAGAAGAATCTGACACCATTCAGATAATAATCTGCCTTCCTGTTCTCACCACCAAAGTGGATAACCTCACATTTATCCACATTATTCTGCATCCACCGGGGGGGACGAGTACGCCTACCGGGATGAGGCGGAGCAGCTGACAGTGTGGTGTGGAGAAAATAACCTGCTCCTCAACACCTTAAAGACAAAGGAAATAATAATAGACTTCAGAAAGAATAAAACGGACATGGTACCATTAACTATCAGAGGGGACTGTGTGGAGAGGGTGGCGGATTTCCGCTTCCTGGGAATCCATATTGAGGAGGACCTGACGTGGAGCGTGAACACCTCTGCGCTGCTGAAAAAGGTCCAGCAGAGACTGCACTTCCTGAGGGTGCTCAGGAAGAATAACATCACTCAGAGACTGCTGTTGTCCTTTTATCGGTGCTACATTGAGAGCATCCTAACATACTGTGTATGCGTATGGTACACCAGCTGCACAGCGGCTCAGAGGAAAGCGCTCCAGAGGGCCATTGACAACGCCCAGAGGATTGTCGGCTGCCCTCTACTTACCTTGGAGGACTTACACAGTTCCCGCTGCATCAAAAAATCCCAGAGTATTATAAAGGACATTTCCCACCCCGGACACTCCCTGTTTGAACTGTTACCGTCAGGCAGACGGTACAGATCTACAAGGACAAGGACAAACAGACTTAAAAATAGTTTTTACCCCACTGCTATAAAGGCACTAAATGTAGCCGCCAAGGAACGCAGGGGCGATACATAATAAGAGACTGTGAAATCGACAGAAGGATGTAGGGTTGGGTGTTTATGCGTGCTATTTTCATGATATTTATTTTAGTTGTTTATCTTTTTTAAAATATTTTACCTTGTATGTATCGTTAGCTTTTAGAAATGTTTGAATGGTGCACTGACTGGCTGACATTTTACAATTTCGTTGTACATGGCTCATGTTACAATGACAATAAAGGAACTATTCTATTCTATCTGCCCACTCACCCAACCTATCCAAGTCACCCTGCAGACTCATTGCATCCTCATCGCAGCTCACACTGCCACCCAGCTTTGTGTCATCTGTAAACTTGGCAATGCAACATTTAATTCCCTTGTCTAAATCGTTAATAGATATTATAAAATAACTGGGGTCCCAGCACCGAGTCTTGCGGTACCCCACTAGTTTTGGGCAGGTTATGTGTTTAATAGGACTTCTGTCCTGGAGTTTAAGTCCCCACCTTGCAGAGTTGACCTAACAACAGGAGTCAGAATTCCATTATGAATGCTGGGGAATTTAACTTGAAGCTCGGAAATATCTTGAGAGAAGTGGTATAAGAATAAATTAGTAAAGATGACCGTGAAATCATTGGGTATTTGTAAAAAAACATCTGGTCTCCTAATTGTTCAGTGAAGTAAATCTGCCATCCTTACCTGCACTAATTGCATGCTACTGCAGACCCAAAACAATAAAGTTAATATTAACTGCTCTGAATCACTTGATTCAAAGGTTATTTGGAATAGGTTGTATATTTTGTCTGTGCCTATGTTTTTACATTTTATAAATGAATATTAATAAAAGGGAAAAAAACTTGCTACATTTTTTTTAAAAAAACCTTGCCCTCAAATCTATCACCAATCACTTAACCCTGGCCCTCTCGTTCTCCAACGTCCTATCAACTGGAACAATTTTTGACTTTGAACACCTATCTTATCACCTCTCAGGGTTACCAAGCTAACTCCACTTCCACATACTGTCACGTAACTGATGCTCCATGTTACTGGAACCAGTCCAGTGACTCTTCGCTTTCCCATGCATTCACATGTTTTCTACAGTGCTTTCCTGAAAGCGCAGACAAATTAGTAGTCAGATCCAAGTTTTATGAAGATTAAAAAAACGTTTTGTTGGCTTTGTACCTTCGGCATAAAGCCCAAGTACTATTTGGCTTATTTTTCTCCCAACCATTGCAATGTTTTCCTTAATTAGTATCACATCACTTTCCATCCATTCTTTTCCAAACTGCCTTAACATTCCCATCAATTTTATTCCTGAACTTATTTCCAAACTTGATTTTCCTACCATCCACCGACACTGGACAAAATTTACAGTAAATAATTAATCTACCAACCAACGCATCTTTGGGATATGGAAGCAAACTGGAGCACCCGAGTTGCTGAAGCTGCGGAATGGCATGGCTGCCAACTGCACCAGTGTGCTTTGCCTGCTTTTGCCTCCAGCCTCTCCTTTTGTTCACCAATTCTAATGGTTTTGTTCTTTCTATATTTTATCTGATTACTTTATTAAAGGTATTTGTTAATTAATATTTGACGCCTCTTGGCTTAATCCCTATCTGAAGGAGCAAAGAAACAAATGTGTACAATTGCCAATCAGTTGCCTATCTGCTTTGCTAAAAAATCACTCCATGGTCATCATTCCAGTCTTTGGTGCCCCAGAACTGCTCCTATATTCCCTCCATTCAACTGGTTCTCTAACGTTTTCTTTTTTGTAGGAGTGAAAGATGATGAACTCTTCAAGAAACCCCGTGAGGTGATTCACAAAAATACCCGCTTCCAGTGTGACCCTTTCAGTCGAACCCTGAGCAAATCACAGCTGCAGCAAGCGGCAGCTCTCAATGCACAGGTACGTGAAACTGGATCTCCTTCATACCTCCTCTCTGGGGTTACACAGGTGGCTCATGTAGACACTTGGCTCCCTCTGTTCTTCTTGCCATCACGTTACATGCATTCAGTGTTCGGGCTTGCTCTTCCTTGCTGTCTTCTTTCAGAACCCCTGCACTCTCTATTCCCAAAGAGCCTGAGCACCTCGCTCCCAGCCTTCAACAATCCCCGCTCAATAGCTTTGTGTAGCAGTGAATTGAATCTTCAGCCTCGTGACACAGTGGTCAATTTATCAAACCCCTGAGCCACACAAGGGGTCTTTGACCTGAAATGTTAACTATGTTTCTCTTTAAGATTCTTCATGACTTGCTGAATTTTCCCAATTTTTTTGTTTTTATTTCCAAAGCCCAGAGGCCTTTTACTGATAGTCCAGAGATGAGTTAGATGGCAGCTGAGGAATTTAACATGTAATTAATATCATGTTTTTTTTTTACATAAAACAACTAATTTGAATATTGAATAAGCTGGTTTACTAATGGCTTTCATAGTCTTTCCTCGGTCTTGTCCATTTATAACCTCAGACCACCAATGTGGTGGACTCTCAACTGTATTCTGAAATGACCCAACATGCCATTTGCACGTATTATAACTGGGGAAGCAGGAAAAGTTTAAAACCTGTTGCATCTTGAATTGACCCAAGCACTGAATTAGAGCATGGCAAAGTCGCTCTTTTTCCAGTTGATCATGCAAAGTCAACCAAAACAAAGCCAACAGTACATTTCTGAGGAGTAGTCCAACGAACTTGTCAAGCTTCAAGATAGAGTTCTTGCAAGTGGTTGTATCACTGGGCACCCTTTTTAAAATCTTTCCCCTCTCACCTTAAACTTATGTCCTTTGGTTCTTGATTCCCCTACTGTGTGGCAAAAGACTCTGTGCATTCACCCTATCTATTTCCCTCATGATTTTATACATCTATATAAGATCACACCCCCCCCCCCCCCCCTAGCCTCCTGCACTCCAAGACAAAAAGTGCTAGCCTACCCACCCGCTCCCTATAGCTCAGCCCATCAACTCCTGGCAGCATCCTCATAAATCTTTTCTGCACTTTTCCAGCTTAATCCTATGGCAGGGTAACCAGAACTGAGCACAGTACTCCAAGTGTGACCTCATTGACATCTTATACGATTGTAACATAACGTCCCAACTTCTATGCTCAATGCTCTGACTGATGAAGGCCAATGTACCGAAAGCCTTCTTTACCACCCTATCCACCTGTGATGCCGCTTTCAGGGATTATGTACGTGTATTCCTAGATTCCTCTGCTCTACAACACACTCCAGGGTTCACCGTGAAGGTCCTGCTCTGGTTTGAGTTATCAAAATGCAACACCTGATTTATCTGCATTAATCTCCATCAGCCATTCTCCAGCCCACTTTGCCCAACAGATTAAGAGCCTACAGTAATTTTTGATAGCTATCTTCGCGATCGACGATATCACCCATTTTAGTGGGCGGCATGGTGGTGCAGCGGTAGAGTTGATGCCTTACAGGGAATGCAGCGCTGGAGACCCGGGTTCGATCCCAACCACGGGTGCTGTCTGTACGGAGTTTGTACGTTCTCCCCTTGACCTGCGTGGGTTTTCTCCGAGATCTTCAGTTTCCTCCCACACTCCAAAGATGTGCAGGTATGTAGGTAAATTGGCTTGGTAAATGTAAAGATTGTCCCTAGTCTGTATAGGATAGTGTTAATATGCGGGGATCTCTGGTCGGAGCGGACCCGGTGGGCCGAAGGGCCTGTTTCCGCGCTGTATCATTAAAGTGTCGTCCACAAACTTATTAATCATGCCCTGTACATTCTCATCCAAAACGTTGATATAAACCACTAAAAGGCCCCAGCACTAATCCCTCAGGCACACCACCAGTCACAGGCCTCCAGTCAGAAATACAACCCTCCACCATCCATGAAGCCAATTCTGAATCCAAAATGATTGCACGCACGCATGTTGACTTTAGTATTTTTTCAGTTTAAACAGGGCAAAGTAGGACCTGATGGGAAGGAGCTGATCCCACAGGACCCGCCCAAAGTGAATGGCTATGGCTATGTGAAGACTCCTTCTCCTGCTCCAGGCAAGTGACACCGTTTGTTTTAAATCATCTTGTACTGATATTCTTGTGTCACTATCTACAAACAATGACTTTGGGTAGGTAGGAGAGCATGATTGGTAGAGATTCCTATTGTATTGCAGGCCCGAACAACTCAAAAAGCATGCAACTAATTGATCGCTTAATTCACTTTATGGTGTGATTTGAGAAATAAATATTAACACAATACTCTGGAAAATTTCCTGGTTCTCCTACAGCGCTACAGAAAATTCCGTTTCTCAGCAGACTTTTGGAGAGTTGATGCACCGGGGGTAGTGTCTGTTTGCATTATGTGATTGAGCCCTTGGATTTACTCATGTGAAAGGGCCATTGTAATCAGTAGTGGAAAACAGCACCCTTCTAACTTTGCAGTAGGTTTCAGCATCCTCAGGCTCAGAAGTATACTCACTCAGAAGTATACTCACTCAGAAGTATACTCTAGCAGGTTTCCAGTCATTTAGTTTAGAGATACAGTGTAGAAGCAAGCCCTTCGACCCCTGAATCCAGTACCCCCTGCAGGTAAAATCGTAGAAAAGTTTTTTTAAATGGCTTTAAGTCATGAAGAATAGGAGGAAATAATTTTTTTGCCTTTTGGTGACCAAAGCGATCTTTTGTAAAGCTCAAATGTGTTTGAATATGTTCCTTTTTTCCCCCCTTGCATTTGTTTCAGTGAAGGCAGGGCGGGTGCTTCTAACATCGTAGTTGAGTGTGAAATATGGGATTTGGTAAACTTTGGAGAGGAATGAAGGGATTTGGCACCTTTGAATGTAGATAATCACCAGATTTAAATGGGAATTGTTTTCATTGCAGTGGGCAGCTGCAAGGTGAATTGATTGAGTGCCAGAGATTTGCAGTAGAATAAAGAGAAATTAAAGAAGTACTTTCCCCGTGAGTGTCAGGGAGCCCCTTCTGGAAAAAAAGGGAGAGGCACGAAATTCTGTTTTTAAAAAAACTGAACCGCTGTAATCTATGGATCAAGAACTGGAATGTGGGATGAGGTTGGGTTAGCTGGATTAGCTGTGCAGAGGCCGTGGCTTCAATGGGCTTGTTATGTCCTGTAGATTTCCATGATTCTCTAAGCTAGAGATGCATCTCGGTTGGCTGCACTAAACATGTAAATAAAACTGATTATGTGTCCAACTCGGTTTCTGAAATCTGAGCCCTATTTTGGAAGCACAACATACATGCAATTGCTGTCACGTTGTGCATTCAGCACTTTAGACTGAGGATTAATCTCCGCTGCTCCGATTCTAATACGTGTGGAACTCAGGCTGGCTGGGTTTGTTCTGTCGGAAGGGCAGCACAGTGGCGCAGCAGTAGAATTGCCGCCTTACAACGCCAGCGACCTGGGTTCGATCCTGACAGCAGGTGCTGTCTGTACGGTGTTTGTACCTTCTCCTTGTGACCACATAAGTGTACTCCAGCTGTTCCGGTTTCCTCCCTCATCCCAAAGACGTGCGTGTTTGTAGGTTAATTGGCTTCTATAAATTGGCCCCAGTGTGTAGGAAGGTGTTAGTGTACGGGGTGATCGCTGGTCGGCGTGGGCTGAAGGGCATGTTTCCACGCTGTATCTCCAAAGCCTAAAGGGAGGGTAGTGCACTTGATTCAGAACCTGTCATTGATTGGAGCTTGTGCCCCCTCTCCCCAGGTGTGAATGACTCACCGATGATGACGTGGGGTGAGATTGAAGGGACTCCATTACATTTGAGCGGCACAGAAAGCCCCCAAGTGGATAGGACGCCAGGGGGACCTTCATTTAAGGTACTGTAATGATGCACGCGAGAAAGGGAGTCCTTGCACATGCAAACCTTTCTTTACATTTCTGCGGTCAATCAACATTTTAACATGTTCAGATCCTGCTCCCCCTTGTTGCCTGTACATCCGGCTCCATGTTGAATTGCGGGGGTGCAGGGTGAATTATAGGATTGTATGAAACAGTCTCTAAAGTGCCAGTGACAAGAACAACAATCTATGTAGCCTTACCTGTCCCAGAGTGCTTCACAAAAACTGACTGCAAGACACACAAGAAGATTTTAGAACAACCTGGTGGGTGTGAATGGAACACATTTTAAGATAGGAATCTCCAGAGTTTGAGACATTGGAAACCAAGGGCATGCATGTCAGCCGTGGATGGATTACATTTAGAAATGATCGGGGATCCAGAATATGAGTACCACACAATTTGTGGAATTTTGAAGAAATTATGGCGATTAATGGGGACTGAGAAGCCATGGGGAGAGTTGAAAACTGGAATAAGAATTCAAAAATTTGAAGCAATGGGTAACTTAGAGCATTATTCTTGGTCACTGGGGCTGACAATGCAAAGTAAAATGGCTGCAAATTGTAGTTGGTTTTGAATTTTGGGAGAGACTTATGTCATGTGCATAGCATTAGTGACTAAGGGCAGATTTCAACCCCCCTGGTTCTTACACTAACAACTGTAAGACAGCATGTGCAATGGGAATCATAAGAAATCGTCCACTAGTTGGAATAATTTCTCATGCATGGTGGTAAGATTGGAGATTAATCCGCCACCCTGGCAACCATTGCAGGAGTTTCTTGGGGGAGTGTCCTTTTAGTTTCTTCAATAAGCTTTCTTCCATCATACCGTCTGAAAAGGGTTTTTTTGCTGATGATTGCACAATGTTCTGTTCGCAATTTGTTAGAAAAATGAATGCCCATCTACTAGTTCCTTTTGCCCCATGCCTCTCTAAACTTTTCCTATCCATGTACCTGTCCAAACTATGACCTTTGGTTCTTGATTCCTCTACACTGGGTAAAAGACTCAGTGCATCTGCCCGATCCATTGAATGGATAAGAAGTGCTTTGGTTAAGTGCTGGTTCGGGTGAATTATAATGAAGATTGCATTTCAAAAGGATGACTTGCAAGGTGATCCTAAGAATATTTCCTTTGGCTTTCACCAAAACCGTTTTGAAACATTAACATGAATGGAGTGCTGAAGAATTACAATGGTTTGGGGAAACTACTATGGACTCAAGGCTATTGAAGAAAATGGTTGTTAGAGATAGGGTGGTAATTTGCAAGATGGACTATGTGCTCTTCGAAAGAGATTTGAAGGAGATCGTGACTATACCTGAAAAATTGCCAGGACATTAGCAAAGTCAAGTAGCGCAGGAAAAACTAGGTCATTGGCATTTTAATATGACATGGTGAAAGGAGCAGGGCATGAGTGGAGAGAGGAGCTTAAAGATGGAGAGATGCGAGTTCGGGAACAGGTCTGCTAACCTTGCCACATCCTTCCAATCTTTATAATGCCCTCCCACTCCCAAGAGAGCTTATGAGTGGTCTGTATGGAAAGGAAAGGCAAGACTTTTTATAAACTGGGATGTGGGAAACACTGGGAAGGTCAACAATTTACTGCCATCTCCAATGGTGGTGGTGAGCCTTTAAATGTTCCCTTCACCTTGAGTCCTGCTGGAAGTAACGTTTAAAATCATGGAAGGAAGTTTGAGGAGAAAAGTGCAAAGGTTTGGAATGCTGCAGGAAGAGGAGTGCAGGAAGGGGCTCGGTTGTGGTGGCATCTTGGATAATGTGAGTGACAAGGGAACTGTTAGGATGTGCCAATGTTGTTTAGCACAACCGAGGCTGCATGTCTCTCCTTGCCCCATATTGTGACGGACAGTGGAAGTCTAGATGCACAATAACAATTGAAATGGGTTATGGCAGAGAACAGATCTGCCCGCAGACGTGCACCCCCTCATTTCATGGGGTGCTGAGATTGGCCAACGGTGTTGTGATGAAAGAGGCACAAGAGACTGCAAAGGCTGGAATCTGGAGGGGAAAAATGAGTGTATTTGGAGGAACTTGCTGGTCAGGAAGGGAAATAAACAGTTCACGTGTATACTGACTACTTTCCTTGTAGTCTTTCAGTCAAAGTATATACTGTCTACTTCCCTTGTATTCGTTCGAGTCTCGACCCAAAACCATGACTATCCCTTTCTCCGCAGATGCTACCTGACCCACTGAGTTCCTCCAGCAGCTCTCTTGTGTAGTGTAATGGCAGTTTCTATACCATCTCAAAATCCCACTTCGATAGCCATTACTTCTCGGGGATGAAATGTAGTTATAGCTTACGCACACGTCGCACCCTGATATGACAAAACGAATCTTCCAAACTTCTTTTCTTCATTAATTGGTTTTATTAAAGTAGCACAAATCATAGAGTAATTCATCAGTTTCCGTACTTTATCAACTGTTTCTTCTTCAAACAATATCTAGAAATCTTGCAGTTATTACCGTGTGGTTCTTACAAATATAGATGATACAAGCGTATGGTACGAGCGCATGTGGTAAAGAACTGTATGCTCACCATCCTCCGAGTCTAAACTGACCCACAACCTCTGTCGACACACTAGCCTCCTCCCATCTAGCCACTCCCAATTACGCATTAGGTCACACCCACAAGCAGGCAAAAAAGACATAAACTAGAAATATTAAAACATAGCCATAACACAATGACAATAACTGAATTAAGCATAAATGGCTCCTACATGTAGTTAAGAAACTTGCTTGTGAATTTACCACACACCTGATTTATTTCATCTTGCAACAGATTCTGGAACCAGGCAGGAGGGAAAGATTGGGACTGAAAATGGTCACAGAGGTTGCGGCCAAAAACAGAACCAAGAAGCAGGAAGCTTTGAGGAAAGCAACCGAGAGTCTGGTCAGGTGAGTGCAGCCACTTGGGTCGTCCCTCCCTGGAGACGGGGCTGGGCTGTGCGGCAGGAGCTGCAGCCCAGGCCTTGTAGCCAGGACATGAGCTGGGAGCTGCAATGAGGGTCCCTGTTTTGCTTTCAATAGACAATAGACAATAGGTGCAGGAGTAGGCCATTCAGCCCTTTGAGCCAGCACCACCATTCAATGCGATCATGGCTGATCACTCTCAATCAGTACCCCGTTCCTGCCTTCTCCCCATACCCCCTCACTCCGCTATCCTTAAGAGCTCTATCCAGCTCTCTCTTGAAAGCATCCAACGAACTGGCCTCCACTGCCTTCTGAGGCAGAGAATTCCACACCTTCACCACTCTCTGACTGAAAAAGTTCTTCCTCATCTCCGTTCTAAATGGCCTACCCCTTATTCTTAAACTGTGACCCCTTGTTCTGGACTCCCCCAACATTGGGAACATGTTTCCTGCCTCTAATGTGTCCAATCCCCTAATTATCTTATATGTTTCAATAAGATCCCCCCTCATCCTTCTATATTCTAGTGTATACAAGCCTAATTGCTCCAGCCTTTCCACATACGACAGTCCCGCCATTCCGGGAATTAACCTAGTGAACCTACGCTGCACGCCCTCAATAGCAAGAATATCCTTCCTCAAATTTGGAGACCAAAACTGCACACAGTACTCCAGGTGCAGTCTCACCAGTGCCCGGTACAACTGTAGAAGGACCTCTTTGCTCCTATACTCAACTCCTCTTGTTATGAAAGCCAACATTCCATTGGCTTTCTTCACTGCCTGCTGTACCTGCATGCTTCCTTTCAGTGACTGATGCACTAGGACACCCAGATCTCGTTGAACATCCCCTCTTCCTAACTTGACACCATTCAGATAATAATCTGCCTTTCTATTCTTACTTCCAAAGTGAATAACCTCACACTTATCTACATTAAACTGCATCTGCCATGTATCCGCCCACTCACACAACCTGTCCAAGTCACCCTGCAGCCTTATTGCATCTTCCTCACAATTCACACTACCCCCCAGCTTAGTATCATCTGCAAATTTGCTAATGGTACTTTTAATCCCTTCATCTAAGTCATTAATGTATATCGTAAATAGCTGGGTTCCCAGCACCGAACCTTGCGGTACCCCACTGGTCACTGCCTGCCATTCCGAAAGGGACCCATTTATCCCCACTCTTTGCTTTCTGTCTGTCAACCAATTTTCTATCCATGTCAGTACCCTACCCCCAATACCATGTGCTCTAATTTTGCCCACTAATCTCCTATGTGGGACCTTGTCGAAGGCTTTCTGAAAGTCGAGGTACACCACATCCACTGACTCTCCCCAGTCAATTTTCCTAGTTACATCCTCAAAAAATTCCAGTAGATTTGTCAAGCATGATTTCCCCTTCGTAAATCCATGCTGACTCGGAATGATCCTGTTACTGCTATCCAAATGCTCAGCAATTTCGTCTTTTATAATTGACTCCAGCATCTTCCCCACCACTGATGTCAGACTAACTGGTCTATAATTACCCGTTTTCTCTCTCCCTCCTTTCTTAAAAAGTGGGATAACATTTGTTATCCTCCAATCCACAGGAACTGATCCTGAATCTATAGAACATTGAAAAATGATCTCCAATGCTTCCACTATTTCTAGAGCCACCTCCTTAAGTACCCTGGGATGCAGACCATCAGGCCCTGGGGATTTACCAGCCTTCAGTCCCATCAGTCTACCCAAAACCATTTCCTGCCTAATGTGGATTTCCTTCAGTTCCTCCATCACCCTAGGTTCTCCGGCCCCTAGAACATTTGGGAGATTGTGTGTATCTTCCTCAGTAAAGACAGATCCAAAGTAACGGTTTAACTCGTCTGCCATTTCTTTGTTCCCCATAATAAATTCCCCTGCTTCTGTCTTCAAGGGACCCACATTTGCCTGGACTATTTTTTTCCTCTTCACGTATCTAAAAAAACTTTTGCTATCCTCCTTTATATTATTGGCTAGTTTACTCTCGTACCTCATCTTTTCTCCCCGTATTGCCTTTTTAGTTAACTTTTGTTGCTCTTTAAAAGAGTCCCAATCCTCTGTCTTCCCACTCTTTGCTATGTTATACTTCCTCTCCTTAATTTTTATGCTGTCCTTGACTTCCCTTGTCAGCCACAGGTGTCTCTTACTCCCCTTAGAGTCTTTCCGCCTCTTTGGGATAAATTGATCCTGCAACCTCTGCATTATTCCCAGGAATACCTGCCATTGCTGTTCTACCGTCTTCCCGGCTAGGGCCTCCTTCCAGTCAATTTTGGCCAGCTCCTGCCTCATGCCTCTGTAATCCCCTTTGCTATACTGTAATACTGACACTTCCGATTTTCCCTTCTGCCTTTCCATTTGCAGAGTAAAACTTATCATGTTGTGATCACTGCCTCCTAATGGCTCTTTTACCTCTAGTCCCCTTATCAGATCAGGATCATTACACAACACTAAATCCAGAATTGCCTTCTCCCTGGTAGGCTCCAGTACAAGCTGTTCTAAGAATCCATCTCGAAGGCACTCTACAAACTCTCTTTCCTGGGGTCCATTTCCAACCTGATTTTCCCAGTCTACCTGCATGTTGAAATCTCCCATAACCACCGTAGCATTACATTTGTGACACGCCAATTTTATCTCCTGATTCAACTTGCACCCTATGTCGAGGCTACTGTTTGGGGGCCTATAGATAACTCCCATTAGGGTCTTTTTACCCTTGCAATTCCTCATTTCTATCCATACTGATTCAACATCTCCTGATTCTATGTCACCCCTTGCAAGGGAATGAATATCATTCCTTACCAGCAGAGCAACCCCACCCCCTCTGCCCACCTGTCTGTCTTTTCTATACGTTGTGTACCCCTGAATATTCAGTTCCCAGCCCTGGTCCTCTTGCAGCCATGTCTCAGTGATCCCTACAACATCATACTTGCCCATGACTAACTGAGCCTCAAGCTCATCCACTTTATTTTTTATACTACGCGCATTTAAGTACAACACTTTAACTTCTGTATTTACCTCCCCTCTCACATCGGTCACAAATGGCCCTGCCCTTAATCTCTTTTCCCCTCTAGAACTTCTGTTCCCATTCTTCCGAGAGTCTTCTGCAATATCTCCTGTATTCCCTTTAACCTCATCTTCATATTCACAATTTGTTAACCCCTCCCCCCCACTATTTAGTTTAAAGCCACAGGTGTCGCACTAGCAAACCTGCCTGCCAGAATGTTTGTCCCCCTGCTGTTAAGATGTAACCCGTCCCTTTTGTACAAGTCACCCCTAGCCCAGAAGAGATCCCAGTGGTCCAGAAATCTAAATCCCTGCTCTCTGCACCAGCCCCTCAGCCATAAATTCATACCCTCTATCTCTCTGTTCCTGGCCTCACCAGCACGAGGTACCGGTAGCAGTCCCGAGATAACCACCTTCGACGTCCTACTTCTCAGTCTTTTTCCTAACTCTCTAAACTCCCGCTGTAGCACCTCCTTCCTCTTCCGCCCGACGTCATTCGTGCCCACGTGCACAACGACTTCAGGTTGATCGCCTTCCCTCATTACGATTTTCTGAAGCCGGTCCGTGATGTGCTGAACCCTGGCACCAGGGAGGCAACAGACCATCCTCAAGTCCCTCCTGCTGCCACAGAATCTTCTGTCCGTCCCTCGGACGATGGAGTCACCCACCACTACGGCTCTTCCTGACTTCGGTCTCCCCTGTCGAGTATCCTTGCCAACAGGTCCGCCACTCGGACTGGAAACGTCTTCTGCCCCGACAGTTCCCAAGAGGGTATACCTATTTCAATGGGGAAAGAGTGCTGGACGAGGAACTAATAAACTAATATTGGTGGGTTTTATCCCTTCCCTTCACTAGCTTGGTCCCTGATGTGGGGTGGTAAAGTGAGGTTGGGTCTAGACAGCTACTCAAGCTTGGCGTCTGAGGAAAGGCAAGGTGCAAGCCTTCTGGTGGCAGGGAGTGCAGG
The DNA here is from genome assembly GCF_053455715.1 of Rhinoraja longicauda. Lineage (NCBI taxonomy): Eukaryota > Metazoa > Chordata > Chondrichthyes > Rajiformes > Arhynchobatidae > Rhinoraja > Rhinoraja longicauda. The sequence goes on from NC_135977.1 coordinate 13,583,106, forward strand.
TGGTCTGGGGTGTCAATGCCTATCCCATTGGAGCGAGGGCGGGTGGTCTCACACTCTGGGGATGCTATTGTGCTGGAGATTAATGTATGGCTTGGAATAGTTAGGAGGAATCACTGGCACTTTGACATGACTCCTCTCCCAGAGTTCAGGAGTTAGGTCATCCTTTCGCTGTTCCGTGAACCCATTTGTTTCTCCTTCACAGTCTCTCTCCACACTGTATCAGCCCGGTGATGTCCCCAGCCCTGCAGCGCCTCGTCAACAGGACCTCCAGCAAATACACGGACAAAGCTCTACGTGCCAGTTACACACCCTCCCCGACGCACAAAGGGACCCCACAGTGCAAAACGCCGAGTGCTGGCGTTACCCCGAACGAGCTCACTGCTACTCGGACACCAGGCAGCCAGGACCCCACCTCCATCACCGACAACCTGCTGCAGCTGCCCAAGAGAAAGAAGGCATCGGACTTCTTCTAGTGCTGGTCTTGTGCATCTCCTTACTCTTCTGGCCCAAAGTGTGGAAACGGGAAACAGACAGCAGTATTTAAGGATGAAGGACGATTTTTCATTCGTCGACTGCTGAGTGAAACTTTAACCGTACTCTTTGTTTGCCACTTTCCCAGATCCAACAAGACACAATCAACATGGGAGTTATGGATTCAGGCACAAGCTACCTGTTAAACCTCTTGATCCTTGTGATCTACCCGCGTTGGCCACGTGAAGTAACCAGCCAGTGGTTGACCATCTCAGTGTCTCGCTGCCTGATTCCCTTTAGCCCGCAGCAGCATTCCTCCCAAACCCTTGGAAACATTATTTTTATTTATGAACCTGTTCAGTGCTGGTGTATCATATGGCCACCTCTGCCCGGCCTGTTAACGTGACGGAGATGGCAACATGGTTTGGTGGTTTTACTGTGAAGATGTGGTTTGTCAAAGGAACGTCTGCCCCTGTTCGTGATCTTCAGCAGCATGTGAATTAGTTTCTCCCCTACCTATAGTCCACCCCTGGCCTCACTGAACAGTCACCCACTCCTCCCCGTGTTCCTCAAGCAGCCATCTGCAGTTAGTCCCAGTGTTCAGTGGCTACTGCTTGTTCTCATTCACTCGCTTGCCTATACTCTCCCTCGTCCCATCATACCATCGGTGCCCCCTTTTTGTGCACTGGTGTCCTTTGTGGCTCCATGCAGTGTATCTTTTTTCTCATCCCCTCGCTAGGCTTTGGCCTTTCCCCATTCCCCAGCCCCTTTCTGCATGCTTCCTTGTTCCTTCCATCAACATAGAGCAGTGTTTTTGTTTACACTCACTTCTGGGTAGGGCCCTTTCTCTCGACCATTTCCTCTCTTGCTCTGGCCATTCCCTTCTATTGCCCTCCCATGGTCTGCTCCTTTCCCCACTTTATCCACCTCCACATTGTGTCCTTTTCTATGTCCTACCCTCTTATTGATACGTAAAGAAACAGATGCACAGCACACACACTCTCCATCACCCCTTTCTCAAATGGTGCATTCTCTCACAATCCCCCTTTGAGTTGTGGACATTCCTCTATTCCAAATAGTTGTACTTGCGTTCTCCGCCTGAAATTTATTGTGGAAATGACTTCTGGTTAAAAGGAACCATGTGCCAGTTTTTTGTGTTGACTTTGATCATTGTAACATTTCCAAATGGAAACTAGCTGCACTATCCCTGCTGCCGCATCTGCTCATTTACTGTTGTATCTGTAACCTAGAGACATTATGTCCCCACTAAGGTCATATGGAATAGGAATAGAATTAGGCTATTCGGCCCATCGTCCACTCCACCACTCAATCATGGCTGATCTATATCTCCCTCCTAACCCCATTCTCCTGCCTTCTCCCCATAACCTCTGACACCTGTTAGAGGAATCATTGCGGCATGTTGTTTCGCTAGAGGTTATTCAGTGTGCCATAGTTATGCTGGGTGAAAGATCATCTAATTCCTCTTTTCCAGCACAATGGGCTGGAGTTCATAGTCATCACCATTCGTTGGACTCAACTTCCTTCGAGCCCACTTACTTTGCTTTGCCTGGGAAATTTTGCTCTCTCCTCTCTGTCCTTTAATTTGATACATTGCAGTTAAATTATCCCCTCACCTCCTCTCTTCGAAAAGGAAGCAATACCATTTGAATCGATCATTCTTCACAACTAAAGTTCTCCAGTCCAGGCACCTTCTTACAGACACCTCAGTTTTCCTATCATGTATTTCTGTAAGGTGACCAGAATCGTCCAGTTCTTTAGCTGGCTTAGAGCAGTTCTTTGAACTAACATATTTAAAGCATGAATCCCAGATCTTTCTCACAATAAAGGCACATTTCCCTTTTGCTTCACATCACTATCTACATGCAGTAGAACCACGATCGTCTGTTGCCCGTGGAACTTTGTTGCTGGATTGCAGATTTTCAGACCACTGGATATTACTTCTTTTTATATGTTACAAGTTGTATAATACATTTTCCAATAAATCCAGAGTTTAAGAGAATGGGAAGCTGAGCCCTGATAAGTTTAAAGGAAGCTTGGGAAGACAGCCCGGTGAGTTTAAAGGGAGCCCAGGAAATGTCCCAACTCGAAACATCATCCATCCATGTTCTCCAAAGATGCTGCCTGCCTGACCCACAGTTACTCCAGCACTTGGTGTTTTTTTTCTTGATAACTTTCAGCTTGTCAAACAAACTGAAATGTTGAAGCAGCCTGGCACTGGCTGCAAAGCCAGCCCAACGTCTAGATTCTAGATTCTCCTGATCCTAATCCCCTGGCTCTACCTACTCCTGATCCCTGGTGTTCCCAGCGCCACTCGAACATTAGTACATGGATGACCTTGAGTACATAGACACACAGGCCCACATGTAATGAGGACGTAGTCACTAATGAGTGAGCCAAATGCCAAATTTTACCTGTCTTCCATCCACTATCTGTGGAGTTGCAGTCAAGGCCCCAGCACTACACTTAGTCCCAGCCATTTATGGCTTCTGCTTGTTCTTTCCCCAATCCATTACCGCACACAGGCCAAAATGAATATTAATATCTTTGTTTGAGATAAGTATTCTCTTGTCCTAATCATCTGCCACACGAAGATGTCATATGTACTTCTAATAAAAGAGAGGAATTTGGGGTAGACACAAAATGGTGGAGTGACTCAGCGGGACAGGCAGCATCTCTGGAGAGAAGGAATGGGTGATGTTTTGGGTCGAGACCCTTCTTCAGACTCGACCCGAAACGTCACCCATTCCTTCTCTCCAGAGATGCTGCTTGACCCGCTGAGTTACTCCAGCATTTTGTGTCCAACTTCGATTTAAACTAGCACCTGCAGTTCTTCCCCACACAGAGGAATTTGGGATATTCAGTTCATGCCCTGTCATCAGTAAAAGAAAGTTTGAGTGTACCGGACAAGATGTGGAAAGCAAGTAAGAAGTAAAGGTCCATACTGATGGGAACACATCGTGGCAAGTTGTTCCAGGTCAGTCATGACAAATGGTCAAATCGTATGATAGGACCCAAGTCGTAAAGAAATGTTTAGGTTCAAAAGTCACATCACACTGCTTATTCTTTCTCAATGATGGAAAATTACAAGGAAAGTTACACAATGTATTCTCTGGAATTAAGGTGAAGAGGTGTTTGGACAAAAGAATTGTCCAAAGAATTGTATTAAAGAAAGGTTGTATTAAAGAAATCTCTCGGTCAGTTGTGAGAAACTGTTTCTGCTCATTGTGGCGTCAGGATCTGAGGGGCACAGTTTCAGTATTGGAACTGAAAGTTTGATTATTCTATAAACAGCAATTCATGCTGGGCCTGTCGTTTGTTTAAGCTCAAATTAAGAAATTTTGTTAAGCAAAGGCATGTGGGGTAAAATGCCGTTATGAGGAATTATGTCAATGATCTAACCATTGGCAGAACACAGGCTCAATGGCCAGGTGCCAAACCCCTTGTTTGCATTCCTCTTTTAATATAAACCAAGTGGGTGTGTATTATTTTTTATATTTGTATGTTGTACATTGTTAAATATTCTGGGGGTGCTGAGTTCACCCAAGTCTAGACCAGACTGAATAAAGATTTCTCTGAGGGACATTTCAATTTCTTCAACTGGTGCTGAATCTATTTACTAAGCCTTGCTCTAGCAAGTTTGGAAGCCAAGATGTGGCAGAGGAGCTATATAGATATTTTATCTATAAAAAATATTGCAACACCTTACACAGTAGAAGAAAATACAAAATCTCCTGTCAATACTGAGCAATGTCAGGGAGGAATTAAATTCCATTCCCCTCACTGGAAAAATAGTATTAGGCCGAATAAGGGAACTAAATGCTCATAAACCCCTTGCCCAGGAGGCACACGTTCTAGGATGCTACGCGAAGTGTCTATTGTGGTATTTTTTTTCAAAAAGGGAGTAAACCCTATTGGATAATTAGCCTAACATCTACTGTTATGAAAATGTTAGAATCAATTATCAAGAAAGTGACAGTGACACATTTGAAAAAGATCGTGATCTAATCATGCAGAGTCCATGTAGTTTCACGAAGGGGATATTGTGCGTGACAAATTTATTTGAGATTTTTTTCTGACGGATTTGACCAGAGTGAATCGTGGCGAACTGTAGATGTATTGCATACAGACTTCCATAGGCATTTGGTACAGTGCCTCACAGATTGTTCAGTGGCAAGTTAAGAGCTTGCAGTTACAGTAGTTAAGTGTTGCATGTTAACATCTTAACATGGATGGAGGATTGGCTGAGGGGAAAATATGAAGTTGCTTATTTTGGAAGAACAAGAGAACTATTATTTAAATAGGGATGGCACAGCGGTAGAGTTGCTGTCTTGCAGTGCCTGAGACCTGAGTTTCATCCTGACTACCAGTGCTGTCTGTACGGAGTTTGTACGTTCTCCCTGAGACTGCGTGGGTTTTCTCCGGGTGCGCTGGTGTCCTCCCATATACCAAAGAAGTACAGGTTTGTAGCCTATGTGTAGGATGGAACTGCAGATGCTAGTTTACACCAAAGATAGACACAAAATACTGAAGCAACTCAGCGGGACAGGCATCATCTCTGGCCCATTCCTTTCCAGATATGCTGCCTTTCTCCCTGCATTACCCCAGCCTTTTGTGTCTATCTTAGGGTTATAGGTTAATTGGCTTTGGTAAAAAAAAAAAGGAAATTTTCTCTTATGTGTAGGGTAGTGTTAGTGTCCAGGGTGATCGCTGGTTGGCGCAGACTTGGTGGGCTGATGGGTCCGTTTCCACACTGTATCCCTAAAGTCTAAATGGAGGAAAACTAGAAAGCTGCTGCACAAAGGGATTGGAGGCGGTTGTGTGTGTGACGCACGGAAGGCTAACAAATATGCAGCGGGTAACCTTGAAGGTTTAGGGAATGTTGGCCCTTATTTCATGAGGAATCTACTGCAAGTGTACAAAGTACTAGTGAGATCACATCCAGAGGACAGTGAGCAATTTTGGTTACCCCTATTTAAGGAAAGATATTTCATTAGAGGCAAGTTTCAGAGGTTCATTAGGAGGATCCTGCCACAGAGTGGAATTTAATGCTGTGCAGGCCAAGTCATGGGTATTTTTAAGGGGCAGGTTGACACATTCTTGATTAGTAAGGGTGTCGGGGGTTATGGGGGGAAGGCTGAGATTGACTGGAAATGTCATGATTGAATGGCGGAGTAGACTTATGCGGAATGGCCACATTCTGCTCCGATAACTCATAAACCTAGGGGGGAATTGACCCAAGAAGAAATATTGAACAGGAATGGCAGTACTCAGTGGAATTTAGAAAAAATGACACAAAATCATATTGAAACATATTAGATTCTTAGGGGCTAGACAGGGTTAGAACCACTAATCTTGGTCACATTTAAGACTAAAAACGGCATGAATTCTAAGGCCTATTGAATCTTTGTAACTACTTGTCACAGGGAGCTGTGTGGAGGCAGAATCCTTGTGTACATTTAAGGGTGAGATAGAGAGGTTCTAATCAGGAGGGAGACGGAAAGTGGACTTGAGGAATGTTAAATCAACTGTGCTCCTGTTAAGTGGGAGAGCAGGCTCCTGCGGCTATACGGCTATCCTGCATGTGGTCTAGTTACCTCTGGGATCCAAGTCCAGGAAAAGAAAAACGAGGCCGTAGATGATTCCGTGAGGATCACAGACAGGCAAGCCGGACGTTAAGTGGGAGAAATGGAAAGGAGCAAAGCCGGCTAAATGTGAACAAGAGTTGCCTTGGACAGTTCTGCTCAAGAGAAGGAGATGGTTAAGAAGCAAGAGAATGTCACGTCTACCTTTGTGTAAGCTATGTGGGAAGCTGGGTCCAGCATGTAGTGGGTAGGAGCAACAGAGCAGCGTTTGAGATCCCACTTGAGATCGTTCTGACTCTCACGTTGCTGTGCCCAATCCCATTTTCAGAATATTATTAAATTAATAAATTGTAGGAGCAGAATTAGTCCATTCGGCCCATTCCGCCATTCAATCGCGGCTGATCTATCTTCCCCCTCCTAACCCCATTCACGTGCCTTCTCCCCATTATATGAGTTATAAATCGGGCAGATGCACAGTCTCTTGCCCAGAGTAGGCGAATCAAGGACCAAAGGACATAGGTTTAAGGCGAAGGCGAAAAGATTTACTAGGAATCTGAGAGGTGACTTTTTCACACAAAGGGTGATGGGCGTATGGAACAAGCTGCCAGAGGAGGTATTTGAGGCAGGGACTATCCCAGTGTTTAAGAAACAGTTAGACAGGTACAAGGATTGGACAGGTTCGGAGGGAATGTGGAGCGGATTTGGAGAGATATTGACCAAACGCAGGCAGGTGGGACTAGTGTAGCTGGGACATGTTGGCCGGTGCGGGCAAGTTGGGCCGAAGGGCCTGTTTCCACGCCGTATCACTCTATGATTACTCTATAACCCCTGACACCCGTATCACTTTCTTCCTGTTTCTTTATTAGATTTTTATGTAAGCAGAAAAAACAGATTGCAGTGCTCCGGGCGGCCTTCTCAGTTAAGTGCTTGTCCTTCGTTACCGTACATTGACGTTTTCCAGTCCTTGCATCTAGCCACGGGATTTGCTGGAATGTTTGCCCTTCTTCTCAGCAGACTTTGACCTTTTGGAACTGACTTTCAGCTCCGCTTTGCTCTGCGCGTCCAAGAAGTTCTCCTGGTCGGGGTAGACCTCGCTGTCGTCCGGCCGCTCGTCGCTGTTCATTTTTAGGCTTCTCGACCTCCTCCGGCTGGCTTTCTTCTCCATTCTCGGTTCCAGTAATTTCTCACTCATTTCGGGTTCCGTCTTGGACTTGTCCTGCTGTAACGGCTGCTTGCTCCCCTCCTTTTCGGGTTTCAACCCTCCCTTGGGCTTGTACATCGATTCTTCGGTCCTCTCCGCTTGCGGGTCCTTGTTCTCGGGCTGTGCCTGGTCCTCCTGGACCTCCTGCTTGCCATCCGCCCTGTCCCGCTTCATGTTCATCCACTCGTGCTTGGCCTCGTGTTTCATGTCCACGTACTCGTGGGCGGCGGCGGCCTCCACCTCCCACTGGTACTTCTGGTCTCGCTTCTGGTCGCTCTTGCCGTCGTGCTTGTCGTCCTTCTTGCGGTGCTTCTCCGAGACCGTGTCGGCTTTCTTGGAGCCCTCCTTGGATTTGGCGGAGAAGAGCCAGGGGTGCTCCAGGACCTCGTCGATGGTGAGGCGCTTGCTGGTGTCCGGGTGGAGCATGCGGTAGATCAGCTCCTTGCAATCTGTGGGGACCACCTTGGACCTGGGGAAGTCCACCCTGTGCTCCTTCTGTATCCTCAGCATCCTCTTGATGTTGGAGTCGTCGTACGGCATGGAGCCGCACACCATGATGAAGAGGATGACCCCGAGGCTCCAGATGTCGTAGACCTTGGGCTGGTAAGGGATCCCCTGCAGCACCTCCGGGGCCGCGTACGCGGCTGACCCGCAGAAGGTCTTGCTGAGCAACGGCCTCCCCTGGTCGTCCGTGCTGCACCTCTTGGCGAAGCCGAAGTCGGAGAGCTTGACGTTGAAGTCCTTGTCCAGGAGGAGGTTCTCGCACTTGAGGTCCCGGTGGACCACTTCCAGTTCGTGGCAGTGCTTGACGGCCAGTGCGAGCTGGCGGAACATCTTGCGGGACACCTCCTCTGGCAGTGCTCCCCTGGTCTTGATGAACTCCAGCAGGTCGCCCTGCACGCCCAGCTCCATGATGATGTACACCTTGCCGTCGGAGGTCTCGAAGATCTCGAAGGTCTTGACGATGTAGCGGTGGTTGAGCATGGCCAGGATCTCCAGCTCCCGCGGCAGGAACTTCTCCAGAAAGTCTGCGGGCGCCTTCTTCCTGTCGATGATCTTGACGGCCACGTTGGCCTTGAGGCGCTCCGAGTAGGCGGACTTGACCTTGGCGTACGAGCCCTCTCCCAGGTTGACGCCCAGTGTGTAGCCCCGCTTCTTCAAGACCACCCCATCATCCATGGCGCCCTGTCATCAATATCTGCCCACTCTGCCTTGCAGCCCGCCGGCCTGTGCCATGGAGACTCGCGTCCAGAGGAGGCACTTCCACCCAGCACATAAACCTTGTGTGTTCCCCTTCAGCCTCCCACGGGTCGGTTTCCCCCCCCCCCCACACAGTAACTTTCACAAGGCACTGCCCTGGGACTGGCAACCACCAGTTGTGAAGCCTCCAAAAAGAATGTTGGCCTGTTAGGTCACAGAAGGTGAAGGCACAATGGTCCTAAAGTGACCATGGGAGGAGAACATCACGGCAGAGTGGTCCCCATGTTTTACCTCTGCTGTGTCCCGCCTGAGAGCAGTTTGTATCCACCAGCCACAATCATATTGAATCGTGGGGCAGGCTTGAGTGGCCGAGTGGCCTGCGCCCGCTCCCGTTTTCTTGTCTTCTTGTGACAATGCTTTTTTCATAGGCATTCTGTTGATCAAATTCTGACATAAAAGCTTATTCTCTGAATCAACAAATTGTCATTTTGTGAATGACTTATCTTCCAGCTTCCTTCAAATGATGGCAAATGTTCTGTTGTTATTTTGAACCCACAAGAGCATGCTACAAGAGGCACAGCTGGTGGAGCTGCTACCTCCCATCTCCAGCAACCTGAGTCCTGATCCCCCCCATTGCTGCCAGTGTGGAGCTCGCACGTTCTCCCTGTGACTGCATGAGTTTCCCTGGAATGGTTGGTTTCCTCCTACATCCCAACCATGTGTATCTACTGAGGTTAATTGGCCACTTTAAGTTGCCCCCTCATGTGATAGGTAAGTGATAGAATCTAGAGGGATTGATGGCAATGTGTGGAGATTAGTTGGGGGGACATTTGATGAGGGAATGGGATTGCTCTATGAAATGCCATGAGCTCCATAGGCTAAATAATGGGGAGATTGTAATCGTATTGTCTTTCCGCTGACTGGTTAGCATGCAAGGTTTTCACTGTACCTCGGAACACATGACAATAAACTAATCACATTCAGTTATTATGTAGCATTGATTGAGACTATTTAACCCATCAAGAGAGACCTGCTCAAACTCAAATGGATACAAGCATAGTCCATCCCATAAGATAGCCCGTCCATTCCAGATATTAACATAGAAACATAGAAAATAGGTGCAGGAGGAGGTCATTCGGTTCTTTGAGCCAGCACTGCCATTCAAAATGATCATGGCCGATCATCCAAAATCAGTACCCCGTTCCTGCTTTCTCCCTATATCCATTGATTCCGTTAGCCCTACGAGATCTAACTAACTCTCTCTTGAATACATATTAGTCTGTACAGTGTGCACTGTATGGCTCTGGTCCATGTAATGTGAGGAGATGCACTAGAGATGGTGAAAGAGAGTGTGACAAGGTTGATTGGAGAAATGGAATTTCAGAAAAGATTGTGCCGATTGGAAAAGCGAAGAGTCATGTAGGAGCAATTTTCACTAATTTGAAACAACACTCATGATTTTCACTGAGCAAAAGTATCGGCTAAATATTTGCAGGTGATATCACTTTGAAATCCTTTTGATATTCCATCCGCTTACTTCCTTATTTTCAAAGCATAGGTGATCTTTCTAACCCTCTTACATCAACTGCCACCCAGTTTTGTTAAGTGGGTTGGAAAAGGCTGATGTGGAGAGAATGTTATCATCCAGGAACTCTCAAAACCAAAGCCAGAAACCCAAGGGATTCTGAGAGAAAGAAAAACAGTGGAGAAAGGGAGGGAAGTTCTGTTATTGGTTGTACTGTGGATCTCACTGCCACATAAAACAGTCAAGGCTGAGGTTCTATCGATGATGATGATGAGACTTTATTGTCACATATACTTATGTACCCAGGCACAGTGAAAATCTTTGTTTTGCATATAATCTAGTAAAATCATACTCAAGATAAGTACAATCGTAAGTGAGAGGAGCAGAATTAGGCATTCACTCCATCAATTCTACTCCACCAATTAATCATGACTGATCTATCTCTCCCTCTTAAGCCCATTCTCCTGCCTTCTCCCCATAACCCCTGACACCCGTACTAATGAAGAATCTATCTCTGCATTAAAAATATCCATTGACTTGGCCTCCACAGCCTTCTGTGGCAATGAATTTCACAGATTCATCACCCTCTGACTACAGAAATTCTTCCTCATCTCCTTCCTAAAGGAACGTCCTTTAATTCTGAGGCAGTGCTCTCGGGTCCTGGACTCTCCCACTAGTGGAAACATTCTTGTTACATCCACTCTATCCAGGCCTTTCACCATTCGGTAAGTTTCAATGAGGTCCTCCCTCATCCTTCTAAGCTCCAGCGAGTAAGGACCCAGTTCCATCAAAAGCTCATCATATTGACATAGATAAGTACAAAGTACAATGATTGTAGTGTAATAGCGGGCTGCACCGAGACAGTACACAAAGAGTCACTACGTTTCTGGCACCAACAAAGTTTCAAAGCTCTTCAGAGAGCACTCTTATCTTGGTCTTAAAGGCCCGTTGTTCTGGCGGGACCAATCCCCTCTCCTCCGTACGCCGCCATCTTGAAAGCAAAGCTTCTGCTGCCATCGCAGTCCTCCTCGTTGGTTCCTGGTCTTCATGGTCGAGCAGGAGACGAGGCTTGTGTAACTCCAGGTGGGTTCGCAGTTCGGCGGCGGGCAAGCCAGGCCTGCCGTCGAGGTGTGGCCACAGCTCACCGGGAGCTTCTGGCCGGCTGAGTGGACGAGAGAAAAAGGAATAGAAATGAAAACAGAAATGGTGGAGATACTTAACATGTCAGACGGCATCAGAGAGATGGAAATAGAGACATTGAACGTGAACAGGCAGCAGTTGGATGGAAGTAAACATGTAGCTAGTTACCCGTGGAGACCAGTTGTGCCGTGTGTTTCTATGCTGTATATTCAGTGTGATATCTCCGCAGAGCAGTGCGGTATATAAAGAGTTAACTTCCCCTTCGCTGGTCCATGGCTCCTTGGCTGGCTGTTGCACACTGTAACCTTGCCTGAGATGAAGTCACTGCAAAACTTTTTGCTTTGCTTGACTTAGTTTCACTCAGCACATTTCCCACTGAATAACCCCGGGGGTTCATGAGATGCCATCCTCACTGGGCTGCAGGTTTGCCTCATCCCCTACTCTGATTACCCTCACACTCGCACACACCATCTGGTGTCTGGTGCACGCAAGCAATAAATCAGAGTTAATCTTGGATGAACACTAAACAGTTTCCAACCCAGTAAATTATGTGCAATGGGAAGTGGTCTAAGTCATGACATCAGATTTTCTAACTTTACTGTTTTGGATAACAACAAGGCTCTGTACAAAATATCAAAAAGTCTCAAACAATTGTACGTGTAAAGTCTCTCTGGCCACGTTCTGGGAGGTTTGTCTTGTGTGTATTTCTTCCAGAGAGTCCTCGGTCATTTCCAGCTTCCTGCTGCTGTTGAAGGCCTGCCTGGCAGCAGTTTGTACCCGAGAGGACATGAGTTCAAGGTAGCGCATCGGTTCCATAGAATTCCATACAATGCTGAGAACTATATTCTACACTCTGTGTCTTCCCCTTTGCTCTATCTATTGTGCACGAGTTTGTCTTGATTGTATGGTATATCTGACCTGTCTGGATAGCATGCAAAACAACTGAACCTCAGTGCACATGGCAATAATCAACCTAAACCTAAAACCGAAACTATGGGACACAGAGGAGATGGGGGGGAGCGATCCATCCATGACAATCAGGGGGAAACCATGTTTGTTACGCGGCTCCCTCCACAACTTTTTGGTTTACTCATCCATTCCCAATAAACCACCCCCTCGCCTGGCACTTTCCTCTGCAACCGCGGGAGATGTAACACCTGCCCCTATACCTCCTTCCTCACATTCGTCCATGACTACAGCAGTCCTTCCAAGCAAGACAAAGTTTCTCATGCACCTCCTCTAACCTCATCTAATGCATGTGGTGCTCCTGATGCGGCCTCCTTCACATTGGCAAGACAAAGGGTAGACTGGGCGATCATTTCACACTGCCCGGGGTGTGGCAGACTGGCAGAATGTGCCACCCACTAGTTATTCGCAGTTTAACGTGGAGTGACTGCAGGTTAATGATGGGCACAATCAGTGATATTGTTTGCAACGTTCTCTATTGTTTACAAAGATTATCCTCTGTGCACCAAAATGAGACATGATGTGGGGAATCCTGCAATGCATTCAGCAAACTTCCATAAACACAAATATAATAAGTGGCCGGATTATCTCTGTTCTTCACATGTTTTATGTGTCCATCTGTTGGCTTAATATTCCTCCTCACGCTCTGTGTGACTTTGCCTCAGGTAATGGTCCCAATCATGGCCGGGTCTCTGTAGTAGGATGTGACCCACAGTCTTTGCATGTCAGAGGCAAGAGTGGTAACATTGGAACACAATCTGCAGGAAGGAACTGCAGATGCTGGTTTAAACCGAAGATTGACACAAAAAAGCCGGAGTAACTCAGTGGGTCAGACAGCATCTCTGGAGAGAAGGAATAGGCGATGTTTCAGGTCGAGTTACTTCAGCTTTTTGTGCCTAACATTGAGGCACAGTTGCCTTTGTTGACAAGTTGAGCCTTAACAATGGTGATGTAATAGTTAAGTGGCCAGGCTAGAATTCCAGGCAAACTGAGTTCAAACCCACCAATAGCAGCTGTGGAATTTAAATTCAGTTATTATTTTACCATTAAAAAAAATAATGAGCAATAATAACTACAAAGTGATGGGGTTGCCATAAAAAGCCAGTTGGTTCACAGATGTCCTTCAAGGGAAATAATCTGCGGTCTGCCCTGAATGTATCTCCAGACCCATCATTGTGAGAGGCCCAGCATGTCTCCCAGTCCAAGGGCAGTTAGGGATGGGCAATAAATGCCTGCAATGCCGAGATATTAGAAAATAATATATTTAAAAATAAGTTTTATAAAGATTGTGACCTCTGATGGATCGGACATTTTTTATTAAATGGAAGCTCAACACATAATCCCACATTGCCCCATAGGAAAGTACATCTAATCCACTTCCCTTCCTTCATTGGCTTTTATCCAAGTTACCAATCCCTACCTTCTCACCGGAAGCACGTAACAAAAGCTTTTCACTGTACCTCGGTACACGTGACAACAAACTAAAGTAAACTAGATTAAACTAAGCCAGCGACATTCTCAAGTGTCCAAGCTTCAAGCAAGGTTTTCGAAATCTACCCACTTCCTTCTCTCCTTTGTGTTATTTGGCTTATGTTATGTACTCAAAATACGATCACTGGCCAACCAACGGACCACTCTTTGTGTGTCTATTAAATTAGTGAGTGTATACTTAACCGTGGAGGATGTCACAGCCAAACCTTGACCATTCATCCAGTATCACGGACACCAGTCATGCTAGTGTGAACAGGAAGATGCTCTCTGGAACTTGAAATTGGTTTGAACACATTTACAATATTAGAATTGATCTCCAATCCCGGTTTTGCAGCGAATTCAGTTTAATAAGTAATGGGCCAGAACTGTCTGATCTTCAGAATTAGAATATTGGCTGATAGCCTATCTACGTTACCAACTGTGGCCATAATTTCAGAGATAATTAGTCGCTGTATTGTAGGTGAAACAGGCAATTTCAGCTAAAATGGAATTAGCAGCTGAATTAGCAGCACAACATTCCAAACACCTTCCAAACAAGATGTTTCCAAGATAAATGGGAGATGTCTTTGCCCCTGTCCCGGCCCACACAATGCCTGGGAACGTCTGGGTTTGCTGAGCAAAATACGTTTGCGGACCTGCAGCTAGTAGTGCAGAAACGCTCCACACAAGGGGGCTTGTGGTTGGCTCCGGGGGTAAGGCACAGTCTGCTCAGATAAGAAATGCCATAAAGGATGGTGTCGGGCGCCCTTCCAAAAGGAGAGAGAGAGCCCCAGCCTTGGACCGTGTCACGAACAGTGCCAGGTGATCAACTACAGGATATGACCCGGTGGCGGGCTCTGCTGTGTACTCGGGATACGTGAGTCTATGTGCTCTATTTGGTAGTGCAATAAAATACCTTGTTATTCAAACTCTGTTGTCTGAATCCGGTGGTTTATCGAACACAACAATCGCCTGGTGGAAATGACTGAATTGATCAATTCTATACCAATCTTAAGAAGATGTTGTTTCGATTAACTAGGGAGAGCCATGGTAGATTTATAAAAGGCAGATCATGTTTGAGTAAACTAGTTAAATTTATTGCTGAAGTAACGGAAGATTCAGAGAAACACATTATGTGTCTGTCGGACATTATGGGAGCATTTGTCAGAAATACCATATAAAATGCTGGTTGACAAAATCGAGTCTCATGGAGTTGGAGGGTTAGTGTGGACATGGATAAAATATTGACAGGAAGGCAGAAAACAGCCATTGTGGTAATTAGTTGTTTTTTTAGACAGGGTGTTAGACTGCGCTGTTCTCCCAAGGTTAGTGATAGGATCAGTGCTTTCTCTGGGGAATGACTTGGGTACTGGAATAATTCAGAATTAGCCAGTGGTACCAACCTTCAGTGGAAAGGTAAATGGCCAACATGATGGCTATTAACTGTGACATGCTGGCGGGAAGGACAGGCAAGGTAGATGGGATTCGGTACATAGATAAGTTATGCATTTTGATGGAAGGGATGGGAAAAGGCAGGATGACTGTAATGCCAGAGTTATTGAGTGTGGGTTCATGTTTACGGACCATTGAAGATGGCAGAATGTGGGATCTTGCACCTGCGGTGTTACAGAAGCAGAAAAGTTATACTGAGTCTTTTTAAACCCTGGTTAGTCCATAGGTGGATTGTGTTGTGTCCAGATCTGGTCACCATACTGGAGTGGAGGTAGAGGAGACAAAGATTCTAGAGAGAGCAGTTACCTGAATGGTCCCAGTGATGAGAGACTTCAGCTGAATTGTTAGTTTGGAGAAGATTGAGAGGTTTAGATAGCATAGACAGACTAGTTGCCCCGAGTAGAAAGTACAGGAATGAGGTTTACGGTAAGACTTATGAAGTGGTGGTGGGGGGGAGGGGGGGGACGGACGGGGGGACTGGTGTGAGGAATAACTTTCATGGGAGGGTGCTGGTGTGAGGAATAACTTTCATGCAGTGGGTGGTAATGATCTGGAACTCAGAGAAGGTGGCAGCAGAATAATCTCACCTCCCTCTGTTAAAGCCAGCAATTAAATACAAATCAGATCCCTGGGATGTCTCTTAAGGGAACTTGTTGGGAGGGTTCGTGTGGTGGGACGGGGTAAGGGACTGACTTGTTTACCTCACCCCTCTAGTTCTGGGATCAGGCATGAATGGCTGTATGATCTCTCCCTGTGCTGTACTGACACCTTGGCTCATGGATACGTTTCTGCAGAGGAGATTATATGTGAGGCCTGGACAAGGTGGCTGTATTGACGACCAACATCTGAAAGTCATTCCACACCACCTCAGCCAACTCTATGATTCAGTCTCAGCTGCTACCAAAGTGATGTCAATGTTCCCAGGAGGAGGCTTGTCGATGGTAAACAAACCTTCAGCAACGATCTGACATCATGGACTAAAGTCCACAGATTTAGGTTCAGCACAAGACAGATCCATACACTACGCAGAACAGATTCCGGCCTTTTGCTCCTGTGTTTACACTCTATGCCACCTCTACCCTTTTACTATCTCTTCCTGTCCTTCCAATTTAGCTTCTGATAATGACAGCCACGCTATTGGTGTCGTGCATCGAGTAAATAGCCAGAACAAATTTCTAATTACATTCCAGGGAAAGAATTCCTGAATTCCGTGTTGGATCTTGGAAGAACAATGGAGGACCCGGCGTGGGGGGGACCACCGTGAGGGGAGGGGGGGAAGAGCAATGGGGGACCCGGCGTGGGGGGGGGACCACCGTGTGGGGAGGGGGGGAAGAGCAATGGGGGACCCGGCGTGGGGGGGACCACCGTGAGGGGAGGGGGGGAAGAGCAATGGAGGACCCGGCGTGGGGGGGCACCGTGAGGGGAGGGGGAAGAGCAATGGAGGACCTGGCGCAGGGGGGACCACCATGAGGGGAGGGGGGAAGAACGATGGAGGACCCGGCGTGGGGGGACCTGGCGTGGGGGGAGGGGGGAAGAACGATGGAGGACCCAGCGTGGGGGGACCTGGTGTGGGGGGAGAGGGGAAGAACGATGGAGGACCCAGCGTGGGGGGAACCTGGCACGGGGAAGGGGAAAAGAACAATGGAGGACCCGGTGTGGGGGGAGGGGAGGGGGGGGGGGAACAAAGGTGGACCTGGCACGGGATATTTTGGAACTTTGTCAGCACCCTTTATGTGGTGATTATTGCACACCTTGGGTATGCAAGCAAAGAATTTCACTGTGACGTCACATATGACAATAATTCATTCATTCATTCATTCATTCATTCACTCATTCAAGATCCACACCCTAGGAGTGCAACCTGTGTCAGGGGAATGAATCAAAGAAAGCTCACAACTGCTTCGACTGTAGGCAGCTGAGAAAGGTGATGATTTATCAAGTGAGATAGTAAGCACTGAAATGACTGAAATTAAGATCTATATTGGGACTTTATACTACCTGATCCCTCAGACTACCATTGCCTCTTTGGAGGAGTGGGGTCTAAGAAGGGGAAGAATTGTTTGAATGTATTTCATTGTAGTTGCTTTGGGAAAGTTAGTTCCTGTAATATATCAGCCAGATTTGATAATGGACTCTGTACTCAGGGTGGTGAATCTGTGGAATTCTTAGCCACAGAAGGCTGTGGAGGCAAAGTCAGTGGATATATTTAAAGCAGAGATAGATAGATTCTTGATTAGTACCGGTGTCAGAGGATGTGGGGAGAAGACAGGAGAATGGGGTTAGGAGGGAGAGATAGATCAGCCATGATTGAATGGGGGAGTAGACTTGATGGCCTAATGGCCTAATTCAACTCCTATGATCTTATGAACTTCTTAAAGAGCAACAACAAAAAAAACCTGCAGATGCTGGAAGGGTGAAATAAATACAGAAAACAGTGGAGATACTCATCGGGTCAGGCTGTATCAGTGGAGAAATCTGTGGAGAGAAACAGTTAACATTAAAGATTGAGGACCTTTGCTCTGTGTGTAGTAGTGTACTTCACTGGGATGATCTATAATTTGCATACACAATGACATTTATAGCAGTGATTATGGTTTGAATTAGTTATAACTGGCTGAGAAGTCCCGAGGACATGCCTACTTTTGAATCTTTGTACAGGTTATTTCTCCTTGCGTCCGGTTGCTTCTCCACGATCGGATCCATGGGCCCGAGACAGTTAAAGGTTGCAAACCAGAACACTTTTGTGAAGTTTTGACAAGTGAATACAAGATTGCCAAATTCCACCCAGTTTAACCTCTCAACACTGTCTGGTTGCAATAAAAGACGATGGATAATTATTTCCATGTGAAGATTGTTAATTTCAAATCCAGTTGCAAGCAGCTTCACCAAGTGCCGTTTCCCGGGAAGGGATTGGGCAAGGTGCCTCCTCGCTTGGACCCAGCCAGGCGTTGCCAGAGGCTCACTGGGATGCTGTCTGCGACTGGTGGCTCTCCCTCTCCCTCTCACTCTCTCTCCCCCTCACTGAGTCCGTTGGGATCTGCTACAGGAGGACAGAGGGGTTGAGAGGTGGAGGAAAACACTGATGTCTTCCACCATGAAGGGAGGCATCGTTTTCATCTATTTCCTGGCTGCGGCTTTGGGTAAGTCAGAGCCCGTGTGACTGTGATGCTCTGGGAGAGTGGGCATGATTTATCATTTTACGTCGAGAATTATACCAGTGGCGATGTTCGCAAATGCTTGAGCCCCTGGAGACATTTGGGAGGGCGAGGGCTACAGGTGCTGGAGACCACCACCACCGGCCGGTTCCCCTCCAAGTCACATCCTGACTCGGACAGGGGGGGTTAAAATGGTCAGCAAGTGGGAGATCCAGCAGACCGAGATCCTCAGTGGACCGAGTGCAAGTGTTCGGCAAAACAGTCGCCTGGCCTATGACAATAGACAATAGGTGCAGGAGGAGGCCATTTCGCCCTTCGAGCCAGCACCATCATTCAATGTGATCATGGCTGATCATTCTCAATCAGTACCCCGTTCCTGCCTTCTCCCCATACCTCCTGACTCCGCTATCCTTAAGAGCTCTATCTAGCTCTCTCTTGAATGCATTCAGAGCATTGGCCTCCACTGCCTTCTGAGGCAGAGAATTCCACAGATTTACAACTCTCTGACTGAAAAAGTTTTTCCTCATCTCCGTTCTAAATGGCCTACCCCTTATTCCTAAACTATGGCCCCAGTTGGACAAGGACACGTCGGGAACGCCGAGTGCAGTAGACTAGGTTGGAAGAGGTGAATGTGAACCTCTGTCTCACCTTGAAAGGCTGCTGGGGTCGCTGGATGGAGGTGAGGGAGGAAATGCAGGGACGGGAGTTACATCTCCTGCAGCTGCAGGGGAAGGTACCAGGAGAGAGGGTGCTTTGGGTGGGGATGGACCAAGCTGTTGCAGAAAGAGTGGTCTCTGCGGAGAGCAGAAAATGGTGGAGATGGGAAGATGTGACCGATGGTGGGATCTTGATGAAGGCGGCAGAAATGTCGGAGAGTGATGTGTTGGAATCGGTGGATGGTGATGTGAAAGGTGAGGACCAGGGGGGCTCTCTCCCTGTTCCATCTGGGGGCAGGGAATTTAACTGCGAGGCTCTTTGTGTTAGAGTCAATTCTGTTCGGCCCACTGGCCCTCTCATGCTTCCCTTCCACCCTCTGCCTGCTCTTCCCACTGAAGAGGCGTTGGAGAGCCCCAATCTGATCATGTCTTCCAAGCTCAGGGTGGAAGTGTTGAGTACGAGAAAGAAAATCTCAAAGAATAGACTAGGTTATACCGAAGAAAATATGAAAAAATGTCCATTTTAAATCAAATTAGAAGCAACCCTTTTCCTGTTACGATCTTCTTTCAGAAATTACAGCAAAGTTCAGGTGGTGCAACATGTTTTCAAGAGAGAGTTAGATTTAGCTCTTTGGCCTAAGTGAATCAAAGGATATGGGGAGAAGGCAGGAATGGGGTACTGATTTTGGATGATCAGCCATAATCATATTGAATGGCAGTGCTAGCTCGAAGGGCCGAATGGCCTACTCCTGCACCTATTTTCTATGTTTCTATGTTTCTATTGCTCCCATCCATACAGAAAGTTGAAAGTGCATATCATCTGAGTCAGGAACAGATTCCCCCCCTTTATTATCAGGCTTCAATAAGTGAGAGTTCTGTCTGACTCACCTCTAGCCCACTGTGGATATTGGGCTGATTTTATTGAACTCGTGTGTTACAATGCTGAGAACTATTCTACACTCTGTGTCTTCCCCTTTGCTCCACCTATTTTACTTGAGTTTGGCTTGATTGTATTTATGTACAGCATATCTGATCTGTTTCAATAACATTCAAAACAATGTTTTTCACTGTACCTCGGTGCATATGACAATGATAAACGAAACGTAAACCTATTAGGACCTATTTTTACACATGGTGTATGCTCTCCATAAGGGGATCTGGAGGGTTTGGTCCATATGCTTCCACACAACATTTCAGTGGGAGCTACTTCATACCCATTACTGGGTAATGGGACATGCACAGGTTGTAATATGTCTCAAATACATAGCTCAGTGTCTTGATTAAATAACGGCATCAGAATGATGGTTGTTAGGAGGATATATGCAGAATGGAAATCACAGTATTATTTAGAGCCAGCAAACACTCCATGGGTGGAGTGGCCGGGTTATACCGACGAAAATATGAAAAAAAGTCAATTTGAAATAAATCAGAAGCAAAGCTTTTCAATAGACAATAGACAATAGGTGCAGGAGGAGGCCATTTGGCCCTTCGAGCCAGCACCGCCATTCAATGTGAACATGGCTGATCATTCTCAATCAGTACCCCGTTCCTGCCTTCTCCCCATACCCCCTGACTCCGCTATCCTTAAGAGCTCTATCTAGCTCTCTCTTGAATGCATTCAGAGAATTGGCCTCCACTGCCTTCTGAGGCAGAATTCCACAGATTCACAACTCTCTGACTGAAAAAGTTTTTCCTCATCTCAGTTCTAAATGGCCTACCCCTTATTCTTAAACTGTGGCTCCTTGTTCTGGACTCCCCCAACATTGGGAACATGTTTCCTGCCTCTAAGGTGTCCAACCCCTTAATAATCTTATACGTTTCGATAAGATCCCCTCTCACCCGTCTAAATTCCAGTGTATACAAGCCTAGTCGCTCCAGTCTTCCTGTTACGATCCTCTTTCTGAAATTGCAGCAAAGAAGCTCAGATGGTGCAACGTGTCGGACATGGAGCAGAGGAAGTGTGCTGAACTCTCCAAAGCTCTGCAGTCTGTGCAATCACCCAGAGCACAGATGCAGCTCAGCAAGTTGTCCTGCATCAGAGCGCACAATGTCGAGGACTGCATCAAGAAGATACGGGTAAGGAAGCAAAGGGCAGCGTCAGAGAAAGGAACATGTTTACATCTGACACCCCATCGCACCCCATCCCCATCCAAGGGAAGCAGATTCCTCAGTCGCTGTATCAGGGCGAATGCATCAGTCACTGGTGGAGTCCCAACAAAGAGTCTTTAGTTTAGTTTAGTTTAGTTTAGTTTAGCTTAGTTAGTTTAGCTAGGTTAAGTTTAGTTTATTGTCACGTGTACTGAGGTACTGTGAAAAGCTTTTTGTTGTGGACTATCTACCTGAGCGGAAAGACTGCACATGATTACAATCAAGCCGTCCAGCATGTACGGATTACAGGATTTAAGGGAATAATGTTTAGTGCAAAATAAAATCCAGTGAAGTCCAATTAAAGATAGTTCAAAGATCTCCAATGAGGTAGATAGTAGCTCAAGACTGCACTCTAGTTGACGATAGGACGGTTCGGTTGCCCGATAACAGTTGGGAAGAAACTGTCCCTGAATGCAGATGCATGTCCAGTTACTCAGCAAGAAGTGTCGTTTTTATTTATTCATCACGGGATGTTGGTGTCGATGACAATGCCAGCATTTATTGTCCATCCCGTATCGTCCCTTGAGGAGTCAGCCATATAAGTGGGATTGGAGTCAGGCAAGGTCCTGTATTTCCTTCCCTGAGCCAGATGCTCAGATCTTAGCACGATTGATCTTAGCGAGAATGATCTTAGCACAATTGGGGAATTGGGAGGGTGGGTTGTAGAGAGGGAGAGAGTTGAGAGAGTTACAGGGATTGTCTGGAGTCATGTCATAGAATTATCATGTTGTACAGCCTAGAAATGGGATGTTTGACCCAACTCAACCATGCTGCAATGATGCCTATCTATGCAAATCCCATTTACCTGCATTAGTCCCATATCCCTTTATGCCTTTCCCATCCAAGTAGCTGTTAGTAGGATACTACCTACTAACCAGTATCTTGTACGACTGCAACATGATATCCTGACTATTATACTCAATGCCTTGACCTATGATGCAGGTGCTTCTTCATTACCCTGTCTCCTGATGTTGCCATTTTCAGGAAGCTACAGTCTTACACCCCAAGGTCCCTCTGCATATCAATGTTCCTGAGGTCCCTGCTATTTTACTCTATATGTCCTAATAGAATTTGATCTCCCAGGGCTCAACCCCTGATGCCTGGGGTCATTGGGCCAAGTTTAGGAAGTCAGGATGCTGTTTTCGTGGCAACAAATGACGTGCCTATGGCTGGATGGGGATGGTGGATCAGGCAGTCTGGCTCTCTCTCTATCCCACAACATCTTGTCACAAGACCGAGAGTCCCATCGACTGACAAAGGTTGATGTTAATAAATAATGCGTGAACAATGGGAGAGTCTCAAATGAGGAGGTCATTTTCCACAACATGCAGAGCCAGTTATTTAAAACAAGGATTCACTCCTCTCAGAGGGTGGTCAGTCACTGGAAATCTCTCGTGAGATTCCCAGAGAATTGTTGAGGCTGGATCTTTAGAGTCATAGAACCATGCAGCACAGAAACAGGACTTTTAGCCCAACCCATCGATGCCAACCAAGATGCCCCATCTAAGCACGTCCCATTTGCCCATGTTTGGACCATATCCCACTAAACCTTTCCTGTCCATGTACCTGGATATTGCACCTTCCTCAACTACTTATTCTGACATCGCGTTCCATATGCACATCACCTTCTGTGTGAAAAAGTAACTTCTCGGGTTCCTATTTAATCTTTCCCTTCACACCTTAAACGTATGCCCTTTGGTTCTTGATTCCCCGACCCAGGGAAAAAGACTGGGTGCATTCACCCAGTCTAGTCCCCTCATGATTTTATACGCCTCTATGAAATCACCCCTCAGATTCACGCACTATAAGAAATAAAGACCTAGCCTGCCAACCTCTCCTTATAGCCCAGGCAAATCCTGGTAACATCTTCCTAGGTATTTAGAGGTACTTAAAGATATTTAAAATAGGGGTTGATACATTTTTAAATGATTGACAAATTGAAGGTTATGGGGAATGGCAGAACAGAGGAGTTGAAACCAGTGTAGATCAGCCACGAACATACTGATGGTGGGTTATGGTTTGAGGGACAGCTTTGGGGTGGCACAGTGGTGCTGCGCCAGAGACATGAGTTCAGTCCTAACTATAGGTGCTGCCTGTACGGACTTTGTACGTTCTCCCTGTGACCACAAGGGTTTTTTCCGAGTGCTTCGGTTTCCTCCCACACTCCAAGGACGAATGGGTTTGGAGGTTATTTGGCTTTGGTAAAATTGTAAATTGTCCCTAGTGTGTAGGATAATGTTAGTGTGTCGGATGCTCGCAGGTCGATGGGCCGAAGGACCTGTTTCGGCACTGTATCTCTAAAGTCTAAAACTCTAAAGACAGAATGGCCTACTGCTGCTGCTGCTATTTCTTTGTGTTCTTTTGATCAGGTATACACAGGACTAAACAAATGTTCCCTCTGCAGGGGAATATGGCGGATGCAATGTCTTTGGATGCTGCTGATATCTATACAGCGGCAACATTTTATGGCCTCACTGTTGTGGCAAAGGAGATATATCGGGATGGTGAGTTCTCTTTACTGGATGCATAATGTGCCGAGCCTCCCACTCTCCACACACCTAGCGGCAGCTCTGTGCATGCTCACTGCTACGGGAACCTCCTCCTCTTGGGCTTACCTTTGAAACAAGTTCTCGGGAAAGTTTTTGGATTATCATTTTGCTGAAATTGTTTTGCCCACTTGCTCCATCTGTCTTAGTCTTGAAGCCCCTTTGAATCCTCCTCACAATTCATCATCCCACCCAATGGCAAGATCCCAGCATTTTCACTTTCAGCTCAGATTTCCAGTGACTGCAGCTTTTGCAGATTTTCATTCATCTGGTGAAACTTGTTGCAATTTCTCTGGCACAGCACAGGGAGAACAACCCAGGGCACAATATTCCAGGTGCACCATGCTGAGTGCAATATTCAGAGTGGGCCCTGCCCAACTGAGTAAGACATCTTTCTTCTCATTCACAAATCCCATTGCAGTAAAGGCCAACAGACGACTTGCCTTGTTGGTAGCTTGCTGTTGCCTCTCTGGGGTTTATGTAAAAGGACACCCGGGTTCATCTGAAAATCAGCCCCTTTCACCTCTCATCACTGTAGAC
Organism: Rhinoraja longicauda; assembly: GCF_053455715.1. NCBI lineage: Eukaryota > Metazoa > Chordata > Chondrichthyes > Rajiformes > Arhynchobatidae > Rhinoraja > Rhinoraja longicauda. The sequence goes on from NC_135977.1 coordinate 13,607,179, forward strand.
ACACTGTCTTTCCACTGTTTCTGCTAACGTGGGTGACCTCAGATCGGCTTCTGTCCACCAGGTGGGTGTCTGTACTCCGTGGCAGTCACTCGAGACGAGGGCCTCGACATTCGGCGGCTGAAGGGGAAGAAGAGCTGTCACGACGGGGGCCGGCGAACGGCAGGTTGGAACGTTCCGCTGGGCTTCCTGCTGTCCCACGGATACCTCCAGTGGCAGAAGAATCAAACGGTGGCTGAAGGTAACCCACAGTCCGGTCTCTGAAGATGATCTCACTGGGTCAAAGTCCCTGAGACTTGATGGGGTAGATGTCAGAGTGACACAGGTGCCAGCAGGGCCGTCTTTACAGCATTATGGGCCCCGGGCAAAGCAGTGTACTGGGGCCCCTACGACAACTACTCACAGGAATAAAAATGTAAATGGTCGATAAAATTAAACATATATTCCCCCCCACCACCAACTCCCACCCTTGCTGTCCCCCTCCCCAGTCCCACTCTGCCTCCACCCACCCCCACTCTCTCCTCCTCCCACCCTCCCTGTCGCCCCCACCGTTACTCTCCCCCACCCCCCTTTCCCTACCAGCCCCCCCCTGTCGTGCCGGAGAAAAGCACTTACCGAAAAGCACTTAGCGATGGACTTAGGGTGCTACATTGTTGCGAAAAGCACTTACAGATCGCTGTGAGAAGCACTTAGGGATGGAAAATGTTGCGAAAAAAACACTTAGGGACCGAAAATGTTGCAAAAAAAGCACTTATTGAACCTACATTTTTAAAGTAGTATTTATTTATTGCAAGTCACTTAACATACACAGATCAGCATGGGGCCCCTATGCTCGTGGGGCCCCGGGCAAGTGCCCATCAGGCCCATGCGTTAAGACGGCCCTGGGTGCCAGAACCAAGGGTAACAGGCTCACAATGAGGCCTTGGCCATTCAAGACTGAGGTGAAGAGAAATGTCTTCACCCAGGGACAAGCAAAGCGATTTCTCGATTGGACAAGACCAGCAGTCTGAAGAAGCGTCCCGATATGAAATATCATCGGTCCACTTCCCTCCACAGATGCTGCCTGACCCGCTGAGTTCCTCCAGTGGTTTATCTTTAGCTTGCGGTTCCAGGCTTGATGACCCCGGTCAGATTCTGTCACCTGTGGATAACATTCTTGGGCTCTATTCCTGGGCTCTTTCAAACTAACTTTATGAAATCTTTCTGAAATACTCCCAAATGCATTCCTATGAGACGTTAGTCAGTGTTGTGTATCTTTGTTTAGGAAGGAACTGCAGATGCTCCTATAAACCGAAGATAGGCACAAAAGGCTGGAGTAACTCAACGAGACTGACAGCATCTCTGGAGAGAAGGAATGGGTGACGTTTTGGGTTGAGACGGGTCTGAGAAGGGTCTCAATCCGAAACGTCACCCATTCCTCCTCTCCAGAGATGCTGCCTATCCCGCTGAGTTACTCCGGCCTTTTGTGTCTATCTTTTGTATATCTTTGTTCCAGAGTTGTGGATATGATTTTAAGTTTAGACTTTTGTTGTTTTCATTAAATTCCAATCCACAGAGCTGGAACTGGGTGGAAAGGCAACCAATCATTACACTCAATGACAGAGGAATCGGAGTGCATGATCTACACTGGAATATCACCTGTAAAGCCACCAGCAATACGGCCCAAGTCACACAGCTGCTGGAGCCCCTGCCTCGGAGCACCAGTGACCTGGGTTCGATCCTGACCTCGGGTGCTGTCCGTGTGGGCTTTGCTTTCCCTGTGACCACGTTGGTTTCTCCCACACGATCCGGTTTCCTCTCACATCCCAAAGGATTGCTGGTAAATTGGCTGCTGTAAATTGCTCCCAATGTATAGATGAATGTAGAATCTGGGAGAAATTGATGGGATTATGGTGAGAATGAAATGGGGAAAAGTGTAAATGAGTGGTTGATAATGTACTCGGACTCGGTGGGCTGAAGGGCCTGTTTCTGTCTGTATTTCTCTATCATTCAATGAATACAGTTGCAACATAAAATCACCTTGACTATTCATAGCAAAACTCCAATAGTCCGGCACCATTGGACTTTGGGCGTACTGGACTGGCAGAATTTCCTGACGATTAGATATTTCTCCTGATAAAACACCAACACACTTTCAATTCAAGTTTTTTAGATTTTACACAGCAGTGTAATAAATCTTGCGTAAACCAGGTTTACAAGAATGATTTTAACACCTAGGTAATGCTAGCATTGACTACTATCCATCCACCATGCTGATATTTTATTAAGGTAACCACCCTTCACTGCAAATACTCCAACACCAGTCCAAAGTGAAAGCAGGTAGGGAAAAAAACTGAAGATGCTGGTTTAAATCAAATGTAGACACAAAATACTGGAGTAACTCAACGGGTCAGGCAGCATCTTGGGAGAGAAGGAATGGGTGACGTTTCAGGTCACGACCCTTCTTCAGACTGAGAGTCAGGGGAGAGGGAAACAAGAGGTATAGAAGATATAGATATAGAAACATCACCCATTCCTTCTCTCCCGAGATGCTGCCTGACCCGCTGAGTTACTCCAGCATTTTGTGCCTACATTCAAATTGAAAGCACCTCATTTGGAAGCCACAGGTGCTGTACAGATGCAGCCTCACTTTCTTTATGGGTCCCTCCAGAAAAAATCGGAGTTTCCGTGGAAAGTGGGCAAGGCAGTGTTTTGTACGAGTGCAGAAGGCTTGAAAGGGTGTGACGACTTTGGAGGGAGTGCAGCAAAGGTTCATCAGACTGATCCCTGCGAACACAGCTTTGTTCCATTAGGCGAGATTAAGGTGACTTGGCCCAAGCTCACCGCAGTTTAAACGAACAAGAGGTGGAATGTGCAAAGTTCTTAAGAGACTTTGAAAGAGTAGAAACAGGTGATGTTTTCCCTGGCTAGAACCAGGGATCACAGTTTCACATACACCATCAACCATTCATGGACTGAGACTGGGGGAAAGTCCTTCACTCAGGGGAACGTGGAGGCTCAGAGGTGGAGAATATTCAAGAAAGCAACTGATATGTTTTGGATATTATCAGAATCAAAGGATATGGGGCTAGTGCAGGAAATTAGTAGATCAGCCATGATCTTATTCAATAGTGGAGCGACGTGGAAGGCTATTTGTTAGTTTCGTTTAGTTTCGTTTATTGTCAAGTGGACTGAGGCACACTTTTGTTGCATTCTAATCAGTCAGTGGAAAGACTATACGTGATTACAATCGAGCCATCCGTAGGGCACAGATACATAAGGAAATAACGTTTACTGCAAGAAAAGGTCCAGTAATGTCCGATTAAAGATAGTCCAACAGTCTTCAATGAGGTAGATAGTAGCTCAGGACTGCTCTCTAGTTGTTGATAGGATGGTTCAGTTGCCTGATAACAGCTGGAAAGAAATTGTCCCTCTTGCCTGCTTTTGCTCCCATTGCTCACATTCTGAAGTTCTCCCTGTGTTCTGACCCAGCTGAAGAAACATCTTGACCTGAAACATCACCCATTCCTTCTCTCCAGAGAATCTGCCTGACCCGCTGAGTTACTCCAGCTTTTTGTGTCTATCTTCGGTGTAAACCAGCATCTGCAGTTCGTCCCTACACATTTGTCTGCTCCACTGCGAAATTTCCTCCAGGTATGCCAACTTTGAGGAAGTTCTCCTCCTCTCTCCAACGAGAGTTGTGCAGGGTCTGAAGAAGGGTCTCGACCCGAAATGCAACCTATTCCTTTTCCCCAGAGATGCTGCCTGACCTGCTGAGTGTGTCTATGTTCTGACCAACATTTAAACAGCCATAATCAGTTACTATTGCAGCATTGATTTGGGGACTTTGTTAAATGAGACTTAATCAGCTGTGATGTGCTTGTATGAAAGACGTTATGCAGACTATTTTCTGCAAAGACCTAGAAAGGAGGGCAGCAAATGAACCTCACATTGAAAAAGGACAGTATCAAACTGGGAAATCATGCCCTGTTGCGATGCCTTGTGATCTCAAATTTTACTCCGTTTCCAAGCCTAATTAATTTTTCCTATTTGTAATTCTGTCCTTTTAGTGATCTTCTTTTCTAAAGTTAATGAAAGGGTGGAATGACTATGTTGGTTCAGACTCAGCTCCCCGCTGCATAATAATCTGGGACAAAGCTCTTAAACGCTTCAGTTTTCAGCATCTGTTCCATTAGTTATGGATGCCATCCAGGCTACATTTCGTGCTGAGGTACTTTCAACTTTGCTTCCAGCCATATGTCTTTCAGTCAAAGTATGTAAAGAATAAGGGCAGTGGTAGGGTCTCTGACCCGAAACGTTGACTCTGTTTCTCTTCCCACAGATGTTGCCTGCTTCCAGCGTTCCCTGTGTTTACTGTGGAAGCAGGGCTAAGCAATTTGATCCTGCTCCACCACTAAGTGAGATCATGGCTAATCAAAATCATGATCATAATCATAATCATACTTTATTAGCCAAGTATGTTTTGCAACATATGATCCAATAACACTTAACAATCCCGCTCCCCAGTGCTCTGAGGTAGTGGATTCCAAAAATCTGTGTCTCTCTGAAAGAAAACAGAACACTCCTCATTCCTCTCAGAAATGGACAAACACTTTCTCTGAAATTATGTCTCCTACGTTTGGATACCCCCTGCCTCCTCCCCCGGGGGGAAACCTCAACCAGGAAGGCTATTGGGATGGGGTGGAGAGCAAGGGCCTGTGTAAGTGGGGAGGTTTTCTTGCAACCTTACAGGATGTTGGCGAGACCACACCTGGAGATATTTAGGAATGATGCTGTTGCTTTGGAGACAGTGCGGAGATGGTTAATTCCTGGGATGAAGGGTTTCTCATATGAGGAACGATCAATCCAGTTGGGCTGCCCAACATGGAGTTGGGGCTTTTAGATTTTACACAACAATATAATAAATCTTTCAATAATTTCTCCATCTAGATAATGGCCTCCATAGACTTTGCTGATATTTCACAGTTATTAGTCACTGCTGAGTTTAGAAGAAAGAAAGATATAAGGATATTGAAAGAGAGTTATTGAATGAATAACACCTCATATTTCGTTTGGGCGGTTTACAACCCAACAGTATGAATATCGATTTCTCTAATTTCAAATAACCCTTGCTTTTTCCCTCTCTCCATCCCTCTCTCAACCTAGTTCTCCGACTAGTTTTACTGTGCTCGCGGTTAATTTTACTATTTGTATGCCTCGTTGTCACCTTCCCCTCAGCCAACCATTCTACATTTCCTTGATCTCCATCTGCTTTGATCTGTCATTTTCACACCTTATATTCTCTTTGTACACTTCCATATCTCCAGATTCTCTCTCTCTCCTGACTCTCTGTCTGAAGAAGGGTCTCGACCCGAAACATCACCCATTCCTTCTCTCCAGAGATGCTGCCTGTGTCCAGCAGTTACTCCAGCATCTTTAGAGATATAAGACAGTTTGCTTCTACAAGCAGCTGCCAGTTCAGCAGCGGGGTGTTTTAAGTGGGGAGAGTGGGGAGAGTGGTTCCCCGACATTGGTGACAGGAGCTCCTGGCTAACACTCTTCCGGCCCCTCATCTGAAAAGCAATTCCTCTTTAACAGCTCTCGCTTGGTCCCCACCACAGCAGGCAACGCAGTCACTGGGAAATTGCAAGCATTCATCAGTTTAGTATGTTGGATGAATGTGGGGCCTTAATGAGAGTGTGGCGTGCAGCCTGAACCAGCACGAGTCCCAGAGCCAGCGAGGGGAGGGGTTGGCTGGAGATCGTGGCTCACTGCAGCCCAACCGCTGGCTCCAAGCAGTGTATCACCTCCACTCTGACTCCCCCTCCCGTACAGGTCAGATACAACCCCCTCCCTGCTCCAGGCGTTCCCCGCTTTCCTGTCTGGGGAGGTGGGCAACGTCCCGTGGCAGAAGGCAACTGAATCTGACTTCAGACTTTAGAGATACAGTGTGGAATCAGGCCCTTCAGCACCATAACCCTGTGATTCTATGATCCTCTTTGGCACTCTGACCCTGTGATTCTGTAAGCCTGAGAGTCTTTGACCTGGTGGCTCTATGACCTTTTTCACCTCTTCTCCATTACAGCTCTGGGGTCTCTGGTCTCTTTCTCAGGCCCCAATTCCTGGAAACATCCTATTAAATCTTCTCTGCAATCTTTCCTGCTTAACAACATCCTTCCTTTAGCAGGGTGACCGAGACTGAACATCATGCGACCTCACCAACATCTTGCACAACTGTAACATGACATCCCGACCCCTACGCTCAGTACCCTGTCTGAAGACGGCCAATGTACCGAAAGCTGTGCCAATGTACTGCTGACCTCTCATCAGAATCTTTCATCGACTGGAAATGTTCGCCCTGTTTCTCTTTCCACAGTGACTGCCTGACCCGCTGACTGTTTACATAATTTTATTTCAGATTTCCCACATCTGCTGTTTGTTGACTTCCAATAGCCTGTGGTGATGTGTTATTGATTTAATTTGTGGATAACATCCAGTAGTAGTGGCCCGACACAATTATTTATTCTATTAAGTCCCAAAACTATTTTCCAACTCCACACTGCATGCATCTGTGCCAGCACTTTATAGAAAACAATCACACATGCCTCCCCACTGCACAAACATATTAATCTTTGTTTCCCTTAAACACACAAAGAAATGTTCCTGTAAGAAAGTATTGCTACTCTTAACGACCATCTGCGTTGATTTTACCGAATCTTTCTCCTCAGCCCAGAAGATAACATTTTTAATTGACCATTTACTCCCCAAACAGAAGAAATAGTCATTGATCACCCCCATTAAATAGCAGATGTGATTTTAAAAAACTCTTTGAAATTCCCTCTCCCACTTCCTTACTTTAGGAGAAATAATCACAGTGAATCATTTGGTCATTCTTGCAAAACTAAGTTCCACTGAGGTGATGGACAACCATTTCAAAGCTGAATCACTGGAATTTTGTCAGGTCAGAGTATCAAGGGATAGTAGAACGAGCTTATCGGACTGAATGGTCTCACCCTACCCTGTGGCCATTCAGACTAGGGCTGCTTACTGATTAAACGGATTGATTAATTTTGAAAAAGTGATTAATCGTTGATGATCAATTAATCACTTTGCCCCGATTAAAATGATTAATTTTCAAAACTCCAATGTTTGTCATTATCAAACTAAAACTTACCTTTATTTCACAAACGTAAATCTACTTTAGACTATCATTAGGTGAGATGTCAAAAAACTTAAGGTGTCAACGGTCTCATCACTCAATGATGAGACTCGACGTTGTGACAAAGAGGCCAGCAGCATTCAAACATCTTTCAGATTCTACTGGGTTAGGAGTGAGTGATTGTCATGAGTCTCCTGTGCACTTTTCCAAGTGTGCTTGGGCATTTCCATGTGCTTTCCAGGACAGCCATTTCTCGCTTCGATATCTTCAAAATGTCTTCAGGTATAATAGTAGAATTAGCCAATTCGGCCCATCAAATCTACTCCGCCATTCAATCATGGCAGGTCTATCTCTCCCTCCTAACCCCATTCTCCTGCCTTCTCCCCACAATCTCTGACACCCGTACTGATCAAGAATCTATCTATCTCTGCCTTTAAAAATATCCACTGACGTGCGGGTTTGAATATGACTCCATTGGATTCGGCTTCTTGACATTCTTTCTGGAGAGAATGGCTTTGGGGTCTTCCGATTGACTTTGCGTCGCAATGGGCTCTGCTTGATCATTATCTTGTTCACCATTGACCTCAAATAATTCACCGTCCTTGTTTGGGGACAACCGCATGTGAACGTCTCTCGCAACGTTGGCAAGATCGCTTCTTGGTGGGGACGCAAGTCGGGGGTTGCAGGCAGAGTCACAATCCATTGGATCATCCAAGTCCCAGAGGAGTCGTGAAATTCCCGGGGAAGAGCTTCGTTCAGTTTTCTGCCGATGTCACGCTGCTGAAGATTGGTCAGCATGAAATCAAATATTTTGTCAGCTTTAATCAAGTTACAATCGTGTGGTCCAAGGGTGAAGGAATTGTTCCCAGACTTATACAGGATGGAAGGCCAACCGACTTGTTTGAAGACTGAGTCAAATTTGAAGTCATATCTGTGTTCCAGATGATATTTGAATGAGGATGGGGATGGCTGATATTTCAAAGTTGTTTCTCAATGCCTGCACTTCACTAAATTTCTAGTTTTTATTCACAAGAAAGTTACGCCAAACGACTGACGTGTTGCCTTGAAAATGAATCCAGTTATTCGACATTTTGCTGTTTGAAAATTTCTAAACGTATTTAACCGATTGATTATGTTTACATTTTTGCTTAGCTTTACTGGATAAACAGGCCGAAATATTACCAAACATTTAATTACAAGACAAGGGATTTATCGTAGCATCCTAGTCTAGTACAAGCTTTAGAGAAGAGAGAGTTAATAAATGCGAGGTATTTATTCACAAAATGTTGGAGTAACTCAGCGGGTCAGGCAGCATCTCAGGAGAGAAGGAAAGAAGGAATGGGTAAATAAATGTAATAATTTTAATCGATTAATCATGATTAATCATGGGCAAGTTTGTGTGCAGTTTTGGTCTCCAAATTTGAGGAAGGATACTCTTGCTATTGAGGGCGTGCAGCGTAGGTTTACTAGGTTAATTCCCGGAATGGCGGGACTGTCATATGTTGAAAGACTGGAGCGACTAGGCTTGTACACACTGGAATTTAGAAGGATGAGAGGGGATCTTATCGAAACGTATAAGATTATTAAGGGGTTGGACATGTTAGAGGCAGGAAACATGTTCCCAATGTCGGGGGAGTCCAGAACCAGGGGCCACAGTTTAAGAATAAGGGGTAGGCCATTTAGAACAGAGATGAGGAAAAACGTTTTCAGTCAGAAAGTTGTGAATCTGTGGAATTCTCTGCCTCAGAAGGCAGTGGAGGCCAATTCTCTGAATGCATTCAAGAGAGAGCTAGATAGAGCTCTTAAGGATAGCGGAGTCAGGGGGTATGGGGAGAAGGCAGGAACAGGGCACTGATTGAGAATGATCAGCCATGATCACATTGAATGGCGGTGCTGGCTCGAAGGGCCGAATGGCCTCCTCCGGCACCTATTGTCTATTAATCACTATCTGTGAAAAATCAGAGCAGCATTAATTCAGAGCCTATTTATATTCGAGTGCAGCCCAACCTTACGTCACTGCAGATAAAGTGAAGCAGGTGGTTCAGTCCTGACCATGTGTACATACACCTCTACACCATCGATCGTTGTCCCTCTGTGAATCCACTCAAGGTGTTTGTTTTGCCCCCACAGCTGTCAGTCGGTTCTTTGGAGCCGCCTGTGCCCCTGGTTCCAGCGCCATGTTCCCCACTCTGTGTGCGCTCTGCCAGGGCCAGAGGTCCTACAACAAGGACAGGAACTACTTTTGCGAGACCAGCCACCACGAGCCCTTCTACGGCTCTGGAGGAGCCCTGAGGTACGTCCCCGAACCCCGGCAGCTCCACTGTCGCCCCATCCGTGCGGAGTAGCGACTGTGCGCCGGCACTCGCCCCATTGTTCCAATCACTCCCAGCGGGTGCTCGGAGTTACAAAACGCTCTGTGCTCCTCAACACCAGGAAGCACCAGAAACACCCAGCAGGTCAGGCAGCATCTGTGGAAGGAGCAACGGCGAATATCTGAAGTTGATGACCCTCCGTCAGAAGGGGGCAATAAAGTCTAGAGAGAGGAGTTTTGTTGCAGAGAAGGCGGCAGGGGAAATGGATAGGACAACAGGAACATCCATGTGTAGAAAGGAACTGCAGATGCTGGTTTACGCCGGAGATAGACAGAAAGTGCTGGAGTAACTCAATGGGTCAGGCCGATGTAGAGTGCTCTCATGCTCACCCTATTGATCTTGAATCCACTGGCCGGTCCTCACACAGACACCAGACAGCAGCCAGTGGATCTTTGAATGGGAGGCCGAGGCAGCATCTGACATGGATGACCTTGCCTCTTCCTCGCCGCCCCAGCCACCATCAGCTTAAGCGGCACCTCGTGGCTTGAGCGAGTCCTGCGAGCCGAGGTAAATTGCTGGTGTTAAATCGGACACCTCGTCCCTCATGTTCAGATGCAGTAGTTTCAAACGCACAGTGAAGCATTAGTGAAAGCCTTATCCCAGATCTCGGACCACAAGTCCAGAAGTCATAGGAGCACAATTAGGCCATTCAGCCCATCGAGTCGTCCCCTCTATTCCATCGTGGCTAATCTATTTTCCTGTCTCAACCTCATTCTCCTGCCTTCTCCCCGTAACCTTTGACTCCACTGGGATGTGATTGAGTACAGTCAAGTCAAGTCAAATTTATTTGTCACATACACATACTCGATGTGCAGTGAAATGAAAGTGGCAATGCCTGCGGGTTGTGCACAAAAAGAATTACAGTTACAGCATATAAATAAAGTTAATAAGTTACTAAACATAGCACAAAAAGTGTCGACAAAAATTTAGTCTCTGGGGTTATAAAAGTTGACAGTCCTGATGGCCTGTGGGAAGAAGCTCCGTCTCATCCTCTCCGTTTTCACAGCGTGACAGCGGAGGCGTTTGCCTGATCGTAGCATCTGGGACAGTCCGTTACTGGGGTGGTAGGGGTCCCTCATGATCTTGCTTGCTCTGGATCTGCACCTCCTGATGTATAGGTCCTGCAGGGGGACGAGTGTAGTTCCCATGGTGCGTTCTGCCGAACGCACTACTCTCTGCAGGGCCATCCTGTCCTGGGCAGAGCTGTTCCCAAACCAGACTGTAATGTTGCCGGACAGGATGCTCTCTACAGCCCCAGAGTAGAAGCAATGAAGGATCCTCAGCGACACTCTGAATTTCCTCAGTTGTCTAAGGTGGTAAAGGCGCTGCTTAGCCTTACCCACCAGTGCGGCAATGTGCGTTGCCCACGTCAGATCCTCTGCAATGCGGACTCCCAAGTATTTGAAACTGCTCACCCTATCCACAATAGACCCATTTATCTCGAGTGGCGTGTACGTCCTTGGATGTTTAGCCCTTCTGAAGTCCACAATCAGCTCCTTTGTTTTAGTGACATTCAAGAGGAGGCTATTGTCCTGACACCAGAGTGCCAGATCAGCCACCTCCTCCCGGTAGGCCTTCTCATCATTGTTGGAGATCCGGCCCACCACCACAGTGTCATCAGCAAACTTGATGATGGAGTTTGAGCTGAACCTGGCCCCACAGTCATGTGTGTACAGGGAGTACAGTAGGGGGCTAAGGACACAGCCCTTCCACCCGAGGAGGCAGACAGATCTCAGGGGCATTCAGCAGTGGAAGGGACCCGACCCATTTTGATGGATCATCTGAGAGCAGTGGCACGTTGTCAGGATGGAGCTCTGGTCCTCTGACTGTGGCGCAGACTCATGTTCATAAGTGATAGGAGCAGAATTAGGCCATTCGGCCCATCAAGTCTATTCCTCCATTCAATTATGGCTGATCTATCTTTGCCTCTTAACCCCATTCTCCTGCCCTCTTCCCATAACTCCTGACACCTTTACTAATCAAGAATCTATCTACCTCTGCCTTACAAATATCCATTGACTTGGCCTCCACAGCCTTCTGTGGCCTTCTGATGATCCAGTAATAAGATCTGGCTGGTCAGTCCGAAACCATGGCTGTACCTTAAACTACCTCTCAGGCCACGACTCAGTCTAAGCATTGGAAAGACTCGCGGGATGGTTCGTCACACCAGACGCCTCCCAGCTGCAGACCAGGAGCCAGAGATCCTCACGAGGTGCCTTGCCAACCAAGCATCGAGATGTTGGCTCTGAATACGACCAGAGGTGGGCATTGCGCTTCAGTCTAAAACAGGCTAACGTTTCCTTGCAGGTGTTTGGAGCAAGGAGTTGGCGACGTGGCTTTTGTGGACAATGCAGCTCTTGCCAACATGAGTGGTGAGTTTGTTTCTTCCGCTGTTCCCCATTCAGCAGCCCCGACACCGGCAGCAGAAGACACGGGAGCAGAAACCTGCTTGGTAATCACTTACTTTTCTGTGCCTGTGCCGTCACTGGATGAGTTTGCCCTGGAGACTCATACTTCCTGGAGCAGCACTGTAAGGCAGGGCCGTTTTTACAGCATTATGGGCCCCCGGGCAAAGCAGTGTACTGGGGCCCCTACCGTTACTCTCCCCCACCCCCCTTTCCCTACCAGCCCCCCCCGTCGTGCCGGCGAAAAGCACTTACCGAAAAGCACTTAGCGATGGACTTAGGGTGCTACATTGTTGCGAAAAGCACTTACAGATCGCTGTGAGAAGCACTTAGTGACCGAAAATGTTGCGAAAAAAGCACTTATTGAACCTACATTTTTAAAGTAGTATTTATTTATTGCAAGTCACTTAACATACACAGATCAGCATGGGGCCCCTATGCTCGTGGGCCCCCGGGCAAGTGCCCATCAGGCCCATGCGTTAAGACGGCCCTGCTGTAAGGGGATGCTGCAGAGCCCAAAGTAACTAGCATTAACCGAGCACCGTTCCCCAACTCTGTGCCTTTGACCCATGGAGAAGTGTTCTCACTCTGGTAACACGGTCAGCTTGCACGGTCAGGGAGCTTGGGTGCAGGAAAAACACCGACTGTCACGTTCTGGAGTTCCTCAACTCTCCCTTGAATGGTTCCATGTTGTTTTGTCTGGGAGCAGGTCAGATGGACGTCCAGCGTTCTCCCGGTTCTGCTCTGGATTACACGCTCAATTCTCGAGAGTAGGATGTCAACCCACAGGCATCTGACTGGAGCGACTAGGCTTGTATACACTGGAATTTAGAAGGACGAGAGGAGATCTTATCGAAACGTATAAGATTATTAAGGGGTTGGACACGTTAGAGGCAGGAAACATGTTCCCAATGTTGGGGGGAGTCCAGAACAAGGGGCCACAGTTTAAGAATAAGGGGTAGGCCATTTAGAACTGAGATGGGGAAAAACTTTTTCAGTCAGAGAGTTGTGAATCTGTGGAATTCTCTGCCTCAGAAGGCAGTGGAGGCCAATTCCCTGAATGCATTCAAGAGAGAGCTGGATAGAGTTCTTAAGGACAGCGGAGTCAGGGGGTACGGGGAGAAGGCAGGAACGGGGTACTGATTGAGAATGATCAGCCATGATCGCATTGAATGGTGGTGCTGGCTCGAAGGGCCGAATGGCCTCCTCCTGCACCTATTGTCTATTGACCCAGTGGGAATGTAGAGACCCAGTGTACATTTACTAAGCAGGAGATAAGGCCCACCAGCTACAGCCTTGTCCAGGGCATGGTACAGTTTCTCCCAGACCCTGACTAGATGTTGCCTCATTGTTCCCCTCAGTATCTGAAGCAGCCCAGTACAAACTGCTGTGTGCGGATGGGACCCAGGCCAACATTGCGGACTTTGGAAGATGCCACGTGGGCCGGGGGCCTGGAAACGCTGTTGTGACCAGATACAACTACAGGAAATTCACCCGGAAATTCCTCGGCATGGTTCAGGTCCGATAACTTGCTGCTACCTAAAATAAAACAGGAATTACAGGAAACACTCAGCAGGTCAGGCTGCATGTGTGGGAAGCAAAACAGTCAGCTTGAATCTTCGACCTGAACTGATTGCTCCGTTTCTCTTCCCGCAGCCTGCTGAGTGTTTCAGAATTTTCTGTTTCTATTTTAGATTTCCAGCGTCATTTTTTAAAATTTCCGTTGGCTTGTTGTTACGTGACTGTTTAGCTAAGGTACATGAATGTGCTGAGAAGGGTTGCATAATGGACAGCGTGACCAGCCATCTGTTGTTAGGCAACAGAGCAGAAGCTGATCACAGCCTCATTAATCCACACGTGACTGGACTTCCATTCCTTGTCCAGTGATCTGCCAATGGCTAAAGGAGCTGTCTTCCCAAAACAAACGTTACCAGGTAAATATTTGTCTGTAAAAGTGGCGTAATATTGGGATGGGATGCATCAAAGCGTGTTGGCTGGTCCCCATCAAGAGGAAGGATATTCTTGCTATTCAGGGCGTGCAGCGTAGGTTCACTAGGTTAATTCCCGGAATGGCGGGACTGTCGTATGTTGAAAGACTGGAACGACTAGGCTTGTATACACTGGAATTTAGAAGGATGAGAGGGGATCTTATTGAAACATAAGATTATTAACGGGTTGGACACGTTAGAGGCAGGAAACACGTTCCCAATGTTGGGGGAGTCCAGAACCAGGGGCCAAAGTTTAAGAATAAGGGGTAGGCCATTTAGAACGGAGATGAGGAAATACTTTTTCAGTCAGAGTTGTAAATCCGTGGAATTCTCTGCCTCAGATGGCAGTGGAGGCCAATTCTCTGAATGCGTTCAAGAGAGAGCTGGATAGAGCTCTTAAGGATAGCGGAGTCAGGGGGTATGGGGAGAAGGCAGGAACGGGGTACTGATTGAGAATGATCAGCCATGATCACATTGAATGGTGGTGCTGGCTCAAAGGGCCGAATGGCCTACTCCTGCACAATATTGTCTATTATCAGCAGAACTTACACCACAGTGGTCCCATTGAGGCTAGAGTCAGGAGCCACCCCTCCCCACTCTAAAAATACCCTTACACCACATTTCCCTGGCATTTACTGCTCTGCGCTGCTGGAAGTGTGTTGCCTCGTGGTGCCAAGGTGAAGGACCTTTCCTCTGGGTTGGGAAGGAATAAGGAATGCGGAGTGGGAGAGGAGATGCTGGGGGTCCATATGGCCGCAGAGCCGTAGAGTCACAGAAACAGATCCTTCGGCCCACTGCGTCCGTGCCGACCAGCAACCACGCGTTTACACAAATCCGACACTAATTCCACTTTATGCTTCCCACACACTCATCAGCTCCCCCACTTTGTCCACCCATCTACACACTTGGGCCAATTGGCCGCGATCGATTAACCTACCAACACGCATGTCTCTGGGATGAGGGAGGGGACCGGAGCACTTGGGGGAAAGCCACTCAGCCACAGGGAGAACATGTAAACTCCACACCGCCAGCACCAGAGGGCGGGATTGAAGCGGGTTGCTGGAGCTCTGAGAAAGCAGCACCAACCACTCAGTCTTTTGCCTTGAATCTATGGTGTCCTTTCAGATAATAAACGTTTCCTCACATCATCCTCAGCCTTGTTGCCAAATGGCCTAAACTTGCTGCCTCTGATCACACACCCTCTAATGTGGAAACCGTTTCTTCCACTTACTGGGGCAATGCACCCTTATCACTTCTAACAAGTCAATTAATCTACTACCCTTACCCTTCCCTGCTACAAAGTGGACAACCACACCACCTTCAGCCAGCAAGGGGTTACTCAGGAAACCACATTAGAAGGGTCTCGACCCGAAACGTCACCCATTCCTTCTCTCCATAAATGTCCCGCTAAGTTACTCCAGCATTTTGTGTCAATCTTCGGTGTCAACCAGCATCTGCAGTTCCTTGCTACACACTAGTCCTATCGTAGGGAGCGCAGGACAATGGTTTGCCGTTTCACCCGCACTATCTGTTGTAGAACCTCTTTGGACGGAACGGATCGTATCGGCGCCGTTTCCAGTTGTTCAGCTCGACTGCTTTCAACAGGAAGAACCTGATGTTCGGGGATGCCACTGTAAGGCTGCAGCTCCTGACTGATAACAGCGACCTCAGCCATGTGCTGGGGTTGGGCTACATGGCCCTTCTGAAGGGATTGGGCCACCACGGTAATTCCATCAATATTGGCCATTCGTTGTTTCCCATTTTGTCTACAAAGATTGGAATTCCCTGTCTTATAACTCCACACATTTAAGCACCAAAGTACCAAAGACCCCAAAAACTGCACTGCAGGGGAGACAACACACCAGTTGCCAATTTGGAGTGCAGCAACTGGATTTCTCTCAGCTCTGTTGGTGGGATGGGAGAGTGGGAGGCTGATATACTTAGTTTCATCAAATGCTTCCCTCTCTAATTTAATAAACTCCTTCAGCTGGGAAATGAAGCCTTGGAACAAGAGTTCTAACCTCACCAAGGTAGAATGGTTCATCGCAGAGACACAATTCCTCAAAGGGAATGTTATCCTGTGGCCTGGTATAGGGACTCTAACTCTTGCTGAATAGTCCTTAGTTATAGAGTTAAATAGCATAGATAGAGGCCATCCAGCCCAACTCATCTGTATTGATCAGGGGGGGTTCTGAGATGGTCCCATTTGCTTGTGTTCGGCTCATATTCCTCTAAACCTTTCTTATACCATGAACCTATTCAAATGTGTTTTAAATATTGTTAATTAAACCCACCGCAACAACTTCCTCTCAAGGCTCATTCCGTGTACACACCACCATCTAAGTGAAAAACAACTTCCAAACGCCATTTGGATCCTCTTTAAATCTTTCCCCTCTCACCATAAAACTATGCCCTTGAGCTTTAGACTTCCCTAATCTGGGGAAAAGGACTGTGATCATCCACTTCATCTATGAACCTCGTGATTTGATGTGCCTCTGCCAGATCCTCCCTCAACCTCCTACACTCCAGGTGAAACAGTCCCAGCCTATCCAGTCTCTCCTTATATCTCAAGCCCACCAGTCCAGGTGGCATCCTTCCGAATCTTTTCTACACCCTCTCTCGCTTAACTACATCCTTCCCACAGTAGAGTAACCAGAACTGCACACAATATTCCAGATGCAGTCTCACCAATGTCCTACACAGATGTAACATGACGTCACAATCCTTCTGCTCAATGCTCCATCTGATGAAGGTGTGTGAGCCATACATATTCTTCACCATTTTGTCTTCTTCAGCCACCGCTTTCAGGGACCTATGTGTTTGTACCCCTCGCTCACTCCCCGGGACCCTGTCATTTACTGTGTATGTCCTGCCTTGATTCAACTTCCCTAAATGATTCACATCGCACGTATCAAAGTTAAATTCCATTTGACAATCCTTGGTCCTATTTCACAATTGATCTTGATCCTGTTGAAATCTTAGACCACTGTCTCCACTGTTCACCACACCAATTCTGGTGTCATTGACAAATTTGCTAATCATGCCACCTACATTCTCATCCAAATGCTCTTATACTCAGTGTCCTGGTAAGTAAGGCAAGTATCTTTTTTGCCTTCTTAATTATTAGAAACATAGAAACAGAAAAAGGTGCAGGAGGAGGCCATTTGGCCCTTCGAGCCAGCACCGCCATTCATTGTGATCATGGCTGATCGTCTCCAATCAATACCCCGTGCCTGCCTTCTCCCTATATCCCTTGATTCCACTAGCCCCTAGAGCTCTATCTAACTCTCTTAAATCCATCCAGTGATTTGGCTTCCACTGCCCTCTGTGGCAGAGAATTCCACAAATTCACAACTCACTGGGTGAAAACGTTTTTTCTCACCTCAGTTTTAAATGGCCTCCCCTTTATTCTAAGACTGTGGCCCCTGATTCTGGACTCGCCCAACATTGGGAACATTTTTTCTGCATCTAGCTTGTCCAGTCCTTTTAAAATTTTATATGTTTCTATAAGATCCCCTCTCATCCTTCTAAACTCCAGTGAATACAAGCCTAGTCTTTTCAATCTTTCCTCATACGCCATCCCAGGGATCAATCTCGTGAACTTACGCTGCACTACCTCAATTACAAGGATGTCCTTCCTCAAATTAGGAGACCAAACTGTACACAATACTCCAGATGTGGTCTTACCAGGCCCCTATACAACTGCAGGAGAACCTCTTTACCCCTATACTGAAATCCTCTTGTTCTGAAGGCCAACATTCCATTAGCTTTCTTCACTGCCTGCTTTCCCAGCACGTCAACTTTCAGTGACTGGTGTACAAGGACACCAAGGTCTCGCTGCACCTCCCCCTTACTTAACCTAACTCTATCCAAATGCACCATTATTACCTCTTTAATAATTGACTCCAGCATCTTTCCCACCACCGGTCAGGCTAACTGGTCTGTAATTCTACGTTTTCTCTCACTCCTTTCTTGAAAAGTGGGATAACATTAACTATCCTCCAATCCACAGAAACTGCTCCTGAATCTATTGAACATTGGAAAATGATCACCAATGAGTCCACTATTTCTAGAGCCACCTCCCTGAGGACCCTGGGATGCAGACCATCAGGCCCAGGGGATTTATCATCATTCAGTCCCATTAGTCTACCCAATACTATTTCTCGCCTAATGAAACTTTCTTTCAGTTCCTCTACTCCCCTAGATCCTCTGTCCTCCAGTACATCTGGGAGAGTGTTTGCGTCTTCCTTAGTGAAGACAGATCCGAAGTACCTGTTCAACTCTTCTGCCATTTCCTTGTTACCCATAATAATTTCACCTGTGTCTGCCTTCAAGGGACCCACGTTTGACTTTGCTACTCTTTTTCTCTTGACATATCTAAAGAAGCTTTTACTGTCCTTCTTTATATTCTTGGCCAGCTTCCCCTCGTACTTCATCTTTTCAGCCCGTATTGCCCGTTTTGTTACTTTCTATTGTCCTATGAAAGCTTCTGGCTACTCTTTGCTGTGTTATACATCTTTTGTATTAGTTTTATTCCATCCCCAACTTCCCTTGTCAGCCAAGGTTGCCTCCTACTCCCCTTGGAATCTTTCTTCCCCTTTGGAATGAAATGATCCTGCGTCTTCCGGATTATGCTCAGAAATTCCTGCTATTGCTGTTCCACCGTCAATCCTGCTGGGATCCCTTTCCAGTCTACCTTGGCCAGCTCCTCTCTCATGCCTTCATAGTCCCCTTTGTTCAACTGCAACACTGACACTTCTGATTTAACCTTCTCCTTCTCAAATTGCAGATTAAAACTAATCATATTATGATCACTACCTCCAACCGGTTCCTTTACATCGATTTCTCTTATCAAATCTGGTTCATTGGACAACACTAAATCCAGAATTGCCTTTTCTCTGGTAGGCTCCATTATAAGCTGCTCTAAGAACCCATCTCGGAGGCACTCTACAAACTCTCTTTCTTGGGGTCCAGAACCAACCTGATTTCCCCAGTCTACCTGCATATTGAAATCGCCCATCACCACAGTGGCATTACCTTTCCTACATGCCAGTTTTAACTCCTGCTGCATCTTACACCCTACGTCCAGGCTACTATTTGGGGGTCTGTAGATAACACCAATTAGTGTCTTCTTGCCTTTACAATTCCTCAATTCAATCCATAGTGACTCTACCTCGTCAGTCCCCATGTCTTCCCTCGTAAGGGACTGAATTTCATCCCTCACCTGCAGAGCTACCCCACCACCTCTGCCCACCTGCCTGTCCTTTCCATAGGATATTGTTCCCAGGCCCGATCCTCCTGCAGCCAAGTCTCTGTAATCCCCACAATGTCATATCTACCAACCTCTAACTGAGCCTCAAGCTCATCTACTTCACTTCTTATTCTTCGCGCATTCATATACAGTACTTTTAATTCCTTACTTATCTCACCCTTCACATCGATCCCTATTACACTTGGCCATACTCTCCTTGTAGCTTTGTGAGCTTTCTTTCCCGTTAATTCTGGGGTCATTAACTATCCCTTTACTCTCTTTCCCTTTAACTCCATACTTGACTATCCCATTTGACACCCACCCCCCCTTATTTAGTTTAAAACCACCCGTGTAGCAGTGGCAAATCTGCCCGCCAGAATGCTGGTCCCTCACCTGTTAAGGTGCAATCCGTCCCTTTTGTACAATTCCCCCTTACCCCAAAACAGATCCCAGTGATCTAAGAATCTAAATCCCTGCCCCCTGCACCATTTCCTCAGCCACACATTCAGGTCCTGTATCTCTCTGTTCCTGCTCTCGCCAGCACGAGGAACTGGAAGCAAACCAGAAATAACCACCCTAGAGGTCCTGCTTTTCAGCATTTTTCCGAGCTTTCTAAAGTCACGCTGCAGAATATTTATCCCCTTCTTTCCAACATCGTTTGTGCCAACATGCACTACCACTTCCAGCTGTTTACCTTCCCCCTTGAGGATTTTCTGCACTCTGTCCGTGACATCCTGGATCCTAGCACCAGGGAGGCAGCACACCATCCTCGAATCCCGTCTGTTGCCACAGAAACCCCTGTCCGTACCTCTCACAATGGAGTCTCCTACTACCATGGCGTTGCCTGACATCGGCCTCTGTGGTTTTGGCTAAACAGCACTTTTTGCTTCGCAAGCCAGTCTGCCGTTCAGTATGGCAACGTCTTCTTCCCCGACAGCTTCCAAGTGGGTGAACCTGTTCTCAAGAGGTACAACACCCGGGGACCTTTGCACTCCATGTTTCCTTCCCTTTCTCACCGTCACCCACCTTCTCTCTGCCAGTACCTTTGGTGTAACAATCTCACTGTCGGACTTGTCGAGGAACGACACAGTTTCTCAGACGAACCTGAGGTCATCCACTTGCTTCTCCAGTTCCCCAACACGGTCCTTCAGGACCTGTACCTGGATACACTTTTCACACTTGTAGCAGCCAGAGGTACCAGCAGTGTCCCTGACCTCCCACATCCTGCAAGCATCACACTCAATCAGCTTGCTTGGCATTTCCTTCTTTCGTCTCTCCCTCTCCAGCGTTTGGTGTGGCATCCCTCAGCCAAAGACTCACACTTTACTCACAGGCCACTTCCCTTGAGCAAGCCTTGCTTATATCAGATGCTAAATTGACTAATTGTCCAATTTACTGATCTTCCAATCTAATTGTTCAGCCAATCCCCACACTCATTCCTGACTTTCCTTTCTCTGATGAGCTTGAAGGTATGTGCTTTGCCTGACCTGCACACAAGGACTGTATTGCTGCCTTTGGATATGCTCATCAATATCCCTCTGTTCCTCAGTGCTTCCTGTGATCTTTCCAGTTTTTGAGCATGTGCTAGACATATTGGGAGGGTCAAAAGATTAAATCCCTTGGAAATCTCACAAGCAGAATTAGCGAGAGTGGCAATTGAGGGGAGGGTTGTTTATGTGTGGGGTTAAGGGTGAGTGGAGATGGGGCTGCATGGTACATCATTGAAGACCGCAGGGCGCATGTTCTGAGGGTGATTTTGTACTGTGGTTTCCATCAGGGAGCTCTCTGGAGAACAGCATTGTGCGCTGGTGTTGCATAAGTGCAGCAGAACAAAACAAATGTGAAGAATGGGCATTGAATACAAAGTCCACACCACTGGTCTGCATTAGAGCGACGTCGGTGAGCCACTGCATCGAAATGATGAAGGTACCGATTTCAGTGAATGTAATACTAAACATTTAATGACTCAATGATTAGTGATACCTTGTCATCACATGTAACAGTGACAGGTTTTGTTTTGCATGCAACCCTGGTAAAATCACACAACAGACCTCATGGAGGCAGTACACCAGTGTCATCATGTTTTGACAATAACAAAGTGACAAAAGTTCACCGAACAATCCTATCGACTGCCTTGCCGCTGCACGTGTACAAGAGGTTTCCCAGGATGCTGCCTGGATTAGAGGGTATTAGCTATAAAGTGAGGTTGGACAGACTTGAATTATTTTCCCTGGAGCCTCAGGAAGTCAAAGGGAGACCTGGTAGAAGTTTATAAATTTATGGGAGGCATAGGTAAGGGTAGATAATCAGAACTTTATCACAGGATGGAAGTGTCAAAGAGTCGAAGGCATAGCTTTAAAGCCAGAGGAGGAAAGTTCAAAGGTGATGCGTGGAGCAAGTCTTCCACACAGGAAGTGGTGGGTGCTGAAACTCGCTATCTGGGGTGCTGGTGGAAGCAGATGCGATAGTGGTGTTCAAGAAGCTTTTAGTTAGGCACAGGGAATAGGCCGGGAATGAAGGGGTGTGGAGTACAAGCAGGCAGAAGGAATGGGTTTAAGGGGGAGTCATGCTTAGCACAGACAGTGTGGGCTGAAGGGCCTATTCCTGTGCTGTACTGTTCTATGTTCCATCTACATATTCACCAAGAAATCCTCTGCCACTCCTATATCCCCAGGAGTGGGTGTCCAGTCCTCAGCAAGGCCTCATGACAGGATGACCTTTTCTTTTCCAGAGGGATGAGGCGGATGCTGCCTCACTGGATGCAACTCATGCCTACATTGCTGGGAAGTGTGGCCTCGTTCCCGTTGTAACAGAACACTACGGTGAGTGAGTGGTCCATTTGACAAGCTCTCGCATTGATAGAGCTGTGAACTATGGAACCATTGAAACAAGGACGACAATAGATTACAATGGCTGTCAGATTCATTATCAAACATCTGAATATTTGCAG
Source organism: Rhinoraja longicauda (assembly GCF_053455715.1). Classification (NCBI taxonomy): domain Eukaryota; kingdom Metazoa; phylum Chordata; class Chondrichthyes; order Rajiformes; family Arhynchobatidae; genus Rhinoraja; species Rhinoraja longicauda. The sequence goes on from NC_135977.1 coordinate 13,629,280, forward strand.
CTGTAATTGTTTTTAAGTTCAGAATAATTTGCAGCATTCAGTTCCTCTTGACACACACTACCCAGGCATTCCCTGTGTTGTCTCCACCCTTCCCAGCTTTACTGCAGCTTAAAGCATACCAATTTCCTCATTTTTACCGAGTTCATTCATTGAATACATTTGCGCAGATGCTGCCTGACATGCTGAGTATTTCTAAGATTTGCTGTCTATCTGTCAAAGGCTGTGTGATGGATGAACGTCAGATGATATCTACCCACTTGTTGTACTCGTGTATGATATGATTTCTCTGAATAGCACGCGAAACGTAACTTTTTCACTGTATTTTTTAACTATTAATTTTTTACTTTTTCACATGACAATAATAAACTAAAACCGATACAGTGTCACAGCTACATTCTCACACAGAGCACTGAATGATATCAGAGAGTGCCGCGATGTGGTAAATAACATTGAGACCCTTCTGACTTTAGGTTGGGTGGCTTTGATGTAGAAACAGAGATCTGCAGATGCTGGTTTATACCAAAGATAGACAAAGTGCTGGAGTAACTCGACGGGTCAGGCAACATCTTTGGAAAAAAAGAATAGGTGATGTTTTGGGTCAAAAACCTTCTTCAGACTCAAGAAGTCAGAAGAAGGGTCCAGACCTGAAATTTGCTCCAGAGATGCTACCTGACCCGTTGAGTTACTCCAGCACTTTGTGTATATCCTTGGATGGCTTTGAGCCAGGTTTCTCCCTTCCAGTGCGTGTCCTTACCCTAACACCTCTGATCTAGCTCTGTGACCTCAATGCTAACACTAGGGCTGTTTGTGTCTTCCAGGGGGTGGCTGTACAATGGCCAGTGACACTGACGGTGATGCTCACGGAGGGCCAGAAGGTAAAGCGCTCAGAGAATAAAAATGTCAACTGGTAGAGTTTGAATCTTTGAATAACATTGGCACAGCCGCAGTCTCCGACTGTTGATAATTTACAATGTCCTATTTGGGGTATAAAAAGGCCAGCATGCGACGAGGGGCCGAAGGGCTGTCTGTGTGCTGCATGCCTATCCACACTGAGAATCCCCCAGTTTCATGTGGAGTTTCTCCGGCTGGCTTTTGGCCTGTGGTTGCTCCGTGACTTCCTTTTCCTATCGCACTTCATCATTTTCTTTTCTCCTGAGCTTTCGCAATGAAAAAAAATCAGAATCTCACCTAACTCCTGAAATATTGAATAATAATAGGAGGTGCCGGGAGTGCTGAGTGCCATAGACACTATCAGTGCATGAAGGTGCTGTGACTTCAAAGTGATCTGAAGCATGATTTCCAATGCCATGCAGTGTTCCTGGCCTCTCGCATCTCAGTACTTTGCTCCACCAGCTGTAACTCCTGATGTTCCTTATCCTACACTTCCTCACTGTAAACTGATGAGAATGTGAGGAAACTAAAATCGGATTAGTGTAAATGTATTTGATGGTCAGCATGGGCTCTGTGGGCTGAAGGGCCTGTTTTCCTTGCAATATTGTGCGATAACTGAGGTTGACACTCGTGTTGTTGAGGAGCTGGGTGGTGCGATGACAGGAGGTCACACAAACCCTGGTATCTCCGGTTATTGTTCACACTGAGCCAGGGCAAAGAAAGACCTGTGATGGCAGGAGGCAGTGTGGTGTGCAGGGGGGGGGGGGGATATAGATAGTCAGTGTGAAGGGGGAGGGATCATTGGCTGGGTGATGGGGAGAAGGGTGAGTAGAGGAGTGAGCTGGGGGTGGGGGGTCAGTGGGGGAGTGGGAGGTTCATTGGGTGAGATAGTCAAGGGGGCATGGGGGTGAGTGGGAGGGTCAGTGGGTAGGGGTCAGTGGAGAGATGGGGGAATCAGTGAGGGGTGTGAGGGTTAGAGGTCTGGGTGGTCAGTGGGGAGGGTCAGTGAGGAGTGTTGGGGTTAGAGGTCTGGGTGTGGCATGTCAGTGGGGAGGGTCAGTGGAGAGATGGGGGAATCAGTGAGGGGTGTAGGGGTTAGAGGTCTGGGTGGTCAGTGGGGAGGGTCAGTCAGTGGTAGAGGGGGTCTGGGGGTGAGTGGTCAGTGGAAGGGGGTCAGTTGAGGGGTGTGGGTGGGTGGGTCAGGGGGTAGGGGTCTGGGTGTGGGAGGGTCAGTGGTAAAGGGGATCTGGGTGTGGGCAGTCAGGGGGGTCAGTGAGGTGAGTGGGTGGGGGGGTCAGGGGGTCTGGGTGTGGGCGGTGGGGGGGGGGGTCACTGAGGGGTGTGGGTGGGGGGGGTCAGTGGGTAGGGGTCTGGGTGTGGGAGGGTTAGTGAGGGTCAGTGGGAGGATGGGTGGTTATTGGGCCGTCGGCAGTGCTGCAACTCACGGTGCATCGATAGAGTCACTGGCTGGTGATGGGTGGGTCAGTGTGACCAGAGGCAGTCATCTTGCTCCGTGTCTCCCATGTACGTCAGTGCCTCTCACCTACCCCGTGTCCCATTGCAGCCGCACCTCCCATCTATGCGCTCTCTGTGGTGAAGAAGGCTTCCCGAAGCGAGAACATATTTAACCTCGGCGGCAGGAGAAGCTGTCACGGCCACATCTACAGCCCCGCCGGGTGGCTCCTGTTAACAGAATACACGGTCAATACCAGCAACAACACCAGTGGCAGCTGCAACATCAATAAAGGTACATAAGCTGAAAGCTGTGTGTGTGCCTGTATGAGTGTGTGTGCAAGGGAGCGTGTTTATATGTGTGTGCGTGAGAGAGTTTGCGTGCTTGCATGTGCGTATTATCCAAGTGAAAGAGAGAGAGAGAATGTGTGCAAACTTTGCGTAGCCCAAAACCTGCAGATGCTGCAAGATGTTTGTAGTTCTGACGTTGATGTGGTTCCCTGATCCTCGAAATTAAGTCTAAAGACGCGACACGGAGAATTCTTCAAGAAGTTAAAAGCCTTTATTTGCAAACAACGGCTGGAACAATCAGGAAGCCAACCACCTGACTGCCCACTTAGTACACTGGGCAGTCTTTTTTTTATAGGATTATTCCAAACCTTATCTTCTTTACATTACCTCATACCCACACTCCTTTCTTCAGTCATTCATTTCTTTGCAGTCACCCGTCTGTCCCGCAACCATTAAATCCCATTCAGTAATATATCCTTATCTCAATGCTCACATCCCTTCATACTTCGCCACCCTTATTTTCCTGCTAGTCCATCCCTCACATCCATTCATCACCCCAAGGCCTATGTCTTTCCTTATCTCGCCACCATTATCTTTCGTCCAACACACTTCAAAGAATGTCGAAACAGTTTTACAATGTAACAAAGTGTAAGGAATGCCTAAGCAAATGATGATACAACAATGTAACAAGGAATAAGAAAGTGTAAGATAAAGCAAATGGTTCAAAGAATGTGGAAGCAATTTTATTACGTCTTAATGTGTTACTGATTACAGCAGTTACAATGTAACAAACTAATATACAAAATACAACAACGTTCAGTGACTCTTAATTTTGATTGTGTTTCTTTCTCCATTGATGTCTAACTTGCTGAAATGCTTCAGTTTTGTTGTTTCTGCATTCGTCTCGCAGCTTTGCCTCTGGGTGAGTGTGTGCATGTGTGTGAGATTCGGTGACTGTGTGCCTCTGTGTGTAAGTTTGTGCCGGGCTAGATCAACATGTGCCTCTGTGTGCAGCTGCATGTGAGAGTGTGTCTCTGTGTGCAGGTGTGTGTGAGACGAGGTGAAGAGTGTCTCTGTGTGAAGATGTCTGTAAGACTCTGAGTGTACTGTGTGTGTGTGTGTGTGTGTGTGTGTGTGTGTGTGTGTGTGTCTGTGTGTGTGTGTGTCTCTGTGTGCAGGTGTGTGTGTGTCTCCATACAGGTTTGTGTGTGCAGGTGTGTGAGTGTGTCTCCGTGCAGGTGTGTGTGTGCAGGTGCATGCATGCAGGTGTGTGGATGTATGTGTGCATCTCTCTGCGTGCAGGTGTGTGTGCGCATGTGTGTCTCTGCGAGCAGGTGTGTGTGTGTGTGTGTGTGCAGGTGTGTGTGTGTGCATGTGTGTGTCTGCAAGCAGGTGTGTGTGTGCAGGTGTGTGTGTGCAGGTGTGTGTGTGTGTGTGCAGGTGTGTGTCTGTGTGCAGGTGTGTGTCTGTGTGCAGGTGTGTGTGAGTGTCCAAGTTCAAGGAACTCACTACGTTAGTTTCTCAGGAGAGCTGGGACTAAATCAAACCTCATCCCTGGAGACAGGCAATGGCAGTTGGCAGGTGAGGTGAAGTTTTAGTACTTCAGAAACAATCTGTGTCTGGTCCCCAACTTCACATCCCCTCCTCTGCTCATGATTAATTGTAGTCGCCTGGACCTCTGGATCGCCCAGGCATCTGAGGAACTCCACTTCACTGGTGCATACACCCAGAAAGCACAGTCACTGGAGCAATCATATCATTCTGTGGTTAGTTTTTGTATTCCTTTGGAAGCTTTTGATCATAAACTTATTGGAGATGGGGGAAAGAGAATTGGACGGCCATAGCCTTTGGAGATGGGAGGTTCAGTCATGGGATCCCCAGGAGAATGCCAACCCTCAATAGATTTAGTTTAGTCTATTGTCACGAGTACCAAGGTACAGCCAAAAGCTTTTGGTGCCTGCTACCAGTCAGCGGAAAGACAATACATGATTACATTTAAGCCATTCACAGTGTACAGATACATGATAAAGGGAATAATGTGAGATTTAACAGAGTGGAGCGATTGTAATGTGTGATCGCAGATCCTCTTATGTGACTGGCACACAAAGAGTCGCTTGGGTTGGGCGCCATCTTCACTCTGGCTGCCCCCCTCCCTCCCTCCCCCCCCCCCATATTGCTCCCACCCCAGTCTCTCCCAGTCCAGGTAATGGATGATGGCAGACTATTTAAGTAATCACCCTGACCGCAACAGGCAGGCATGTTCAGAAGAGGCAGTGTTGGTAGACAGCATCAGGAGTTGGCCGGGTTTTGCCCCTTTAGTTCCCCGGGTCCGTTCTGCAAGTGATAGGGACAGTGAGAATCTGGTGGTCACCACAGACCTCCAACACAAAGGCAGCCCCACTCCTACAGAGCTCACACTCCCACTACTGAACCTTGCATGCTCTGTCAATGCCTCTCTCTCCCACTGATCTCCAGCCTACGCAGATTACTTCCGCAAGGCCTGCATGCCAGGGGCGAGCAGCAAGGGCAAGCTTTGCAAAGTCTGCATTGGCCGGGAGCAAGCTGGCTCGAAGCCATCCAAGCTGAGATGTGCCGCCAACCACGATGAACTCTATTACGGGAACATGGGCGCCCTGCGGTAAGTAACACGCCTGTAAACACCATGTCAACAACATCTGCTGCCCTTTATCCATCTGCTGGGGTGTACTCAGGGTATCAAAGATATGCAAGGCAATTGCAAAAACACAGATCTCCTGCTTGGTTTATTTTCCATATAGTCAGGATAAGTACTAAGATACAAAGGCCAGGAACCTAACCTCCTGGGGTCCACCTTACATTCTGACGTCCCTCAGGCTAAGGTAGGGTGAGGATGTGATCGGAGTTGTCCATCTGGAACTCATCCGTAGTGTAAGGTGGCCATGGGTGGGGTGCTGTTCCACCCTCTGCTACCCGAGGCCTGCTGACCCTCAGTGTAGGCTCACAACCGAGAGGCTGTTGATCATACGATCGCACGGTCAGAGTTTCACTCCTCGTGCGCACTGCCCTTGGGACGACTGTGCTGAGGACGAGCTGACCAATCGTTGTGGAAAATGCTGTGGTGGTCCTTGTCGAGGTCCATCCTGGGTAGCTGCGTGACACTCAGAACCACGGGCTGCTCATGGGGATAGGCACTGAGACGGGCATCAAGTGTTGCAGGAAGATCACCGACAGTCTGGCGCTGCAACCTCACAGTGGTCACTAAATCCTTCATGATCAATAGTCCCCAGTCCTGATCTCTGCACCACAGAGGGAAGAAGAGCAAGACTTTACACAAGTGAAAGATCATCTCCTCTCAACTGGATTCAATCAGCCCAGGGTGACAAGGAGACCCGGAGGAGCTGTAAGCAGATTTGATTGAGAAAAAAACTGTGGTGATGTGAGGAGCTTTGGAGCTTTAAGATCACAATTGGAACACGTTAGAATGGGGCAAAGATGCGAGAGGAGCAAGATAGACCACTCAACCCTAAAAATCGTAGAACATCATGGCGTCATTTTAGTAGGCAGAAACTTGCAGAAACATTTTTAAATGAAAAATAACAAAAATCTGTGAATTGATAGATGAGATATATTCAGCATTTTAATGGTACCATCACACATACTGTTCCCCCAAAACACTCATTACACTGCGAGAGGCATAGCGAATGGCAGGTTTTGCCTACTAAAATGGCTCCTTTGCATACTACACTTTAGTATAGGCGAATTCGACGGAGTGGTCCATCTTGTTCCTCTGGTATCTTTGGAATGGGGTGTTCAAATGCAGTCTTAGGTGCCTGGGAGCTGACTCAAATGTCACAGGTAACTTAGTCCTACTTTATTTGTCCTTTTTAATTTCCATGGGCCTTTTAACACAACCCCCACATGCAATAATATCTCAGATGCCTGAAGGTCTCACTGGAATACCAACCTGTCCTGGGGACCCAGCTCAGGGAACTGGTGACCTGACAAACCCCAGCACCGTCTCTTCACACTGCTGGGTGTGGTGGGCTGGTCTGAGCAGTGGAGCAGATGGATGGTTTAATCATTGCAAGTGGGGTTGAAAATAAATTAAATTTGTATTAAACCAGATTGGCAGGGGGTGGGATCTCATACGGGATGGAGTCAGGTGAGAGGTTAGAAGTTGGTATGGAGAGTGCTGAGGGAAAGGTTCATGGACAGAATAGGCAGGTGAAAGGTACACCCACACCATTTGTAGGTCAAGTTTGAAGGAATATGGACCAAACAGGCAGGTGGGACTAGTGTAGCTGGGACATATTGGCTGGTGTGGGTAAGTTGGGCCGAAGGGCCTGTTTCCATATAGTATCACTCTATGACTACAATAAACAAAGAGTGGGTATAATTGGTGATGTTTCTCCAGGTGTTTGGTTGGGAATTCCAACAGGAAAAACTTTGGAGATGTCGCTTTCCTGGAGCATCACAACTTGATGCAAAACATTGAGGGTAAGTCAGAGCCCATTTTTTGTGATAAGGTGTGGCTAGAAAATGTATCAGCTGTGAACTGATGGGAAGGTTCGATTGAGCATGGAGTTACAGTCCGTGGTGAGGAAGGATTCTTCCAATTTACAGCAATGAGTGGCTTGGAGAGAAGCTGTGGTAAAAAAGGTATTTGGTATATTTGCCTTCATTGGCTGAAGCATTGAGTAAAAGAGTTGGATATCATGCTATCTATATACTAAAACTCTCGTTTGTTATCTTATTTGTGACTGAACTTCAGCCAAAACGGTACACGATAGCGTGACAATTTTAGGCCCACCTTACTCACCATTGTCACTTTAGTGATAATGCAAGTAGTTTTATTGAAATCGGTGTTATATTTTTTAAGTGATTCACATTTTAAAGTTTAAAAGGAGGGGAGGGGGAGGGGAAGAGGGAGGGAAGGGGGGAGTGGGGGAGAAGGGAGAGGGGAGGGGGGGTTGAGGAGAGAGGGGAGGGGGGGTGGACAGGGTGCTGCACCAATGCAGGAGAGGTTTGGGCCCAACTTGGTCTAGTAATTATATAAAACATCGGTTAGATTGCATGTGGAGTATTATCTATCATTCTTCTGATCATCATGCTACAGCAATGATGTTAATAACAGAGCGTGTGCAGAGGATGGTGCCTGGACTGGAAGCTGGTAGTTATAAGGAATGTTTGTACAGTCTGCATATATTTTCACTGGAACATTGGAGGCTGAGCGACAACCTTTTCGTGGTTTACAACATTTTGAGAGGCATAGACAGGATTGAAAGTCCAATTTTTTTCCAGGTCAAGGGAGTCTAGGACGAGAAGGGCCATCCTGGGTTGTTGATGCTGGGAGCTTCGGCAAATGTCAATGTCAAGGGGTACAATTAGAATCACCAACGACCATGGGTATTGTCTCTAGGGAGCTTACACATCCTCTCCATAGATGCGTGGGTTTCCCCCAGGATGCTCTTGTTTCATTCCATATCCCACGGACATGCCGGGAGATTAACTAATTGTGAAAATTCCCCCCAAGTGCAGGTTAAGTAAAAAAACAATCAGAGGGGAGCTGATTGGGCAGGTGAATGAAAAAAGAGTTCCAGAGATACATGGAAATATGGAAGGGTGTTTGGTCTGATGGGATTGCTCCCCTGGGAACTAGCATGGACTAATGGGCCAAATGTCATCTTTCTCCATTGCTATATGCACAAATACCAGCGTTAACAACACTAAAGTCAAGTACCTTAATGAATTTAATTCACTTGGCTGAGCTCAAGGGGATGTCGTGAAATGTATTCCTACAGAGTGTCATTGTGATGGGAAATGTTCTTGAAGAAAACTAAATCATAATTCTTGAAGGAGAATTGAAGACGAGCTTGTGAGCTTCACTGGAGAGACAGTAATGGCAGAGCTCTTCCCCAGAGCCAGCACCACTGGCTCCAGGGGTCCAATGGCTCCTTGTGTCCATGTGATTCCACGGCAGTGGTTGGGTTTGTACACACATGACACCGACATAGGATCACTGAATGACAGATCAATACAGACCAAGTTGGGCAGCTTACAACCCAGCGGTATGAAGATTGATTTCTCTAACTTCAAGTAACCCTTGCTTTCCCTCTCTCTCGGTCCCTTCCCCACCCTAGTACTCCGACAAGTTTCACTGTCCTCCTGATTAATATTACTGTTTGTATACCTTCCCCTGTCAACAATGGACCATTCTACATTTCCGTGAGCATTGTCTGCTTTGATCTGTCGTTTTCACACCTAACCCACATCTCTAGTCTGCCTCTCCCCTGACTCTCAGTCTGAAGAAGGGTCTCGACACCCATTCCTTCTCTCCAGAGATGCTAACTGTCCCGCTGAGTTACTCCAGCGTTTTGTGTCGATCTTCGGTGTATAACCAGCATCTGCAGTTCAAAATTCGTACTTGCAGCAGCACAAGAGAATATGTAAACATAGTACACTGTAAACAATGTAATAAACGAGAGAGAAAAAAAAGGTCAGTGTGTGTATACATACACATACTCACAAATACACCCACATATATATATACACAAAATGCTGGAGTAACTCAGCAGGTCAGGCAGCATCTCAGGAGAGAAGGAATTTCAGGCAGCATCTCAGGAGAGGAGAGAAACGTTTCAGGTCGAGACCCTTCTTCAGACTGATGTCAGCGTGGCGGGACAAAGGAAGGATATAGGTGGAGACAGGAAGATAGAGGGAGAACTGGGATGGGGGAGGGGAAGAGAGGGACAGAGAAACTATCTAAAGTTGGAGAAGTCAATGTTCATACTGCTGGGCTGCAAGCTGCCCAAGCGAAATATGAGGTGCTGTTCCTCCAATTTCCGGTGGGCCTCACTATGGCACTGGAGGAGGCCCATGACAGAATGGTCAGACTGGGAGTGGGAGGGGGAGTTGAAGTGCTCAGCCACCGGGAGATCAGGTTGGTTAAGGCGGACTGCGCGAAGGTGTTGTGTGAAACAATCGCCGAGTCTGCGTTTGGTTTCGCCGATGTAAAGAAGTTGACATCTAGAGCAGCGGATACAATAGATGAGGTTGGAGGAGGTGCAGTTGAACCTCTGTCTCACCTGGAAAGACTGTTTGGGTCCTTGGATGGAGTTGAGGGGGGAGGTAAAGGGACAGGTGTTGCATCTCCTGCGGTTGCAGGGGAAAGTGCCCGGGAATGGGGTAGTTTGGGTAGGAAGAGACGAGTGGACCAGGGAGTTACGGAGGGAACGGTCTCTGCGGAACGCAGAAAGGGGAGGGGATGGGAAGATATGGCCAGTGGTGGGGTCCCGTTGTAGGTGACGGAAATGTTGGAGGATGATTTGTTGGATACGCTGGTTGATGGGGTGGAAGGTGAGAACGAGGGGGATTCTGTCCTTGTTACGAATGGAGGGAGGGGGAGCAAGAGCGGAGCTGCGGGATATAGAAGACCCTAGTGAGAGCCTCATCTATAATGGAGGAGGGGAAGCCCCATTTCCTGAAGAACGAGGACATCTCTGAAGCCCTAGTGTGAAACACCTCATCCCGGGCGCAGATGCGGCGTAGACGGAGGAATTGGGAGTAGGGGATAGACTTCTTGCAGGAGACAGGGTGGGAAGAAGTGTAGTCCAGATAGCTGTGCAAGTCAGTGGATGCAGGCGATGCAACACCTGTGCAATAATAACTGCAGTTCCTTCCTACACAAAGGATTATTGCAAGTCCGCTCGGGCTTTGACCGGAATGATACTAGCAGGCGGTTCATTAACGGAAGTCTCTCTTCCCGTGCAGGTCTGGGCAGAAGTGGCTGGGCCAAAGGCTGGACGTCTGATGACTTTGAGTTGCTCTGTGTGGACGGAACCCGGGCCCCAGTCACGGAGTGGGAGAGATGCAACCTGGGACCCGTTCCGCCAAACATCGTCATGACCAGGTCCATCATTGCCACCAAAACTAAAGACTTCCTGATGGAATCGCAGGTTTGCATCCACCACTGACGTATATTTGATCCTCAGGGCTTAGGAAAGAAGAGGACAAAAGAAGGAAAGAAGAGGACAAAAAAATTGTTTGGACCTCAAGGTGCAGATGGCCAGGGCTGGTACTTGCAATGTCTGGAGCCATCTCTGCGATAATACTGTTTCACTCTCGGCTAGTTGGATAGCCTGGTGTCTGTGGCACCTTAGAGGGTACAAGATCAGCCATGATTGGAGGCGGTGTAGACTTAATGGGTCAAATGGCCTAATTCTGCTCCTATCACATATGAACATAGTAATATGCTTCTACCAACTGGAGTTCACTTAAGCTTCATCCCATCAGTTTGTTGTGTTGGCTTCAGAGTCCAAGGCACACCATTGTTGTGTTGGCTTCAGAGTCCAAGGCACACCAGCTAATGTAACCCCACTTTTTAAAAAGGGAGGGAGAGAGAAAACGGGGAATTATAGACCAGTTAGCCTAACATCGGTAGTGGGGAAAATGCTAGAGTCAGTTATTAAAGATGTGATAGCATCACATTTGGAAAGTGGTGAAATCATCGGACAAAGTCAGCATGGATTTACAAAAGGTAAATCATGTCTGACGAATCTTATAGAATTTTTCGAGGATGTAACTAGTAGAGTGGATAAGGGAGAACCAGTCGATGTGTTGTATCTGGACTTTCAGAAGGCCTTCGACAAGGTCCCACATAGGAGATTGGTGTACAAACTTAAAGCACACGGTATTGAGGGTTCAGTGTTGAGGTGGATAGAAAATTGGTTGGCGGACAGGAAGCAAAGAGTAGGAATAAACGGGTCCTTTTCGGAATGGCAGGCAGTGACTAGTGGGGTACCGCAAGGCTCAGTGCTGGGACCCCAGTTATTTACAGTGTATATTAATGATTTGGACGAGGGAATTGAATGCAACATCTCTAAGTTTGCGGATGACACGAAGCTGGGTGGCAGTGTTAGCTGCGAGGAGGATGCTAGGAGGCTGCAGAGTGACTTGGATAGATTAGGCGAGTGGGCAAATGCATGGCAGATGCAATATAATGTGGATAAATGTGAGGTTGTCCACTTTGGCGGCAAGAACAGGAAAGCAGAGTATTACCTGAATGGTGACCGATTAGGAGAAGGGGAGATGCAACGTGACCTGGGTGTCATGGTGCACCAGTCATTGAAAGCAAGCGTGCAGGTGCAGCAGGCAGTGAAGAAAGCGAATGGTATGTTGGCATTCATAGCAAGAGGATTTGAGTTTAGGAGCAGGGAGGTTCTACTGCAGTTGTACAGGGCATTGGTGAGACCGCACCTGGAGTATTGTGTGCAGTTTTGGTTTCCTAATCTGAGGAAAGACGTTCTTGCCTTAGAGGGAGTACAGAGAAGGTTCACCAGATTGATCCCTGGGATGGCGGGACTTTCATATGAAGAAAGACTGGATAGACTAGGCTTGTACTCGCTGGAATTTAGAAGACTGAGGGGGGATCTTATGGAAACATATAAAATTCCTAAGGGGTTGGAGAGGCGAGATGCGGGAAGACGTACAGGTATGTAGGTTAATTGGCTGGGTAAAATGTAAAAATTGTCCCTAGTGGGTGTAGGATAGTGTTAATGTACGGGAATCGCTGGGCGGCACGGACTTGGAGGGCCGAAAAGGCCTGTTTCCGGCTGTATATATATGATATGATATGATAAGATTGTTCCGGATGTTGGGGGAGTCCAGAACCAGGGGTCACAGCTTAAGGATAAGGGGGAAGTCTTTTAGGACCGAGATGAGAAAACATTTCTTCATACAGAGAGTGGTGAGTCTGTGGAATTCTCTGCCACAGAAGGTAGTTGAGGCCAGTTCATTGGCTATATTTAAGAGGGAGTTAGATGTGGCCCTTCTGGCTAAAGGGATCAGGGGGTATGGAGAGAAGGCAGGTACAAGTTACTGAGCTGGATGATCAGCCATGATCATATTGAATAGCGGTGAACATCGGGAACAATCTTCCTGCATCTAGCCTGTCCAAACCCTTAAGAATTTTGTAAGTTTCTATAAGATCCCCCCTCAATCTTCTAAATTCCAGCGAGTACAAGCCGAGTCTATCCAGTCTGCTGGATTGACTGCTTTCCTTCTCGTTTAACAGGAACATTTCGGGCCCACCTCCGACTCCGAATTCCAGCTGTTCCAATCCCAGAGGTACGGGGAAAGTGACCTGCTTTTCAAAGACGCCGCCAGGTGTTTGAGGCGAGCGGCTCACCTGCATTACAGCGACATTCTCGGCCACCGCTACAGCAGCCTGGCCCGCTCCGTGTTCAGCTGCACACATTCAGGTACTTTAGAACCAGTAAACGCGGCTCAGACCTTACTCCCGTCCCTCGGAAAGATTTCAAACGCTCTTCCCAACCTGTTGCTTCACAGAAACCCTGGGATTGTGCAGCCGGGGCGTCTGCAGCAACTCCTGAGGTCTCTGCTCCCCCAACCAGAGCCGGCGCTCCCTCCCACTCGGGCAAAGACGTTTGGCAAACACTTCTGCCAGCAGTGCCTTGAATGTAGAGAATGATTGTTTGAACTACCCCGCCCGGGACTCGGAGTCTGCGTGAATGGGAGCATCGATGTAACTACTCCTTACATCCGTAACTTACTCTGCTCCAACACCATCGGGTCCAGCAACTCAACCCCATGCGTGTCAAAGCCCAAGCACCGACCCCGAGCCGTGGCCGAAGGGAAGCAGTCTCCGGGGAAACGTGGACGAAGACACCAGCTGTCCGACCGTGCAAGAAGGAACTGCAGATGCTGGTTTAAACCGAAGATGCATACAAAAAGCTGGAGTAACTCAGCGGCACAGGCAGCATCTCTGGAGAGAAGTTTCTCTGGATGACGTTTCATGACCTTTCTAACTGCTTCTTAAATGTTGGGATAGTCCCAGCCTCAACCACCTCCCCTGGCAGCTTGTTCCACACACCCATCACCCTCGGTGTGAAAAAGTTACCCCCCAGATTCCCATTAAATCTTTTCCCCTTCACCTTGAACCTATGTCCTCTGGTCCTCGATTCCCCTACTCTGAGTAAGTGACCCTGTGCAGCAACCCCATTTATTCCTCTCATGATTGTCTGAGGGTCTTTTGAGCTCATAAATCCCACTCTTTCTACGCGGCCCTGTTTTAGTTTCCCCTTTCCCAATAAATTTATTGGATGGATACATGGATAGCAAAGTTTTGCAAGGATGTGGACAAGGTGCAAGATTGTGGGACTAGCTCAGTTAGGCAAGAATGTTGGGCTGAAGGGCCTGTTTAGGAACTGCATGACTTCCATTGGCAAATATAAACTACCCACGCTGTAAGTGACTTTACGCTTCAGATCACTGTTTAAATTTTCTCCTCACCTTAAACCTGTTCCCTCTAGTTCCAGACTCCCCTATCCTGGGGAAAAGATTCTTACTTTTCATAATCCCTCAATCTTATTCATCTCTATAAGGTTACCCCTTGGTCTACTAGTTCCAGTGAGAACACAGCTTCCTCATAGCTAGTCCTTTAATCCCGGCCACATCCGTGTCAAGCTCCTCTGCACTTTTCACCTCTTCCTGCGGTGCACTGAATAGACCATTGGATCCACGTACCAGCCTCTGCCTCACCCCTCGTCTCTTTTCCAGCCGTTTTCTCTCTACACTATCGTCCTGACGCATGTCGTCGACCATCCCTGTCTCCACAGATGTTGCCCGATCCACTGAGTTCCTCCAACAGTTTGATCACCTTTTGTCACTGCTGCGTAGGATCTACTGAATCCCACGACAGAAAGCAAAGCACAAATGACGCTGAGGTTGTTGTGTCACGTTTACTCCAGAAGCCCCATTTGCCTACATTCTCACCAATCATAACCCGTGTGCAGAGAAGGCCATTAAGTGTGTCTGACCTCGCAGTTGTTATTGAGCTCTTGTGGCTGGACCTTCTCGTGAGGCTGCTGGGAAGTGGCCAGCGGTGACAGGCTGTATACAAAACCAACATGGGCATGAAGGCGCCACAGCTGCATATGTGCAGAATAAGTTCATGCCAAAGGTAACCAATCTATCCTCTGATACCAAATCCACACCTTGTCACAGTCTCAATGTGATATGGTCTATTGGATTATTTAGTGCAGTCCCGGATGATGTATTAAAGGCCAAAGCACGTTATGAAATGCTTAGAAGTTTCCTCAGAGAACTAGCATTAATATATGTTAAATCCATTAACAGACACGGGCCCTGTGCATTTAATACATTACAAAGTATAAAAGGCATTTGAACGAGTGTTTGGATGGGAACGGTTTAGTGAGATAATCCCATTTGCCTTGGATTATGGCTCCAAGGATAATTCCTGAGCTTTCCCATACAGTCAGTACCATGGAAGGGGCTGTATAACATGCATAAGGGAGCAGAGAAGGCTCCAATTAACATTTGAATGCAGCAGCATCTCGCAGTCAGATAGCACCATGAAGGGCCAGATCGGCCTGCAGTAAGGCCCATGCCCCACTCCAGGGACATTGCCATGACCGTAATAGAAAGATAAATAACCCAGTTTATTGATTTATTAAACTACTAGTTTAAAAAGTCCAGCCTTGCCAGTCTGGATCGAGGACTTGCCGCATGCTAGTTGCAAGTTTAATTGGCCTGTGCATGAATGGATTTGACAGTGCACCTACACATTCATTAATTAGTATGAAGGGTCTTGACTGGAAATGTCACCCATTCCTTCTCTCCAGAGATGCTGCCTGTCCCACTGAGTTACTCCAGCATTTTGTGTCTACCTTCGATTTAAACCAGCATCTGCAGTTCTTTCCAACACATTGATTAAGTCGTTGAGTTTGAATGCACACAACATAATTAACATTATTAATGGAATGTATTTCATAGCCTCAGGTATCTTTATTCACAAGACCATCTTTGCAGCGTATAATGTATTAGCTTTAAAGCACCACCATCATGACTGCCACACTCAATCCCAACGTTTCATAGAAACATAGAAAATAAATGCAGCAGTAGGCCATTTGGCCCTTCAATATGATCATCCAAAATCAGTACCCAGTTCCTGCTTTTTCCACATATCCCTTGATTCCATTAACCCTAAGAGCTAAATCTAACTCTCTTGTAAACCCAAGTTTTCAGGTGAAGGCCAATAATGATCGCTGCAAGCACTGGCACCCTTCCTTCCAAACCAGAGGCAAAATTATGCCTCGATGCAAGAAAAAAAAAAGAGACATTCTGCCCAAGTTCAAATTTTACTCTAATGTCAGGGTAGATTTTTGACTTCAGATTAAAATGTTGCTGATCCATTTTCCTCTTTTCTCACTGTTTGCTTCCCATGGGAACACAACGTAAGAGCCTTACTTTAAGGGCAGCATTGCTGCAGTTGGCGGAGATGCTGCTGCACAGCCAGAAACCCTGGTTCGATCCCGACCTCGGATGACGTCAAAGTCAAAGTGTGGAATCTGCACATTCTCCCTGTGACGGTGTGGGTTTCCTCCAACAGCTTTGGTTTCTTCTTGCATCCCAAAGACGTGCAGGTTTGTAGATTAATTGGCCTCTAAATTGCCCCTTGTGTGTAGGGATTGAATAAGAAAGTTGGATAACATAGAACCTAGTGTGAACGGGTGATCAATGGTTGGTATGGGCTTGATGTACCCCATTTCTATACAATATCACTAAACTAAGGGGCAGAATATGGCTGCGAACAGTCCCCATACAGAGGGCAGTGAACAGGCAGAGCAACCCACAAACTGGTGAAAGCACCGAGCAGACCCATGACTGGGGTGGAGGTCACATCAACAGCAGGTTCAATGAGCCAAATGGCTTCACTTGTGTTCTCCCCAAAAGGTTCATCCATGCACTGTGCAGAACCGAGTGCCAACCTGCCTGCCCGCAGCACAAGACAAAATTAAAAAAAACATTTTTATTAGTGTCATTGAAAATATACAGGACAACTCTTGAACAGAACACAATTAATAAATCTACACAAAGGGCACACAAATCACTCGGGTACTCAAAATGTACCAGTTAATTACATTTACAATAAAGCAATGTGTAATGGATTAGAAGCTGGTCAAATGCACGACATTCTGATCAACAAGACCAATCCAACTAAGTAACCAGCACTATCCACGAGGTATAATATCCCTGGTGGGAAACCAAAGCTTGGAACCTCCAATATCAGCAATAAAAGGCAGAGGAGACAGAGTCACAAAATCTGGCCTCTCCCATTAGCAGAGATGTACATGTGTACGTGGGGAAAGGCTGACATTGACTAGAATGAAGACTTGGTCCCACCTTCTGCGGTGCGAGCTGATCTTCACCAAGGCTGCTCTGGAGATTTCACACACTCGCCCCAATGCTCCCTGGGCTGGGAGTAGAGAATGGCACTGCACAGCAGCTGATCTACATCTACTCCAGCAGAGCAAGCAGAGCAAGTAAGCCAGCTCACAACCTCACAGACAAAACAGTCAGCAATCAAACGCTTGGACAATTGCATGGCGTTCCACCACTGAAGACGGCACACAAAGTCAGAAGGCAAAGATGAACTCTTCCTGACGAACAGCACAGCAAAGGTGTTACTTACATGCAGTGCTATTCCCAGAGGCCTGTCTGGGGACGTGGAGTGTTATGTCAAAACCCAGTGCCCACTGCAGACATTACACCCGACCCCTGCACTGGTACATCAAGAGGCAGAGAAGGCGTGAACAGAAGCACTTTATACACGGTTAAACGGTAAGGCTGCCTTCACTTTCATTCCATGCACATTAAATAGGAAATGTTTGCTACTGAAACACAAGTTAGGTTCACAGTGTACTTTGTAATAATTTTCATAGGATACACACAAAGGAAAAAAGGTTCCGTCCGGTTGGTGTGCTGAAAATTAATCTTAGGATAATTTGAAAACATTCAGCAGTGACATGAAATAGGCCACTGCTTGAAGTGGACGGGCGGCCGGGCAGGAGCTCGGGGTCTGGGGCTGCACGGAGGAAATAAATAAAGCAGAGCGCAGGTAACACTCAGCAAGTGAGGCAGCATCTGTGGAGGGGGAAGCGATAACACTTCAGTTCAATGACCTCTTGAGATCCAATGAGAAAAAGAGGAAGTCTTGCCTCTATGGTAATCACCCCCTGCCTGCCATTAAGCATCAGATGCAACTCGGTAGAGGGAAGTTTCAGGTTATACTCAAATGAGGCAATGTCTCCAACAGGGATTCTCTGGGGACACGTTCCGCATCTGAGCAGCTACCTACTGGTTCAAGACAAAGACCCTCTCATCCCACATGCACTCTCAGGTCTAAAAGAAAGCAAGAGGCCATTCAGGAGGATGGACAGCAGGATGCAGAGACAAAAGTCAGCCACTATCTCAGTCAATGCCAACTACCCATTACATAAACCAAGTGAGCCAACCCCAAGCGAAAGGTTGCAGCTGATGGGAGTTTATAGCTGAAGCAGCGAAGGGGGGAAAAGAGACATCCTGATCTGTGAAAATGGGGATGGGAGAAGGGGAGATCTCCCAGTCTGAGGAATCAAGCACCCACAGCTACACAGTCAGCATGAACAGGGGCAGAGGCTGGAACACACTATTCAAGCAGGCATTCTGTGCAGTCTGGAAGGGAGTGCCACTCTCAGATATTGCCCAAACAAGAATGTACTGACAGCTTCAGTTCAAGTATCATTGAAAGACAAAGGGATTTTTAAAAGATTTCTCCTGATGGTCTGGCTGAACATTTATGATTTAGCCTACTTGTAACCTAGCAGCCACTCATCCTGTTACAGCCCATTGTTACTTGATGTGGAGTTACTGTCTCAACGTCACTGATCCAGACTATCAATCATCTCTCATTTACAGTTTGTGGAACCACAATCCACATTACATAATCCACATTACAGTGACCACACATCAAGAAGCTGTAAGGAACCGGGACAGTCCCAGAGGGTACACAAACAGAAGAATAAATGCACGTTCTTAAGTTGGGAGTCAAATCCAGAGCTGAAAAGTACATTCTGGTGATAGTGACTGCTGCTCTCTGCTATAATCTCACTGCAGGAAGAGAGTTCCAAGTATCCCACAAGGAAACATCCCATACACATGAAACCCCAGTGGATGAATGAGGCCGAGAAAGGAAACTTATTTTCCAGCTCATTTATTCAGGAGCCTCCAGTCTTGTCACGGCATAGTTGTTAAACAAGTCCAGGGCTATCCAAACTGGAAGACTGTTCAATCAATTGGAAATCTTCATTCTCTAGTCAATTTCCTGACATAATTCAAGCATCACCCAGGCCGAGCCCTCACCTGTACAGGCCGTGCCCTCACCTGCACAGGCCGTGCTCTCACCTGTACACCCTCACCTGTATAGGCCGTGCCCTCACCTGCACAGGCCGTGCCCTCACCTGTACAGGCCGTCCTCTCACTGGTACAAGACATTGAGTATCTTTGTTTGAGGGATGCTGAATTTGAGTCTTGGGCCCCAATGCCTCAGTATTGGGGCATATGTTTAAAAAATGAACCCGAGTCCAAGAGTCGGGGGTAAAGAGTTTCTGCTCGCTCAAGACAATCTGATTTCATTGTGGCATTATTATGATGATCTTATGACTACCCTGTGAAGAATAACGTGGCATTGAGCAGGATGTGCAGAGGATGTGGATCAACTATTGAGCCTCCTAGCTACGTCTCGGGTAGACGTCTGTCTATCCATGAAACAGTCTTGCATTCAGACACAAGGTTTTAGGCCTTTTATGTGATAGGGCAGTAAATGGCTGGTTTTACTCTATTTAAAGAACCAAGTATTTAAAAAATAAAGATGTTTCAAAGAGAACCTGGATACCAGGTACCATTTTTGCGAAAGGAAATGCCAAGTGAGTGCAGCTACAGGAAGGACTTGGACCGAACGGTGCCCTTCACAGCTTCAGCACAAAGCACACAAACATTCGGCAAATTCAGCAGCTGCACCTCCTGTGAGCTGAAGTATTAACACTGGCTAGGGCGCAAAGTTTTCTGCAACTGAAATCTTACACATCCACCCAAGGGCAACTATCCAGCTGACTGCAACTACAATGGCTGAACAACTCAGCTGTGCTCGGGCCAAAGGCTCCAGAATGGGACGAGTCTCCTTCCCTGTCTGTGTATGAAATTGCTAATTCACTCTCTCCGACCACAAGGTAGTACAGCTGACAACGCTGCAATTTTATGAACATTTTAGTGGGCATTTAGGCATTCATTAGGAGTTAAGGTGCAATATTTATACAGTACTGCCTCAATTTCCCATGCATACTAGATCACAAAGCCTTTTTTGTGGTCAACTTAAATCACAGCACTCAAATCACAAAAGCCAACTCAAATCTACATCACCAGGCACATCCACCTACCTGTGGTTAGAGTGGAGTTAGGCCAGTCATCGGCTATTCCATTCAAGACCCGAGTATGACATAAAGTACAGCATTAGGCTAATTAAATCTGCAGTAATTGTAAATTTGATGTGGACCGACTAGCATTCTGCCAGTATAAAAAATAAACCACATATGCAAACCACCGTCAGGGCTCTCTGGAGATGAACACCTTCTCCAGCTGTCAGCTGAAGTTGAGCCCTGGGTCATTGTTACAGGGGAGGCCGACTAGTTGTCAGGTTCAAACAACTCTGCCCTCTGCTGGTCACTTAGCGTGTCAGCAGCACCTGAACTCTCGATGCTGGGAGGTGAAGCAGGCAGGCACACAGACACACAGTACTCACTTTGGAATATTTACTTTTAGCACTTCAGGCTCAAGTCGCTTAGATATTCAGCTATAAAAATATCAGCATCCCTCCTGATTAAACCAAACTCAACTAGAAAACGCTTAGAAGGTTTGGGCCCTCTGAGAATCAGCAGAGCCAGCCACACCCAGAGAAATTCCGATCCATTGTCCTGTAAACATTATAATATGCTCTCTGTTTTAAGCTTCAGCCATTGCCTCCTCGGGAGTGATAAGAATTGGTTTGCAGCCAATGAAACGTTGAGAGATGGATGCAGCACTTCATTTGATTGCAAGCACAAGATGAACTTCATTTCATCGACCCCTTTCCACTTGGTTCTGAATAATTCTCCACAAATGCCTTCTACATATTCTATACATTCTTTCTTCACTGCTCACTCCCAACGAGAGTGGGTCACAGGACGCTGCTTTGGATTTGCCGCCTCCATTGTGTGTCGTCTCTTTATAAAAACCAAAAAAACCATGCAGCAGCCTACGAACTCCACACTATTCTTTCCCCAGACAATCAAGAGATAACAGGGTCGACCCACAGCGTAATTCCCCGTGAGGTGGGCCAGGCCAGGAGAGTCTGGCAACACAGCCCTGGTCACGTTTCTCAGTGGCCCGTGTCCTCTCCGGCCAGGAAGGCTTCCAGCTCGCTCAGTTTTTGGACAAGCAGCGAGTCGATGTTCTCCTCCCTTGTACTGGCCTTCCTGCCTCGGGTCCGGCTCTGAACCTTCACATGGGCATGCGCTCGCCTCTTGCGGGGAAGCGTGTAGTCCTGGAACTCCAACAGGCGCTTGCGTTTCTGGAGGCTGGTGCAGACGAAGGAGCCCTTCTTCAGGACAGGCTCTTCGAAGATAGTCTCCAGGTACTTGCTGCAGAGAGAGAAAAGAATTATCAATCACACGGGTGACGAGGAGCCACGCTAGTTATAAAACACCTTGACATTCCTCTCAGGATGTCCAAAACAGCCCATCAAGCGTGTTAGAAGCACGTGCCTTGCTCTGAGGGGGACTGCACCAGCCAGTTGATGCACTGCCAACATCCTGTAGACAACAGTGTGACTACCTCCAGTAATCTCTGAGTGGCGCAGAGTGAAGGACATACATCTGCCAGGTTACCCGGGATAACTCCTGACTTTTACAAATAATCCCATGGGACCTTTACATCCATCCAAGACAACTCATCTATAGTTTAGTTTAGAGATAGATCGCAGAAACAAACCCTTCGGCCCACCGAGTCCACGCCGACCAGCGATCCCCACACACTTACACTATCCTACACACACTAGGGACAATTGCACATTTATACCAAGCCAATTAACCTACAAACCCTATATGGGAGGAAACTAAAGATCCCGGAGAAAACCCACGTGGTCATGAGAACGTACAAACTCCGTGCAGACAGCACCCCCAGTCTGGATCGAACCCGGTTCTCCAGCGCTGTAAGGCAGCAACTCTACCACTACACCACCATGCAATAGTAAAGCAATAGTAAAACTCAGAATAGTATGGAATGTCAGGCTCCCATTTCTTTTCAAGGTAGCACGGTGGTCTGTGCTGCTGCCTCATGACTGCAGTGACCCAGGTTCAATCCTGACTTCAGGCAATGTCTGTGGGGAGTTTGTTTGTTGGTTGCAGGATGGACACCACCATCCCAATGACATGCTGGTGGGCTAACTGACTGCTGTAAATTAACCTTGTTGCAGTTAAATAGCAAAATAATTAGTAGGTGGGCATGGAGAGAATGATGTGGAGGGGAGGGAGGGGAATGAAAAATGAACATGTTTGGATTGTTCTGCCGGGAGCTTGTGTGGGTCTGACAAGCCAAACAGCCTCCTGGTGTCATAATGATCACCATTTACTTTGGTGCTCAAGTCTCTGAGAAAGGACCCCAACCAAAAACTCCAGCAGCTGATCCAAAGCTGAAACGTCAGTAGATTAAATAATTACCATTCTGTACGGCTGAAGAAGGGTTGCAACCCGAAATGTTACCTATTCCTTTTCTCCAGAGATGCTGCCCACCCCGCTGAGTTACTCCAGCATTTTGTGTCTATCTTCGGTATAAACCAGCATCTACAGTTCCTTCCTACGAATACTAACCATCCTGTTTATCACAGATAAACCATCCACCTTTCCACAAAGTGCAGCTTGCAGGCCCATGACAACCTCACTAACTTTGCCAATCTGGTGCTCCTCCCTCACTCAGAGTTTGGGAAGCCTCAGACCAGTCCAAGAACTGCTCATCAGTACTCCCAGATTATCACTTCCCTAAAGATAATGACAATCAGCGCGGGCGAGGCCACCGACGTACTGCTGCTCCCACCTCAACTCCAGGGAATCCCACAAAACACCGTTTACTCTGCCCACTCAAGGAAGAGATGATTCTCAGCCTGGGCGCAAAGAGGCAGGTCGAGCCCTGGCTATTCTTGAAGTGATGTTGCTCGAGTTAGACATTGCTTAACCCTGGCAGTCCTGCTCACCTTCCAACAGCAAAGAGAGCACGGTGGGAGGCACGGAGAAGCAGCGGTAGAGTTGCTGACTGACAGCGCCAGAGACCCGGGTTCGATCCTGACTATGGTGCTGTCTATATGGAGCTTATACGTTCTCCCCATGACTTGCGTGGGTTTTCTCCGGGAAGCTCCAGTTTCCTCCCACACTCAAAGGACATACAGGTTTGTAGGTTAATTGGCTTGGTATAAAATGTAAAATTGTCTCTAGTGGGTGTAGGATAGTGCTAGTGTGTGGGGATCGCTGGTCGGCGTGGACTCGGTGAGCCGAAGGGCCCATTTCTGCACTGTATCTCTAAAACTAAACAAAGTTGTGTTGTTTCTTTGGATTTGCGAGGTCTCTCTCCCTCTCACTCTGAAGGAGTCATCGTCACATCTTGCTCCCCTGCTCTTCCCACCCGATGACAATCCAGATGCAACAGTGCGTCAGATGGGGGGCAGCAGGCTCTGCCCTCCCACTCTCAGTGAAAACCCCCCACGCGCTCCATCTACACCACAACATGAACCATCTGGAAGCAAATGACTGGCTTCTGGCTAAGCCAAGAGCCACTAAATTCAATGAAAGCCAGACTGTTCAAGAAAGCTCGGCCGCTGGGTATAAAATATACAGGTGCTCCTCAGCTTACAATGGGGATCCGTTCCGAGAAACCCATCGCAAACCGAAATTATTGTAAGTCGAAATGTATTTAATATGCCTGATCTTGCTGCGGGTCGCTGCCGTTTGCACCATCGCAAAGTGGAAATATCGCAAGTCGAAGCATCGTAAGCCTGGGAGCACCTGTGGTTGAAAAAGATTGTCTCCGTCTCTGCCCAAAGAACAGTCTGAAGAAGGGTCTCGAACCAAAACGTCACCCATTCCTTCTCTCTTCTTGCCCCGCTGAGTTACTCCAGCTGTTTGTGTCTATCAAAGAACATGACTGCTCCCTAACCTGCCGAACCAGGAGCAAACTGGGTTAGGAGTGTGGGAAGAGAAGTACTGAAGACCACATTACTGGAAGGGACAGTGAGATGGCTTATTCCAGGATGGGGAAGGTTTTGGCAGCGAGCAGCTGGGAGAAGTGAATGGAGCCAAGCACAAGGCAAGGACCGATGACTAGCTCCCCTCTGTCTCCACATACAAAACACTGCCGCACAGTGCCAGGGATTCAACCCTGACTTCAATACTGTCTGCGTAGATAGACACCGAAGGTAGACAAAATGCTGGAGTAACTCAGTAGTTCAGGCAGCATCTCTGGAGAAAAGGATTAGGTCGAGACCCTTCTTCAGACTGTCTGTGTGGAGTTTTAACAACTCGAGTTTCCCCACGGATGATGAGGTTTCCCTCCACATCCCACACTCCAGGTTGGTTGGTTAATTTGCCGTTGTAAATTGTCCCTAGCGTCTGGGATTGTCAGGAGAATTAAAAAAATAGGATGAGTGCAGGATAATGGTGGTGGGCATGGATCTGGTGGGCCGAAGGGCCTGCTTCTGTGCTGCACGACTGAGAAAGCTGAACCAGTGGGGTCAAGCAATGTATGCAACAGCACACATCAATACTGGGTCGACAACTTACAATGAAGGTAGACACAAAAAGCTGGAGTAACTCAGCGGGTCAGACAGCATCTTTTGGAGAGAAGGAATAGTTGACGTTTCAGGTCGAGACCCTTCTTCAGATCCTTCACAGCCAACGTACAATGTTAGTTCCCAGTAAAACCCAGAGGAGAGCATGTTTCGCCATGACATACCTGTCCGTGTATCATGTTTCACATGACGTACCTGTGTGTCATGTTTCACATGACGTACCTGTGTGTCATGTTTCACATGACGTACCTGTGTGGCATGTTTCACATGACCTACCTGTGTGGCATGTTTCACCATGACATACCTGTCTGTGTATCATGTTTCACATGACCTACCTGTGTGTCATGTTTCACATGACGTACCTGTGTTTCATGTTTCACCATGACGTACCTGTGTGCAGATGGTGACTTGTAATTCTGGTTAGTGTATATCTCCTCCAAACTGAATTCTTTTTTCTTTAATCTAAAAGTTAGAAAAGGGAGAGATTAAAGATCATACTATCAAACTAAGCGTGTGTTGTGGAGCAACTATAGTTGGAGCCAGGTACATTATACTGACCGCTTGGGTTTGGGCAGGCCCATGGGCGTGAGGTTGGTGTCTTGCTTGGGAATGGTTTTCCGGATTCGGATCTGGGACACCTTTCTCAACGATCCATTCGATTTGCCGACCCGCTTGTTAGCGGACGCACTGTCCTAGAGAGAGCAGTCAAGACTGGTCATTATTAAGTGACAACACATTGGAGGCTATTCAACCCGCTCACCCTACCCCCAATAGACCACCCTTTCCCTTCAACACCGTCCTGGGTAATGGGGCTGACAACTTCAATGACCTTTACTGCAAGTGGGTCCCAACATTACCCTTGCAAGGCCCAATTCTAATTATGCTCATGGTTGTTGTCGTGGATAACTTCCAGCAGAGGAAAGGTGAAGTCTCCTTACCCATCCCCTTCGATAACAATCCTCCCCCCAGATCACCTTGTAACCTGTCCCCATAGCTGAACTCTTAACCCCAGTAGTGTGCTCCGGTGAATCAGTGCCAATATCCTGAGAGGTGTGGCTCCCAGCACGGAATGTACCCATTTACATTCCAGTTGGCGTCTGGCCAGAGCTCAATACTGGTCAGTCCACTCACTTACAGACTGGTTGTACGTGTGGATTAAAACCCTACAAAAACTCAACAACTACCCGCAATAAAGAAATTACACCACGGAAAATGGCATTCAATACATCTGGGCATCGCCTTGCCTTTC
Source organism: Rhinoraja longicauda (assembly GCF_053455715.1). Classification (NCBI taxonomy): domain Eukaryota; kingdom Metazoa; phylum Chordata; class Chondrichthyes; order Rajiformes; family Arhynchobatidae; genus Rhinoraja; species Rhinoraja longicauda. The sequence continues at coordinate 13,654,869 of NC_135977.1, forward strand.
CAACTTGAGCAATGTTGGTGTTGGCTGTATAATAACAGAAGCCGTACAGCTAGATGATAAACCTTAGACTTTATTAACTACATAGCAAGCATGACCTTACGCCTGCACGTTGCACTTACACTAACCCGAATCACCCAAGCAGCAGTCACTCAAAAGCCAAAGGGGCGTAACTACAAAAGCATGACACATAACATGAGTGACACCATTACACTAATCTACATCCCCCCTCTTAAAGAATCAACAACGATACAGACACATAAACTGAGCACGTCATGTATAACAATCGGTGACAAACTGGAGGAAAGTTAAACATAGTCCGGATACTTCACAACCGGCCTGCAAACACGACCAGCACGTGTACGATAGAGACCATCTCCATTCCTCTTATCTGGGGAGAGAGCAGGTGATTCCACAGGCGAGGGAGACTGAATCAACGTCCCTGGAGACGAAGCAGCAAACTGTGGAACAGGCGATGAATATGGAGGCGAAGATGGAACAGGCAAAGGAGCTGTTACAGGCATGGATTGCCGTGCTGGCAAAAGCATGCGAGTGCCAGTAGGCGCAAACGGAAGCGAACTTGTACCATCTGGATTATATTGAGGAGGAACTGGCTCGTTCACAGGCAGGATGTGTCGCCTGTTACGCCGGTAGGTACCGCCATCGGCACTAACGATATATGAGCGTGGCTCTGAAGCAATTCCAGAAATGACTCCGATACGGTCATGGCCTCTGTCAGTCTGTAAGCGGACTACCTGCCCTTTGGTCAGCGGTGGCAGTGGCCTACTTGTCTTATCAAACCATCGTTTTTGAATGTCACGCTTCTGTAGCAACCTGGATTGAACCTCCTCCGGTGGAAACACTTGTGGGACTAAAGCCTGATTGGCTACAGACACTGTGGCACGGGTTTGCCTTGACAATAAACGTTGAGCCGGTGAACCCAAGATGGGGTCACGGGAGATGTTGCGTAAGTTAAGCAGATCCAGGAATATGTCCGATTTTGCTCTGTACGAATGTTCCATGAGCTGTTTAGCACTTTTAACAGCCCGTTCAGCCAGCCCGTTAGACTGGGGATATTCGGGGCTGCTGGTGATGTGGTGAAAATTCCAGTGTCCAGCGAACTCCCTGAATTGTTGGCTGGTGAATTGACTGCCGTTGTCAGTCAGCAGTTTGACCGGGGATCCGTGGACTGAAAAGTGGCGAGATAGCTTTGAAATCACTCCGCTGGAAGTGGGGCTGCTGAGAAAATCAATGTCGAACCATCCTGAATAAGAATCCACGAGCACCAGGTATTGTTTGCCATGCCAATCAAATATGTCAGCTGCGACTGTAGACCACGGGAGCTCCGGTACCGGATGTGAAAGAAGTGGTTGCTTTTGTTGGTGAGGGGCCAAACTGTTACACACTGCGCAGGATGCCACATTCTCGGTGATGTATTCGGCCATGCCAGGCCAGTAAAACATGCTTTTCGCCCGTGAAACAGTGGCTTCAGCACCCGGGTGTCCCGCATGGACAGCGTTAAAATACCGGTGGTACAGCGAGGCAGGAACCACGGCCTTGTGTCCTTTTAAAATAATGCCATCTTGCAGCACAAGCTCATCTCGGACAGCAAAGAAGGGCCGGACTGGCAGCGGAACATTGTAGTGCTTGTCTGGCCAGCATCCGAAGAAATTTATAACGTCCGAATGGAGTGTTGAAAGTCGTCAGCTTAGAGGAGTTAAGTTCCAGTGGAATCTGCCAAAATGAGCTCTTGGCATCTAGCACCGTGAATACAGTTGCTTCAGCCATCTGCGCAGCAATCTCATCCACAGTGCGCATGGGATAACGTGGTCGTTTGATCGCTGCGTTTAAGTCCTTGGGGTTGATACAAATCCGTATCTCGTCTTTGTTCTTCTTAGCAGCGACAACCATTGTGGAGACCCAGTCTGAGGGGTCAGATACGGGAGTAAGCACACCCAGAGACACCATTCTGTTAAGTTCACTTTGAACACGATCCCGCATAGCGTGGGGAATCCTATGAGCTGGACGAACAACTGGGATTGCCTCAGGGTCAATGGTAATTGTGTACCTGACAGGCAGCTTGCCCAGCTTATCGTTAAACAAATCTTTGTATTGTGTGAGAATTTGACGTGTAAAATCACAGTCTGTAGTCAGAGGACAGACAGAAGGGCTGAAAGTGATCAAACCCATATCTAGGCATGCATCAGCACCCAGTAGGGATGGTACATTCTCACGTACCACGTAAAAATCCAGGATGTGGGCACGTGAGTTGAGACAGCAACGTAACTCAACTTGGCCGATGGGGTGTACTCGATTTCCAGCAAATGAGACAAGTGATGTAACTGTTGGAAATAAGGTTTCTGTGTTTTTCAGCTTCTGGAAGACAGCCAAACAGATAACGTTGCAGCGCGCTCCCGAGTCGACTTTGAGATAAAGGGTTTTACCATTAATGAGCAATGCGACCTTGGGATCTAGCTGTTGGTGCACTGACTTAGACAAAGCATGTATATCAATCTCTGCACTTTCGCCAGCTGTTCGTACAATCATGGGAACTGGGTGTGAGAACTCAGAGATTGAACCTTCATCATGGGCAAGCGAGTTAACTGACTGTCTCGTTTGAAATCTGTTACTGCGTGATCGACAACACCTAATGAAATGGTTTCGTTTGTTGCAAAGCCGACATAGTTTTCCATACGCAGGGCAACGATCACGAACCGCGACATGTGAACCTCCACAGTTGAAGCAATTATCGATCAATCTTAACTTGGTGACTGGCAGTTGAGATAAACACGGAGAAGTTTGATAAAACATGCTGGCTGCATTAATTTCACGAGCAGCAGAATGTCCCAGAGTTTTAATGTGAGCATCAGTCAATTCAGCTATGCGACAGCGGTTTTCAGCAGCCGCTAAGGTTAGGTCAACTTCCCGCAGTAATTCATCGCGCACCTTATTATTCAGTATGCCATGGATTAAACGATCGCGAACAAGACTATCGTGAATATCTCCAAATTCACATCGACTAGAGATATGCTTGAGCGCACTAACATATAACTCAACAGGCTCTCCTTGTTTTTGATTCCTTGAAAAGAATTTATGGCGTTCAATGCTCACATTGATTTGTAACTCACATAATTGTCGGAATTTACGCAGGAGACATTCAGGGTCACGGATAGACTCCGCAGCAATTTGGGCACCATTAGCATCAATTCTAGCCGGTGCATAGTGAAATCTTCTGGCACGACGAGCAGCTTCCGTGCCCGCCAAATTAAGAAGGATTGACGCACGAAGAGCAGGAACAGCCGTAGGGTATGCAGCTTCTATGTGGATTGAAAAATCCTCTTCAAAAACACGATACCGTTCCGCAAGATCTGCATCAAACACCAAGATCTCCGGTTTCCTGAGAGCAGATGGTGTTGGCTGTATAATAACAGAAGCCGTACACCTAGATGATAAACCTTAGACTTCATTAACTACATAGCAAGCATGACCTTACACCTGCACGTTGCACTTACACTAACCCGAATCACCCAAGCAGCAGTCACTCAAAAGCCAAAGGGGCGTAACTACAAAAGCATGACACATAACATGAGTGACACCATTACACTAATCTACAAGCAATGTTATCCCATCTTGGCAACCCGCCCTTTAACCATCTGTCCTTCTCTGCTTTCACCCACTCCATGGGAAAGGATGAAAGGGCTGGTAAATGGAATGGAGTACAGACCGCTTGAGACTTTACTGAATGGCAGGCCCTGCCTCGGGGATGAATGCATTCCCTTTTTGCTTAAAACCCCATTGACTTCTTTCAGAAGTCAAGCTTCAGATGTTACAGGTTTTTGCTGGAAGAGATGAATTCTGCTATAATTTATGTGAAAAGATTGTTCCCAATTTGACTCTTCGCCACCTTCACTCTAGGTCTCCTCCCCCTTCTGTCCCCCCCCCCCCCCCCTCCTCTCCAGTAGCGGGCTCGGTGAAGGTGCAAGATGAGTTTCACTTGCCTCTTTTTTCTGGGTGTGTAGTTGAGTTTTCACGTAGGTGATGCTGGGGATGGGAGACGAGGCGGAGGGGTACGAGTTCTCAGCAACAGTGCATTCTGCAGTTGAGGTAGGTGGATCTGCCAAAGTAAGAAAGGGCTCGACGATGCAGGCAAAGCTCAGGTGCTGTAGATTACTGAGGGAAAAGGACAATGATTATTTCCCGCCCTCCTTCAGAACAAGCCCAGCTGCAACACCCAAATGCACAAAAATAACATGCACCAAAGGGCATATCTTATATAGACACAAAAAGCAGGAGTAACTCAGTGGGCCGGGTAGCATCTCTGGAGAGAAGGAATGGGTGCCATTTCGGGTCGAGACCCTTCTTCAGACGTGACCTCGACCTGAAACGTCACCCAGTCCTTCTCTCCAGAGATAGTGCCAGAGTTACTCCAGCTTTTTGTGTCTATCTTCGGTTTAAACCAGCATCTGCAGTTCCTCCCTACACATTATATCAAACCACTGCTCCATCCGCACTGCCTGAGGTTTGCCAGGTCTTGGCATCACCAGCCTTCTGGTTCTTGTCCATTGGCCAACCTGGCACAGTTCAGCCCACCTGGCAACCAGGTTCAGCGGGCAGTTCATACAATGTGGCCACAATCGGCACTCCCAGGGGCTGCTGTCATTGTCACCTGGAGCTGGAGCTCCCATGCGACTGCTCGCCCCTCATGCTGGGCTCCAGTACACAGTGTCACAGACACACACCGCCCTAAATACGACTAACAGTACTCCTCAGACCCACAATTCCCTCGAATGATGTGGCACTGGATGAAGCTATCCCTGCGTTAAACAATCCACGTATATTTCAGGAACCGGGGGATTTGGGGGAATTCTAGGAAAGCTACTCTACAACAACTATTCAGGGTAAGAATTCTATCTGTTAACTTGGGAAGGAAGCCCATTTTCACATTCAATGAGCCAGAGTTTAAAATTGGCACCATTTTTAAGCGGAAGTTAGGAATCAACTCTCCAGTGTAGAGCTGCTGCTGCTGCACGCAGTGCCTGGCTGGTAAATAGTTAACGAGTGGGAAGAGGAGAGGTGGAGGAATCTACAGCAGCTCCCAGCCTGAAAAAGCAACACCCACACTTATAGTCAGCTTTCTCTAGTCAAGGCCATTATTCTTTAATTGTCCACGTGGGTCGCTCTGACACTTGCCTTCTCTTCTTGGTCTGTTGGAGTAGCAGTGACTTGGCTTCATTCAAACTGGCTCCATTCTCAGTGAGCAAACAGGGCGGAAGGTAACTGAATAAACAAACACAGGTTATTGAACATATAAACGCACCCTGAAGAACGGGCAAACAGATTGATCCCAATGAGGCAAGGCTTTTTTCCAAATGGATCACCAGAATCACAAAGGATTTAACTTTTAGACTGCTTGACATAGAAAATAGGCCATTCAGCCCATCGAGCCTACTCCGCTATTCAATCACGGTTGATCTATTTTTCCCGCTCAACCCCTTTCTCCTGCCCTATGACGCCCGTACTAATCAAGAACCAATCAATCACCGCTCAAAAAATACCCAGTGTGTTGATCTCCACAATTATATCTGGCAATGAATTCCACAGATCCACCACCCACTGGCTAAAGAAATTCCTCCTCGTCTCCATTATGTCCTTTTATTCCGAGGCTGCGCCCTCTGGTTCTGGACTCTCGCCTTCGTGGATTTTCCTCATGGGGCATTGGGAACCTCTGACACAAGGATGAAAAGGTCTAATCAAGCATGTTCTACCATTCAGCTATATCACAGCTGATTTACAACCCAACTCAAAATCTCCATTCTGAAATGTTTTAATGGACGCCTAGCCTCAAACTATCCCAGGTCTAACCTGAAGAGAATGACCCTGTGTTCAAGGGTGTACAAGCAGAAATAGTTTCTCTCTTATCTTCCTAACCAAATCCTTCCATCACCAATTACTCAATTCTCAAAGGAATTCTATCCTGACTACTGAACCTGCTCTTATGACATGCTCTTATCTTCTACAATATTGTTGTTTCATGATATAGCGTGGAAATAGGCCCTTTGGCCCGGGCCCACACCAATCACCGATGACCCATTCAAACTACTTCTACATGAACCCACTTTCACATCCACTCCCTACACACTCGGGACAATTTACTGCAGCCAATTAACCGACAAACTCGCACGTCTTTGGGATTTGGGATGAAACTGGAGAGCCCAACGCTATCACAATGAGAATGTGCAAACTCCACACAGGCAGCACCCGAGATCAGGATCGAACCCGGGTCTTGCCACTGCAAGGCAGCAGCTCACAAGCAGCGTTACTGTGCCACCCTTTTCCTTGCTTGTCTGCACTCAAATCATCCCAGATGGTCAAATCATGAGAGGAATAGATCGGGTAGATGCACAGAGTCTCTTGCCCAGAGTAGGGGAATCGTGGACCAGGGGACCTAGGTTCAAGGTGAAGGAGAAAAGCTTTAATAGGAATCTGAGGGGTAACTTTTTCACACAAAGGGTGGTGCGTGCATGGAACAAGCTGCCAGAGGAGGTAATTGAGGCTGGGACCATCCCATCGTTTAAGAAACAGTTAGACAGGTACATGGATAGGACAGGTTTGGAGGGATGTGGACCAAGCACAGGCAAGTGGGACTCGTGTAGCTGGGACATTGTTGGCCGGTGTGCTTCCAACTTATACTCCTATACTCCTTCCGTAGTTTATCCAGAAATGGAAACCAGCAAACCTCCACCCTTCTGTATTTCACACGTCAAGAACAAACTTTAAAGTCATATTTTGTACTGATTCAAGAGATTTCATTATATGGACAAAAGAGTGAAAAATATAAAATCGCTGATTGGGTAGACGAATGTCTGATGACAATACCAAAGCAGCTACTTTAAGGAAAGCTGACAGAGGACAAACGCTCAGTGTACAGAAAATGAGATTCAAACAGCCGTGAAGTGTGTTAACACTGACACACCACTGGCAACATGCATTGGATCGTGCTGTTTGCTGTAATAAAAGCAGCACTTGTTCTCCTGAGGAAGCTAGAATGGAAGCAAAATGTCAAAGTCAGAGCTTTACAACACATAAACATGTCTTTCGGTCTACCCTGCCCATGCTGACCAAGTTGATATAGTTTGCCAGCATTTGGCCTTCAGCCCTCCAAACTTTCCAACCCATCTATCTGTCCAAATGTATTTTAACAGTCATATTTGTATCAGTTTCTAGTTTCCTATGTATGGCCCCATAATAAATAGACTAGAGTGCGAAAGTTGCCCCCACATCAAAATCTCTCCCCTTTTACCAACAGCCTATGGCCCCACCGTGGGAAAAAGACTGAGCATTCACTTTCCCCGTGAGTTTCATGATCTTGCACACCTTAATAAGTTCACTTCTTAGCCTCCTACATTCCAGAAAAAAATTACTCCCGGCCTATCGAACCTCTCCCGATAACTCACATCCAACATCCAGGATATATCCTGATGAATCTTCTCTGTACCTTTTCCAACTTTATGACATCCCTCTTGCAGCTGGGCGAGCAGAACTGCACACAATACTCCAAGTGTTGTCTCACCAGTGACTTGTACAGCTGCATCATGATGCACCCCAACCTTTGTACTCACTACCCATCCCAACGAAGGCAAGCCTGCTAAACATCTTCACCACTCTGCCCACCTAATTTGCCACTTTTAGGGAACCATGTTTCTATTCTCCCAGATCTGTGCTCTGCAATAATCTTCAGGGCTTTATCATTTATTATGCAAATATTGCCCTGGTTTGACACACCAACTAGTTAAATTTTATTTGCCATTCCTTGGCCCACCTTCTCAACTAGTCCTGTTGGAAATGGATATCCTTCCTCACTGTCCACTATGTCACCACTTTTTTGTATCATCTGCAAATTTACTCAATGTTATTTACACTATCATCCAAATATATATATATATATATATATATAAAACACAGCACATCACTGGTCACAAGCCTCCAGTCAGGGGAAAAAAAACAACCACAACTATCATTTGACTCCTCCGCCAAGCCAAGAGGGAAGGAAAATCTTACAAGATCAAGAACTACTGATGGTACAGCATTGTTACATGTCTGTCAAATGTGTGGAAGGAACGTTCGAGCCTAGATTGGCCTAAAGAATAGTCTCCATACACATTGCGAATCTTGATTAGATATCATGGTTTTGCTTGAGAATGCGTGAACAACAACAGTACATGGACAATTTAATCTACCCCCTCTTTCATCATATCATCTTTTGGAAAATACCCCAATCTATTGCTGGGATCCAATAAGAAATATTCCTCAGATTCATTTGGTCCTGTTTGGGGTGTAAACTTGGTATTTCCTTTGGTGACTATGTACTTATCAAAGTCACAAATATAATGGAAATAAAAGACCCCAAAATACCCACTTGGGAAAGTCACTTTTAATTATACGATAAAAAGGTATCATTCCCATTCATTTCCACTATCCTACATTCTAACCAATTCCCTTCCCATATATATATATATATATATATATTCCTTCATTCGTCCCACACCGGGAAAATTTACAATCACTGGGATTCTTCAAACTATCTGGTTGCGGGTATTTTTCTTCACCCAGAAAACCTCGTAGCACTTTTGAAATCTGTAAAACTAGTCAGCATGGACACAGTGGGTCAATAGACAATAGGTGCAGGAGTAGACCATTCAGCCCTTCGAGCCTGCACCGCCATTCAATGCGATCATGGCTGATCTCTCAATCAGTACCCCGTTCCTGCCCTCTCCCCATACCCCCTCACTCCGCTATCCTTAAGAGCTCTATCCAGCTCTCTCTTGAAAGCATCCAACAAACTGCCCTACACTGCCTTCTGAGGCAGAGAATTCCACACCTTCACCACTCTCTGACTGAAAAAGTTCTTCCTCATCTCCGTTCTAAATGGCCTACCCCTTATTCTTAAACTGTGGCCCCTTGTTCTGGACTCCCCCAACATTGGGAACATGTTTCCTGCCTCTAATGTGTCCAATCCCCTAATTATCTTACATGTTTCAATAAGATCCCCCCTCATCCTTCTAAATTCCAGTGTATACAAGCCTAATTGCTCCAGCCTTTCAACATACGACAGTCCCGCCATTCCGGGAATTAACCTAGTCAAAGGGCTTGATAACGATTGAATGGAAATGAAGTAATCTGATCTGCAGGACTGAGGCATGCAGCAAGTAAGAATTGTATTGTTCAGTCTGCGACCTACGAAGAGCTGGCAAGACAACGATGCTCTGAATGGCCTCCATCTCTGCACAGATTCAATATATCAATGAATACAAATCGTGTCACACTAACCTGGGAGTATCCGCCAATAGACTGCACTGCCAGCTGTTCGAAAGACTAATGGATGTTGATGTGCAGGAAGATGGAATGTGCTGGCTGCACCGTGACACCACTCTGGCCAAATTACAGGACGGTGGCCAAATAGGTCTGTTCGATGGGACAGGGGGAATAAGTCTCTTCAAACCCTCTCCAAAAATATTCAAGAGTGGCCACTGGGCCTTTGACACCCTCCCACAATTGCGCTGCCTTGTCCACAGCCTGTAGCAGGCTGGAGATGAAAGTGCAAGAACAGTGTGCAGGGAAGCAGGCGACCAAAGGGCCTGGCCACAGTCAGCCTGGCGTCGGGAGAGCCACCTCGAGTCATGGCTCGAGCGCCGAGGGATAATGGAGATATTTGTCCTTTCAGACACACAGTGCTGATCAACTCTTCCACCGTCACTGATGAAAGAAAGCAGCAAAATCAGGTCGAGATTAGACAAAGCAGGAGAGCCAGAATGCACCATCTGCTTACTGCTTCTGGAGGAAAGTGCAGGCTGGAGTTTGCGACAAGCACGAGCACTGACGGACTGATCTTTCCTTTGGGGCAGTAAGTGACAAAAAACATCACAGGAGCTTGCTAGTTCGCTACTGAAGCCAATCCGTAGACCCTTAATTATTTTTGTTTGATGAAACCTTCTACACAGGCCCACTGACATGTGTTTGGGCGTCGCACAGAGTTGTTGTTGCATGTCTGAGCCGGTGGAGAGCACACGCAAGCCATTGGCAATGGCCGACAAGTGTTCCAATAGCAGGGGCTTTTTGCAGAGTTTGTGATGTGCTAAATCATTAAGTGGTAGGAGAGACAGATGCTTTGGTTTTATTTCTTCCACATGTTGCATTGTGTGGCCCAACTCTGAACTGATGCTATTATTCCCCCCCTTGCAGAACTCCACACATGCTGACGTCCCGTTCAGACAGGACTGTTTCAGTCTGGGCACATTCGGAGTATAATTTGAGAAGAGCACTGCGCGGTTTAATTTCCTCCTTTTTAACCTGGCAAATCCCTTCCTCTTGTTTTTACAGCCGGATACTTTTCTCTTGGCAGAGCAGGCAGCCTCTGCTTCACTGGCCAACACGGATCCAAGGTCAGCCCTGCCATCCAGTCTCTGCTCATCCCGTGCATCTGCCGCACAGCTTGCCTCCTGCTCCCAACACTCGGTAACTGCCAACACAACAGGCTCGGACTGCCGGTGACGGGGCTTGACAGCTCGACGGTCATTACCTTCATGGCACATTGCATCACTTTCATTGCAGGCACACACATTTGGTCTGTTGAAGGTTAATGTTTCACATTCCTTATTTTGGAAGATCTTAATATTGCAGGATTCCCCCGACATCTTGCATTCCACTACGCTTTTAGCCCCTTTTCCGAGTAGATTTGTTGCTGCTGTAAGCTCTCTTTCAGTATCATGGGTCAGCCCTGCTGTGACCAGTCCCTTTGTATCATGTGGTGGCCTCACCAACCTCTTTTCCTCAGTGAAGCTATTATCATTCATCACACCCTCCACAGGAACTATGCACACCTTTTCATCCACCAGAGGTGCCAAAGATCCTGGTGAAAACACAACACAACTGGTTGACATTGCAGAGGAATGCACTGCCTTTATTGATCCCCAGATTTTGTTGATGATGGTATCTGGATATAGTGCAAGCAATCCATTCTCTGCCATCTCCCCGTTGGTTTTTGCACCTTCTAAAGGCTCCATGTTGTCGGCCACTTCCTTGCCAGGCAAATCATTGATGACCACATCTGTAGGTATATCGATTAACTCAGCATCCAACAGCATGCCGGGCAGTACACTTTCACACGCTGGATCAACTGCCTCAATTTCATTTTCAGACAGCAGACTGCCTCCAGGTGCTTCGTCCTCTACCCCACATCTTTCCACGGCTGGATCGCCTCCAGTGTAAAAGTCGATGCCAACGGTAGTGACATCTGTAGGTATATCAGCCAGCTCATCCTCCATTAGCCCGCCTTCGGTTGCCAAATCATAAAGCACTCCCGTGGTTAGCTCAACTCCTGCAGAAAGCTCCATACTGGCATTGGGACCTTCAGCGACATCAGCCAACACAGCCTCTTCAAACAGTATCTTAGTCAGTGCCTTTTCATTGGGTATCTCACTCTCTCCAGTCACATCCGCAAATACATATGGAGAGACCTTTGGCATTGCACTCTCGAGGACAATACATGTGGTTGTTACAACTTCCAAGTGGATGGGTTTGATAATATCTTCAGTAGTCAAGCAAGTGGACACAGTAGATCTGGGTACATTAATTAGCTTATCTTGTGTTGGGAGTTCAAAGGATGGAAAATCTGTAGTAGTTTCTGCTCTTGTGTGCATCTCAGAGGCAAAGTGATTCCCATCAGGTCTCGCACTGGATCTCACGTCTTCAGCAGGAAAGGATGTAATTATTTCATTAGCCCTGGTTTCCGTATTATCTGAAGATGCCTCAATCAATGCACCATTGGCAGTACTATTGGTCATTGTGGCTCTCACCAGCTCTACTTTGGCCACCACGTCCTCTGCAGCCACCTCACTGGTTGAGGCACTTATTGATTGATCAGCTAGCTGGTCTTTTCCCTGTACAGCACAAGTCCCACACCGATTAATCACTTTGCCTTCCGATGCCTCGCTGGGCAACCAACCCTCTGCATGAACATCGCCGGTCACCTTGCCCTCCATAGGTATTTCAGGAGTCGACTTACTTGGAGCCAAACCATTCTGCTCCAGAGTCCGAATGGCAGTTCCACTACAAGCAAGCACTTCATCAGGCACGTCATTCCCTACAATCGACTGGTTGGTTGCTATGGCAGCTGAAGGAATCCAGTCAGGCACGTCACTGGTCACTAAACCTTTTAAAGACACTTGGCGAACGGAATCAATCTCAGAGGCTGCTTTCTGGAGAGGTACCATAAACAGTTCACTCCCGCCAAGTGCCTCCCCTGTACACTTGCCTTCTATAGCTACCCTTTGGGCCTTCTCTGCCCCGACACACATTGCTGGAGCTTCACACTGCAGAACCTTGGGTCGGGTATTTTCTTCCAACGTAGAGCTATTTGCTCCATTTTCTGTGCACATTTCACTGGCCAACGCTGTAAACAAATACTGACTGCTGGCCGACTGTGGCTCACGGCTGCACAGCAGAGAGTTGGATCTTGTTTCACAACAAACATTAGCAGCAGGGAATCCTCCCCCGCAGTCATCCATCACACTGCGATCTTCTGCTCTCTCACTCTCACTAATCCATGGGGTGGTTCTGCAGTTCGAATCATCTTCACCTGTAACAAGACGGATAATTAAAACCAGTTCACCAAGCACAAAGAAACATGCTACAAATGGAGACAAAAAAAATTTCCCATCCAGTTTTATCTACTTTTATTCTAGAGAATTTTATGGTTCAAGGGTGGTGAATCTGTGGAATGCATTGCCACAGACGGCTATGAAGGCCAAGTCAGTGTATATATTTAAGGTGGAGATTGACAGATTCTTGATTAGTAAGGGTGTCCAGGGTTATGGGGAGAAGGCAGGAGATTGAGATTAAGAGGGAAAGCAATGATGGAATGGCAGAGTAGACTTGACGGGCCTAATTCTGCTCCTAGAACATAAGTAGGGTGGCATGGTTATGCAGTGGTTAGTGCTGCTTCCTCACAGCTCCTGCAGCATGGGTATCATCCAGTGTTGTCTGTGTGCAGTTTGCATATTTGTCCTGTGACTGCATAGATTGCCCCAAGTGCTTTAGTTTCCGCCCCCATCTCCGAGACTTTCTTGCTGCTAGGTTAGTTGGCTGTGAATTGCCCCTAGTGTGGGTGGCTGGAGGGGGAAAAAAGGATGGGCGCAAGATAACAGGTGGATTGGGCTTTATTTGTGGAAGGGAATTGTTGGGAGAACTAGCATCGACTCCATGGGCCAAATGGCCTCCTATCCACGAGTAGTACAAAATAAACCAAAGTAAGAATGGGAAGGGACAGTTCCTGTTGTTCCCTGAAGACTAAAGTAGATCAGTTCAACACAGCAGCATCTTGGAATCCTGACTCAAGTTTGAAATTGGAGCCACCACTTAGATTCCAGTGACAGTTTCAAAGCCTAGAATAAGCCTAGAATAAGAATAAAAACATAACCGCAGACAAAATTAAAAAATGATAAAGAAAACATGACTGCTGCTGGAATATCTTTAAAAAAAAACCAAGGCTGCAGTAAAAACTGGCCTTGCATCAATGAAAAAGAATAAGGCTATGGGGAAGACAGGATGATTGGAGTGTTCTTGAAAAAATCCACAAACCTCGATGGGCTGAAGGGCCACCCACATGCCGAGAAAATCTATGAAAAATGTTCTGATATTGGTTTGACAATACAATGCCTTGGCTTATTAGAACATTTAAAGGGGGTTCTTAACAACTTCTTGATCGACGATGAGCAAGTACACTTGCTGTACCATATAGTTTTTGGATTTATCTTTGACAAAGAGAAAACATATCTTTAGCCTACTTGGCTCTCATTTTCAGGCAAACTGGTGGATCGCAATATATATTTCCAACTTCAATCGTTTACCACTGTCAATAAAGGCAGATACATCAAACCCGTGGAAAACTGTACATGGTTCTGGTCACAATCACGGCGTAAACCTGCATGTGTGCAGCAGCTCCAGACTATGCCTCACAGCACCCACTGCCATTTCGTCACTGTGTTTCAAAGATGTTGTGTCAGTGTATCTGTGCAAGGTTCCACAATAAAGCGAAGGAGGCAACAATCATTTTAAATATGCTGACAACGAAATCTTGGCCAGCACACCATTTTGACAGGTGCCACACAAACAGGCCTTGGTTCCTTAAGCAAATTCACACAAATGTAATGAAGAATAGGGATTTGAACAGCACAATTTATCTTCCTTCGGCTACACACCAAGGAGCTACTTTTCCAATGATGCGCTAGGATCTTTAGCCTCAAGTTTTGACTCAGCCATCTAATGCAAACACCTTTTTTGGGATTGTAGCTGTGGAATATAACTCGATATCTTGTTAGAGCTCTGGGGGCAAGTGGGATATCACACGTGGCAATTAATAATAGAGCTGCTTCAATGAAACCCTGTTTGTTCGATTACACCCGCAAATTCTCCATCATAAAATGTCCTAAAAACAAAAGGCAGAATTTATCTTTGATATTAGTAAATCTGAGATGACGGAACAATAGCACAAGTCCAAAGGCAAGAGCAAATTTGCAAACGCTACTTGAGTAGATGTCCACACCATATTCATGCTGGGCATGATATTCATGTCCTTTATGGTTTCTGTTGTATCCCTGATGATGGCAATGTCCCAGTTATCTGCCCGAAAGCTGTAGAAGTTTAATGCATGAGGTCTACTTGGGGACAAGCTACCGTCCACCAATGGAACATTATAACAATGTCACGACAAGATAATCATACTCACCACTTAAGCCAGCAGGCTGCACACAGGGCTGGATGTGGTCTTCAGGAAACTCCACCTTCAGCGTGACACTTTAGAGGAGGAAAAGTTATATGAAAATAAATATTTGGTAAAGAAGTAAGGATTCTTTGACCACCACAAACCTTCTCCACAATACATTCCCACGCGCGCCAAATTGTTCAGAGTTTATTTCAACGTAATTTTTATTGCGGGTGATGGATTGACCACAGGTACAATTTTTTTTTGTGATAAACTAATTCTCAATTGTAATCCAATAGTCACCAAGTTATCCACTTAAAAACAGGTTGCTTTTTCCATTCAGCTTTTTAAACAATGGCTGACTACACTCGCTTCCAGTCTGGGGATCTGCTAGATGCACAGTTCTGACATAAGATCTAAACAGACCCAATTTGTATCTGTATTGCTGAGGAGCCCAGAAGCAGAAATGCTACCCTATTGAGGAGAGGTGGCAAAGAGAGAAGATAGAATGTGTGTCTAACTTTCTGATGAAGTAACAGAAGGTTGATGAAGGGAATGCTGCCAAAGTTCTCACGTGGGTTTTCTGGAGATATTTGTTTAAGCCCCACAAGAAGGAAAGACAAGAAAATTGGGATTCATGGAATAAAAAGGGTTATCAGTCGACAGACGTGGAATTGGCCAATGGACAAAGGCAGAGTTGTGGCGAGTGGCAGCATTTTACATGCGAGGGAGATTGATGGTGTTGTTCCGAGCCAGTGCAAGGACCAATGCTTTGTTCAAAGAAAAACATAATTGACTTAAAATACTCAATGTTTACAGGCGACACAAACAGTGATAAAAATAGAAATGGACTTCAAGAGGTCTGGGCTGACAGAATGGTGTGCAATGCGACAACAAGGGCAAGGTGACCTATTGGAAAAAGGACAGAAACAATATGGTCTAAACAACAGGTGCGCTGGGAGGGTGAATAAATCTTCAGAGCTGCCGGGGCAGTGTGTGCACTACAAGTATGTTAAATTCTGGCATTCGTTATTTACGAGGCCCAGAGAACAAAAGTAAATTTATGACGAACCTTGAGGAAACATTGGTTTGGCCACAATTGCAGGCTATCCCTTGAAGTGAGGGAACTCGTTTGTACAGGAGCTTTTACCTCATCAGGACGTCTGTACAGAGCGGCTTCAAAAGGGACTAGTGAAGTTGGAAATTTAGTAATACTGACAATTCCATGGATGCTTGCAAATGGCTTGAGTAAACTTGAAGCAGGAAGAGATTAAGTTCTGAGACTGTCAGTGTTTAGTGTATGCGAGTGCCTTTCATCGCAATAATAATTTAAAGGCTGAAAAGCAAATAAATTTTCAATAGTTGTTTCCATCTTGAACCTCTCCAGCTCAATCAGGGTTCTCCAGCTCAATCAGCTCAAACATTACAACATAGAAGGGGAGATGGAAGAGGAAGACCTGGGACTTTGGTCACTCCTCAAATGCTGCATGAGCAACACGGGGTGGCATGACTGGTAGCACACGGTGAAAGGGAATGCAAGGGATGTTATGTAGAATCTAAATTTACAACACTACTTGCTGTTGAGAACAAGGGTAAAGCACTGAAGAGGCAGGGAGATTGCCGATCATGGCACCTTGGAACAGAAAGCTTCCTGAAGTGCTGATCCTCTTAGACCTCACAACAGATTTTGACACCATCGATCACAGTTTTTCTTTATAGATCGCCTAGAAAACTGGGTCGGCCTGTCAGATCAGGTACTAAGTTGGTTCCAATCATATATAAGTGGAAGGAAGTACTTTGTTAGCCTTGGGGACTATGTGTCACAGCTGCATTATATACCCTTTGGTGTAGCACAAGGAACCGGCCTTGACCCGTTACACTTTTCCTTGTAAATGCTGCCGCTTGGAGGAGTTATCAGACAGCATAATGTAAATTTTCTAAGTTATGCCGATGACACTCAGTTATACCTCTCTGTCGAACCCACTGATGCAAATGCTTTAAGTTCGTTGACCTCCTGCCTACTTTCCATTAAAAAATGGATGAATGCTAACTTTTTTAAACTCAACGATGACAAGACTGAAATTTTATTACTTGGATTAAAACCCAAGGGAGAGATGTTACTCGGTTAGCTGGGAAATTTGACGACCTATGTCAAACAAGAAGTCACAAGCCTGGGGGTAAAAATTGACAATGATCTGAATTTTAAATCTCACATAAATAAGGTAACAAAGTGTGCTTTCTATCACCTCAGAAATATTGCTAAAGTACGGCCTTTCTTAACATATCTGTAAAAACCTCATATATGCTTTCATATCAAGCAGACTTGATTACTGTAATGCCTTATTTACCGGTCTGCCTTCAAAATCCACCAACAAGTTACAGCCCATTCAAAATGCCGCAGCCCGGCTTTTAACAAATACCAAGAATAGGGAACATATCACCCCAGTATTATACTCCCTTCATTGGCTCCCTGTGAGATCCAGGATAGACTATAAAGTCCTCTTGTCTAAAAAGCCCTAAATGGCTTAGGAGCAGCATAGTTTACAGAGTCCCTCCTTCCCTATGCCCCTACTCCAATGCTCAGGTATTCTGATGCCGGCCTGTTAGCCTCTCAATGCCGCAGCAATAAGAAAATTGGTGAAGCAGCCTTTTTCAATAACGCCCCCAAGCTATGGAATACCCCACCCAGGGCTGTGAGAGACGCCCCCAGGCTGTGGAATACCCTACCCAGGGCCATGAGAGATGCCCACTCAGTTGTGGAATACCCTACCCAGGGCTGTAGGAAACGCCCCCAAGCTGTGGAATACCCCACCCAGGGCCATGAGAGACGCCCCCAGGCTGTGGAATACCCCACCCAGGGCCATGAGAGACGCCCCCAGGCTGTGGAATACCCCACCCAGGGCTGTAGGAGATGCCCCCAAGCTGTGGAATACTCCACCCAGGGCCATGAGAGATGCCCCCAGGCTGTGGAATACCATACCCAGGGCTGTGAGAGACGCCCCCAAGCTGTGGAATACTCTACCCAGGGCCATGAGAGACACCCACTCAGTTGTGGAATACCCTACCCAGGGCCATGAAAGACGCCCACTCAGTTGTGGAATACCCTACCCAGGGCTGTGAGAGACGCCCCCAAGCTGTGGAATACTCTACCCAGGGCTGTGAGAGACACCCACTCAGCTGTGGAATACCCTACCCAGGGCCATGAGAGACGCCCACTCAGTTGACATTTTTAAACGGCAGCTAAAACCTTATCTTTTCAATCAGGCTTTTAACTGACTTTACTTCTTCTGACGACATTGTAAATATTACCTTTATTCTCTTGTATTTATCTCAGCATACCCTTCAGCAGCTTGTGTGCTCAGAAAGTATAGGGACTCTGTATTTGACCTCAGTGTTTTTGTTTTTTGTCCTTTTACACTCTCAATTTTTTATTTATTTTGTATTTTTTATATAAATCCGTGCTTTTTAACATTATTAACTGTCTATGTCCTTACTGTTTTAAATTGTGTTTTTGTTTAGTCCTGTGTTTTTGTGAAAAGCACTTTGGGTTGCATTCAATTGTATGAAAAGTGCTATACAAATAAAGTTATTATTATTATTATTAAACAAACTCAAGGGCTTAAACAGCCTTCTCCCGCTTAGGTGTACTATAGTCAAAACCAGTAAAGTTACAATAGTTAAATAGGTCAATGTGGCTCCTTTAGTGCTGAATCCTTGGCAATCTGAGCGATTAGTTTGAAACATGCACACGACAGGCTGATACTCACTCACTGATGGCCGACAACCAGGTCTCAGGTCCCACTTTACCTTCAGCCTGTGGACATAGAATTGAATAAAGGTCAGAGAACAGTAACACTGCTCCAGCTTCACGCAACATGGCTAACAGGTCTCACTGCATCCATCCCACATGTAGAGAGCTCCCCATCAAAGATAACACATCTTGCCCAGGAATTATGATACCTGGCAGTAGAAGAATACAGCCATTTCTACTACTGGCTCACGTTTTAGATACAGTATTATTGCACCCGATCCAGGTTTTTGATTAGCTTCCCAAAACAGAGGAGGAAACAGGTGTTTGAGTGAGATGTGGTGGCTTGATATTTGTTGAAGATGGCTATTGCCCGGAATTGAGGTGCAAATGTCACGCTTCATTTAACCACCAATGCCTGAATGTTTGTCCAGGTCTTTCTACAGACAGGCATGGACTGCTTCGTGTTAGAACGTACTCATGAAAGGAGTGGAAATGGTGCAATTAGCACGCAGTCACTTCTGGATGTCATCTCAATGCTACTTCTGGCATTATCCCACATGCAGTTTTGATTGCCAAAGCTTCCCACATCGGAACAGTAGACACAATTTCAGAAGCACTCTCTTCCAATGTTTATCGACTTGCGACAAGACATTCTGAAGTATTTTCCCTGCAACTAGCTCACAGTTCAGTGGGCATATGGATGATGTGGAAAATAAATGGGGATGTGCAGATTGTTCCAATTGGATTGCGATCCAGGCAGGAAGACAAGGGGTTAAATAAACATTGCTCCACCACGCAACACCAGTTGTAAGAGACGGGAAAAAAAACTGCAGGAGGAACCCAGCATGTCAAACAGCATCTGAGGTAGAAAGGAATGGTCGACGTTTCGGGTCAGGACCCTGCACTGGAGAGGGAGTGGAGATCGCCAGTATCAGAGGGGCTGGGCAAGACCAAGGACAGCAAGTAATTGATGGATCGAGGAGGGGCAAAGGATGACAGACAGATAGAGCTATGTGGGAGGCACAGAGTAACAAGGGAAGCAGCACAACTTTTAGAACAGAGATTCAATGGTTTTAATCACTGGGTTGAAAATAACTAGCATTTCAAGTTATTAAACTGAAAAAAGTTCAAAACTATTTTATCTTTTTCTGTGCTTGGCAAATTGTATCCTTTTCCCAAATTGATTTTTTTTTAAAGTGCTCAGCAAGTCAGGCAGTGTCTGTGGAGAGTGAAACAGTGAGGTCAATAATCTTCCACAGGCATTTCTAGCTTCTTCTGCTTTCATGTCATATTTCTAGTATCTGCAGTATTTTGCTTTTGGATTACACACAGCAGTACGTGATCTCCTTAAAACACGAGGCCTTGATAGGGTAATACCATGAGCACAATACTCCTAATTTCGGGAGGTGTTCCAGAAATGGGGCAGACTTAGGATGAAATGTAAAGCAATCAGACAGAGTGATGAGGAACTTTTCTCAGGGGTGTGGATCTGAAGGACACACTCCTCCGAGGTAACAAATTTCAGAGGTATTAGGCACAGGGCAAAAATATGAAATTGAAAACAAAACAAATATAAACACCAGATATAATCTTAAAGAATGACAGAGCTAGTTTGAGGTCAAGGAACCTACTCCTCTATTTTTGATTATGATCCAGAGAGAAAGTTGGCTCTATATCAATTCATTCCAATGTTTCAATCTGGTATTCTAAGAAAATAACTGCAGATGCTGGTACAAATCGAAGGTATTTATTCACAAAATGCTGGAGTAACTCAGCAGGTCAGGCAGCATTTCACAAAATGCTGGAGTAACTCAGCAGGTTCACAAAATGCTGGAGTAATTCAGCAGGTTCACAAAATGCTGGATATCAATCTGGTATCATCTGCCACTTCCCCAGGGCCATCTAATCCTTTCTATTGTTGGGATCTAAAACTAACAATGTCAGCCCAACCCAATCACTCCCACTCCGACCTTTCAGTCCTGGGCCTCCTCCATTGCCAGAGTGAGGCCACACACAAGCTGGAGGAGCAGCACCTCATATACATAAAACAAGTTTGTACATTATAGAAGCAGAATTCGGCCATCTGGCCCATCAAGTCTACTCCACCATTCAATCATGGCTGATCTACCTTTCGCTCTCAACCCCATTCTCTTACTTTCATTCCATAACCCATGACACCCTTATTCATCAAGAATCTGTCAATCTTCCGCCTTAATAATATTCATTGACGGCCTCCACAGCCATCTGTGTCAACGAATTCCACAGATTCACCGCCCTCAAACTAAAAAAATCCCTCCTCATCTCCTATCTAAAGGTAGGTCCTTTTACTCTGAAGCTATGGCCTCTGGTTCTAGACTCTCCCACTAGTGGAAATCTTCTCTCCACATTAACTATAATCAGGTCTTTCACTATTCGGTAAGATTCTATGAGACTCCCCCCGTTCAGGTACAGTGCCGTTACTTCTGGAGCCTTATTGTTTGCCTATTATTTGGTCCGGTTATCTTTCATCATTGCCTCTCTTCAGCTTTCCAATCTCCTAAATCTCCAAAGACAGCAATATTTTGTGCCTGTTGTTATTTCAAAAGAACCAATTGTCACCCAGCAGTTGCTGCATTTGGAGCTAATTTACAAGTTGCACTTTCATTCATCTCAAAGTCCAGTGAAGGAATGAAGGTAACTTAAAAACTAACAGATTATAAATACAACTCTACACTCCCATCTACTGGTAAACTTCCACCCCCATCCCACTCACTCAGCAAGAATCTGCCTCAAAAATGCTTAGAGACTCTACTCCCCTGCCTTTTGAAGAATAACATTTAAATGGTTCAGCAAAGAAAAATGCCCTTCCTCTGTTTTAAATCTGCACCCGCTTATTTTTTAAGCATTGACCTTGGAATGCATGTCCACAGATCCCTGGACATAAAGGACAGGCACATTAACCGGTCAAGCCAAATGCTGGGCATTTCCCTTCACTAGCTAAGGCACAGGATGCACGAGAAGGAAGGTTACAGAAATCATAGTCATAGAGACACAGTGTGGAAGCAGGCCCTTTGGTCCAACTTGCCCACATGTCCCAGCTACACGAGTCCCACCTGCCCACGTTTGCCCCATATCCCTCCAAACTTGTCCTATCCATGTACCTGTCTAACTGTTTCTTAAACATTGGGATGGTCCCTGCCGCAACTACCTCCCCTGCACTCACCACCCTTTGTGTGAAAAAGTTACCCCTCGGATTTCTATTAAATCTTTTCCCCTTCACCTTAAACCTATGTCCTCTGGTCCTCGATTTCCCTGCTCTGGGCAAGTGACTCTGTGCATCTAGAAGTAGACGCAACACAAAAAGAGTAAATAGGAAGCAACTATTTCCCTTAGCATGACTGGATTGTCAACAACTGAAGCAAAGCTACAGAAATTCCTCATATAGTCTTCATCAAAATGTCCAGAGACATTCACTCTTCCCCTCTCAGGTGTGGAGTTTGGGAGGGGGCAAGATGGTGGTGGGGGAAGGGAGGGAGGGCGTGGTTTGGAGGTGGGTAAAGAAATTGCCTGTTAAAAACAACTTGCTTTGGAGAAAGACAATCAAGAGGGAGAGAAAAGGGATACCAGCATTCTGAGTTGACTCGGTGATCTTATCTAAATCTTTGGGGTGAGGAAAATGCAAATAGATCATTTAAAAACAACAGGCAAGAGATAGGTGCCTGTAGACTTCAAGTTTTCACTCTGGGTACAGAAGTTGAATCAAATTATATTACATTCTTGCTTTGATTCAAGTGGCCCAGATTTTAAATGGATTAGTGTGGCTGCAGGGGTAAGTTACCAAATCCAAGTTAAAAAAATTGCGGTTGGGAAACAAAATAAAACTCTGGAGATTTATGACAGTCAACACATCCCAGTACGCGAAACAAGTAAGCAAGGATCTTTGCTAAACAGAGGTCTGGCAAGGATCAGTTTAACAATGAAAAGACATTCCTTCGAAACCATTAAACATAAATCTCAAAAGATCCATGCGTGAAAATGAAAGGTCATACTTGGGCATGCATCAGTACAGGAGCCAGACAGGTCAGAAGGCACAACGACGTGTAAATGAGAGTAAGAAGTATAAGCAACCTGATAAAACTGTGCCAGAAGTAGTTTACTGAAGGGGTTGGGGTAGAATGCCAAGTCACCTACTTTGGATCCAAGAAACATTAAATTATTTTTCTTAATAATTACTTAATGAATGAGATTATTAACTGAGAGGTACGGTGGCACAGCAGTAGAGTTGCTGCCATATAAGTGCCAGAGACCCAGGTTTGATCCCGACTACAGGTGATGATTGTATGGCGTTTGTACGTTCTTCTTGTGACCGCGTGGGTTTCCCCTGTGAGCTCAGATTTCCTCCCACACTCCAAAGACGTCCAGGTTTCTACTGCAAATTGGCCTAGTAAAAAATTGTAAATTGTCCCTGGTGCGTGTAGGATAGTGTTACTGTGCGAGGATCACTAGGCGGTGTGGACTTAGTGGACCAAAGGGCCGGTTTCTGCGCTGTATCTCTAAACGAAACTATTGGATGTGCGCCCTTGTGCATAAAAACTGCCGGAAATCCTTGTTCTGATGGAAGTTCACTGCTCTGAAATTTTAATTGTTTTTATCTCAAAAATACTAATTGATCTGTCATGATTTTGCAGCATTTTAATTTTTTCCTTCACACTTCCACCATCTGTCATAGTTTGTTTATGTATTGCAAAGCTGGCACAGAGCACAGCAAGTGTTCAGAAAGGACAGAGGAATGGTGGCTTTGTCTCAGATGGAGTGCCATGGAGGAAGTTGTGCAGTCAGATTATCTGCAGCACATTCAGTTCTAGGCATCGCACCACACCAAAGCTACAATGGCCAGAAATGGTCTGCACTACAGAGTCCTAGAATGATACAAAAGCACGAGTTTAGACAGATTACAACCCATTTTCATTCCCACGGGTTTAGATGGTAAATTAATAGAAAAACTCTGAGGAGGAAGAAATCTGCAGCAAAGTGGAATAATTCTCAAACTAGAGCCAGGATATACAAGAACAAAACTAGGATGAACGTTTCAGATAGACTGTACAAATTTTATCCTCTGTTCTTCCAAACGTTTCCCCCATATGACACCCATACTAATGAAGTGACTGGTGATTGAATAACTTTACTCAACGTTAAAGTTAAGAATAATAAATGCTCCTCCGACAATAAGCTTATAACAGCTGGATATACTTTGCACAGAAGCTTTCTCAAGATGAATTTATGACAGCAGATGTTATTTATGTAACCATGGTGCATTTTCCAAATGTTATTTTGAACTGTGGAGCACTTCAGAAGTTTATTGGACTGGATTATCTGTATGGGCCCTATCTATTTGTTCAATGGTGAGGACACATTTTCATGACTTTATTTGGCCCAACCAAGATTTGTACTTTATAAACTACAATCGAGGGGTTGCATTTTGGGCACGTTTTTTTGACCATGGCATTGCACCTACCTCCAATAATTTCGATCTCCATCGCCATCCTGGTGCGTTTTGTGAGTTAATTTTGAATTGTCTTGTCTGTTTTCTGAATGTCCTGACCATCCCATGTTGCATTATGCCCCTCCCTATCATTGTTACACTTATCAAGTTTCTCTTTTCCATATTCATTGATACAGTGAAAATGAAGAATAGCCTATGATAGGCCCACATCAGCGAGGTACGATCAACCCGCCCGCAGGCCCTTCATCGCCCTGCGTGGCCTGGCCGCAGCACTTTACATCGCCCGGTGGGGGCTCAGGACTCTCATCGCCCTGCGTGGCCTGGCCGCAGCACTTTACATCGCCCGGTGGGGGCTCAGGACTCTCATCGCCCTGCGTGGCTCGGCCCTGGGACTTTACATCGCCCGGTGGGGGCTCAGGACTTTCATCGCCCTGCGTGGCTCGGCCGCGGCACTTTACATCGCCCGGTGGGGGCTCAGGACTCTCATCGCCCTGCGTGGCTCGGACCTGGGACTTTACATCGCCCGGTGGGGGCTTCAAGGGGTTGGGAGCCTCGACTGCCTCGTGGCGCCACGGGAGAAGAATGAGGAGGAGATAAGACTTTGCCTTCCATCACAGTGAGGGTGTGCCTAGAGCAATCACTGTGATGGCTGTTTTGTGTAAAAAATTGTATCTGTGTGTCTTGTGCTTTTTGATGTCTGCTGCCGGACCCTGACGTGAGAGGACGCTGGCGTTGAGTATTCGCCGCTTTTCCGTCAGGATAGTTTGTCTGTTTGTCTCTATGTTAAATGTATTTGTAAAGCGCTTTGAGCATGTGATAAGGCGCTATATAAAATAAATATATTATTATTATTATTATTATACAATACATACAATCCTTTTACAAACACTTGCTTTTCAGATTTATCAACTGAATCATGCTCCTCGTTGTGACTTGCAACACATGCTAGTCAGGTCGTACCAGAAGAATTGATAGGGTGTGGGCATGCAAAGATGAGGGGCAAAGATGGTAATTGAGATACAGAGTAGGTTAAGTGCCCAGCCACACAGTTTCCATCTGTTCACATTCAACTTCATTCCCACCCATACAAATTTATATCAGCAGTGATGGATATAGGAAGGGGGATCAGAATGGGCAGAAGGGGTAAATTGCCTGCAACGCGACAAGCAACATAACACCACAATGCCCTGTGAAGCAGATGGAAACAAGACCATTATAAATGTTTGAAAACTTCCTACATACAACATGATCAGATCCTGCCCTTTGCGGATGCCAAAGCCACCTGTTACAACAGGATAATCTTTGTGCCAAAGGAATTTTAGAGACTCCTCTGTACATACTGGCTCACCCAACCCAGTAACAGTCACTGATCTGCCAGACCTCCCAGAAGACAAAAGACAAGACCAACACAGCCAAGCTCCAACTACTCCTGTTCACTGCAGCCATGTTGGGTTCTCACCTGGTTACTGCCTGGATTCCCAAATGATTGTGGTCTGCTCTGCCGAACTAGAGAGTGGCTCTTCCCCACTGCCCCTGCTCTCTTCCTCTGCTCCAATCCAAATACCCTGGATAACTTTGCACTCGCTTGCTTCCTGCGGTTAACACAAGACTCTGGTCTTCCTTCGCCCTCGGCCGGCAGCTCACTCTTCCTGGGTTTGAGGTTGTCTCTCCTGTTCCCGCCGACTGGTGATCCGACCAGCACAAGGCTCGCGACCCTGCGGTAGTTCAGTTTCCGGACCGTCCGCCCGCTGGACTTGAGGCTGTGGGTTCGGGTCACGGGTGCGGGGTCAAGGGGCTTGCACTGGACTGAGGTCCGGGTCACTCTCTTACACTGAAGGTCCTGGGGAAGGAGACGGGAAGCAGCCTCCGGCAGGGATGCCTGCCGATCCCGCTCAGCGTGTCCATGGGGCGGTGGGTTGCCTTGTGGCTGCAATGGCCTGTTATGGACAGGCACTCTGGTCACTCTCCTGCTCCGAAGTCTTATGCACAGCTCTTGTGCCAGGAGAAACGAGGCAGCGTCAGACGTGGGCAGCTGCTGCCCTCTGCTCATACCTCCCCCTACAATAGCTGAAAGCATGACTCCTGTAGCTGGGCGCAGACTGTGAGGATGTGGGGAGGCAGTACAGAGGGGGCTGAGGTTTACAACTCGTAGATGTTTCAGGCACTCATTTAAAACAGCAACACCTATAAATTTAAAAAAACGAAACTGTAGAATACCTTAAAATGCTTCCTCATTCTCTCCTTAAGCATTCTTTTACAACAAAAAAAACGCATACCCACCCAGTCATGCCTAGAATTCCCAAAAGAACTAAAAGGACTAAAGACACAAAATGCTGGAGTAACTCAGCACGTCGGGCAGCATCCCTGTAGAACATGGATAGTGGACGTTTCGGTTTGGGACTCTTATTCAGACAGAATGCAAGAATGGGGCTGGGGGTAGGGGATAAAAAGTTAGGAGGAAGGGCAGGAAAAAGAATGGCAAGTCATAGGTCAGCACAGGCGGGGGGGATCTATGATAGGCACATATAAGAAAATAACTGCAGATGCTGATACAAATCGAAGGTATTTACTCACAAAATGCTGGAGTAACTCAGCAGGTCAGGCAGCATCTCAGGAGAGAAGGAATGGGTGACGTTTTGGGTCGAGACCCTTCTTCAGTCTGAAGAAGGGTCTCGACCCGAAACGTCACCCATTCCTTCTCTCCTGAGATGCTGCCTGACCTGCTGAGTTACGCCAGCATTTTGTGAATAAATATGATAGGCACATGGTTGGACAATGGCTAGTGATGAAAAAAACAGGTGCGAGACAAAAGGATTGAAAACATCACCTATCCATGTTCTCCAGGGATGCTGCCTGACCCGCTGAGCTACTCCATCACTGTTCTTTTGTAAACCAGCATCTGCAGTTACTAGTTTCTACCAAGAACAAACTGCTGGATGAACTCAGCAGGTCGAGCAGCATTTGTGGCGGGGGCGTGGGGAGACATTGACATTCAGGTCAAGACCCTGCATCAGGGCAGAGAGTGGGGAGTAGGGGGCGGCACAATGGTTCTGCAGGTGGTGGTGCTGCCTCACGACTACGAGGACTGGGTTTGATCCCTACCCCTGGTGCACCTGCATGGAGTCTGCATGCTCTCCCCGTGATTGTGTAGGTTTCCCCACATGCTACGCTGGTTTGCTCCAACATGCCACAGACACGCGGGTTGGTAGGTTAACTGGCCGCTGTAAATTGCTCCAATGGCTCTCTTTGTCATTAGGAAACAATAATCAACAATACGTTGAATGTAACTAGCAATGAGAAACATTGGATCAAAGGTAGTCAATGATGATGACCACTGTTGGCCAATGTGAACCAGTTTCAGCCAATCTTGAGAAGTAAATTTACACAATTAACAGGACAGCAACAATTAATGTACTAGATCACTAGATAATTACCGCACTGCTCGAGATACTGCGACCTGAACCCACAGATTTCCAGGGCGGAGTTGCAAATACCTGCTACCCACTGAGCCAAGCCTGGTGCTTCAGTGCCATCTTGCAGTAGAATGGATGGTTCTTCAACTACAATCCTCCAATAGATATCAGGCAAGGACCAGAACTGGGGAATGGAGGTGGGAAGAAGATGGTCAGTTTGGAGAAAGCCACTCAGATCTGTATTGAGCTCGTCCTCGAGGTTTGCTTTCGCAACATGCAACAGCAAGACCAGGGACAACCCCTCTACCCCAATTCAGTAATGTGCAAGGCGTAGGCAGACTACATTTAGACACCCTGTTCTGCATCAATTGCAAGCAGACAAATTGAATCCTTATAAGGAAATACTCAACAGGTCAGCCGACAATTGCGGAGAGTTCAGGTCTAAACCAAAAATAGAAAATACTGGAAACACTCAGGTCAGGCAGCATTTGTGGGAGAGAACCAGGGTTAAAACTTTGGATCAACCATTTCCCTTTCTACAGATGCTGCTTGACTTGCTGAACATTACCAGCACTCAGTTTTTAAAAATCAGATTTTCAGCATCTGCACCTTTTTTGATTTTCATTCACATTTCAGATCAACGTTTTTTTCACCAGACGCAGGCAGGCTCTGATGAAAAGATAACCCTTAAAAGATAAATGCCGATTCTCTCAGAATTAAAGGACGTTCTTTAAGGAAGGAGATGAGGAAGAATTTTGTTAGTCAGAGGGATTCACCAACACTTAGTCAAGAGGGTGGTGAATCTGTGGAATTCATTGCCTGAGAAGGCTGTGGAGGCAGAGATAGGTAGATTCTTGATTAATATGGGTGTCAGAGGTTATGGGGAGAAGGCACGAGAATGAGGTTAGGATGGAGAGATAGATCAGCCATGATTGAATGGCAGAGTAGACCTGATGGGCCGAATGGCCTAATTCTACTCCTCTTACGATCTTATGAAACGTGGACAACAGGCTACACCTAAAAACTAGTTTCATGCACGGTTTTTAAACACCATCGTTCTCATTCCAAATAATACAAAAGCCTCCAGAGAGCCAAATTAATGTATTCAAACCCAAATTAATTAGTGTCCTATTAACTTGATCAAGTTTTTTTTAAAGGAGGTAACGAAGATGATTGACGGGAATACAGCACTAGATGTTGTCTCCGTGGATTTTAGCGACACATTTGATAAAGTCTCTGATGGTAGGATGATCTAGAATAAGATGCGCAGAATTAACAGTGACTTGTCTGCATGGATTCAGAACGAGTTTACTGATAGAAGATGGAGGGACAGGCTGGAGTTCTGTGATCTGGGATCTGTATCTGTGATGTATCTAAATTACTTGAATGTAAACGTAGATGGGTTGGTTGGAAAGTTTGGAGTAACCCCCAGATTGCTGGGGTCACAGACTGTGAGGAAGGCTGTCAAAGTATATGTGGGATATAGATCAGCTACAGAAATGGCAGATGGAGTTTAATCTGAGCAAGTGCGAGGTGTTGCACTTTGGGAGGTCAAATGGAAGTGGAAAATATGTAATTAGTGGCAAGACCCTTATCAGCATTGATGTTCAGAGAGATCTTGGGGTCCAAGTTCACAACACCCCGAAAGTGGCAGCATAAGTACATAGAACGTGAAGAAGGCATTGCGATATGCTTGCCTTCTTTGGTTGGGGCACTGAGTACAACTTCAACATAGATTAAGCGGTCGGGGAATTTTCACATCCCCACTGCTTCCACACATGAAGCAGCAGAGATTTGGGGGCCGCTGTTGCAGTTTAACTGCTGTATTATATTTTACAGGTAGTACAGAGTGGAGGAAGCAGGAGTTTAAGATGGCAGACAAGGACATATAGCTGCCTGGCCTGGATGGGTTGCAGTCAGAGGCATCAAGATACTTGACAAGATTCCCTCGGTGTTTCCCTCCAGTGATGGAACCTTTCCACGTATCTTGATAAGTCCGTCTGCAACCCATCCAGGCCTTTTCCTGCAAAAAAAAGAAAAAAGCTCTGGGATATCAGGGAGGACACGGACCTGTTTCTTGAAGCTTTTAAGTAGAACTCCAAAAATCCACAATTTTAAAAGGCTCAGAAAATCTACCGGTTTGACTAAGTTCTGATCATGCCGAATTTATGTTTTATCGTGTGTGGTTGATTCAGGTAAATCCTGATCAAAAGCAGTCAACGGAATGTCAGACTCGCCCATCTTTAAAGGTAAAGATCAACATAATTCCATGGCGAACTGAAATAAAAAGAGAAAACACTGGAGAAAACACAGCAGATCCAGCTGCATGTGTTGGAAGAGAAATAGAACCCACATTTCAAGTCAAAGACCCGTGGTCAGAAGTGGGAATGGGACAAAAGGACCTCTGAGCTGTGGGGAGGGTGGAGCTGTCTTGGACAGAGGAGGGAGAGGGGAGAAGAATGAGCAGCAAACAAGGTTAACCGGTCAAAGGGTGGATGGTCACAGTTGGAGAGCGGCAACACATACAAAAGAACGTAGTAGTTGCCAGAAGCAGAGCAGGAAGACATATGCAGCTGGTCAGCCAGGTTTCACCCTCCTCTCCCACAAAAGAAAAATGGGAATATCCAGGATCAAGCAGCATGGTTAGTTGAGACCATCCATTACAAACTCTCCTCCCCAAATCAATGCTTTGTGCCTGCGGTGTACATCTATAACAAGCACTACCACAATACAAGGCTTCAACTGAAACTCCCAGGTCATAGTCATACAATCACACAAAGAAACACGCCCTTCAGCCCAACTTATCCATGCTACCAAGATGCCATCCAAGCAGGTCCCATTTGCCCATTATTGACCCATCTAACCATTCCTATCCATGTACCTTCCCAGATATATTTTCAATGTTATTGTACCTGCATCAACCACTTCCCCTAGTTCGTTCCATGTACGTACCACCATCTGAGTGGGGAAAAAAGGCCCCTTGGGTTCCTATCTTTTCCCTCTAAAGTTAGACTCATGCCCTCGAGTTCACAATTTGCTCTTACAGACTCCCCTGCAACATCTCCCAAGCCACGATCTATACCACCACGGAGGATTGGATTGTAGGCAGACAGTCATCTCACCACCTCCAAATCACGCAAAATCCCAACCCAGAAACATCACCAAACCTGCAAAGATCAGGATCCAAGTAACAAAACTCAAGCCAAGGTCTGGTACGGAGGACTATGGCTCATGGTCGCTTGCTGCCAGGGCAACTGAAGATTGGCAAGAAACACCAACTTGGTCAGAGGTGATCACATCTCGCAGGTGAATAATAAAACTACTGAGCTTTGCCACCCAGGATCAGGATGTTCATAAAGCCAATTCCACCTGTTCATTCCACTGTGGTCCACAAAGGTGTGAACAGCTCAGTTGATTGTGGCCACTGTACATCTGCTGATTTTTATACCTGTAATCGGGGTTCAGGTTCCCTACCTGTGGCACAAGTTAGGATCGGTAGCAGTGATGGATATGACAGTAGGCGGGTTTACAACTCCAAGTGAAATATTGCTAATGACACAACACTTCATGGACCCCCCCCCCCCAAAACTAGTATTATTCTGAATCTTTGGTGTGTGGAAGAGCACAACAAAAATGGTAATTGTTCCCAATAAGGGTGCCATAATTAGTGAGATTCATTATGATTTTTCTGTGTTGTCTCAGACTGCCATCGATATCCTAAAGATTTTAGCTAGGACTAATGCTACCAAGTTGCTCAATGGTGGGAACTGAAGTCCCTCAACCAGAGGAGATTGTTCACTTGCTACTCTTTTCGCTTTCTCCTGGTATTGCTCAACATGCAAGAGCCCTTACTCATCAGATAAGGCAAAGCACCAGATTTCATATCCCATGCCTGATACTATAGGGTCTGAATCAACAACCAAGGCCCACTGCCCCGTGAACATAGCCCAAAGTACCAACATCTCTGGGCCCAATGGAGGAGTCTGGGAGGTTGGATGATGTTACAATAAAGAACAATAAAGTCTGTTGCTCAACCAACCCATGTGACAGTTCTCCAGATTTTAGCACGACCCCAGCTGTTATTGAGGATGACTTCAGTGTTGACTGGCCTGTCCAAGATTAACATAGGCAAGATCGCTCTGCCACAGCTTGCAAATTCTGAAAGGGGATAACACCCATCCACCCAATGCACTGCTGCCCAAAGATACTAGAGGAACAAGATGGACCACTCCATTAAAATCACCTATACTGAAGTGCAGTACGCAAAGGAGCGTAACGCCCGCCATTTTAGTAGGCAAAACCCGCCGTTCGCCATGCCTCTCGCAGTGTAATCAGTGTTTTGGTGGAACAGTATGTGTGATGATATCATTAAAATGCAGAATATATCTCATCTATCAATTCACAGATTTTAGTTATTTTTCTTTTAAAATGTTTCTGCAAGTTTCTGCCTACTAAAATAGCACCACGACATACAACGGATTTTAGGGTCGAGTGGTCTACCTTGCTCCTCTGGTATCTTTGCTGCTGCCTTAGCCTTTCGTTTCTCCACGACTACAAAAATGGCTACTCCACTTGGGAACATTCCACTGAGAATTTTAACAGGCTGCCCAAAAATGTGTAGGAAGGAACTGCAGATGCTGGTTTAATCCGAGGATACACACAAAAAGCTGGAGTAGTCTGAAGAAGGGTCACGACCCAAAACATCACCCATTCCTTCCCTCCAGAGATGCTGCCTGTCCCGCTGAGTTACTCCAGCGTTTTGTGTCTATCTTAGTCTGTTCAAAAGCCTCGCTGACACCACCTTGCATTGCAATCCCAAAATTAGAAAACAGGACTGAAATGACTATCAAATTTTGCAGTATGTCTCTCTGATGCAAAGCTTCTTTCTCCTCCAGAACCCTATTATCAGATAACCGAGCACACCTTCGGCTCAGGGAGGGCATAACTGCACATGGTCAGGGCAGAGTCCAAAGACTCTGTTTCTCTGGGTGACTCTATCCTCGATGTGGATGAAGTCATACTCCACAACAAAGTCCTCACCGAGTGCGACAGAAATAGACTCTTAGTCACACTCGAAGCACACTGTGACCGTGCTGGCCAATGTTACATCTCTGGTCCAGGGCGATCCAAGCACAGCAGTCAGGCCCAGCCGTGCAATGATTAAAACCGCAAAGCTCGCCACAGTCAAGATCAGCCGAGTCATTGCCCTTCAGACAAAGAAATTAGAAAGTCCAACAATAAAAGGCAGCTAGCTACCCTTAACGCCATTATGGCTAGCCTAAATCTCGAGTTAGAAGACAGAATAGTTAAGTTAGTAAAGAAAATATTAGAATGACAAAAAAAAAGCTAACTACCAGATTAAAATTTAAATTAAGTTCCAGAAATAGCCAAGTTAATTGTTTACTATCAATAAATTAAAAGCTAAATCCAATTTAATGCAGAACAAGAAAATGAGGTTAGTTGAAGAGACAGTGAGGTGAAGGACCATCACCAACGGGTTGGATACGTGTGATGGACCATTTGATTTAATCCCACTTATTTTATTATGCATGAATTGCTTGCAGTTATTTCTTAAACACTTAATTGACATAAAAGTGCAGACAGTATTTTGAGATTGCCAAAAAAGGTGGACAAGAAAAATACTGCAGACTGTCACGTGTGCAAGCGGTATTAACGCCTTAATTTGGTCTTTGCTGGAAATACTCTGACACGAGGAATTATTGGGTCCATTATCAATGCAAAGCTCAGACACAGAAAGGTGTCCATGGCAGAATAATCAGTACTTAGCGAAAAGCCTGGCAGAGAAAACTGGGTCATCAAACTCAATACTTGAATACATGCAGAAAAACAGTATGATAATCGGAAGGCATAGTGAAGTCGGGACCTTCCCAAAGGAGGAAGTACAGCCAGGAAGATTGGTGTTGGATGGCCTCTATAATTAGGTGCAGATAATTTTCTTTGCTATCAGGTGTTGGTATGGAAAGTTTTAAAGTCGGGAAAAGGAGCAACTAGCTCCAGCTGTAATGCTCCATGTCAGTAATCTTTTCGAGGGGATGTTGGAAGCAGAATTAAAGAACAGGTTCTTGTGACGACTACCAAAACCGTGGGCAAGCTAGCACTGGAACAAGAACTTTGGTTGAGTCAATGGGCTGCTGTTATAGTTCTGGAAGGAGGAGCTCTGATTTATGGGATCTTTCGCATGTAGAAGACAGGCAGCACCAACCCAAAATTATGAACAAGACTAATGTTTAAAGCCAAAGACTGAATGGTTCATTTCTCATTTAATTTTCACGGCCTGGACAAGGCAAGAATGCTCAAGGCAAGGCAACAGCCCAAGAAAAGGTCGCAATGAGCCACCTTCTTGAACTGCTGCAATCCCTCTGGGGTAGAGGCTCCCATTGCTGGCGGGGAGAGAGTTCCAGGATTTACACCCAGTAACAGCGAAGGACAGGCAAATATATATTTCCAGGTCAGGTTTATGTGCAACTTAGGAGGGGAATTCATGTGTTCCCATGGGCCTGTTGCCCTTATCCTTCTTGATGGTAAACATCTCAATTTAAGTTATATAATCATGTAGACAAATAACAAGGCAAGCAGCAAACAGTTCATGGGAGATTTAATTTCCCACCCAAATGAACTGTCAGGGGCAAGTGAAAGCGAAAGAGTGAAGGCGGTGCAGTGGTAGAGTTGCTGCCTTACAGTGCCAAAGACCCGCGTTTGATCCAGACCAAGGGAGCTGTCTGTACAAAGTTTGTACGTGACCGGGTGGGGGTTCTCCAGGTGTTCTAATTTCCTCCCACACCCCAAAGACACACAGATTTGTAGGTTAATTGGCTTTGGTAAAATTGTAAATTGTCCCCGGTGCTAGTGTGCACGGTTACCGGCAGTCGGCATGGACTCGGTGGGCCGAAGGGCCTGTTTCCGCGCTGTATCTATAAACTCTAAAGAGTTGTCAAAAAGACAACACCAATTTTGATCCTTCTACAAGATTGCAAAGGGAAATAAGTGCAGTTGGGTCTTGTGCTGGCCAGCAGATTAGAACACTGGGGTAATGGCAACATTTCTTTGTTTCTGGGTCGTGTCTCCGTTCCCGCTGCGGCCTACCATCAGCCATGCACCTGGAGCTGGCGGCCTCCAGCTGGGACCACCTGGGCTCTGGTTCACAGAGCCCGCGGACCGGACTCACCATCTGCGAAGCTGGCTGCCTTCATACGCTGCGGGAGTGGCTGCCACTCGTCTCCGTAGGCTACTCCGGCCGCGGGCCGCGTGGACGTCGGAAGCTCGCAGGCCCCTGGGTGGGGGCCAACATCGGGAGCTCCGGCAGCGGCAGCGTCTTCGCTCGCCCCGAATCGTGGGGCTTGGGTCGGCCCGCCGTGGACCTTTCACCGTGCGGCACGGTGCTTCAATGTCGGGAGCCCCGACCGCCCCGAAGTGGCACGTTCAACAGCATGACCGTGGGAGAAGACGGCAGGGGAAAAGAAAATATATTCTGGCCTTCCATCACAGTGAGGAGGTGACTGGAGGAGACTCACTGTGATGGATGTTTCTTTTGTTTGGTGTTGGTTTATGATTGTATGTGTTATTGCATATTTTTATTGGTCTTATTGTTGGACTGCGGGTAATTTTTCATTTCACTGCACATTTATGTGTATGTGACAAATAAATTGACTACTACTACTACACTAGCACTTCACTTGGTGATAATCCTAGAGTGTCGATTCCATACAGCACGCTTGATGCCCCAATCTGAACACACACAGGAACATAACCCACACTCCTTTTAAAAAAAGCCTTTTTCAGATCTGTGCACTTGCAAGTACTGGGAACTTGACATGAACCCCTATCCATTCTCCTCGCTGCTCTACAGGAACCAGATGTGAAACTGTACCTTCTCACATTATTAAGCGTTGACAGATCTCTCATACCCTGTGGTCATAGAATCATTCATAGCAGGGAAACAGCCCTTCAGCCTAACTCGCCCAAGCCGATCAAGAAGCTCATCTAAGCTAGTCCCACTTGCCTGCATTTGGCCCGTATCATTCCAAAAATTTCATATCCATGCACTGACCGAATGTCTTCTTAATGTGGATTTGCTCCCCTCGACCAATTTCTCTGGCAACTCCCTTCATATACTCATCACCCTCTGAAAAAGTTGTCTTCAAGTTGCTAATGAATCTCTCCCCCTCTCACCTTAAACCTCTCATGTTTCTTGACCCCCAAAAATCTGGATAGGCGACTACGTGCATGCACCCTATCTATTCCGTTCAATATTTTATACACTTATAAGATCACTCTTCAAACACATACACTCCAAGGAATAAAGTCCCAGCCTGCCCAACCTCTCCCTATAACATCATCTATTTTTTTCTGCACTCTTTCCAGTTCAACGGCATCTTTCCTACAGCAGGATGACTAAAATCGAACACATTATTAAAGTGTGGCTCACCAACGTCTTGTACAACTGCAACGTAACATCTCAACTTCTGAACCCATTGCCCTTACTGAAGTGTGCTGTCTTCACCAGACTGGTCTCTCTCATCATCTCCTGCTGGACTTGAGAGAAGCTGCTGATGGCCTGAGCACTTTCCAACCGAGAAATCTGTGGGCTGGAGAGAGCTGGGCAGCCAAAGAGAAGCGGACAGTGGCTTCTGTCACATCCAGCAGGCGGTGATGAGGGGGACTGTCGGACCCCGGTGGTTTACCCTCCCTCACCTGGAGCAGGTGCTGCCAGACCCCAGCAATGACTGCACTCACTGTGCCGGTCGGTCGGTGTACAGCCCTGAATCTGACAGCTCAGTGACACAGTGCACGCCCCAGGTCCCACTCCCCACACAGGCAGCATCGGCATGCCAAGCCGAGGGCTAATATCTCACCAGCTGGGAGCAGGCATTTTGTACCAGGTTCCCAGCAAACCAATGCCACCAGTAACTTTGCCCTTTACTGTCCAGAACCCTTTTGAGGAACTGTCTACCACAATAGATAGCGCAGCCTCAATCGCAAAATATATTTAAGGGGACACATGATCTGTCAACATAAAAGGCATCAGGTGTACAAGGAGAGGGCAAGAACATGGCATTGGGAGAAAGGATCGGTGATAAAGCATCAGCCTCAAAGAGAGGGTTCTCCTCCTACTCTGACCGATGCTGTAATATGTTGAAACGTTATGCATTAATGACATTTTTCATCCTTTAAGTTAAGATATGATAGGTCTGAGAACAACAGAGGAATCAACAGTGGTGGAGATCATCGATTGAGTTCAGACCAAGAGGTTTTTTTTTCAGTAAGAGGAAAGCATCCCTAACGGCCCATGAGAAGTCGATGGGGAGCAGCATTCTTGAATGCTTCCCTGCTGGTTAATGTGGTCCAGTGTTTAGACTTTAGAGATAGTGTGGAAACAGGCTCTTCGTCCCATTGAGTCCGCACCAACCAACAATCAACCCGTACACTACACAATAGGGCCAATTTACAATTTTACCGAAGTCAATTAACCAGCAAACCTGTACGTCCTACGACTGTGGGAGGAAACCGGAGAAAACCCACACGGTCACAGGGAGAACGTACAAACTCCGTACAGACAGCACCTGTAGCCAGGATGGAACCCGGGTCTGTGGCACTGTGAGGCAGCAACTCTACCGCTGTGCCGTCCAGTGCTGTTGTAGTAGAAGATCTAATCAGAGGAGCCATAAACCTTATTGAATGGGGCAGCAGTAAGCACAAGGCCAGTTTGATTGTTGGTTGGCGCGGACTCAATGGGCCGAAGAGCCTGTTTCCACACCGTATCTCTAAAGTCTAAAGCACTGGACCAAGGCCAAATGGCCTACTCCCATTCACATTGTAAGGATGCATCAATAGGGTGAGATGAGGCACGAGTGGGGGGGGGGGAATGCAAGTGGAGCAACAATCAACACAGACCAAATCGGTTAAATGTTCTTTCTACCCTACAACTGCATCACAACTCAAACTGACCTCCCACCTCAACATACTGAGAGACAATTGGAGGAAGGAGGGACCCCATGTTACTGAAAGCGACTCAAGGACTTGGTAATGATCTGCATGGACCAATGTAGCACTGCCCACAAGCAAGCTGAAGGCACTGCATTCCTCCTGCTGCCACGGCAAGTGCTGAAGAGAGAAATGCTCAAACAAAATGGTTTATAATGCTGATACTGATAGAACTTTGATTTTAAAAAACGTACACCAATTCAAACCTTTCTTCCCCCCCCCCCCCCCCCCCACCTCATAGGCAGCATACAGAGAGTTTGCTTTCACAAGAAGGAAACTATTTTGCAAACAGCACACAGAGAAAAGACCATCTTGTTTTCATGCACAGAGAGATCACAGTAAGCACCACTTGTCCAGAACAGTGGATGTGGAATAGTGGATGTGGCCTGCCATGGAAGGAATGAACAACCCAAAACAACTACAGACATTTTATTTCTGCTGGGGAGTGAAAATGAGGAAACAGGCTTTCCAGGGCAGACACTCCAATTAGATATTTTTCATTCAGAAGAAAACATTTGGGGATTTTGTATCCAAGAAATTGGAGACAAACCACGCATATTTAAATTAGTTTAAATATACATCAGGGAAACAGGTCCTTCGGCACACTGAGTCCACACCGACCACCAATCATCCATTCACACTAGTTCTATGTTATCCCACTTTCAAATCCATTCCCGACACGCTCAGGGCAATTTTACAGAAGCCAATTGATCTATAAACCTGCACGTTTTTGGAATGTGGGAGGAAACTGGAACACCTGGAAGTAACCCACGTGGTCACAGGGAGAACGTGCAAACTGCACACAGACAGCACAGCACCCGAGGTCAGGATCAAACCCGTGTCTCTGGTGCTGTGAGGCAGCAGCTTCACCAGCTGCCACTGTACTGCCCAGATTGAAGATCGAGTTTAAAATAGATCATGCTGTCGATACTCAACAAGTCAAGCAGCATTTGTAATGAAAAAGAAACAGCTAATATTTCAGATCAACGATCCTTCAGCAGAATGGGGAAAGGTCATTACACACTGCTCAAAGATGGGGGACAAGAGACTGACTGACACAAGAGCTGGTAGCTGAGGGAGCATTGAGACTTGTAATTCTCATCTGAGACGCATTGAAGATGAAGAACAGGAGAGAGGGGAAAAAAGGAGAAATAAGAGTTAAGAATGACGTTGGAACTGTAGGATGCCCACTGCAGAAGCAAAAACGATGCAGATGCTGGAAATCTGAAAGGAAATCAGAATGCTGGAAACACTCAGCAGGTCAGACAACATCTGTGGAGAAACAAACAGAGTTAGAATTTCATGCTAACGACTTCTTCGAACTGGTCAGCTGTTACAAACAGGCAGGGTTGGTTATCATTAAAATTAACAAATTCTGACAATCCCGAGCCAGATTGTGCAAAGCCTGATGATAAGATGCTGCTTCAAGCTTGCTTTGGGTTTATTCCACTCCCTCCCGCTCTTCACCCACCCCAAGGGAACCGGAGAGAGGAGTTAATGTGGGATGGAAAGTGGCAGGGATAGGTCCTAGAATCTCAGGATCACCCATGGAGGTTCTTGATGGAGGTTCTTCAAAGCAGGGAGCGAGCCTATGAATGCAGCAGTTGGGAAGCAGTGCCAATGAATCATTGTATTACATTGGGCTCTCATTTAGACAACTGTCCAAAGACACCCCACCACTGGGCCATTAATGAAATATGGAGACATGACACTTCAAAGGCTGCAATCATAAGCAAAGCACAAAGTACTGGATGAACTGAGCATGTTTAGCTGCATCTGAAGGGAATGAACAGGAGGGAATGAATAGTTGACATTTCAGGTTGGGGGTCTTCATCAAATTGATTGGGGGGGGGGGGGTTGGAAGAGAGGTTGGGGCAGGACAATGCCTGGCAAATGATAGGTGGTTACAGGGAGGGGGGGGGGGGGTTGTGATTGGCAGATGATCCACATGATCCTAAGTCACAATGACCAAGATTACTCATCACACAGAATGCAAATGGGTGGGGATCCCAAAAATACACAACATGAAAAAAAGTGTCACTACTTGACAACTTTCTTTCTCCACAGTACTTTAACGATGGGGGAAAAACATAAGAACTGAAGGACTCTTTTATTTTAAATCTGAGCTGGAGCAGCATTCCAAAGCACTTCATTTGAGCATGTTCATCATCTGAAGCCTTGCTCCAAGCCCACCATTTTACTTTGAATATCCAAACACAGGATTTCCAAATGACTTGAAGCAAAATTCAAGTATATAAATCCATGCATAACAATAGCAATCAGAGACCCCAATAGTAAACACTGGAAATACCTCACCTGTCTCTACATTTCTAAAAAGGAGCAAGACAAATCTACATCTGACATTGAAAGAATCAAAAACTCAGGTTAAACATCAATTCCTGAAGATCGACCTCTCAATAATACATTGGGCTTTGGAACTCCGTATCTGAAATGGGGGCTTCAATGCACAAAACATTAGATGAACCAAGTGGAGTTTTGTGATTTTTTTAGCTGCATTGTAGTTAACTGGGTTCCCTAATGTATAGTGCGTTTTTAAAGATCTAAAATTTCACTCAAAAGTTGACTGCAACGATCCGTATGGTGAACAAATCCCCCTTGGGACCTCACACCTCTTTGCTTCCAGACTGGATCTCAGGACCAACCGTGGGCTACACGAATTAAACCTGTGACCTTGCAAACTGCATTAAAAAGCAAATAACGCCTCAATTTGTAATTATGATTTTTCCAAAGAAAAACTTAAAATCCAGCACCCGATCATCTACCCGCTTTGTGAAAGTTTCATTTAAATAAAATGAAATGCGCAAATTTGAATCAAATTAAAGTCAGTTGCTTTTTCGCAGTAATTCTCCGCCCGTGTTAATTTGTATGGAAACTGTTTCCTGCACTAAACAGTTTGCATGAGTCACTTGGCTATTGGAGGGGAGGGGAGGGGAAGGGGGGGGAGAGAGAGAAGAGAGGGCGGCCGGCGGAGTAACCCGCTTGCCCTGCGAGGAAAGTCTGTGACGGGCTGCGTACCTGGAGTGAAGGCTGGAGCGGTGTCCCGGAGCCGAAGCTGCACTGCCGTCTGTCCGCCCGCGTCCGCGTCCACGCCCGGGCGCCGCTCGCTCGTCCGCGCGACTCCACCCGGCTCCCCGTCACGCGGCCGCGCGCGCATTCGTCACTTTTTTTTCCGCTTCCTGCCAGCGCCGCGGCGCCGGATAAGAGCGCCTCTGCCATTGGCCCGCCGCGCACACGCACGCAGCCGACTCCTGGCGATCGGCGGGCCGCCGCCGGCCAATCGGCGCGCTCCTTCCATGCTGCAGCCGGAGAGACGCTCCAATCAGCGGCGCGGAGGGATGCGGGGGTCGCCATGGAAACTTCTCCCCCCCTCCTCCCTCCGCCTGGAAAGTTCGTTGGAGGCGGCGATGACGACGAAGACCAAGTTCGACGGCTGTTCGCTCGGCGCTAGTCGCGACGCCTCACGCTATGGACACAACTCTGCTTCCTCCGGCGGCGACGGCCGAGCCATTATATATACAGTACACATATATATATATATATGGTGAGGGCGCCCTTACTTCACTGCTTCTCCGCTCCACTTCACTGATAATTGCTTTGAGCTTCCTCCATGAGAAAAGTTGCCCGGGTATTCCCCAAATTGTTCACATTTCCTTCACCCTTCCTTCACCTCACATTTTCACTGCCCTTCTCAACGTCTCATTTTTTCAAAAAGGACGTTAATTACTTTGTGCCCGCATGCATCTTTTCCACCATGGGTCCTCTAACTGCCTTGATCCCCTCCAAGGTTTGGTCAAGGAGGTCGGATTCCAGCCAATGAATGTTTCATATCCGAGTGCGCTCCCCAAAAGTAACAGTCAACGCAAAACCGACGCCAGGTTTATTGAGCATGACGCGCTCGCCGGCTTTATTCCCACGATGAGTAGCGACATCGGTGGGGACCGTAAAGGCCAAACGAGCCGCAGCGGGAGCTGGTTTGGCTCAAGTTTCTGTCGGGAACAGGTCCACCAAATTCAGAGGGGCAGTGGCGTACCCATCCCTCTTTGACAGGTGCGGAATTTGGCCA
The DNA here is from genome assembly GCF_053455715.1 of Rhinoraja longicauda. Lineage (NCBI taxonomy): Eukaryota > Metazoa > Chordata > Chondrichthyes > Rajiformes > Arhynchobatidae > Rhinoraja > Rhinoraja longicauda. The sequence continues at coordinate 13,696,356 of NC_135977.1, forward strand.
TCGTGCTTTTCAATCCTGTTCAGCAATTCCTCAAACTCGTCTTAACTTGTCCGCATTTCCCTGCCCTCTCACCACCCCCAGAAGTGTATGGAGGAGTCAAATTGTGATGTCACACCATGTGCAATGTGACTTGACAACAATGCTGGTTAATAGGTCCTTGATGGTCTTGCCAAAACTGTGTAAATTATTCACGGTGAACCCAGCTTTTAGCAATCGAAAGAGCCATGTACCAGGTTCTGTATCTTTTCACACCTCTAGATTCCCTCTCCCCTGACTCTCAGTCTAAAGAAGGATCTCAACCCGAAACATCACCTATTCATTTTCTCCAGAGATGCTGCCTGACCCGCTGAGTTACTCCAGCATTTTGTGTCTTTCTCCCATGTCTACGTAGTTTTAGGGGTGTGTCAGATACTGAGGGATGTTTAAGAAACATTTGAAGTTTAGTGGTTAATATAATTGCTGAGCAGAAGAACAGGAGGTGTAGCTGGTAGAGCAGCAGTTTCACAGTGCCAAGACCCGAGTTTGATCCTGACCATGGGCGCCATCTGTATATGTATGAAAGGTGTGGGTTTCCTCTAGGTGCTTCCATTTCCTAGCACATCACAAAGATGTGCGGGTTTGTAGGTTAATTGGCCTCTCAAAATTGCCCTGTGGGTGTAAGGAGTGGATGAGAAAGTGGGATAACATGGATCTAGTGTAAACGGGTGATCAATAGTTGGCATGGGCTGGGTGGGCCAAAGGACCTGTTTCCAAGCTGTATCTTTAAACCAAGTTTAATGGATTGTATCAAAGCTCACAAATGGTTGTGAATGTTCTTGGCCTGCGAATCAGCTGGGAAGAGGATACTTCCAAGAATGCCCCCACCCTCATGGACAGCAGAGGCGAATCTAACGGCAAGTCTGAAGTAGCCAACCATGTTCAGCCAGAGGTTCTAAGTGAATGAAACTTCACGGGAAATGAATGAAAAAGGAGGCCATTTGGCCCACTATGTCTATACTCGTTAAAGAAGAATTCCTCAGCCTAATCCCATCTTCCTGCATTAGGCCCATAGTTTTGCAGGTCACCACTCTTCAAGTACACATCCAAGTACTGTTTAAATGTAGGCAATTCTTGTAGGCACTGCCTCTTCCACCACTTCAGACAGTGAGTTCCAGATCACATCCTCTGGCTGAAATATTTTCTCAGCTTCTCCACATTAATCCTATTAATTTCTTTAAATCTCCACTATCTGCTTTTTGACCACACTGCTAAGGGAAATTGACTATTTCTATCAATGTCCTCCGTAATTTTATACCCTCCAGTTGTTTCTCCCATTAACTAGAAGACACAATGGCCAATATTGAGGTCACAAAGTGTACATTGAGCGATAATGAGGCAAAATTTCACTGCTCAGGGAACAGGAGCTTTCCAGGGAGTATCCATAAATATGACAGATTGGCTCCCAGCTGGGAAAAGATGGCTACACAATGAAATAGAACATGGTTTTCTTTAATTATTGAAGGCTTTTTCCAACCCATACAATTGTTGACCTTCTTAGCCTTCTCCCTTGCAAACATTAATATTCCTGGGGTCCAGTAATAATTATACAATACTACAAATACTTTCAAATTATTGACCACTCCTGGGACTCTTACAGTTAATGACACAAGTTTGGGACATTCTCCTACCTACACATTCTTGGGACCTCCTTCTTATACATGGAAAAATGCAAGTTTGTCCAGTTTGATAGAAAAAAGTAGAAAGGCAGAATATTTTTTAATGTTGAGTGGTTGTCAATGTTGGTGTTCAGAGGGATTTGGGAATCCTTGTACATCACTAGAAAAATACACAGCAAGTTCAGCAAGTAATTAGAAAGGCAGAACATGCATTGGCTTTAATTATGAGAAGTTGACACTTTGCACCAATTGTATAAAGCTCGGGTGAGACCACATCAAGTTCCTAGATGTAAATATCACTAACAATTTAACCTGGTCCAACCATATTGACACTACAGGCAAGAAACCACATCAGAAGTCTAAGGAGATCCAGCATGTCTCAAGCAACCTATACCAACTACTGCACATGCACTGTAGAAAGCATACTGCTGAATTGTATCACAGTTTTGTTTGGAAACGGCTTTGCCCAAGTGCGCAAGAAATTACAGAGCATTGTGGATGTAGCCCAGTCCATCACACAGACCAGACCCTCCACCATTGATTTCATTCACAACGCTGCCTTGGGAAAACAGCCAGTCCAGCATTTTGTGAATAAATACCTTCGATTTGTACCAGCATCTGCAGTTATTTTCTTATACTATATAATCAATTACCTTTTCCTCCCTAGTCATTCCTTCTTCTCCATGCTCCCATTGGGCAAAATACAGAAAAGCTTGAAAGCATGTACCACCATACTCAGCACCATCTTCTTCCTGAAAGCCTTCAGTCTGAAGAAGGTCTCGACCTGAAATGTCACCCATTTCTTCTTACCAGAGATGCTGCTTGTCCCGCTGAGTTACTCCAGTATTTTGTGTCTACCTACCATCATCTTCCCCTCTGTTATCAGGTTTCTGATTGATCCTTCCAGAAGCTCGGGTACAGTCCTGATTTCCCAACCTGCCTTATTGGACTCTTTTTCTGCAATTGTTACACTGCAGTGCTGAGAAACTATATTCTGCATCGTAATATTTTTATCTTTGCTCTACCAGTTGTACTCGTGTATGGCTTCATTATAGTCATGTGTAGTATTATCTGATTTGATTGGATAGCATGCAAACAAAAGCTTTTCACTGTATCTCAGTACACATAACAAAAATAAGCCAATACCAATAAACAACTGGAGTATTGTGTGCAGATCTGGCCTTACTGCCTAAGAAGGATATACAGTACTTGGAAAGGAGATAATGCTGCAAATGTTCATCAGATTGATTCCTGTATTGACAGATTTCAAGTATTTATTTGTCATAGCACCAGTAATGAACCGGAACAATGCCATTTTTACTTGCTGCAGCTTTACAGACACATTAGACCCAACAACAATAAATAAAATAAATACATGATAAACTATCAGTTATTCTAAGCAAAGTAAACCGTGATAGTACAGAAACCTATTACATCATGCCCAGATGGAACACAATGTTCTAAATGGGACCTCACTAACGTCTTATATGAGACTTTGATCTCCCAGAGAACACTGTGGCTCTTGAACTTTTTTATCACTTTCTCCAGATGTGAAATGCTGTAAAACTATATACTGCACTATGGCTATTATTCTCTTTGCACTGCCTGTTGTACTTTTGCATGACTTACTGTACTCGTGTATAGTATGATTTGAATGGAAAGCATGCAAAACAATGTTTTTGACAATATCTTAGTATACATGACAATAATAAACCAATACCATCTAGAAAGGATGCAGAGTGATCCCGAGGAATATCACAAGAATACACACAGGGTAGAGGTCAGTGGCATACCGTACAAGGGAAGAAGTCACTCTGTTATGCAATATATCCGAGTTTGGGAGCTAGTGCAGACACATGGAAGAAAGGGTGACCAATTTCTTGGTATAGGAGAACATAAAAACATCCACCCCAGTTATGACTATTGAAACAAATTCAATACCTAAGGAAAATATAAACATTACTAGAAATACCCAACAAGTCAAGCAGTATCTCTGGAGAAAAACAATGTTAGCTTCTATCTCCGAAGATGCCACCTGACCCGCTGAACATCTCCAGCACATTCTGCTTTTATTTTAGATTTCCACCCTCTGCCGTATTTTGCTTTTGGATAACTGTCCAAGGGAGTTTGATATTTAAGACATACCAACAAGTGCCTGCTTCACATGCAAGAAATGGATCAGTTTAATTTTCAGATTCATCAATGTACCTGTAGATGATTGCAGTGCAGAGTTTGACAGCATTTTTGGTCCAAGATAATGACATTGGTCAAATGATCCATTGAGAAGTTTGCGATGTGTTTGGGTCTTTGCTGGAACGTTATTCCACCATAAGATCACAGCTTAGCTGCTCTTCGTGAACCGTGGCTCTGCTCTTGGCTGTGTCAGATTACTGCAGCAACTTTATCAAAGCAGCCAGCTGTTTATCTATCGCCGGTATACTGTTGTGAGAAACTTCAAGGGAATTGCATCACCAGACCTTCCAGTGACAGGTAACAGTCCACAACTTGTGTCAATATTTATCAAGACATAGGGATTAAAAATAGGGATTATAAATATGATGTTATCACTTTTCTACACGGAGTCGAATTTGATTGCTAGACCTCTTATTTAGTTCAGTTTAGAGATACTATGCGGAAACAATCCCTTCAACCCACCGAGTCTGCGCCAGCCAGCAATCCCCATACACTAATACTATCTATCCTACATGCAAGGAACAAGTTGGTGGTGATATTTATTCCTAAGACCGAAGCTTTCGACCATTTCTGTTTTGGCGCTATCAATGTGTGTGTGTACTGCTTTGCTTTCTGAAGTCAATCACAATCTCCTTTGTCTTCTGACATTGAGGGAGAGGTTGTTGTTTTGGCACCAGGTTACGAGATTCTTGGCTCAACTGTTGGGGCTTCCTTAATTAGTATGACCAAGAAGGGGGTCACTGACCCAGCAGATCCTTACTAGTTCCTAGGAGAGGAATCCTATTCGTCAAATTATCCCCTCCTACTTCTCTGCACATCTGAAACCTGTTCCCTCCCACATACTCATCAAATCCTCGCCTGGGGTTTTTCTTCATTCGCCAGCACCAGGAGGTAACGCACATTAACCAGGGCCAACTAGCTTTCTGGTAAAATGCATTCTGTATGAGCATGCAACTTAGGAGCAGGAGGAGGCCTGCTCTCCCATTTAAACTCTCAATGGGTGACCTGACTGTATTCTCAGTCCCACATTCCCACCTATCCCCTGTGACCTTACAACCCCTTGCTTGTCAAGAATCTATTACACTCTCTCCTAAATATATTCAACAGCTCTACTTCCACCTCATTTTGAGATACGGTATCCCACAATGCTCACAACCTTTGGAGAGAAAATATTTGCCTCATCTCTGTATTAAAATGATGTATTTTCAAGGCCCATATGTGCTTAATTAACCTTGGGATGGGCAGGGAATGCTCTAAATGTGTACTAGCTTTGTCATAGTCAGACAACTGGCCTATGCCCATTTAGACTAATCCTACAATAATCTCTTCTTTATTCTCCCTGCACTCCCATCAACTCCCCACAGATTCTCTCACTTATTTACACCCTTGGGGCAATTCACAGCAGCCAAACGATCTGCGCGTTTTTAGGATGTGGGAGGAAATCGGAGAATCTGGGCAAACCCCACTGTCACAAGGAGAAGTTGCAAATTTCCCACAGAGAGAGCCTCAGGTCAGGATCGAACTTGGGTCTCTGGAGCGGTGAGGCAGAGGGTCCATTGTGACTGCAGCATCCGTAGCATTTCCCACAAATGCACAGAACTTAACAATGGTGAGGCTTTTGAACATTTGGCTTTGACACATCTGTAACAAAATCTTGAGATAAAACTAACTTGAGAGGTGTTATCTGTGTTTCCCATGAGATAATGTCTTCTTCTATCGATAAGAGGGTAATGAGAGGAATGAGTCAGGGTCAATAAAAGTGAGGCAAAGCATTCTGAAATTAAAAAATAGCAGTAATTCTAATTTCAATAGAACTAAGCTTGGTTCAGAGGGGGTCAATGCGAGTGGGAAGGGGATGAGAGAACGGGGAAGAGGGGAGCGGAAGGGATAAGGGGGGAAGGGAAGAAGATTGATAGAAAGCAGGGAGCGGGGGAGACTCTGAAAAGGGAGTGAAGGGAATGAGAAAGGGGAAGGATGGGGAGAAGGAGTGGTCCTGATGAGATTAGGGAGGAAGGGGGGAAGGAGCTGGTGATGGAGAGTGTAGAGAGAGAGGACGGGGAAGTGAAGGAGAGGCTAGAGAGAAGGCAGGTGAAAGGTGAGGAAGAGAGAGTTTCAGAGAAAAGCAACAACAAAACACTGAAAATGAAGAAGCAGCATTAAAGTTTCAGGTCGAGGACTTTCCATCAGAAATGGAAATGGTTAGAAAATTAACATAACTTAAGCAAGGACAGAGACGGGGAAGGTGGTAGAGGAGGAAAGAACAAAGGGACAAGGTGGCAATCGGGGGAAATTAAATGACAGAAGGGTTGATGGTGCAGAATGAAAGAGGATGGTAACGGGATAAGTAATGAAACAAAAGCTGAGACAAGGAGCGATGTAAATGAGAGGATAACAGCTCCCAGCGGCTGCTCCTGGGTGAGTGCAACGCTGAGCCTGATTTGCAACTATTTCCTGAAAATGAGTTTACGATGAGCTTCATTTGAATAGTGTGGGAAAGCAGGGGTGGAGAGATTAGAATGGAGAACTACAGAGATTACTGCCAGGTATATCATTGAGATAGCTGTTGAGATAAAGCTCACAGAGTAAACAGTATATATCTAGTAATTATAAATATGACAATAAATACAATGATGAGTACAAAACAGCAGAATGGTGTATGTTTGTGCAAGAAAGGTCTGCAGCTAAGTTTTAATAATAAGTATATGAACTAAATACCTCAGCAACGTCTATGAAACCACTACCAAATCCTTTCAATATCTTTTGGCCTCCACTAACATATTATTCAGAATTATTTTTACTGATGTTTAGTATCGGCGAAAGCCAATAATTTAGCCAGGATTTTAATAATACAGAGCCAATAGTGATAGGCCTCCAACTATCAAAGTTTATCAACCTAGCTGGGCTATCTCACTTTCGAATAAGGACGGTACAGCAGTTCTTAACACTTATTCACGCTGCTGTACTTTATCCAGAAGGAAGAGGGGTGTTTCAAAATGTCTATTTTAACAATCTCATTTTAGCCAGGTAGTCTCGGCTGGGTGTGACATTCTTTTCATGATGGCTTAAGGTCAATGAAGCCACAACCGGCAGCTTCCTCAGCCGCACCTGATAAAACCATCCCAGGCCCACACACCTTTCTCAGCCATGCCTGCCGATGCCACCACCACCACTTGTATTGCTGTATTGAGAACGTGGAGGGCAGGTAAGGCTTTGGTATAATGTTTCAACTGAAAAAGAGCACATCTGTCAGTGCAGTTCTTGCTCGACCTAAATTTCATTGCTGGGTTTCTACACATGAAATGCCATATATTACACTCGGTTACAGTGGACAATCGTCAATAACGGTCACCGGCACCCCCATGGTCCGTTATAATGAGGGTTTACTGTGTATACACAGTGAATGGTAAAACTAGGAAGTACTGAGGCACAGAGGAAACTTTGTGGTCATATCCAAGGATTACTGGTGGATAAGGTGTTGAAGAAGTGATATGGGAGGCGTGCCTTTATTAGCTGGGGAATAGAATATACAAGCAAGGTGATTATGGTACATTCAAGAGCAGATTCTACAGATTGGCCCCATTATTTAAAGAGGGAAAGACTAAATGGGAACTTTAAGATTAATTAGCCCGACATCAGCAGCTGTGAATGCTTGAAGCTATTATCACAGAAGTGATAACAAGGCACTGGGACAATAACAAGTTGGGCTGATTCAACATGGAAGCAAAATAATATTCGACAAACATGTAATAATTTTTTGAGATTGTAACTGAGAATAAATAAAGAAGAGCCAGTAGATGTGGTATTTTTGGATTTATAAGGTTCCACATGGAAGGTTGATTAAGAAGGTTAAATCGTTGGGTATTAATAGTGAGGTTGCAAGATGGATTCAACAATGGCTGAATGGGAGATACCAGAGGGTAACGGTTGACAATTGTATGTCAGGTTGGAGGCCAGTGTCTAGTGGAGTGCCCCAAGGATCTGTGTTGGGTCCACTGTTGTTTGTCATTTACATTAATGATCTGGATGATGGTGTGGCAAATTGGATTAGTAAATATGCAGATGATACTAAGATAGGTGGAGTAGTTGATAGTGAGGTAGATTTTCAAAGTCTACAGAGAGACTTGGGCCTTTTGGAAGGGTGGGCTGAAAGATGGCAGATGGAGTTTAATGCTGATAAGTGTGAGGTGCTGCATTTTGGTAGGACAAATCAAAATAGGACGTACAGGGTAAATGGTAGGGAATTGAGGAATGCAGTGGAACAGAGGGATCTGGGAATAACTGTGCATTGTTCCCTGAAGGTGGAATCTCATGTGGATAGGGTGGTGAAGAAGGCGTTTGGTATGCTTGCCTTTATAAATCAGAGCATCGAGTATAGAAGTTGGGATGTAATGTTGAAATTGTACAGGGCATTGGTGAGGCCGAATCTGGAGTATGGTGTGCAGTTCTGGTCGCCAAATTATAGGAAGGATGTCGACAAAATGGAGAGGGTACAGAGGAGATTTACTAGAATGTTGCCTGGGTTTCAGCACTTAGGCTATAGAGAGAGGTTGAACAGGTTGGGTCTTTATTCTTTGGAGCGTAGAAGGTTGAGGGGGGACTTGATAGAGGTTTTTAAAATTTTGAGAGGGACGGACAGAGTTGACGTGGGTAGGCTTTTCCCTTTGAGAGTGGGGAAGATTCCAACAAGGGGACATAGCTTCAGAATTGAGGGACAAAGGTTTAGGGGTAACATGAGGGGGAACTTCTTTACTCAGAGGGTTGTGGCTGTATGGAATGGACTTCCGGTGGAAGTGGTGGAGGCTGGCTCGATTTTATTATTTAAGAGTAAATTGGATAGGTATATGGATAGGAGGGGATTGGAGGGTTATGGTCTGAGTGCAGGTAGATGAGACTAGGTCAGGGAGAATGGTCGGCGTGGACTGGTAGGGCCGGACAGGCCTGTTTCCATGCTGTAGTTGTTATATGTTATATGTTATATGTTATAAGGTGCTCCACAGAAGTTATTAAACAGAACTGGAGTGCTTGTGATTATGAGTAGTGTTTTGGCATGGACAAGGATTGCTTAATGAATAAAAGGCAAAAGATAGCAATAAACAGATTATTTTCAGTTCAGGAAGTTGTGACTGGTGGGTGCTGCATGGTTTGGTGCTGGGGTTCCAGCCATTCACAATCTTTGTGGTGATTGAGAAGAGAATATCCAAGTTTGCTGATGATACAAGACTCAATAGACAATAGACAATAGGTGCAGGAGTAGGCCATTCGGCCCTTCGAGCCAGCACCACCATTCAATGTGATTATGGCTGATCATTCTCAATCAGTACCCCGTTCCTGCCTTCTCCCCATACCACCTGACTCCGCTATCCTTAAGAGCTCTATCTAGCTCTCTCTTGAATGCATTCAGAGAATTGGCCTCCACTGTCTTCTGAGGCAGAGAATTCCACAGATTAACAACACTCTGACTGAAAAAGTTTTTCCTCATCTCCGTTCTAAATGGCCTACCCCTTATTCTTAAACTGTGGCCCCTGTTTCTGGACCCCCCCACATTGGGAACATGTCTCCTGCCTCTAACATATCCAACCCCTTAATAATCTTATATGTTTCGATAAGACTCGGTGGGTGTTGGCCCGTACAGAGGATTTAGAGGGATTCAGGGGGATGTAGAATGGCCGTTGAATTAGGACATAATAGATGGAGTATAATGGCATAGGACTGAAAGATAAATATGGGAGTGGGAAGGCAGTTAAAATAATTAGCAACCAGGAGATCCGGTAAACCTTGGCAGATCAAGCGTGTCTTTGGGTAAAACTGTCGTCTAGTCTACATCCATCTCGCTGATATAAAGGAGGCCATATTGGGTGCACAGAATGCAGTTAATAGGGAGAGAGTAGGTGCTCTCTCTCACCAGAATGGGCTGTGGGGGTCCCTGAAAAGGATGTGACGTAGGAGGTATTGGGACAGGTGTTACATCTGCAGTTGCAGGGGAAAATACTTGGGGAGGGGGTGGTTTGGGTGAGGAGAGATAAGTGAACCAAGGAGTCGCAACTCACGAAGGCGCAGTCCTTGCTGAAGGTGGAAAAGGGTGGGGATGTGACATGGTGGGATCACGTTGGAGGTAACAAAAATGTTAGAGGATGATGTGTTAATGCAGAGGCTGGTGGAATGAAAGATAAGTACCATAGGAACTCTACCCTTCTTCCATCAGAGTGGAGGGGGAGCGAGAGCAGAACTATGGGATACAGAGGAGATGCGGGTGAGGGACCCATCCATTACATCGGGGGGGAAACCACGTTCACTAAAGAAAGACAACATCTCAGATGTCCTAGAATGGAAAGCCTCATCTTGGGAGCAGATGGAGAGGGAGAAATCTTGGGAGCAGATGGAGATGGAGCAGGTGGAGATGAGAAATTGAGAGTAGGGGATGCTGTCGTAGCAAGAGGCATGGTGGAAGGAGATGTAGTGCAGAAAATTGTCAGACTGTGGGTTTATAGTAGACATCAGGAGAGAGGTGTCAGAGATAGTCCAAATAAATTTGTGGGCAGGGTGGAAGTTAGTGGTAAAGTTAATGAAATCAACGAGTTCTACAATGAGTTTCGAGAGGACACTTCATCTGCTGTCCTTGAGTGGGGCCAGTCACAGGAGTAAGTTGAACCTCCCTGGTGCAACCTTTCAGAAACTGATTTCAGTAACCATTCAGTAGCAATTTCTCCAGTATTGGGAAGAGAGTTGCTAATGTATCGAATGCTGTGTTTGCAAAGGTCACACCTGCTGGGTTAAGTGGTAACAGCTGTGAGAACACTTGTGTGCGGTGCGTGACGCTGAAACTGTCAACACTCCTGACATCCTCATCGCTGATGCCCTCGGTCTTAACGCCCCGTTCTCAAACAGGGTGAGTGGCTTCAACACAATTAAAACAGCTCAGCCAGCCTCTGGTTAACACACTGGGGACCTGTTCCAATCCCACCACAGCAGCTGGGAAATTTAATATCAGCTAATATACAATCATCAAGTATTGACCTCCCTAAAATGACATAGGTGTGCTCCACCTTCCTCCCAAGTCCAAAAGACATGCAAGTTGTTTGATCAATGGTGGTTGTAAATTGTCCCACGTGTATGTATGGCAGAATTGATCAAAGGGTGAGGAGAATGGGTTGCAGGGAAATGGGATTGGTCCAATGAGGCTAGCATAGATCCAATGGCTTTCTGTGTTTTCTCCAATTAAAATGGGATTAACGTGGATGAAGGTGTTTGATTGTTGCTTCGACCCGATGGTCTGAAAGGCCTGTTTACGTGCTGTGTGACTCTAAGACTTTATTGTATCAATCTCTTTGAGTGGATTGTGCAAGAGCTTGGTTTGTGTTTCAAACTGCAGTCAGTATTGACCTCTAGTGGTTGTTTAGGGAAGGTGCAGTGAAGTCGACCTCTGAAGAGCAGGAGTTTAAATGTCAGGATCACCCTGGAATTCAAGGACAATTGGCAGTTTTCCTTCTTTCCTTTTTTTGTCTCTTCCACTTTCTATTGCAGCTCAGTGGAAGCTTATTCCCACTCTCTTGTTCGGAAGTACCATTGCCAGGGCACTCGCTCCTGCAGATCCGGACATGGGCAGCCTGTTTTGCTGATGCCATTATGCCTGTCTTCACTAGTCCATCTCCCACATGTTTCCACTAGTGGGAGAGTCTAGGACCAGAGGTCAGAGCCTCAAAATTAAAGGACGTTCCTTTAGGAAAGGAGATGAGAAGGAATTTCTTTAATCAGAGGGTGGTGAATCTGTGGAATTTGCAACAGAAGGCTGTGGAGGCCAAGTCAATGGATATTTTTAAAGCAGAGATAGATATATTCTTGATTAGTACGGGTGTCAGAGGTTATGGGGAGAAGACAGGAGAATGGGATTAGAGGGTGGGATAGATCAGCCATGATTGAATGGCGGAGTAGACTTGATAATGGCCTAATTCTGCTATTACTTATGACCCGCTGAGTTACTCCAGCACTTTGTGTCCAGTGTTTTCAATTCCTTGTTTGGACATATGCAAAGCAGGTCAGTAAAATGAAGGCAACAAGCAAACTGCAAACACTGGAACACTGAAACCACACCAGAGGAGGATGCAACTACTCAGCAGGTCAAGCAGTACCTGTGGACAGAGAAATAGAGTTCCCACTTCAGGCTGATGGCCCTGATAGGAATAAATAAATTGATGGAAACAATTGATCTCTTGTTTCCCTTTCATAGGTTCATTGACAGGAGCAAGTCTACACTGCCATTCAATCATGGCTGATCTATCTTTCCCTCTTAACCCCATTCTCTTGTCTTCTCCCCATAACCCCTGACACCTGTACTAATCAAGAATCTATCTATCACTGCTTTAAAAAGATCCATTGACGGCCTCCACAGCCTTCTGTGGCAATGAATTCCACAGATTCACCACCCTCTGACTAAAGAAATTCCTCCTCATCCCCTTCCTAAAGGAACGTCCTGTAATTCTGAGGCTGTGACCTCTGGTCCTAGATTCTCCCACTGGTGGAAACATCCTCTCCACATCCACCCTATCCCGGCCTTTCACTGTTCGGTACGTTTCAATGAGATCGCCCCACAGGTTATCAGGGGAGGTAATCCTTCAACTGCCAGAGGTAGGTCTAGTCATGAACTTTAATGAGCACAGGAGTCTGTTGTGTGTAGTGCGGCTGTCACGGCACAACGCAAACATTCTTCATAAGCACTTAATTCCCTATGGAAAGCTCTGAAATCATGGGTGATCTGGTGACAACGAATGCTCAGCCAAACAAAGAAACAGAACATTTCATAATACTTGCAATTACTGTTTTATTTCTATCCGAAACTATTACAAATTTTTTAAAAATCAATAAATTATTCTCATTGAAAAAATATCTCTTGAGGGTCTCAGTTGCGGGGACTGGAAGCTGGGACCCCAATGGTTGCACTCGCTTTGTATGATGATCTCTGAACTGCACTTGAGTGTAGTGGATGTACTTGTGTGTATGTTGGTACCCAGAGGAGGCGGCTTCATCTACGATTAGTTTTTGGAATGCCAGTAGTTTTATTTTATTTTTCGAGGAAGATAAAGGAAACTACGAGGATCTTAAAACAAAGGATGGTATTTTAAGCAGTGAAGTAGGGCGTTGTGCTTCAATTGATCTGCGGTGCTTCCATCAGAGGGGAGTGTACAAGCAATGTCTTGTCTCCAAGAGTTAAAACCTCTGCTGCTTATGCATAAAATGCCCAGAAAAAGACACAGACAGACAGTAAGATGATGGCATTAATGTTGACCACATTCCTCCAGAGGGGCAGCTCTGTGATGTCAGTCAGCTTCTTGTTTAGAATTTCCTCCTCTTCTTTGCTCATCTTCTGAGACTTCTGGCCGAACCCACAGAACAAGTTGTAGCCTTTCTTCCAGCACGATAAGTCCTGGGGCGCATCTGTGGTGACAAGAAAAGCCCAAGGAATGGGATGGGTTGTTGAAAGAAGAGGACATTCTGTCCCTCAGCCCTGCTGTTGGACCATGTACCTCACCCTCAATTACTCATCAGATCCATCACAACACCCACTGACTTCGCTTATGAAAACCCTCTGGTGAACTTAGCTTGGAACACTACTCGTGCCATTTTGGGGGAGATTCCCACCCTCCATGGAATGAAAAATATATATTTTCAGATTTCTCTTCTAAATGGGCCTGGCTCTTATTCGAAGACCCCCAGAGAAAGTTGTGCTTCCCTTCGTGCCGGAGGACAGAAGGTGCAGATGAAACTCCATGCTGTCCTCAAGGGAGTCAATCAAAGGACACTTGACTTATAAAGTATGTCCTCACATGAAAATCCTTCAGTGAATTACTCTGCACTGTCTTTGTTATAATGGGAAACAGGATAGGATGAAGCACCATCTTCACCCTAGGATACATCTCATTGAACTTTAGGCCCTTAATATAAAGTCAAAAAATAAATAAAATTATGTTAACATTGTCCCCCATTTCCTTTGAATAAATACAAATGAACAGAGGTGCAGATACCTACAGGCACACATTCTTTGTTTGGCTTCATAAGTTCATAAATTATAGGAGCAGAATTAGGCCATTTGGCCCATCAAGTCTACTCAATTCAATCATGGCTTTCCCTCTGAACCATTCTCCTGCTTTCTCCCATAACCGCTAACACCCTTACTAAACAAGAATCTATCAATCTCCACCTTAAAAATATCCATTGACTTGGCCACGGCCTTCTGTGGCAAAGAATTCCACAGATTCATCACCCTCTGACCAATGAAATTCCTCCTCACCTCTTTTTTAAAGAGGCTATGTGTTCTTTTATTCTGAAACTATGGCCTCTGGTCCTAGACTATCCCATCTGTGGGAATGCGCTACATTACCTTCATCAACTTCCATTTTGCTGTCCGTATCTTCGTTCTTCCAGTTGTCGAAGTCCAAGTCTTCACGTTCTTCTGTGCTGTTGCGCAGTGCCCAACACAGTCGGTGGAGCTGGAAGGCAGCAAGAGAGGCGAGGCTGTGAGGAAATGTTGTATCACTGATACAACAGCCACGGGCTCCAAAAAATGGAGGAAATGTTAAATGACAGAACATGCCTGCCATCATCTAAAACACATGTCAGGCTCAGACCACTGAACATCCAACACATTCCCAACGCACGTGTCCACGTGTGCTCAATAGCACTGACCACACCAAACATCCTGGATGCACTGACCATCACAACACATGACTCACAAACACACTGACCATTCCAAGCATCCTCAATGCAGTGAGCATCACAATAACCAACCTAAACACACTCATCACCAAAGACACATAGAACCTGCTGATCAGCCTGAGCTCACTGATGGTCTCAAACACACTGATGTTCTGAAATCCCCGGCGCAATAATCTCTCGGAGCTCAGCAACAATGCCAAACAAAGGCCCTGTGAAGAGGGAGAGGTGGCTGTACTGGAAGGGTTGAGACTCACGTGCTTATCCTCGATTGGCTTGGTCAGCAAGGAAATGATGATCACCAACAGGCAGGTGGCAACAAAGAGGATGATGGCGAAGTAGAGGTAGTGGATGCCACAGATGATGAGCGGGCAGTTGCTGGGACTCACACAGCTGCCCGTGCCGAAGACAAACTCAGGGATCATCCGAGATAAACCAATGGCCAGGCCAATAATCAACCCCCAAAATGCTCCCTGAAACAAAGAGACACAAGTGACTATACATGTGGAATCTGGAGCAACACCAGCATGTAGGTGGAACTCAGCGGGTCGAACAAATTGGAGGGCAACGAGGAGGTGGCGGGCTGATGGAGGGGTAACAAAAACTGGGGAAAGTACAAGGGACAGACAGATGCTCAGAAGTTTATAAAGAGGGGGCAGCATAGTGGCACAGGGTGGCACAGTGGCATTGTAGTAGAGTTGCTGCCTTACAGCGCATGAAACCCAGGTTCGATCCTGACTACAAGGTGCTGTCTTAACAGAGTTTTTACGTTCTCCTTGACCGCGTGGGTTTTCTCTGGGTGCTTTGGTTTCCTCCCACATTCAAAGATGTGCAGGTTTGTAAGTTAATTGGCTTCGGTAAAATTGTAAATTGTCCCTAGTGTGTAGGATAGTGTTAGTATACGGGATGATCGCTGGTTGGCATGTGCTCAGTGGGCAGAAAGGCCTGTTTCCGTGCTGAATCTCTAAAGTCTAAAATGTAAGAGGAACAATGCTGTGGGTAGATATTTCAACACCAGGGCTTTACCAGATTGGGAACCTATTTGTGGAATTCTCTGGCACAGAAGGCAGTGGAGACCAATTCACTGGATGAATTTAAAAGAGAATTAGATAGAGCTCCAGGGGCTGGCGGAATCAAAGGATATGGGGAGAAGGCAGGCACAGGTTACTGATTGTGGATGATCAGCCATGATCACAATGAATGGCGGTGCGTACAGGCTCAAAGGGCCAAATGGCCTTCTCCGGCACCTATTTTCTATATCTATATATCAATGAAAGTGGAGAGCACAGGACTCGGGGGAGAGGATGAGATTGAATGCCTGCTATGAAAATCTAACACTAAGCTTCAGTTCATAACGAAGTTCAACTGGTGAAGGAATTTACATGGGGAAAACCTGAAGTCTACCCAACGTCCTCAAAGTGTGGTGCTGAACCTGTAAAAAAAATTGGTAAAGGGTAAATAAAAAAGGACGTATCTGGAAAAGTTAAACAGCTTACCTTTTCATTGATACGCTTAACGAAGATGCCCAACAGGAAGACCGAGGCTATAGGGGGTCCCAGGTAGCTGGTGATGGACTGGATATAGTCAAAGAGCTTCCCGCTCTGTGCCGTCTGTACGATCGGGATCCAGGCTATGCTGATGGCAATCAGGACCAAGGTGAAGATCCTGAGAACACAACAGTTTCAGACCAGGGAGAGAAAAGCCTTTCCGCCCTCATCCATTCTCGCCTCTCAGCAACACAACAGGAACGACCACCAAGGACAACGTGGTCGGAACTAATACCAAGCAGTTGCTGATGGTCCCGTCAAACCCCACACTAAGCAGTGTCAGTCAGCCCATGGCCCAAGCACACCTTGTTCAGTGACCTCCTCCTGCCACTGGTTCATCTCAGCCCCAGCACTGCGTGGCATCTCAAGCTGCCCAAGTATACAAGCTTGTCAGATACCTTCTGCCAGTGCCATCGCCAGGCAGCCCCCTCTCTGTGGGCAAAGTTACCCCAGGGTGCCCCTTGCGACAAGGCACAATTCAATGTACACGAATGTGGAGCGAAGAACTTCCACTCACTAGCATGCAAGGACATTGCCTCCAGTCAATCTGGCGAGGGTCAAACGCGACAGGTTGCAATGTTTAAAAGTACAAAGAAACAACTGCAGGTGCTGGTTAATACACAACATAGACTCAAAGTGTG
Organism: Rhinoraja longicauda; assembly: GCF_053455715.1. Taxonomy (NCBI): domain Eukaryota; kingdom Metazoa; phylum Chordata; class Chondrichthyes; order Rajiformes; family Arhynchobatidae; genus Rhinoraja; species Rhinoraja longicauda. The sequence continues at coordinate 13,713,096 of NC_135977.1, forward strand.
GGAGTAACTCAACTGGTCAGGCAGCATGTCTGGAGAACATGAACAGGTGACACTTCAGGTTGATACTTCAGATTGGAGAAGGGTCCCGACCAGAAATGTCAGCTATCCATGTTCTCCAGAGATGCTGCCTGACCTGCTGACTTACTCCAGCACTTTGTGTCGTCAGGTTGCAATGGACACTTGGTTACGTCAATCTTTGCATCAGCCAAAGCAGGGATTAAGCTCCCATGCAAGGCTGACCACAGAGGTCACTTGCTATATATAGCGTGACTACCATTTGGACTAGAGAACACCCAGTCTATAATGTGGCCTTGGGTGCTTGGTAATTGGGCCAATCTGTTGCCTCTGACCCCAAGATGCTGCTGCATGGCTGACATCCTTTAGTCAGTGTAAATGGGCAAAAGGTTCAGCATGGAGAAGGTGGGCTGAAGGGCCTGTTTCTGTGCTGCACTCCGTGAACCGTGACGCTTGGACAGTTTTGTTCTTACAGGATAGCAGTAAAATCTCTGCTCTCCGCCAACTCCACTTCCGACCAGCTTCAGACCGTTTTAAAGGTGATCAAGGGACACTTACAACACTTATTGTGTTGTTGGCAGTAAGTGCTGTACCGCCAACAACACAGCACTTACAAAGAGAAAGGCCAAAGGCACGCAGGGGAGAGCATGAGCAGACACCACATTCACCTGTGGTCTCCACTGACCTGGGAACCAACCCACAGGGGGTCAGTTACACTTCGGTTGAGGTCTAAAGTGAGGACCCAACAAACAGGCAGGACCATTGTATCAAGTACTGTGTGCAGTTTTGGTCTCCAAATTTGAGGAAGGATACTCTTGCTATTGAGGGAGTGCAGCGTAGGTTTACTAGGTTAATTCCCGGAATGGCGGGACTGTCATATGTTGAAAGACTGGAGCGGCTAGGCTTGTATACACTGGAATTTAGAAGGATGAGAGGGGATCTTATCGAAACATATAAGATTATTAAGGGGTTGGACACGTTAGAGGCAGGAAACATGTTCTCAATGTTGGGGGAGTCCAGAACCAGGGGCCACAGTTTAAGAATAAGGGGTAGGCCATTTAGAACGGAGATGAGGAAAAATGTTTTCAGTCAGAGAGTTGTAAATCTGTGGAATTCACTGCCTCAGAAGGCAGTGGAGGCCAATTCTCTGAATGCATTCAAGAGAGATCTAGATAGAGCTCTTAAGGATAGCGGAAATAGACAATAGATGCAGGAGGAGGCCATTCGGCCCTTCGAGCCAGCACCGCCATTCAATGTGATCATGGCTGATCATTCTCAATCAGTACCCCGTTCCTGCCTTCTCCCCATACCCCCTGACTCCGCTATCCAGTCAGGGGGTACGGGGAGAAGGCAGGAATGGGGTCCTGATTGAGAATGATCAGCCATGATCACATTGAATGGTGGTGCTGGCTCGAAGGGCTGATTGGCCTACTCCTAGGTTGTCTATAATCTATAAAGTTCAAAGGAAGGGAAAGTTGGCTAGCTAATTCATATTTAATTCCCTGGTTCCCCGGGTATGGTGCTCAGTAATCATACACCAGTGTACTCCAGGTGACTGTGTATTTCTATGGGGCCAGGGACAGGCAGTGAAACAGTGGAGGGGTATGGAAACATTGTTTTGCACCTTCCCCATGCAACCGTTTCTCTAAACATTTCCCTTTAATACTGCAAGTATATTTTCTTCCTCAGTTCGGGGATCTGGTTGTTATGTAATAATAATATGTAATATATTCCTTTATTCGTCCCACACCGGGGAAATTTACAGTGTTACAGCAGCAAAGTGGATAGCAACAGAGCAAGAGATCATTCATTATAAATAAAAGATACATACATTGTCATCAGTTTTCTGTGTGTTCTTAGCTGTTATTGTTGACTCGTCTGCTGGGAGCAGTGCTGGTTGTGCAGTCTCACAGCAGCCAGAAGGAAGGACCTCCTATATATCTCCTTCACGCACTTGGGGTGAAGGAGTCTGTCACTGAAGGAGCTACTCAGTGCAGTGACAGTGTCCTACATGGGGTGGGAGTCGTTGTCCAGCAGCGATGTTAGTTTTGCCATCATCCTCCTCTCTCCCACCACCTGCACCGAGTCGAGGGGGCAACCCAGGACAGAGCTGGCCTTCCTGACCAGCTTATCGAGTCTCTTCCCTTCCGCCGCTGAGATACTGCTGCTCCAGCAGACCACTCCATAGAAGATGGCCGATGCAACCACTGTGTCGCAGAAGGTCCTTAGGAGTGCCCCCTGCACTCCAAAGGACCTGAGTCTCCTTAGCAGATAAAGTCTGCTCTGGCCCTTTCTGTATTCCGCATCGGTGTTTTCAGTCCAGTCCAGTTTATTGTTGAGGTAGACACCCAGGTACTTATAAGAATCCAACCTCTCGCTGTCCATTCCCTGGATGTTCACCGGTGTCGGGGGGACCCGGCTGCACCTGCGGAAATCTACCACCATCTCCATGGTTTTCCCCACGTTGATCCGGAGGCAGTTCCGCTGGCACCAGTCCACAAACTCCTTGATCAGTTCTCTGTACGCCCTGTCCTCGTCACCCGTGATGGGGCCGACGATGGCAGAGTCGTCAGAAAACTTCTGTAGATAGGAGTCTGCAGAGCTGTGCCTGAAGTCCGCAGTGTACAGGGTGAACAAGAATGGCGCTAGCACTGTTCCCTGCGGAACCCCAGTTATGGCGAAGTTCGCAGCGGGTGGAGAGTCTCCTTACCTCCCTGCTAACATCAGTTCTTTCTCTGTGGACATGGGCCTGATCCTGGTCCAGATGTCCATGGTGAAGAGCGTGCTGGCGCTGTTAAAGATGGACGTCAGCGAGCTCATCAGGGACGCCAGCATCACGGACAGCATCAAACCACGCAGGCCTGGCAAAGACACGGCAGCTTAGGTGGAAGCTCATCACCCAACGGTCCATCGTTTGGCAATGAATCTACCTTAGAGCACGAGGCCATACATAGTCAATTGTACTGATCATTGTTAATACCGTTCCACATTCATTGGGGAAGCCTCAGTGATCCGACAGAGGTAGAACATGGCCTCACCTGTCGTGGATCATGTAGACTTGGATCTGTTCATTTCTATTGTAACGTGGGATGACTGGAGATTTTGGGCTGTATTGCACTTTGTTCATAGATTTCACAAGATAATGTATCTCGTGAAGACACAATAGACACAATAAACTCTGTGGGTCAGGCGACATCTGTGAGAGGAAATGAGCAGATGTGTTTCGGGTGGGGACCCATCTTCAGATTGAGGTCTCCAGGGCTTTGTCTTTTGCATGTGATCTCCTGGACTGGTTCAGTCACCTGAAGGAGGAAGGGTCAGGGAGAATATTCCAGGGTCAATGTGATCTTCCTTTTGCCACTAGCTGGAGTGTACACAGTGGGTTACTGGGAGGGCAGTGGGTGATGGTGAAGGGTGAGTGTTGTGATGGTCCAGCTCGTGTACACTGCGAGGGTGGTTGAACCAAACACCAGTTTCTTCTGTACATTCCTCCGACTACTGCCACAGAACTGGAGCAAAAAGGGGCAGCACTTTTCCATGGCATCAATACCAAGGTTCCCATCAGATCTTCCACTGCAGGGAGTGGGCAAACAGTGTCCAGAAACTCAGCCCCGGCCTTTAAAGCTCACCAACTCTGCAGCCGATTATTGTTCGGTGCTTAATTTCTTTGTGTTTTTGAGCAGCAGCACAAACTTCACAATAGACAAGGAGCACACGGAAGATTTGTCACTTTGACATTGATTGGATTTTGCTGCTTCACAAGTCTGGCCCTCCAGCGTTGAAGTGGTCTAGGTCTCGGGCACTGATGATGTCTTTGCTTGGTGTGAGAGAGGGGCCGGGGGTCAGAACCACCGCCATCGCTTAGTGACAATGTCTCAGCAAACACACATATCAAACCTGGAGGAACCCAGGTGAACCAGGTCCCCAGGTGAACTCCAGGTCCTCAGGTGAACCCACATGTCCAACCTGGAGTCTCCCTGGTGGGGATGCTTCAGAGAACATCAGGCAGGGGATAAGGACAATGATCTCTCTGCAAGTGAGGACATTGGTCGGGTGGATTGTCCTACAGTGACCAAGTGCAACAACAAGGTGGAAGATTTTGCTCCAACAAACATCGCCCGGTCATTCCTATTCTATGTAATTGAAGGTGGGTACTCACCGGCTGGCATTAGCCTCACCACCAGCGTAGGATAGGCAATGTTGCTGCATCCAACCTCCGTGTCACAGTGCTGCTTGCAAAGGCTGGGAACCACACACGCTATGGTATCTGGCAGGTACAAAGACACAGCCATCAGCTTCAAATCCATCCACACAGCTTCAAGAAGGAATGCCAATTTGTCTTTGGAACTTAGAGATACTGAGCAGAAACAGGCCCTTTGGCCCACCGAGTCCGCGCCGACCAGCGATCACCCCGTATACTAGCACAATCCTACACACGACAATGTACAATTTACAGAAGCCAATTAACCTACAAACCTATATGTCTTTGGAGCGTGGGCAGAACCCAGAGCACCCGGAGAAAACCCACATGGTCACAAGGAGAATGTGCAAATTCCGTACAGACAGCACCCATAGTCATGATCGAACCCGGGTCTATGGCACTGCACGGCAGCAACTCTACCACTGCCCCACACTTACTTTACACACTGACAGGACATAAAAATATCATGGTTAAATACTCGGATTGAAGTGCGATCACCACTTCATATATGGAAACCAATCAGCTAAGCAGGGTCTCGACCCGAAACGTCACCCAATCTTTCTATCCAGAGATGCTGCCTGTCAAGCTGGGTTGCTCCAGCTTTTTGTGTCTATCTTCAACTAAGCACAATATGGTCCACAATGAAAGTTTGGACAGTGACCAGATCATGTTGGTTGAGGGATGGTGTTCAAAGGTTCAAAGGTCTGTTTATTGTCATGTGTACCAATTAAGGTACAGTGAAACTCGAATTAAAAGCAACAAGACACACAACTACATAAAAGTTAACATAAGGATCCACCACAGCGGATTACCCACATTCCTCACTGTGATGGAAGGCAATAAAATCTAATCTTCTTCTTCTTTATTGACCGATGTTGGTCGGAATGGTGGGTGATCTTCCCTGGTGTGGCATACATCACATTGATCATATCGGCTTAGGCAAGGGAGAAAAACTCCCCCCTTAATGAGGGAGTGAAGGCAAGGAAGGGGGGTTGGTTTATGTGATGGTCTGGGCTGCATCCATAATTCTCCGCAATTTCTTGCGGTCTTGGATGGAGTTGTTCCCAAACCATGCTGTGATGAATCCCGATAAAATACTTTCTACGGAGCATCTGTAGAAGTTGGTGAGAGTTGTTGGTGACATGCCGAACTCCCTGTGCCTTCTAAGGAAGTAGAGGCATTGGCGTGCTTTACTAATGAACTAAACGTTCGGAGTATATTCAACCAGAATTTAACAACTCCACAGCATCTGATTAACGACAAAAGTGCCACCACTAAGGGAGGATTTGCCAACTGAAGGAGAAAGCTAGGATAGAAGCAGCAGGAAGTTGGACAGGTTGCTCCTGTGAGCAGACACTGACTGTACTCAGGAGATCCCCTGACCTGTGTATAGGATCCGACTGATCATTCCAGGGAAGACCATGAGGTACATGGGCAGGAGCTTGAGGTAGCCACAGAGGATACAGCCAGCCTTGACATGGCTCATGTTTTTCGCAGAGAGGCAGCGTTGAACAATTACCTGTGGGGGGACAGAAAAACAAAAACTCTGAATGAGGTCTTCAAAGATATCCTCAGCCAGCGGCTCATTTGGTAGCTGCCGTGATGGGCGGTGTGATGTGCTTTTGGTTGATATACTTATGTGGTTGGATGGTCATGAATTCAAATCGCCTTGGATAGGCCTGAACTTCCATTCTCTGCCTTCCTGAAGGGATTCATTTCGGGAAAACTTTCAATCAGCAAATCTTCATTCGTCTGCCTAATTGCATTAGGCCTACTTTGGTGCAGTGAATTCCTATGGGAAGGGAGTCTAATGCTCTTTGTTATAGTGAAGAATACCTCCATAAACCAATGACACGTTTAGTTTAGAGAGACAGAGCGGAAACAGGCCCTTGGGGCCTTCAAGTCTGCGCCGACCAGCAATGCCCACACACATGCACTCTACTCCACACTAGGGACAATTTACATTTTGTACCACAGTCAATTAACCTACAAACCTGTACGTTTTTGGAATGTGGGATGAAGTCAGAGACCCCAGAGAAAACCCACATGGTCACGGGGAGAACATACAAACTCCACACAGACAGCACCTACAGTTAGGATCAAACCCGGGTCTCTGGCACTGTAACCTGCCATGCAGCCCCCACGCTCAAAATGTCAACACTGTCATTCTGTGGAATAGCTGGTGAGTTATCTGCCAATATCGGTCAATTGGGCTGCACTCCTGAGCTCTGCAGGGAAATAGGTTTAGATGCAGAAGGATGGGAGCCTGATTGTTGGCCAATCAATGCTTGCCAACTCACTGGGGGCTAAAACTGTTTGCGGTGCACCACTGCAAAACGGCTTCGTGAAGTCTGATGCTTTGAGAAAAAGATCACGTATTTGTGCAGGTTGCCATGGATACCGTAGGTCCTCAATAAAATGCTCAAAGATGTTAGTCTTTAGTAAGGTTTCAATTCACTGTATGGCAAAAGTACTTTTCAAGAAAACATGTACAGTAAGCTCTCATTATAATGGACCACAGGGAGGGAATGGTGACAGTTATTGCCAATTGTCCACTGTAATTGAGTAAGGTATTCTTATTGTATAAGCAGTAGAAACAAACAATTGCAGTTGCTGGCTAATACACTAAAGGACACAAAGTGCTGGAGTAACTCAGCGGGTCAGGCAGCGTCTCTGGAGAACATGGTGACATTCTGGATAGGTGACGTTTTGGGTCGAGACCCTACTTCAGTCTCTCGGTCTGAATCTGTGGAACTCTCTGCCTCAGAAGGCAGAGGAGGCCAATTCTCTGAATGCATTCAAGAGAGAGCCAGATAGAGCTGTTAAGGATAACGGAGTCAGGGGGTACGGGGAAAAGCAGGAACATGGTACTGATTGAGAATGATCAGCCATGATCACATTGAATGGTGGTGCTGGCTCGAAGGGCTGAATGGCCTACTCCTGCACCTATTGTCTAACTGGGCCTGAAATCCAGGTGAGTTGACGGCCCGGTTTGCTGGCGGCTGGGGGAGAGGTGAGGATCGGTGGAGTCAATGGTCATGGCTGGCAGGTGGCCGCAGTGCAGGCAAGGGTTGGCGGTGGCAGTGGTGGCAGCGGTTGTGGCTTGGATGCGCTGCGAGCTGGAGATGGCAATGGGAACCGCTGGGGATGCAAGCAGCCGGGGAGGCTGTGCGAGCCGGGAGCGGCCATCGGTAGGTCAGTCTGCTATAACCAAAATCTGTGATAAAGAGGTACAATAGACAATAGGTGAAGGAGGAGGCCATTCAGCCCTTTGAGCCAGCACCGCCATTCAATGTGATCATGGCTGATCATTCTCAATCAATACCCCGTTCCTGCCTTCTCCCCATACCCCCTGACTCCGCTATCCTTAAGAGCTCTATCTAGCTCTCTCTTGAATGCATTCAGAGAATTGGCCTCCACTGCCTTCTGAGGCAGAGAATTCCACAGATTCACAACTCTCTGACTGAATTTTTTTTTCCTCATCTCAGTTCTAAATGGCCCACCCCTTATTCTTAAACTGTGGCCCCTTGTTCTGGACTCCCCCAAGATTGGGAACATGTTTCCTGCCTGTACAGAGAAACAAGGTTTCTCTGTACTTAACAGTATAAAAATATGCAGTTGTTTGATAGGAAATCTTTCTGGTCTGAAGTGATCTCACCATGAATGGCAAGCTAATATGCCTCTAAAATACTGCAATAAAACAATAGAGGACTTCAGATCCCAGTCGGACACAAACTCACATGGCAGGATCGCCGTCGGACAGCGGTGCTGACCCGCCACAAGAGGCAGCAGTGAGCAGGTGTCATGAGCTCAGGTTATAGACAAAGAAACAGTGTGAAAGAAGTGGCCCCTGAAGTTACTCCACCATCTCATTAGATCACGGGTGATCTGATTATAACCTCAACTTCCTACTGTCTATTCATAGGTTCGTAAGTGATAGGAGCAGAATTAGGCCATTCGGCCCATCGTCTATTCTGCCATTCAATCATGGCTGATCTATCTTTCCCTCTTGAACCCATTCTCGTGCTGCTCCCAAGGCGCTGTTAGCCAGTATGTTCCAAGGGCGGCAGAGTGGAGCAGCAGTAGAACTGCTGACTTTTAGCGCCAGAGTCTCGGGTTCGATCCTGACTACAGGACCTGCGTGGGTTTTCCCCGGGATCTCCGGTTTCCTCTCACACTCCAAAGACGTACAGGTTTGTAGGTTAATTGGCTTCAGTAAAATTGTAAATTGTCCCTAGTGTGCGTGTGTGTGTGTGTGGGGGGGGGGGGGGGGGGGGATAGTGTCAGTGTGTGGGGATGGCTAGTCGGCACAGACTCGGTGGGACGAAGGGCCTGTTTCCACGCTGTATCTCTAAAACTAAACTAAACTAATTTTGACCTGGTGGCAGTAATATATTTCCAAGCCAAGATTGTGTGAAACTTGGAAAGGAACTTGCGAGTACTGGCATTTGTTCAGATAAATCACAAAATAAATACCAGTTAAATACCTATGTTAAAATCGTTGTGTGGTTTAAAAAGATAAATGCCTCCTATTATGTTTTAATCAAATATTTACCCGCAGATGGCAGTTCTATAAACAACGGATGCGGTCAGTACAAAGGAGGCAGCCTGGGCTATCCTGCTGCTCAGCAGGTGGGTGTGGAACCTACCTGGTCCGTGCACCAGTACCAGATTGCCAAGATGCTTAGTCCAAAGATCAGGCCAGGCCAGGGTAAATCTGCTGTGAGAGGATTCCGGAGCAGGTGGAAGGAGTCGGGCCGGGGGGTGTAACAGTCGGCACTGATGTTCAGGATGGGATCGAAGGTCTGGCTGGTGATGGCGTTCATGTACTTCTCCCTCATGGCCTCGTAGCCCCCCACTGCATCGAACGCTGCAAAACACAATGTCTGACCTTGGCCCTTACCTGTTGACTGAAGCGGTGATTGATAGATACGACATTAAATTCCTTGTACACACAACGACTCACATTTAACCCCTCCATGGCTTTGAAAACCTGGGCCACCTACTCCCCTGCCCATTCCCGGTGACACTCCCTAGTCACCATTGTTAAGGGCTCCCAGTCATAGAGCATGAAATCAGGCCCTTCAGCCCATCATGTACAGGACAGCCGTCACGCAGCCATTTCTACCAATCCTGCACTAATTCCATTTTGTTCTGCCCACATTACCCGACTGTGGTTCAGAGGCTGAAGCCAATGAGAATCCGAGTAGATTTGAATTTAGGCCAGAGGGGGGAGGTAGTGGCAATCCAGTCTCAGAAAAGGTCTGGAGGCTCCTTCATGCACCCAGTCCATCTTGAATCTCTTTCTACATCACGCTGACCCTGGACTCTAATCTCCACTGTTCCTTTCTCAAGAGCTTTCTGACTCCCACTCTGTCGGACTTTCTTTCTGACGGTGAGCTTCCTGTAATGTTGGCCTCCATTTCGTCAATACCTTGCCTTCATTCCCAATAGACATTCTAGACCCAGGTCTTTAATGCAGCCCATGCTTGAAACCTGGGCCTGATCACTCCGACGTTTAGGGAAATGCGATGTGACTTTGTGGAAACAAAGTCCTTGTGGAAACAAAGTCCTTGTGGAAACAAAGTTCCTGACAGGATCGGCAGCGGGAGTGATGTTCCCACTGGTTGAGGTTCTAGAACATGGAGCCACAGTCTCAAAATGGGACTGGGTGGGGGGAGGGCAGCCATTCAGGATAGAGCGGAGGAGAAGTCTTTGGAATCATCTCCCTAAGAGAGGTTCTATCACTAGATGCCGAGAGAACCAAAAGATGCATGGTTAGTGCGGAAAGTGGCACTGAGGAAAATGATCGACCGGAATCTTATTGTAGTCAGTAGGCACAATGGGCCAAATGGCCTGAACCTGCTTCTTATATTTGTATATAGGTAAGATTCAGATATGCAAGTTGGTCCCCTCATCCTTCCCCACCAAAATCATCCACTCCCCAGGTACTTTCCCCTGCACTACAGGAGATGTAACACCTGCCTCTATATCTCCTCCCACACCTCCATCCTTCCAGGTGAGGGAGAGGTTCACATGCACCTCCTCTAAACTTATCTACTGCATTCAGTGTTCCTGATGTGGCCTCCTATACATCAGTGAGACCAAGCGCAGGCTTGTTGACCATTTCACTGAAAACTTGCATTCAGCCCGTCAAGGCCTATTGAATCTTCCAGTTGCTAACCATTTTAACTGCTCTTCCCATTCTGACCTATCTGGCTTCCTCCATTGCCAGAGTGAGACCACAAACAAACTTGAGGAACAGCACCTCATATTCCGCTTGGGTAGCTTACAACCCAACGGTATAAACATTGAATTCTCCAATTTTAGGTAACTACGAACCTCCCTGCCCCCTTCTTCCTCCACCCCTCTTTTCTTTTCTCTCCCTTGTGCCCCACCTGGGCTTATACCTTTCTCCCCTCCCCTCCACCTACATTCCTTCCTTTGACTTCCTCACAATTTGCAACTCTTCAATCTTTTTGTCTTGTTGCTTCTGTCTTTTCATCTCCTCCCTTTACTCAACCATCTGCTTATCAAAACCACCCTCACCTGTATCCACCTATTACCTACCAGGCCTTGTCCCCCCCCCTCCTCCCTTCCAGCTTTCTTCCCCCCCCCCCCCCCCCCCCCCCTCCCCAGCTTTCTTCCCCCCCCCCCCCCCCCCCCCCCTCCCACTGCACTCCCACTCCAACCCGAAACGTCACCTATCCATATTTAGTTTAGTTTAGTTTAGAGATACAACGTGGAAACAGGCACTTTCGGCCCGCCGGGTCCGTGCCGACCAGAGATACCCACACATTAACACTATCCTATACCCACTAGGGACAATTTTTACATTTACCAAGTCAATTAACCTACAAACCTGCACGTCTTTGGAGTGTGGGAGTAAACCGAAGATCGCGGAGAAAACCCACGCAGGTCACGGGGATAACGTATAAACTCCGTACAGACAGCGCCCGTAGTCGGGATCGAACCTGGGTCTCCGGCGCTGCTTTCACTGTAAGGCAGCAACTCTACTGTTGCGCCACCGTGCCCTCCAGTGATGCTGAGTTACTCCTGCTGAGTTACCCCAGCACTTTTGTGTCTTTTTTTAAGTAACTTGATCTCTATTTAGGGTCTACGACTCTCAGGCTCTCAGTCCCCCGCATTCCCTTGTCCAACTAGCCCGCCCATCTCTGGCAGCAAACTCACTAGACTTGAGTGCCTCGACCTTTTTGAGCTGATTGCCAATTCTGCCCTCAAGCTCCTGATCCCATTTTCCAACACTATTTGAATCCAATGCAGAGGTGCAGTGAGGGGCGTGGAGCTGTTGTACAGCATTGCAAACAGTAGAGCAAGCAGCAATGACTGGAGAGCTTACCATAGCCCATGAGGATGAAGGACCCCACCACCATGATGACCGTCTGCAACGTATCGGTGTAGATCACGGCCGCCAAGCCACCTGCCAGCAAAACACAGCAACCGTACATTAATTACACCGAGATATGGTAGCAGAGGTAGTAACACTGGCATGTTCACAAAGGCTGTCCCGAGGAAAGGCCCTGATTTAGGCTGGACGTCAGGAAGGTCAGCCATTGCTGACGTAACCAGAGGGCCCCTGGAGATGAGGGGTGAGAAATTGTAGGGGCCGAAGTATCAGACGAGGTGCAGCACCAAAGGAGGTAGACTACTGTAAGCACCTGGGTGGCTGTAACATTGGACAGCCTTCAATGGCCACTCCACTCTTAAAGGAACAGTCAACAAGGTCTCCCTGCCTTCAGTATGATCCCCCGCACCACCTGCACAGAGATGCCTCTCAGGAGGCCGCGGCAGCAGATGGGTGGACGGAGCACGCGTCCGGGGCCCGGGTTGGCGCCGCGGAGGCTTCAGGAGGGGTCCCGGCGGTGGTCGTGGAGGCGTTCGGTGCGGCGGTCAATGAGGGCTCCGGTCGGGGTCAGCGGTCATCGAGGGCGATTGTAGTCAAGGACAGGCCACGTGGGAGTTGAATGTCGCGCAACCGGGAAGAAAGGAGGACCTGGCGAGGGGGGACCAACGTGAGGGGAGGGGGGCGGAGTAACGGAGGATCTGGCGTGGGATACTTTGTAACTCTGTCGGCAACTTTTATGTGGCGACTGTTTGCATACCCTGGGTATACAAAACACAGAACATCAGACTGACTCGTCACATGTGACAATAAAATATTCATTCATTCATTCATTCATTCATTCATTCATTCATTCATTCATTCACAATCCAGAGTCATGATTTCAAAGCCAGGAAACCAGATTTGCAATTTAAATGCAGCCGATGATCCGGAATTTGGGAAAACCATAAAAAATGCCAGATGTTGTGAAAATATTGTGAGTCTCAGGAATGGTCTCGACCCAAAACATCACCTATCTATGTTCTCCATGGATGCTGCCTGTTCCGTTGGGTTACTCCAGCATTTTGTGTCTTTTCTTGGTAAACAGTGTCTGCAATTCCTTGTTTCTACACTTCTGTGTATTGTAAAAAACAATCTGGTTCACTTGATGACCCATAGGACACCTAGTGAACCAGACCATGTACCATCCTTATTCTGCTGGGAAGTTGTGTGATCAGATCCATCCATGGGGTTAATTCTTCACTGCACCCTAAACTACTCCCTGAAGCACAGGGCAATTGGGGGAAGACAATCACCACCAGCCTTGTAATTGATGCCAGATTCCACAATAAAATTAAGATAAAAAAGTTTTGGTGTACTCCTTCACACAGTAGTAAGCAGATAGAACATAGAACTGTGCAGCACAGCAACAAGCCCATCGGCCCACTATGTCTGTGCAGACCAGACCACACTGCCTGCCCGTGATCTGCGTACCTCCATTCCCTGCCTGGTCCTATCTATGAGCCTGTCTAAATGCTTCTCAAACATCACTCTCGTGTCTGCTCCCACCAGTCCTCCTGGCACCAGGGTCCAGGCACCCACCAGATGATGCGGAGATCAGCAGCGGTGACCTGGAAAGGTTCTGAGGCCAAAATGGCGTGAGGACCCTGCCCCTGACCCTGCCCCTGACCCTGCACTCCATGCACAGAGCAGTCAAGCTACACACAAGAGTGAATCTCCAGGAGATCAGAGAGCCTGATAAGAGCAAAGAATGCAGTGAGTTTTGCCTTTTTAAACAGCAGAATTTCAGCGGAGATAGGATTAGAATGATCTGGTCAGTCTAAGAGTAAGAACCGTCTTTCTTCTGACCAGTGGGAATGAAAATTACACAGCATTTTTCTGGTCGAACCACTGATGATGTTACAATCGGGATTTCCACAATAGAAAAAACATTCTGGGAAGAATTAATCTCTCATGGAAAACTGAAGAGTAATGATCCCAACGCATACCAGGGCCCTGGAGGTATCAGTGAATTTGCTCTGCTTTGGGGTGAATGGGTTTTCAGTAGTACAGCAGCTTTCTGTTGGAGCTGTGTTAATAATTTTCAAAAATGTTTTGATTTTTAAATGTTTTAATATGTTTTTGAACTAGTTTTCAGCTAGAAATAGGTTAACAGCAGCTTTCTGTTGGAGCTGTGTTTTAATAATTTTCAAAAATGTTTTGATTTTTAAATGTTTTGATATGTTTTTGAACTGATTTTCAGCTAGAAATTGGTTAACAGCAGCTTTCTGTTGGAGCGGCGTGAAAAAAGTTTTAGCTGAAAAGACATTTCAAAACAGTAAAAAATCAAATGTTTGAAACATTTAAAAATCTTATTAAGACAGCTGTAATAGAAAGCTGCTATGAACAAATTTAGACAATAGACAATAGATGCAGGAGGAGGCCATTCGGCCCTTCGAGCCAGCATCGCCATTCAATGTGATCATGGCTGATCATTCTCAATCAGTACCCCATTCCTGCCTTCTCCCCATACCCCCTGACTCCACAATCCATAAGAGCTCTATCTATGTCGATGAAAACTAATTTTTAGACATTTCAAAACAGTTAAAAATTAAACAATTGAAACATTTTAAATTCGTATTAAATGATTTTTTTCTTTAAAATAAAGTTGTGTTCAGACATCTACCACTATCTGTAAAATACTTGCCCTGAACATCTAATTTAGATTTTCACCCTTTAACCTTAAAGCTATGCCGTCTAGTATTGGATATTCCCAACCTGGGACCAGGGTTCTCACTGTCTACCTTATCTATGCCTCTCAGAATTTAATATATTTCCATCAAGTCTTCCCACAACTTACGATGTTCCAGAGTCAATAATCCAAATTCATCCAATCTTCAATCCAGGCAGCATTGTAGTAAACTTCTTAACCCTTTCCAAAGCCTCCACAACCTTTCTGTAATGGTGCCATCAGTTCTGCACACAATACTCCAAAAGTGGCCAAACCAAAGTTTTATCAAGCTGCAACATGACTTCCTAACCCTTGTACCGAATGGCCCAACAATGTCTGCTTGTCTGATGTGGAGTGGCGCAGTGGTAGAGTTGCTGCCTTACAACGCCAGAGACCCAGGTTCGATTCAGACCGCGGGGGCTGTCTGTATGGAATTTGTACGTTTTCCCCATGACATTCTCTCCGAGTGCTCTGGGTCCCTCCCACACTCCAAAGACGCACGGGTGTGTAGTTAATGTCTTCGGTAAAAGAAAAATTGTAAATTGTCCCTAGTGTGTAGGATCACTGGTGTACAGGGTGATCCCTGGTCAGCGCGGACTTGATGGGCCGAAGGGCCTGTTTCCATGCTGCATCTCAAGAGTCTGAAGCCTAAAGTAATCGACTGGATGGGAAAGGAATGTGAAGGATCCAGGGTGGGTGGGAGGATGTAGTTCAGATGGTTGGTCATTGCCATGGGGAAAAAAATCCCAACCTGGGGTCCTTCTTCCTGGTGAAATATCAGACACAAACTGAACTGGGGACTCAGGCACGAAGGTTAGATTTGGAAATGCTGATAGCTCTGTCCTTCTCCACTTTGACCTGGGAGATGTGGGTGGGAAGGTGAATGTAATTCTCTGGAATTTGACACAGTTTCTCCCAAACCCCGTCCTGGTTATCGCTGATAGCAGTGAACCCAGCTCTGCACTGATTACGAGTTCCACTGTAATCCATTAGTAACTGAATAACCCACACCTCTTAAATCAGTATCTAAGGTCAGTCAGCGCATTCCTCAGTTGACACTTCAGAGCTCGACAATCGCACTGAATCTGTGCACCCACCCTTGGAGAGTTCATTACTGAGAGTTGTAAAGAAAGTCTCACATTGCGTGCACTCACGCACATCTGCAGAGACTCGGTCACAAGATAGGGACATAAATGCTGGCACAAGGCCAGATACACGGGCACTCACGCACAGACTCAAAGGTGTGCAATAAACATGCCTACACGCACATTTTAAAGCACTCAAACATGCATGTGCATGTGGAGGGGGCTGAGAGCTGCTGGCTGTGAGGCAGTGTGCTGCCAGCTCAGGAGGGGTGCAGTCTCAGTCACTCATTACATCGACAGAATTGAATGTCGATTACTGCTGGAATGAGAACAGAACTAGCTGAAACATAAACTACATTTACAGGGCTCAAAATGAATAGGGTGAATGCACACGTACCTTTCCCAGGGTAGGGAGACCAAGAACCAAGGGTCTACATTTAAGGTGTGAGGGGAGTGATTTGATAGGAACCTGAGGGCCAACGTTTTCATGCAGAGGGTGGTGGGTATATGGAACGGGCTGCCAGAAGAAATGCTTGAGGCAAGTACAATAGCAACATTGCAAAGACATCTGGACAGGTGCAGGGATAGGAAAGGTTTAGAGGGATACGAGAGACTAAGGAAATTCAGCATATCCCCAAAGACTCTTACCAACTTCTACAGATGCATCGTCGGAAGCATACCAGCAAGTCGCATCACGGCTTGTTTGGGAAGACCACAAGCTCTGCCCAAAACCACGATAAATTGCAGAGAGTTTTTGAATGTAGCCCAGTCCATCACAAAGACCCCATCATTGACTTCATCACTTAACACTGCCTCAGGAAAGTAGCCAACATAATCAAGGACCTTTTTTCACCCCATTCATTCCCTCTTCTCCCCTTACAGTTGGGCAGAAGTCACAAAACTTGAAAGCATGTGCAACCAGACTCTGGAACAGCTTCTTCCCCTCTGTTATCAGACTACTGAGTAATCCTCCCATAAGATAGGATGTATTCCCCCAATCTTCCAACCTACCTCATTGCAGACATTGGACTTTTTCTGTGTAACTGTTACAACTGACAATGCTATAAGCTATATTCTGCATTCTGGTATTTTTCTCTCTGCACCACCTGTTGTACTAGAAGCTGGAAGATGGCATCAGGTGGCAGAGCTCTTCTGTAACCAGGATGGGCATGATGTTTCGCTGGCTTTCCTGTATACTTCCACAAACATCGGGGAAATGTTTGCTGAGCAAGTTGTCTCTCTGCTCCCAGCTCTGGGTGATTGCAGGATGGCTCTTACCTGTCACGGTGTAGAGGCCAGTGATGGACAGCAGTATCACCACAGCGATGTATATATTCAACCCCAGTGCCTCGCGGATAAATATGGCTCCTGAAAACATGTCAGCCTGAAAGAGGGAACACAGTTACAATAGGAATGCTACCCTTCACTTCTTTGCTCTTGCAAAATTTTACATGATGCACCAGCTTACATCCCAGAACAGGTGAACCAAACCCTGCATGAACATAGCTGCTTGAGAGTTGTTGGTCCAGGTGTGGGAGTTTTCCAAATATAAAAAAAATCAAGAGTGGCACGGTGGCGCAGCGGTAGAGTTGCTGCCTTACAGCGAATGCAGCGCCGGAGACTCAGGTTCGATCCTAACTACGGGTGCTGTACTGTAGGGAGTTTGTACGTTCTCCCCGTGACCTGCGTAGGTTTTCTCCGAGATCTTCGGTTTCCTCCCACACTCCAAAGACGTACAGGTTTGTCGGTTAATTGGCTGGGCAAATATAAAAATTGTCCCTAGTGGGTGTAGGATGGTGTTAATGTGCGGGGATCGCTGGGCGGCGCGGACCCGGTGGACCGAAGGGCCTGTTTTTGCGCTGTATCTCTAAATCTTTTAAAAATCGAAATCTAATCAATCCTCCTCAGAATTGTGTTTATTCCACTGAGATCACCTCCTGTTCTTCTCCAATGTGTATGGGACCAATCAACCTTTCCCCATAGGACCACCCCTTCTTACCCAGAAACAACCTGGTGAACCTCCTCGCACCGGTCAAGGAGACCAGAAAAGACCAGGTCTTTGAGCGTTGTCTCAGCAGTCTCCTGGGCTGCTAGAATTCCACAGATGGAGGAACAGAAACTTGGTGACCATATAAATTCCTGGAAATCTCATCAAAATCCCATTTCCCTACTAGTTGCCCCTTGTAATCCATTCCCATCACTCAGACACCAACACTGCCAGCTGCAGGGACTCACCATGACCACAGTGGGTCACCCACAGGAGGGCCAAGGGTGACCATGTTGGGTGTGGCCATTGTAACAACAGTGCACCAGCCACAGTATGGGAAGATTCTGGTTGCCCACCCTCCAGAGTCCATGGGTTCTGCCACAGGGCAAGGACTTGGTCGAGAGGGCAGCAGAATGCCTGACACAGTGGAAGATCTAATGGGCTGCACAATGGCACAACTGGTAGAGCTGCTGCCTCACAGCACCAGAGACCTGGGTTCGATCCCGACCATGGGTGCTGCCTGGGTGGAGTTTGCATGTTCTGGGTGACAGGTTGAGCTTTCACCCGCTGCTCTGGTTCCCTCCAACATCCCATCTGCGGTGTTCGGCATCCTCTCCTGACCAAGGTCCATTGTTGTGTGAGCAGAAGCTGCCCATCACGTGGGTGTTGAAGTGGGGGCTCAGACCCAAAGAGTCACAGATCTACACAGCATGGATACAGACCCTTCAGCCCTCCTTGCCTGTGCTAACCAAGTTGGTATTCTGGGCTAGGCACATTTGCCCTCCAAACCCTTCCTATCCATTAATCTGTCCAAATGTCTTTTGAAATTTGTAATTGTATCTGCTTCTTTAGCTGCCCCGGAATGAACAGATACGACTACCCTCTGAGTGAAAAGGTTGCCTCTGAGGTCCCTCTTAAATCTCTACCCTCTCACTTTATGTCAATGCCCTCTAGTTTTAGAACCTTCTACCTTTGGAAAAAGACTGTGCAAGCATTCACTTCAATCAAGATCCTCATTGAGGTCTCCACTCAGCCTCCTATGCTCCAAAGAAAAAGTCCCAGCCTATCCAACCTCTCTCTATAACTCAAGCCGGCAAGTCCACGTAACCAGGAGACAAAAATTACCCAGTGGGCCGAATGGACTCCCACTGCAGGGTGATAACTAATTAGTAATCAAAGAACTTCAGTTGTAAGAATTCCAAAATAAAAAGCTAGAAATACTCAATGGGTTAAGTAGCATCCGCGGAGAGAGAAGCAGAGTCAATTTCCAAGATCCTTCTTCAGAACTGGAGAAGGATCTTTATAGGAAAGGTATTTAACCTGAAATATTACTTCTGGTTTTACCTCCACAGATATTGCCTGACGTAGTGGTCAGTGAGGCAGTCGCGGGATGGCACAGCAGCACAGCGGTGGAGTTGCTGCCTTACAGCGCCAGAGACACCGATTAGATCCTGACTACGGGTGCAGACTGTATGGAGTATCTACATACTCTCTGCAACCACGTGGGTTTTCTCCGGATGCTCTGGTTTCCCCCCCACACTCCAAAGAAGTACAGGTTTGTAGGTTAATTGGCTTCGGTACAAAAACATTAGAATTGTCCCTTGTGTGTGTAGGATAGTGCTGGTGTAGTCACTGGTCGGTGCGGACTCGTTGGGCCGAAGGGCTTGTTTCCGCGCTGTGTCTCTTGAGTCCAAAGGTATGGTGTTGGGAATCGCATGTGCGGGACTGCTCTGGACTACTGCAGTTGGCACAGCAAGAACACAGAGAGGTTGATGGACCACAACAGTGTTCCTCCTTTGGTTTCTTTTACCTGGTGTGCAGGGATTGTGAAAAATGAGTCTCATCCCCTGGTGTTTAAACCAGCAGATGGAATGCACCAGAGCTGCAATCATCGACTGACATTAACGGACAATCATTAACTGTCAGACACACCCATGGCTCACTGTCATTTGGAAACTGTAGAGCAATACCTGGCCCTGACCTCCGAGCCCCAGTTCACAAGTATCTGTGGTTTAAGGGACTGCCCTAACTGAAGCTATTACATCCTGTTATTTTAGGTGTCAGCTAGAAAGAATGCAATAAAAACACGCGAAAGCAGTTGGGTAAAATTACCCTGCGTTCCACACCGTCTGTAACACAGGGTCTTGTAGGCAGTCGATATTTATATGTCACGTATAGAGAGATAAATTGAGACACTGTGTGTAAAGCGATCTTCAAAACATAATCATAGATAATGAAACAATGAACAGTACAGCACAGGAATGTTTGTGCTGATCATAATGCCAAGATAAACTAGTCTCATCTTCCTGCTCATGATCCATATCCCTCTATTCCCTGCACATGCATGTGCCTATCTAAAAGCCTCTTGAACGCCACTATTGTATCTGCCACTATTGTATCTGCCACTATTGTATCTGCGTTCCATGCATCCCCTACTCTGTGTAAAAAGTCATATGGAGCCATAAAGTCATACAGCATGGAAGCAGCCCCTTTGGCCCACCATGTCCATGCTGACCATCAAATACCCTTCTGACTAATCTCATTTATCAGCACTTGCTCCAGAGTCTGGCATTTCTGGATTCTTCTTGAACTTATTCACCCTCTGAGTGAATAAGTTCTTCCTTGGATCCCCCCTAAACCTAAGCCTTCTAATCCTTTGCATATCAGCCGTGCGGAAACATTTACTTATATCTTGTTGTATCAGGTCACCCCTCAGGTCTACAAGAAAAACAGACCAGTGTCTCCAGCCTCCCCTCATAATTGAAAGGTTCCATCTCAGGCAACATACTGGCGGTTCTGCGTTGATGGCACCCTAACCAGTGCAATCACATCCTTCCTGTAGGACGACCAGAAACTGTACACAAACACTGGAGCTCACAAGAAAGTAGGAAATCACTAGAAGCCAATGGAACTGACCTTAAGCCTGACTAATATTGTGAACAGTGAATGGGGCAGCAGTGGGAAACAGTTGCACTCCGGCTGGACAAAGCCCTGGCAGGACACACATGGAGCACTGTGAGCAGTGGTAGGCACCAACCTTACCAAAGATACATTGTCCTAGCAGTGTCGGATTACCAGGGCAATGCCTGGACTCCAAGTGTTCAATCAGAAAGGGAGGTTATGCATATTGGAGTTGTATTCCATAGAATTTAGAGGGTTAGTACATTTTAGAGATATTTCTTCGTTTAGAACAACACAGATGAGGCCATTTGGCCCAGCAGGCTGTGGATCATGTTCATAAACTGTAGGAGCAGACTTAGGCCATTCGGCCCATCTAGTCTACTCCACCATTCATTCATGGCTGATCTATCCTTCCCTTTCAACCCATCAAGATAATCCCATCTGCCCCATTCCCCTCTCCCTATTTCTCTGCGTCCCTACAACTTGTATTCCTCACACCTGCCCACCATTCTTTTGTCATTGTCCTACACCCCAGGGCCAGGCACAGGAGCTAATTAACATCCTTGGGATGTGGGGAGGAAAGCAGGGAAGTGGGGGGAAAGCCATGTGGTCACAGAGAGAATGTGCAAACTCCACAGAGACAGCATAGGAGGCTAAGATTGAACTTGGGTCACTGGAGCTGTGAGGTAGCCGCACTAACTGCTGCGCCATCATGGAACCCTTATTTAAAGATGGGGTCTTGCTCGTCAACACCAGGACTGGTCAGAGTAGCTGCGTTGGTGCTCAGGGCCGGTGCTAACTTACCGATATCTTGGTAAATATGTAGAGGAAGAGGGAGAGGACAGACAAGTAAATCCTGATCCGGTTGCCTCCGAATCGTTTCTTCAGGTATTCCGGCATTGTCACAACCTGGAGGGAAAGAAGACTGTCAGGGTCAGATCCCAAACCAGGAAAAGGACAGCTGGACTGCGATCCTCAGCCAGAGAGCATGAGGACCATGGATCAAAGAGCTACTTACACCGGCTCTGATGTAGATGGGCACAAAGAGCCATCCCAGGATAATGACAATGATCAGCGCCTGTTGGGTTAATAGCAGCCAAAAGTTAGGATTTCATCACAAAGTAATCCCGCAAATTATATTGATGACAAGGACTGAGAGAAATCTCACGGCCTTGACAAAAAGCACTTCAAACACTTTTGTTGTTGTTCGGAAGGAACTACAGATGCTAGTTTAAACCGAAGATACACACAAAATGCTGGAGCAACTCAGCAGGGCAGGCAGCATCTATGGACAGAAGGAATGGGCGACGTTTTGCGTCGGGGTCCCACTTCAGATTGAGGAACTTCACACTTCAAACACTGTTTGTCCATCGTTATCTCCTTAAACAAAGCCATGGCCTCTGCCTCAACCACGTCAAACAAAATGATTAAAAATAATCTCTTAATTTCAGTGGTCGGACAAGTTCGAGAAACAGTAATTGTGAACAGATTTAGCAGTCAATTGATCGTGTGGATTGTTTCGAGAAAGGCAGCAGGAATTGTGAAAATCAAGTTGTGTTTAACTCGGTAGAATGTTTTGCTGAATTGGCAGGGAGGGTGGTTGAGGGAAATGCCGTGGATGTGGTTTATATATTTACACTTCCAAAAGGATTTGAGAAGGTGCCACACAATGGACTTGCAATCAGGATTGAAAGCCCTGGAGTCAAAGGAGCAGCAAAAAAAATGGGTGTTGTTCAATGGTTGTAAAACGTTGTTCCTCAGACTGGAGGCTTTATTGGGAGGAGTTTGTTAGGAGTTAGCTACAGAACCACTGTTTTTCCTCAGTCTGAAGAAGGATCTTGACCCGAAATGTCACCCATTCCTTCTATCCAGAGATGCTGCCTGTCCTGCTGATTTACTCCAGAATTTTGCGCCTATCTTTGGTTTAAACCAGCATCTGCAGTTCTTTCCTACACTGTTATTACAATATGTATTAATGACTTGGATTTGGGCGGACAAGGGACAATTTCCAAATCTGCAAGTGACATAAAACGTGGAGCCACAGTGAACTGTGAGGTCAGTAATAGACTTCAAGGAGATACAACAGGGTGATGGCAGATACAATTTAATGTTGAGAAATATGACGTGTTGCATTTTTGTAATAAGAATGAGAAAAGGAAATGTGATCCAAGGGGACCATTGGTTATCTTATCTTCAGTCTGAAGAAGGGTCTCGACCCGAAACGTCACCCATTCCTTCTCTCCTGAGATGCTGAGTTACTCCAGCATTTTGTGAATAAATACCTTCGATTTGTACCAGCATCTGCAGTTATTTTCTTACACTATTGGTTATCTTATGAGTCTTCACTGCATTGCATTGAAGATGAGTCCAAACAGAGTGATGCATGACATGGGTTATTTTATAAATCATAAGTCAATGACGTATATAACATTATATATTATAAGTCAATGTTTTAGATAGCTGAGGACAGGCAAGTGTCTCCTTAACCATTCTGTCATTCTGTTTTGGATTCGAGTTGGAGGCAGTACAGTCAAAGTTGACCAGGCTGATTCATGGGGTGAATGTTGACATCTGCCGAACCCATAGTGGACCATGGTCAAAGGGCCACATTGAATCTGGATGCAGGTTTGGATACCAGCGGTGATAATTTAGTGCTCAGCAATTAGACATTGAAGCATCAGTCAGCTTTGCCAGCAGACTAGTGTAATCTGACTACACAATGAAAATAGGTGCAGGAGTGGACCATTCGGCCCTTCGAGCCAGCACTGCCATTCAATATGATCATGGCTGATCATTCAAAATCAGTATCCCTTTCCTGCTTTCTCCCCATATCCCTTGATTCCGTTATCCCCAAGTGCTAAATCTAACTCTCTCTTGAAAACATCCAGTGATCGGCCTCCACTGCCTTCTGTGGCAGAGAATTCCACAGATTCACAACTCTCTGGGTGAAAAAGTATTTTCCTCATCTCAGTCCTAAATGGCCTACCCCTTATTCTTAAACTGTGACCCCCCCTGGTTCTGGACTCCCCCAACATGGGGAACATTGTCCCTGCAACTACCCACAGCGGTCCTCCGCAGGGAACAGGTGGCGCGCACGTACGTTCCATTCAAATCCACCGGTGGCTATTCCGCCCGCGGCGCCATTGCCAGCCAGGCCCACGAAGTGCCCGCTGCCGATGTTGCTGGCAAACAGAGAGGCCCCGATCTGAAGGAGAAATAAAACAGTGTTAGGACAGTGCAGTGCTCCACGGGAGCAAGGAGAGGAGACCTGTCCAGCCCTCTCCGCTACCCTCTGAGACCCCCACCTTGCACTCAGGCCCACTTACATAGAGTCATCGAGCTGGTGGGCACAGAAGTAGGTTCTTCGGCCCATCTTGTCCATGCTGACCTTGATGCTAATCCACAGTAATCCTATTTGCCCACATTATGCCCCGGAGTTTGTACACCTTCCCGATCCATGGACCTGTCCAAACACCTTTGAAATGGTGTCTCATTGGACCTGTTTGTACGGCCTCCTCTGGCTGCTCGTTCCGGATATTCACCATCCTCCGTGCAAAAAACGTTCTCTGCAGATTCCCTTTGAATCACACCCCTCACATCCTAAACCCGTGCACTCCAGTTTGAGCTTCCCCTACTGTGGGGGAAGTTGCCCCAGTGTGTTGAAACAGAGAGTGGTTGGGAAAGAATGTGTCCCTGGGAAATGTGGGAGAATGGGACATGAATGTTCTGAGACTCAGCATAGACTCAATGGTCCAAATTACCACCTGCCATGTTATAAAATTACATGAGAAACCCTTCTTGATTTTAACTGCCTCTATCACACTTTTCAGCCTTCCAAGTTCTGCGGGTTTGGGTGACTTGAACTCTGGCTTTTCCTAGGTTCTGGGAGAAGAATTAGGCCATTCGGCCCATTAAGTCCACTCTGCTATTCAATCATGGCTGATCTATCATTCCCTATCAACCCCATTCTCCTGCCTTCTCCCCATAACCCCCCGACACACTTTTGAATGCTTGTAGGTTACAAATAGGTCAGAGAAAGTGGGAGAGCAGAGGAACTGTGCACCGGCAGGTCCTGAAAGGTGTTGTGTTTGAGTAGGCCGGAGTCTGGTGCAGGGAACGTTTAGCAGTTGCCAGAACCGGAAGAGGATGTACCAGGAGAAAAAGAGACAATGTAAACCATGCGCTGCATATTGACACACAGCAACCTCAGACAGGGTGGGATCTGGAGTGGGCGGAGTGCCACAATTATAGTCGTGTCTGTTCTGAGTGTGAGTGGAGGCATTTGCTTTAATTGACCGTTTTTACTCTCAGACTGAAACTTCCTACAAATCTGACAGGCCTGGGAATCTTTTCCCCGACCACAAAGGTGTTGCTCAGGTGTCTTGTGTAAGGTCCTTCACAGTGAAACTGTACAGTACAATGAGGTCCAGGGATGAAGGCTGGCAGACTCTGCTTGATCAGAGGAAGGCTGGCAGATTGGGAGTGGAGGGGGGGCGGGGGGGCGTCAGTAACGACGGGGGGGGGGGGGGGCTCTTTGACAGGGAAACAGACAGCAGCACCATTCAGTGGGCAGGTGTGTGTGGGACACAGTCGATGGTGCGAAGGTTTGATTGATTCATAGAAAAACACTCCTTGAAACAGGCCCTTCAGCCCATTCACCAACCATCAATCAACCGTGTACACTAATTCTAAGTTATCCCATTTTCTCATCCATTCCCTGCACACTGGGGGCAGTTTAGAGAGGCCAATAAACAGGTGCACCTGGAAGAAACCCACGCGGTCACAGGGAGAATGTGCAAACTGCACACAGACACCACCTGAGGTTAGGATCAAACCCAGGTCTCCGGCGCTGTGAGGCAGCAGCTATACCAGACGGAGGGGAGGTTGTTTAGTTTAGTTTAGCAATACAACACGCAATACGGGCCCTTTGGCCCACCTAGCCGACCAGCGATCCCTGCACACCAACACTATCCTCGGCACACTAGCGACAATTTACAATTCTACCGAAGCCCATTAACCCGCAAACCTGTAGGTCTTTGGAATGCGGGTGGAAACCGGAGCACACGGAAAAGAACCCACGCAGGTCACGGGGGCATTATACAAAACTCCCTACAGACAGCACCCGTAGTCAGGATCAAACCTGGGTGAGGCAACAACTCTACCGCTGCACCACCGTGCGTGTAGCACTTCCTCACTAAGGTCCCCTCAAGCTCCAGCAACTTGACCGTGGATTTAGTCAGCACCTCTGATGTTAGTATTTTGGGGTTGTTGACAACTTATGCACCTGATAACATTGCTGTGAAACATTGTGTTGTAGCGACCATAGAGAATGGTCCAGGTCGTCGAACCCTCGGATTGGCCAGCGAGGTCACGTGGGAACACGACCATGGGGATTGGTCCAGGAAACGACATCGCTGATTGGCCAGCGATGTCAGGTGCGCGTTTGGCGCCCGTTTTAGCCAGTTCGGCGAAGTCTTCAAGGAAGACAGTAAGTTTATATTGGTTGTCCTGTAACTTGTTGTTTTGACTCTGTATTCGTGTATTGCGGCTGCAATAAACTTCGTCTACAACTAGCAAGTTTCGGACTCGCCATATTGGTGACCCCGAACGTGATCTGGACGATCACCAACTGAGCAGGAACCCGACGCCTCGTTGACGATGACCGAGCAGGGCACACCGGAGTCAAGCGCGGCAGGCGTTCATCTTCCGTTATTTTGGACGTACGCACCGCAAGCTTGGTTTATCCACGCCGAGGCTCAATTCCACATAAAGAAGGTGTCGGACGATGCCACGAAGTACTTCTACCTCGTCAGCGCTCTATCGCCGGACACAACCAAGCGCATGATGCGGTTTATCATAACTTCACCTGCGGAAGACAAATATGAAACCATGAAGAAGGCATTACTGCGAACCTTCGGGTTAAATAAGCATGGTGGTGCGGCAAAGCTTCTGCACCTACCGGAGCTTGGAGACCAACTGCCTTCCGTCCGCATGGCCGAAATGATGGTGCTAGCCGGTGAGCACACGGATTGCCCGATGTTTGAACAGGCATTCCGCGAGAAACTTCCCGAGGATGTCCGACTGCTGCTTACGGATTGTTCTTTTAAGGACCCCGAAGCATATGCAGCGAAAGCGGACGCGCTCATAGCGGGAAAAAACAAGGCAGGGGATTCCATCAACAAAGTCTCGACATCGGTGACCACGCCACAGCGACGGCAAGATGGCGCCACGTCTCCCGCCAATTCTCCGAAAGCCCGCCAAAAAGATCCGCACAAGCGCGGCTGGTGCTATTATCACCTACGATGGGGTAACGAATCCCGCAACTGTCGTTTGCCTTGTACCTTCGCGGGAAATGCCTCGGCCGATCGTACATAGGGGCAGTTACGATTGGCCAGAACCGGCGCCTCTATGTCCATGATCGATTCACGGACACAGAATTTTTGGTAGACACCGGAGCCATCGTCAGCATAGTGCCGCCGACCGACCTCGAAACCAGATCGGGTAAGACAGGTCCCACCCTCATCGCGGTTAATGGCAGCCCAATTCGCACTTTCGGCACACGGAAGATGTCCCTTGCGTTAGGCCTCCGCACGTACGAATGGCCATTCATCATAGCCGACGTCAAACAAGCGATCCTGGGCGCAGATTTTCTCTGGGCTTTTTCACTGGTTCCTGATGTCCGCGGTAACGACCTCCGATCCGCTGCTGAGGACGAGCACGTCGCTCCGGCAATCGCCTCCTCGCCCAGCCCTACTGTCCAGGCCGTCGTCGCGGCCCCCGACTCGTATGCTGCGATTCTGGCAGAGTTCCCAGAGCTGCTCGTCCAACGTTTTGACGCACCTTCAGCTAAGCACGGTGTGGTCCATCACATCCGCACCGAAGGCCCTCCCGTTTTCGCTCGGGCCAGGAGACTACCGCCAGACAAACTGGTGGTGGCACGGGCGGAGTTCAGGAAGATGGAGGAAATGGGAATTGTTCGTCAGTCTGACAGCCCGTGGGCCTCGCCGTTACACATGGTCTCCAAGGCATCTGGGGGGTGGAGGCCATGTGGCGATTATCGGCGTCTCAATGCTGTCACCACGGCTGATCGCTACCCCATACCGCACCTACAGGACTTTTCATCTGGACTGGAAGGAGCGGTAGTGTTTTCCAAAATCGATTTGGTGCGAGGATACCATCAGATTCCGGTGCGACCGGAGGACATACAAAAAACTGCAACTATTACTCCGTTCGGGTTGTTTGAATGGTTGCGTATGCCTTTCGGTTTAAAGAACGCGGCACAGGCTTTCCAGCGACTGATGGACCGCGTGGGCAGGGGTTTACCCTTTGTGTTTATTTATTTAGACGACATCCTGGTAGCCAGCCCCTCAGTGCAAGAACACCAGGCCCATTTGCGGACCGTGTTCCAGCGGCTCCAAGACCACGGGGTCATTATTCAACCCTCCAAATGTCAATTCGGCCTGCCTGCCCTCGATTTTCTAGGGCACAGAATTACCCCTGCCGGCGCTGCCCCTTTGCCAGAGAAGGTGGAGGCTATCCGGGCTTTCCCCAGGCCCACCACAGTAAAAGGGCTGCAGGAGTTCGTAGGCATGGTTAATTTCTACCATAGATTCGTTCCGGCAGCGGCGCGAGTCCTGCGCCCGCTTTTCCAATGCCTTGCAGGTAATCCGGTAGAGTTGTTGTGGTCCCCGACCGCAGAGTCGGCTTTTACGGCAGCTAAGGCAGCCTTGGCAGACGCCACCATGTTGGTCCATCCGAGCCCCTCCGCCCCCACGGCCCTGACGGTTGACGCCTCTGACGTGGCGGTGGGTGGAGTTCTGGAGCAGCAGGTTGGTGGCCGTTGGCAGCCTTTAGCGTTTTTCAGCCGGCAACTAAATTCGGCCGAGCTGAAATATAGCGCATTTGACCGAGAGCTTCTAGCTCTCCATTTAGCTGTAATTTCCTCGAGGGCCGCCCATTTGTGGCATTTACGGACCACAAGCCATTAACATTTGCTTTTTTGAAATTGTCTGACCCATGGTCGGCCCGCCAGCAGCGGCACCTGACTGCTATCTCAGAATTTACCACAGATGTCCGTCATATCGCGGGTAAGCTGAATGCCGTTGCTGACGCCCTGTCTAGACCTGCTTTTCCCCCTATTTCGGTGGTGGACTGCGAAGTGGATCCCCAGGAGCTTGCGGAGGCACAGCTCCTGGCGGATACCGTTTCGACGTACCAGTCCACCACTTCGGGATTGAAGTTGGCCCAGGTAGCTTGTGGGTCGGAGGGCACGAAAGTCTGGTGCGATGTTTCTCTTCCTCGCCCCAGGCCGGTAGTACCGCCCTCCCTTCAGCGCCGGGTTTTCGATGCCATTCATGGGCTGGCGCACCCGTCCATCCGCTCCACCTCTGCCTTGGTGGCAGCGAGGTTTGTCTGGCATGGCCTGCGGAAACAGGTAGCGGGGTGGGCACGTTCCTGCGTGCCCTGTCAGACCGCTAAGGTCCAGCGCCACGTCCAGCCCCCCGTACAGGATTTCGAAGTCCCGGCTTTTCATTTTTTCCACATCCACGTGGATTTGGTCGGGCCTTTGCCTTCCTCCCGGGGCTACACCCACCTCCTCACGGTGGTGGATCGGTTCACCCGGTGGCCAGAGGCTTTCCCATTGTTTGACATCTCGTCAGCGTCTTGTGCTAGGACTTTGGCCCTTCATTGGGTAGCTCGTTTCGGGGTCCCGGCAGTTATTACAACTGACAGAGGACCACAGTTCACTTCGTCCCTCTGGGCCGCGCTGGCGGAACTGTACGGGTCCAAATTACAACCCACAACTGCATATCATCCCCAGGCAAATGGTCTCGTAGAGAGGTTCCACCGCCAACTTAAGGCGTCCCTCTGTGCAAGGCTTGAAGGCCCGGACTGGGTAGACCAACTCCCTTGGGTTCTTTTGGGCATCCGGACGGCTCCTAAGCCAGATCTCGGTGCGTCGTCCGCAGAGCTGGTATATGGCTCGACCCTTCGAGTACCTGGAGATCTGTTTCCGGACACTTCAGCACTGCTCCCTACAGTCCCAGCAGCGTTAGCAGCTCTCCGGGAACGGGTGGGCTCCCTGGCTCCAGTGCCGACTTCACGTCATGGGTGTCCCATGGTACATGAACCGTCTTCCCTGAAGGACTGTGAGTTTGTTTTTTTGCGTAAAGATGCCCATCGCGCCCCGTTGCAGAGGGTCTATCAAGGGCCGTTTCGGGTTTTACGTAAGGGAACGGCTACTTTCACCTTAGACATGGGCGGCAAGAGTGAACTCGTCTTGGTGTCCCGGCTCAAACCTGCCCATTTGGACCCGGATCAACCAGTCCTGGTCGGTCAAACCCCTAGAAGAGGCCGACCTCCGTTAGTTCCGCCCAGTCCACAAACCCCCATTCCGACAGTTCCTCCGGGACCCCCAGTTTCGGCAGTTCCCCTAGGACCCCCCGTTTCGGCAGTTCCTCCAGGACCCCCCGTTCCGGTAGTTCCTCCAGAACCTCCCGTTCCGGCTGTTCCACCAAGTCCGGAACCTCCGGCTCCTGTGGTTCAGGCTGTCCCTCTCCGTACTCGTTATGGTCGCGAAATCCGGCTCCCTGCTAGGTTCCGCACCTCGGGTTCTGGGGGGGGTCATGTAGCGACCATAGAGAATGGTCCAGGTCGTCGAACCCTCGGATTGGCCAGCGAGGTCACGTGGGAACGTGACCATGGGGATTGGTCCAGGAAACGACATCGCTGATTGGCCAGCGATGTCAGGTGCGCGTTTGGCGCCCGTTTTAGCCAGTTCGGCGAAGTCTTCAAGGAAGACAGTAAGTTTATATTGGTTGTCCTGTAACTTGTTGTTTTGACTCTGTATTCGTGTATTGCGGCTGCAATAAACTTCGTCTACAACTAGCAAGTTTCGGACTCGCCATAGTGTGATGTTTCCACTTTGCATTGTTGCGTAAACTCAAACCTTTGCTGTTGCTGAAATCTCAGAGTTTACATTGGACCTACGCCCAGTTAATTGAAAGTCCTTCTCCACAAATGATGCAAGGCCTGAGCACAGGCATGTCATATTTATGTATTAATTGAGTGCGTTGTTCATTAATTGTGATAGCTAATTAATCGATTGTGTTGATTACAAAATATACGGGAGTATTGCTTAATGGTGAAGCTTCGTGTAAAACTACATGTTCACAATCTGATGACATGGGCTGAACTAATGGGAAGATTGCTGATCCATCAAAACTGTTCCCATCACGAGATCACGATGTCTTCTATCGAACACCACTCCTGCTTCTCGTAATGCCATCATTCCAAGGTACCATTAGTTAATTCACAAAGAATTTAGCCGGAAGCCTCCTCCAGTTTATTTGTCAACTGCCTTAAATCTCCGCCCTCGAGCTCCAATAATCCTTTCACTGCCATTTTCTGAACTAAGGACAGAAGGTCGTAAGGAATAGGAGTAGAATTAGGCCATTCGGCCCATCAAGTCTACTCTGCCATTCAATCATGGGTGATCTACCTCTCCCTCCTAACCCCATTCTCCTGCCTTCTCCCCAGAGAAGGTTTTAAGGTGAGGGGCAAATTTTAAATCAGATGGGGCGTTTTTTTTACACAAAGGATGATGAGTGCCTGGAACACAGGCCGGGAGAAGTGATGGTGGAGGCGGATATGATAATGGCTTTTAAAAGACTTTGGGATAGGCATATGGATATGCAGGGAACGGAGGGATATGGATTATGTGCGGGCAGATAAGAGTTTGTCTTGACATCATGTTCGGCACAGACATTGTGGGACAAAGGGCCAGCTTCTGAGCTGTACTACTCCATGTTCTATGTGTTCTGGGTAGCTGTATGTTTAGGTTTGGGCTTTGATTGGAAGAAGTGAGCACCCACTTCTCCCTCTCACTGAATTCGTAGAGAGTCACCAGACGGATAGCGCAGAAACAGGCCCTTCAGCCTGCTATGAATGTGCTGATCATTTTGCCCACTTACAGTAATCCCATTTGCCCTCTTTAGGACTGTATCCGTCTGTGTGTTGCATTATTTATATGCCTGTCTTAATGCCTCCTAAATGCAGCAATTGTATGTGATTCCACAATCTGATAGTGGTTCCAGAAATCAACCAGTCCCAGAGTGGAATCTTTCCCTTCTAATCCCCTACCCCTACCATGAGGAAACGATTCTGGCCATTTACCCTGTCTACGTCTCTCTCATGTACTAATCTTAAATCCGGGCTTAGTCACAGGTTGGAATAACTCAAGGGGAGATTGAATGAATGGAGCAGGGGTCACATTCTCAGTAACGGAGGGAGAGAGAAAACAGGGAACTACGGAGCTGTGAGCCTAACTCTAGTTGTAGGAGGAATGGTGGAATCTGTAACAGAGTCGCAGACCTGTACAGTCACAGAGCCTGGGTAAATGCACTCTCACAGCGAAACCACACCCTCACTCTTAGTGAAACCACCCCCTCACTCACACACTTGCCTCACCCTCACACTGACACTACACCCTCACACTCCACCCTCACTCTCACACTACACCTTCACTCTCACAGTAAACCCTCACTCACACTATACCCTCACTCTCACACTAACTCTGACCTCACCCTCACTCTCACCCTAACACTCCACCCTCACTCTCACACTAACACTACACTCTCACTCTCACACTGACCTCACCCTCACTCTCACACTGACCTCACCCTCACTCTCACACTGACACTACACCCTCACTCTCACACTGACCTCACCCTCACTCTCACACTGACCTCACCCTCACTCTCACACTGACACTCCACCCTCACTCTCACACTCAACCCTCAGTCTCACACTGACCTCACTCTCACATTAACACTCCACCCTCACTCTCACACTAAACCCTCACTTTCAGTGATACCACACCCTCACTCTCACCATCTCACTCAACCTGCACCCTCACCATTACACAGGGTGTAATAAAGCGCTCTTCCTTATCACCGTGACAATCCTTCACTCCCCCAGTATGATATTACATTGCCTGATTACGGTGATACCACACCTCCACACTCACTGTCCCACAATGATACTAAAACCCCCGGTTTCACGCTGTAATATTACTCACTCTCGCACAGTGATATTACTTCTTCTCACTCCCCCTTGTAATATTACGGCCTCTCCCTCTCTTTCTCTCTCTTGACGATAACACTCTCACTCTCTGACAGTGGGTTGAAAGCCTCCCACAATGATCAACACACCCCTCTGCCATCACAGGCCTGTGAGGTTTCAGTAGAGGTCCACTTACCGGCCACCAACTCATGCTCCTGCCCGCGAGGAAGAAGCCTCCAACCGTGCCTCGGTTACTCTGCATCATCGCCTGTGGAAGCAGGGACACGAGTGACTTAGTGTCGAGCGCACTTGTCCACAAGTTGCATCACTTCACGTTTTTGTTTACATTTGTACATTGATTTAACTTTGAGGAAACTTCAGTAGTTTGACATCCTGGGCCACACTGTCCAGGGTTAGTTGTATAATAGTATATTTGGTATTGAAGTATATTTGTTTGACTTGTATCATGGTGGTGTTAAAGTTTGCTTCTTCTTCAAACAGACAACACACGATGGGTTAGGTAGACCAACACAAGCTTTACTATATCAGCCGGTGGGAGTGTCGGGGGTACACGAGTCAAGTAAGCAACAAGCACTTGACTCTCCCGAGCTATCACTCCAAAGAACAAAGACTGGACAAGATGTTTTATACTGTATAGATCAAAAAGACGCATTTCTAAAGGCCTTAGTCATGGTCCCAAAGTGCTGTAGTCAATTAGCACCTTCCCGCCAGGTCTGAGATTGTCTCTCTTATCAGTTAGCACTACTGTATAGATCAAAGAGCAATGAGTTGATAGGTACATCGTGAAGAACAGGGAAGATACATTCCTAAAGGCATTAGTCCTGGTCCCAATATGCTGTAGTCAGTTAGCACCTTCCCACTAGAGAAAGCCTGCTAAAGGAGAAAAAAATACAAAAGCATTTAACCCTTTCAGTGGGTTTTGTTTTATAGACAATAGACAATAGGTGCAGGAGTAGGCCATTCGGCCCTTCATGCCAGCACCACCATTCATTGTAATCATGGCTGATCATTCTCAATCAGTACCCCGTTCCTGCCTTCTCCCCATACCCCCTGACTCCGCTATCCTTAAGAGCTCTATCCAGCTCTCTCTTGAATGCATTCAGAGAATTGGCCTCCACTGCCTTCTGAGGCAGAGAATTCCACAGATTTACAACTCTCTGACTGAAAAAGATTTTCCTCATCTCAGTACTCCAGGTGCGGTCTCACTAGGGCCCTGTATATCTGCAAAAGGACCTCTTTGCTCCTATACTCAACTCCTCTTGTTATGAAGGCCAACATTCCATTGGCTTTCCTCACTGCCTGCTGTACCTGCATGCTTCCTTTCAGTGACTGATGCACTAGGACACCCAGATCTCATTGTACGTCCCCTTTTCCTAACTTGACACCATTCACATAATAATCTGCCTTCCTATTCTTACCACCAAAGTGGATAACCTCACACTTATCCACATTAAACTGCATCTGCCACTCACACAACCTGTCCAAGTCACCCTTTTGATTTAATTCATACTGTACATATTATTGTAAAAGAATTGAATAAATTATTTCTGGTTAAAAAACCTGTCCAGGGTGTTCCTGTGGTTTGGGCTTGTCTCCGGAAACCGTGGACTAACACCTGCAGTTCAATGTTGGGAGGGAGCTTTGGCAAATGTGAAACCAACCTTCACCCCCCCACACCCCCACCCCACCCCACCCCTTAAGATTAATCTGTCAGTGCAGTTCTTGCTCGACCTAAATTTCATTGCTGGGTTTCGACACATGAAATGCCATATATTACACTCGGTTACAGTGGACAATCGTCAATAACGGTCACCGGCACCCCCATGGTCCGTTATAATGAGGGTTTACTGTGTATACACAGTGAATGGTAAAACTAGGAAGTACTGAGGCACAGAGGAAACTTTGTGGTCATATCCAAGGATTACTGGTGGATAAGGTGTTGAAGAAGTGATATGGGAGGCGTGCCTTTATTAGCTGGGGAATAGAATATACAAGCAAGGTGATTATGGTACATTCAAGAGCAGATACTACAGATTGGCCCCATTATTTAAAGAGGGAAAGACTAAATGGGAACTTTAAGATTAATTAGCCCGACATCAGCAGCTGTGAATGCTTGAAGCTATTATCACAGAAGTGATAACAAGGCACTGGGACAATAACAAGTTGGGCTGATTCAACATGGAAGCAAAATAATATTCGACAAACATGTAATAATTTTTTGAGATTGTAACTGAGAATAAATAAAGAAGAGCCAGTAGATGTGGTATTTTTGGATTTATAAGGTGCTCCACGGAAGTTATTAAACAGAACTGGAGTGCTTGTGATTATGAGTAGTGTTTTGGCATGGACAAGGATTGCTTAATGAATAAAAGGCAAAAGATAGCAATAAACAGATTATTTTCAGTTCAGGAAGTTGTGACTGGTGGGTGCTGCATGGTTTGGTGCTGGGGTTCCAGCCATTCACAATCTTTGTGGTGATTGAGAAGAGAATATCCAAGTTTGCTGATGATACAAGACTCAATAGA
Source organism: Rhinoraja longicauda (assembly GCF_053455715.1). Taxonomy (NCBI): domain Eukaryota; kingdom Metazoa; phylum Chordata; class Chondrichthyes; order Rajiformes; family Arhynchobatidae; genus Rhinoraja; species Rhinoraja longicauda. Next base: position 13,747,967 of record NC_135977.1, read on the forward strand.
CAATAGACAATGGGTGCAGGAGTAGGCCATTCGGCCCTTCGAGCCAGCACCACCATTCAATGTGATTATGGCTGATCATTCTCAATCAGTACCCCGTTCCTGCCTTCTCCCCATACCACCTGACTCCGCTATCCTTAAGAGCTCTATCTAGCTCTCTCTTGAATGCATTCAGAGAATTGGCCTCCACTGTCTTCTGAGGCAGAGAATTCCACAGATTAACAACACTCCGTTCTAAATGGCCTACCCCTTATTCTTAAACTGTGGCCCCTGGTTCTGGACCCCCCCACATTGGGAACATGTCTCCTGCCTCTAACATATCCAACCCCTTAATAATCTTATATGTTTCGATAAGACTCGGTGGGTGTTGGCCCGTACAGAGGATTTAGAGGGATTCAGGGGGATGTAGAATGGCCGTTGAATTAGGACATAATAGATGGAGTATAATGGCATAGGACTGAAAGATAAATATGGGAGTGGGAAGGCGAGTTAAAATAATTAGCAACCAGGAGATCCGGTAAACCTTGGCAGATCAAGCGTGTCTTTGGGTAAAACTGTCGTCTAGTCTACATCCATCTCGCTGATATAAAGGAGGCCATATTGGGTGCACAGAATGCAGTTAATAGGGAGAGAGTAGGTGCTCTCTCTCACCAGAATGGGCTGTGGGGGTCCCTGAAAAGGATGTGACGTAGGAGGTATTGGGACAGGTGTTACATCTGCAGTTGCAGGGGAAAATACTTGGGGAGGGGGTGGTTTGGGTGAGGAGAGATAAGTGAACCAAGGAGTCGCAACTCACGAAGGCGCAGTCCTTGCTGAAGGTGGAAAAGGGTGGGGATGTGACATGGTGGGATCACGTTGGAGGTAACAAAAATGTTAGAGGATGATGTGTTAATGCAGAGGCTGGTGGAATGAAAGATAAGTACCATAGGAACTCTACCCTTCTTCCATCAGAGTGGAGGGGGAGCGAGAGCAGAACTATGGGATACAGAGGAGATGCGGGTGAGGGACCCATCCATTACATCGGGGGGGAAACCACGTTCACTAAAGAAAGACAACATCTCAGATGTCCTAGAATGGAAAGCCTCATCTTGGGAGCAGATGGAGAGGGAGAAATCTTGGGAGCAGATGGAGATGGAGCAGGTGGAGATGGAGAAATTGAGAGTAGGGGATGCTGTCGTAGCAAGAGGCATGGTGGAAGGAGATGTAGTGCAGAAAATTGTCAGACTGTGTGTTTATAGTAGACATCAGGAGAGAGGTGTCAGAGATAGTCCAAATAAATTTGTGGGCAGGGTGGAAGTTAGTGGTAAAGTTAATGAAATCAACGAGTTCTACAATGAGTTTCGAGAGGACACTTCATCTGCTGTCCTTGAGTGGGGCCAGTCACAGGAGTAAGTTGAACCTCCCTGGTGCAACCTTTCAGAAACTGATTTCAGTAACCATTCAGTAGCAATTTCTCCAGTATTGGGAAGAGAGTTGCTAATGTATCGAATGCTGTTGTTTGCAAAGGTCACACCTGCTGGGTTAAGTGGTAACAGCTGTGAGAACACTTGTGTGCGGTGCGTGACGCTGAAACTGTCAACACTCCTGACATCCTCATCGCTGATGCCCTCGGTCTTAACGCCCCGTTCTCAAACAGGGTGAGTGGCTTCAACACAATTAAAACAGCTCAGCCAGCCTCTGGTTAACACACTGGGGACCTGTTCCAATCCCACCACAGCAGCTGGGAAATTTAATATCAGCTAATATACAATCATCAACTATTGACCTCCCTAAAATGACATAGGTGTGCTCCACCTTCCTCCCAAGTCCAAAAGACATGCAAGTTGTTTGATCAATGGTGGTTGTAAATTGTCCCACGTGTATGTATGGCAGAATTGATCAAAGGGTGAGGAGAATGGGTTGCAGGGAAATGGGATTGGTCCAATGAGGCTAGCATAGATCCAATGGCTTTCTGTGTTTTCTCCAATTAAAATGGGATTAACGTGGATGAAGGTGTTTGATTGTTGCTTCGACCCGATGGTCTGAAAGGCCTGTTTACGTGCTGTGTGACTCTAAGACTTTATTGTATCAATCTCTTTGAGTGGATTGTGCAAGAGCTTGGTTTGTGTTTCAAACTGCAGTCAGTATTGACCTCTAGTGGTTGTTTAGGGAAGGTGCAGTGAAGTCGACCTCTGAAGAGCAGGAGTTTAAATGTCAGGATCACCCTGGAATTCAAGGACAATTGGCAGTTTTCCTTCTTTCCTTTTTTTGTCTCTTCCACTTTCTATTGCAGCTCAGTGGAAGCTTATTCCCACTCTCTTGTTCGGAAGTACCATTGCCAGGGCACTCGCTCCTGCAGATCCGGACATGGGCAGCCGCCTGTTTTGCTGATGCCATTATGCCTGTCTTCACTAGTCCATCTCCCACATGTTTCCACTAGTGGGAGAGTCTAGGACCAGAGGTCAGAGCCTCAAAATTAAAGGACGTTCCTTTAGGAAAGGAGATGAGAAGGAATTTCTTTAATCAGAGGGTGGTGAATCTGTGGAATTTGCAACAGAAGGCTGTGGAGGCCAAGTCAATGGATATTTTTAAAGCAGAGATAGATATATTCTTGATTAGTACGGGTGTCAGAGGTTATGGGGAGAAGACAGGAGAATGGGATTAGAGGGTGGGATAGATCAGCCATGATTGAATGGCAGAGTAGACTTGATAATGGCCTAATTCTGCTATTACTTATGACCCGCTGAGTTACTCCAGCACTTTGTGTCCTTTTGTATAAACCAGTGTTTTCAATTCCTTGTTTGGACATATGCAAAGCAGGTCAGTAAAATGAAGGCAACAAGCAAACTGCAAACACTGGAACACTGAAACCACACCAGAGGAGGATGCAACTACTCAGCAGGTCAAGCAGTACCTGTGGACAGAGAAATAGAGTTCCCACTTCAGGCTGATGGCCCTGATAGGAATAAATAAATTGATGGAAACAATTGATCTCTTGTTTCCCTTTCATAGGTTCATTGACAGGAGCAAGTCTACACTGCCATTCAATCATGGCTGATCTATCTTTCCCTCTTAACCCCATTCTCTTGTCTTCTCCCCATAACCCCTGACACCTGTACTAATCAAGAATCTATCTATCACTGCTTTAAAAAGATCCATTGACGGCCTCCACAGCCTTCTGTGGCAATGAATTCCACAGATTCACCACCCTCTGACTAAAGAAATTCCTCCTCATCCCCTTCCTAAAGGAACGTCCTGTAATTCTGAGGCTGTGACCTCTGGTCCTAGATTCTCCCACTGGTGGAAACATCCTCTCCACATCCACCCTATCCCGGCCTTTCACTGTTCGGTACGTTTCAATGAGATCGCCCCACAGGTTATCAGGGGAGGTAATCCTTCAACTGCCAGAGGTAGGTCTAGTCATGAACTTTAATGAGCACAGGAGTCTGTTGTGTGTAGTGCGGCTGTCACGGCACAACGCAAACATTCTTCATAAGCACTTAATTCCCTATGGAAAGCTCTGAAATCATGGGTGATCTGGTGACAACGAATGCTCAGCCAAACAAAGAAACAGAACATTTCATAATACTTGCAATTACTGTTTTATTTCTATCCGAAACTATTACAAATTTTAAAAAAATCAATAAATTATTCTCATTGAAAAAATATCTCTTGAGGGTCTCAGTTGCGGGGACTGGAAGCTGGGACCCCAATGGTTGCACTCGCTTTGTATGATGATCTCTGAACTGCACTTGAGTGTAGTGGATGTACTTGTGTGTATGTTGGTACCCAGAGGAGGCGGCTTCATCTACGATTAGTTTTTGGAATGCCAGTAGTTTTATTTTATTTTTCGAGGAAGATAAAGGAAACTACGAGGATCTTAAAACAAAGGATGGTATTTTAAGCAGTGAAGTAGGGCGTTGTGCTTCAATTGATCTGCGGTGCTTCCATCAGAGGGGAGTGTACAAGCAATGTCTTGTCTCCAAGAGTTAAAACCTCTGCTGCTTATGCATAAAATGCCCAGAAAAAGACACAGACAGACAGTAAGATGATGGCATTAATGTTGACCACATTCCTCCAGAGGGGCAGCTCTGTGATGTCAGTCAGCTTCTTGTTTAGAATTTCCTCCTCTTCTTTGCTCATCTTCTGAGACTTCTGGTCGAACCCACAGAACAAGTTGTAGCCTTTCTTCCAGCACGATAAGTCCTGGGGCGCATCTGTGGTGACAAGAAAAGCCCAAGGAATGGGATGGGTTGTTGAAAGAAGAGGACATTCTGTCCCTCAGCCCTGCTGTTGGACCATGTACCTCACCCTCAATTACTCATCAGATCCATCACAACACCCACTGACTTCGCTTATGAAAACCCTCTGGTGAACTTAGCTTGGAACACTACTCGTGCCATTTTGGGGGAGATTCCCACCCTCCATGGAATGAAAAATATATATTTTCAGATTTCTCTTCTAAATGGGCCTGGCTCTTATTCGAAGACCCCCAGAGAAAGTTGTGCTTCCCTTCGTGCCGGAGGACAGAAGGTGCAGATGAAACTCTATGCTGTCCTCAAGGGAGTCAATCAAAGGACACTTGACTTATAAAGTATGTCCTCACATGAAAATCCTTCAGTGAATTACTCTGCACTGTCTTTGTTATAATGAGAAACAGGATAGGATGAAGCACCATCTTCACCCTAGGATACATCTCATTGAACTTTAGGCCCTTAATATAAAGTCAAAAAATAAATAAAATTATGTTAACATTGTCCCCCATTTCCTTTGAATAAATACAAATGAACAGAGGTGCAGATACCTACAGGCACACATTCTTTGTTTGGCTTCATAAGTTCATAAATTATAGGAGCAGAATTAGGCCATTTGGCCCATCAAGTCTACTCAATTCAATCATGGCTTTCCCTCTGAACCATTCACCTGCTTTCTCCCATAACCGCTAACACCCTTACTAAACAAGAATCTATCAATCTCCACCTTAAAAATATCCATTGACTTGGCCACGGCCTTCTGTGGCAAAGAATTCCACAGATTCATCACCCTCTGACCAATGAAATTCCTCCTCACCTCTTTTTTAAAGAGGCTATGTGTTCTTTTATTCTGAAACTATGGCCTCTGGTCCTAGACTATCCCATCTGTGGGAATGCGCTACATTACCTTCATCAACTTCCATTTTGCTGTCCGTATCTTCGTTCTTCCAGTTGTCGAAGTCCAAGTCTTCACGTTCTTCTGTGCTGTTGCGCAGTGCCCAACACAGTCGGTGGAGCTGGAAGGCAGCAAGAGAGGCGAGGCTGTGAGGAAATGTTGTATCACTGATACAACAGCCACGGGCTCCAAAAAATGGAGGAAATGTTAAATGACAGAACATGCCTGCCATCATCTAAAACACACGTCAGGCTCAGACCACTGAACATCCAACACATTCCCAACGCACGTGTCCACGTGTGCTCAATAGCACTGACCACACCAAACATCCTGGATGCACTGACCATCACAACACATGACTCACAAACACACTGACCATTCCAAGCATCCTCAATGCAGTGAGCATCACAATAACCAACCTAAACACACTCATCACCAAAGACACATAGAACCTGCTGATCAGCCTGAGCTCACTGATGGTCTCAAACACACTGATGTTCTGAAATCCCCGGCGCAATAATCTCTCGGAGCTCAGCAACAATGCCAAACAAAGGCCCTGTGAAGAGGGAGAGGTGGCTGTACTGGAAGGGTTGAGACTCACGTGCTTATCCTCGATTGGCTTGGTCAGCAAGGAAATGATGATCACCAACAGACAGGTGGCAACAAAGAGGATGATGGCGAAGTAGAGGTAGTGGATGCCACAGATGATGAGCGGGCAGTTGCTGGGACTCACACAGCTGCCCGTGCCGAAGACAAACTCAGGGATCATCCGAGATAAACCAATGGCCAGGCCAATAATCAACCCCCAAAATGCTCCCTGAAACAAAGAGACACAAGTGACTATACATGTGGAATCTGGAGCAACACCAGCATGTAGGTGGAACTCAGCGGGTCGAACAAATTGGAGGGCAACGAGGAGGTGGCGGGCTGATGGAGGGGTAACAAAAACTGGGGAAAGTACAAGGGACAGACAGATGCTCAGAAGTTTATAAAGAGGGGGCAGCATAGTGGCACAGGGTGGCACAGTGGCATTGTAGTAGAGTTGCTGCCTTACAGCGCATGAAACCCAGGTTCGATCCTGACTACAAGGTGCTGTCTTAACAGAGTTTTTACGTTCTCCTTGACCGCGTGGGTTTTCTCTGGGTGCTTTGGTTTCCTCCCACATTCAAAGATGTGCAGGTTTGTAAGTTAATTGGCTTCGGTAAAATTGTAAATTGTCCCTAGTGTGTAGGATAGTGTTAGTATACGGGATGATCGCTGGTTGGCATGTGCTCAGTGGGCAGAAAGGCCTGTTTCCGTGCTGAATCTCTAAAGTCTAAAATGTAAGAGGAACAATGCTGTGGGTAGATATTTCAACACCAGGGCTTTACCAGATTGGGAACCTATTTGTGGAATTCTCTGGCACAGAAGGCAGTGGAGGCCAATTCACTGGATGAATTTAAAAGAGAATTAGATAGAGCTCCAGGGGCTGGCGGAATCAAAGGATATGGGGAGAAGGCAGGCACAGGTTACTGATTGTGGATGATCAGCCATGATCACAATGAATGGCGGTGCGTACAGGCTCGAAGGGCCAAATGGCCTTCTCTGGCACCTATTTTCTATATCTATATATCAATGAAAGTGGAGAGCACAGGACTCGGGGGAGAGGATGAGATTGAATGCCTGCTATGAAAATCTAACACCAAGCTTCAGTTCATAACGAAGTTCAACTGGTGAAGGAATTTACATGGGGAAAACATGAAGTCTACCCAACGTCCTCAAAGTGTGGTGCTGAACCTGTAAAAAAAATTGGTAAAGGGTAAATAAAAAAGGACGTATCTGGAAAAGTTAAACAGCTTACCTTTTCATTGATACGCTTGACGAAGATGCCCAACAGGAAGACCGAGGCTATAGGGGGTCCCAGGTAGCTGGTGATGGACTGGATATAGTCAAAGAGCTTCCCGCTCTGTGCCGTCTGTACGATCGGGATCCAGGCTATGCTGATGGCAATCAGGCCCAAGGTGAAGATCCTGAGAACACAACAGTTTCAGACCAGGGAGAGAAAAGCCTTTCCGCCCTCATCCATTCTCGCCTCTCAGCAACACAACAGGAACGACCACCAAGGACAACGTGGTCGGAACTAATACCAAGCAGTTGCTGATGGTCCCGTCAAACCCCACACTAAGCAGTGTCAGTCAGCCCATGGCCCAAGCACACCTTGTTCAGTGACCTCCTCCTGCCACTGGTTCATCTCAGCCCCAGCACTGCGTGGCATCTCAAGCTGCCCAAGTATACAAGCTTGTCAGATACCTTCTGCCAGTGCCATCGCCAGGCAGCCCCCTCTCTGTGGGCAAAGTTACCCCAGGGTGCCCCTTGCGACAAGGCACAATTCAATGTACACGAATGTGGAGCGAAGAACTTCCACTCACTAGCATGCAAGGACATTGCCTCCAGTCAATCTGGCGAGGGTCAAACGCGACAGGTTGCAATGTTTAAAAGTACAAAGAAACAACTGCAGGTGCTGGTTAATACACAACATAGACTCAAAGTGTGGGAGTAACTCAACTGGTCAGGCAGCATGTCTGGAGAACATGAACAGGTGACACTTCAGGTTGATACTTCAGATTGGAGAAGGGTCCCGACCAGAAATGTCAGCTATCCATGTTCTCCAGAGATGCTGCCTGACCTGCTGACTTACTCCAGCACTTTGTGTCGTCAGGTTGCAATGGACACTTGGTTACGTCAATCTTTGCATCAGCCAAAGCAGGGATTAAGCTCCCATGCAAGGCTGACCACAGAGGTCACTTGCTATATATAGCGTGACTACCATTTGGACTAGAGAACACCCAGTCTATAATGTGGCCTTGGGTGCTTGGTAATTGGGCCAATCTGTTGCCTCTGACCCCAAGATGCTGCTGCATGGCTGACATCCTTTAGTCAGTGTAAATGGGCAAAAGGTTCAGCATGGAGAAGGTGGGCTGAAGGGCCTGTTTCTGTGCTGCACTCCGTGAACCGTGACGCTTGGACAGTTTTGTTCTTACAGGATAGCAGTAAAATCTCTGCTCTCCGCCAACTCCACTTCCGACCAGCTTCAGACCGTTTCAAAGGTGATCAAGGGACACTTACAACACTTATTGTGTTGTTGGCAGTAAGTGCTGTACCGCCAACAACACAGCACTTACAAAGAGAAAGGCCAAAGGCACGCAGGGGAGAGCATGAGCAGACACCACATTCACCTGTGGTCTCCACTGACCTGGGAACCAACCCACAGGGGGTCAGTTACACTTCGGTTGAGGTCTAAAGTGAGGACCCAACAAACAGGCAGGACCATTGTATCAAGTACTGTGTGCAGTTTTGGTCTCCAAATTTGAGGAAGGATACTCTTGCTATTGAGGGAGTGCAGCGTAGGTTTACTAGGTTAATTCCCGGAATGGCGGGACTGTCATATGTTGAAAGACTGGAGCGGCTAGGCTTGTATACACTGGAATTTAGAAGGATGAGAGGGGATCTTATCGAAACATATAAGATTATTAAGGGGTTGGACACGTTAGAGGCAGGAAACATGTTCTCAATGTTGGGGGAGTCCAGAACCAGGGGCCACAGTTTAAGAATAAGGGGTAGGCCATTTAGAACGGAGATGAGGAAAAATGTTTTCAGTCAGAGAGTTGTAAATCTGTGGAATTCACTGCCTCAGAAGGCAGTGGAGGCCAATTCTCTGAATGCATTCAAGAGAGATCTAGATAGAGCTCTTAAGGATAGCGGAAATAGACAATAGGTGCAGGAGGAGGCCATTCGGCCCTTCGAGCCAGCACCGCCATTCAATGTGATCATGGCTGATCATTCTCAATCAGTACCCCCTTCCTGCCTTCTCCCCATACCCCCTGACTCCGCTATCCAGTCAGGGGGTACGGGGAGAAGGCAGGAATGGGGTACTGATTGAGAATGATCAGCCATGATCACATTGAATGGTGGTGCTGGCTCGAAGGGCTGATTGGCCTACTCCTAGGTTGTCTATAATCTATAAAGTTCAAAGGAAGGGAAAGTTGGCTAGCTAATTCATATTTAATTCCCTGGTTCCCCGGGTATGGTGCTCAGTAATCATACACCAGTGTACTCCAGGTGACTGTGTATTTCTATGGGGCCAGGGACAGGCAGTGAAACAGTGGAGGGGTATGGAAACATTGTTTTGCACCTTCCCCATGCAACCATTTCTCTAAACATTTCCCTTTAATACTGCAAGTATATTTTCTTCCTCAGTTCGGGGATCTGGTTGTTATGTAATAATAATATGTAATATATTCCTTTATTCGTCCCACACCGGGGAAATTTACAGTGTTACAGCAGCAAAGTGGATAGCAACAGAGCAAGAGATCATTCATTATAAATAAAAGATACATACATTGTCATCAGTTTTCTGTGTGTTCTTAGCTGTTATTGTTGACTCGTCTGCTGGGAGCAGTGCTGGTTGTGCAGTCTCACAGCAGCCAGAAGGAAGGACCTCCTATATATCTCCTTCACGCACTTGGGGTGAAGGAGTCTGTCACTGAAGGAGCTACTCAGTGCAGTGACAGTGTCCTACATGGGGTGGGAGTCGTTGTTCAGCAGCGATGTTAGTTTTGCCATCATCCTCCTCTCTCCCACCACCTGCACCGAGTCGAGGGGGCAACCCAGGACAGAGCTGGCCTTCCTGACCAGCTTATCGAGTCTCTTCCCTTCCACCGCTGAGATACTGCTGCTCCAGCAGACCACTCCATAGAAGATGGCCGATGCAACCACTGTGTCGCAGAAGGTCCTTAGGAGTGCCCCCTGCACTCCAAAGGACCTGAGTCTCCTTAGCAGATAAAGTCTGCTCTGGCCCTTTCTGTATTCCGCATCGGTGTTTTCAGTCCAGTCCAGTTTATTGTTGAGGTAGACACCCAGGTACTTATAAGAATCCACCCTCTCGCTGTCCATTCCCTGGATGTTCACCGGTGTCGGGGGGACCTGGCTGCACCTGCGGGAATCTACCACCATCTCCATGGTTTTCCCCACGTTGATCCGGAGGCAGTTCCGCTGGCACCAGTCCACAAACTCCTTGATCAGTTCTCTGTACGCCCTGTCCTCGTCACCCGTGATGAGGCCGACGATGGCAGAGTCGTCAGAAAACTTCTGTAGATAGGAGTCTGCAGAGCTGTGCCTGAAGTCCGCAGTGTACAGGGTGAACAAGAATGGCGCTAGCACTGTTCCCTGCGGAACCCCAGTTATGGCGAAGTTCGCAGCGGGTGGAGAGTCTCCTTACCTCCCTGCTAACATCAGTTCTTTCTCTGTGGACATGGGCCTGATCCTGGTCCAGATGTCCATGGTGAAGAGCGTGCTGGCGCTGTTAAAGATGGACGTCAGCGAGCTCATCAGGGACGCCAGCATCACGGACAGCATCAAACCACGCAGGCCTGGCAAAGACACGGCAGCTTAGGTGGAAGCTCATCACCCAACGGTCCATCGTTTGGCAATGAATCTACCTTAGAGCACGAGGCCATACATAGTCAACTGTACTGATCATTGTTAATACCGTTCCACATTCATTGGGGAAGCCTCAGTGATCCGACAGAGGTAGAACATGGCCTCACCTGTCGTGGATCATGTAGACTTGGATCTGTTCATTTCTATTGTAACGTGGGATGACTGGAGATTTTGGGCTGTATTGCACTTTGTTCATAGATTACACAAGATAATTTATCTCGTGAAGACACAATAGACACAATAAACTCTGTGGGTCAGGCGACATCTGTGAGAGGAAATGAGCAGATGTGTTTCGGGTGGGGACCCATCTTCAGATTGAGGTCTCCAGGGCTTTGTCTTTTGCATGTGATCTCCTGGACTGGTTCAGTCACCTGAAGGAGGAAGGGTCAGGGAGAATATTCCAGGGTCAATGTGATCTTCCTTTTGCCACTAGCTGGAGTGTACACAGTGGGTTACTGGGAGGGCAGTGGGTGATGGTGAAGGGTGAGTGTTGTGATGGTCCAGCTCGTGTACACTGCGAGGGTGGTTGAACCAAACACCAGTTTCTTCTGTACATTCCTCCGACTACTGCCACAGAACTGGAGCAAAAAGGGGCAGCACTTTTCCATGGCATCAATACCAAGGTTCCCATCAGATCTTCCACTGCAGGGAGTGGGCAAACAGTGTCCAGAAACTCAGCCCCGGCCTTTAAAGCTCACCAACTCTGCAGCCGATTATTGTTCGGTGCTTAATTTCTTTGTGTTTTTGAGCAGCAGCACAAACTTCACAATAGACAAGGAGCACACGGAAGATTTGTCACTTTGACATTGATTGGATTTTGCTGCTTCACAAGTCTGGCCCTCCAGCGTTGAAGTGGTCTAGGTCTCGGGCACTGATGATGTCTTTGCTTGGTGTGAGAGAGGGGCCGGGGGTCAGAACCACCGCCATCGCTTAGTGACAATGTCTCAGCAAACACACATATCAAACCTGGAGGAACCCAGGTGAACCAGGTCCCCAGGTGAACTCCAGGTCCTCAGGTGAACCCACATGTCCAACCTGGAGTCTCCCTGGTGGGGATGCTTCAGAGAACATCAGGCAGGGGATAAGGACAATGATCTCTCTGCAAGTGAGGACATTGGTCGGGTGGATTGTCCTACAGTGACCAAGTGCAACAACAAGGTGGAAGATTTTGCTCCAACAAACATCGCCCGGTCATTCCTATTCTATGTAATTGAAGGTGGGTACTCACCGGCTGGCATTAGCCTCACCACCAGCGTAGGATAGGCAATGTTGCTGCATCCAACCTCCGTGTCACAGTGCTGCTTGCAAAGGCTGGGAACCACACACGCTATGGTATCTGGCAGGTACAAAGACACAGCCATCAGCTTCAAATCCATCCACACAGCTTCAAGAAGGAATGCCAATTTGTCTTTGGAACTTAGAGATACTGAGCAGAAACAGGCCCTTTGGCCCACCGAGTCCGCGCCGACCAGCGATCACCCCGTATACTAGCACAATCCTACACACGACAATGTACAATTTACAGAAGCCAATTAACCTACAAACCTATATGTCTTTGGAGCGTGGGCAGAACCCAGAGCACCCGGAGAAAACCCACATGGTCACAAGGAGAATGTGCAAATTCCGTACAGACAGCACCCATAGTCATGATCGAACCCGGGTCTATGGCACTGCACGGCAGCAACTCTACCACTGCCCCACACTTACTTTACACACTGACAGGACATAAAAATATCATGGTTAAATACTCGGATTGAAGTGCGATCACCACTTCATATATGGAAACCAATCAGCTAAGCAGGGTCTCGACCCGAAACGTCACCCAATCTTTCTATCCAGAGATGCTGCCTGTCAAGCTGGGTTGCTCCAGCTTTTTGTGTCTATCTTCAACTAAGCACAATATGGTCCACAATGAAAGTTTGGACAGTGACCAGATCATGTTGGTTGAGGGATGGTGTTCAAAGGTTCAAAGGTCTGTTTATTGTCATGTGTACCAATTAAGGTACAGTGAAACTCGAATTAAAAGCAACAAGACACACAACTACATAAAAGTTAACATAAGGATCCACCACAGCGGATTACCCACATTCCTCACTGTGATGGAAGGCAATAAAATCTAATCTTCTTCTTCTTTATTGACCGATGTTGGTCGGAATGGTGGGTGATCTTCCCTGGTGTGGCATACATCACATTGATCATATCGGCTTAGGCAAGGGAGAAAAACTCCCCCCTTAATGAGGGAGTGAAGGCAAGGAAGGGGGGTTGGTTTATGTGATGGTCTGGGCTGCATCCATAATTCTCCGCAATTTCTTGCGGTCTTGGATGGAGCTGTTCCCAAACCATGCTGTGATGAATCCCGATAAAATACTTTCTACGGAGCATCTGTAGAAGTTGGTGAGAGTTGTTGGTGACATGCCGAACTCCCTGTGCCTTCTAAGGAAGTAGAGGCATTGGCGTGCTTTACTAATGAACTAAACGTTCGGAGTATATTCAACCAGAATTTAACAACTCCACAGCATCTGATTAACGACAAAAGTGCCACCACTAAGGGAGGATTTGCCAACTGAAGGAGAAAGCTAGGATAGAAGCAGCAGGAAGTTGGACAGGTTGCTCCTGTGAGCAGACACTGACTGTACTCAGGAGATCCCCTGACCTGTGTATAGGATCCGACTGATCATTCCAGGGAAGACCATGAGGTACATGGGCAGGAGCTTGAGGTAGCCACAGAGGATACAGCCAGCCTTGACATGGCTCATGTTTTTCGCAGAGAGGCAGCGTTGAACAATTACCTGTGGGGGGACAGAAAAACAAAAACTCTGAATGAGGTCTTCAAAGATATCCTCAGCCAGCGGCTCATTTGGTAGCTGCCGTGATGGGCGGTGTGATGTGCTTTTGGTTGATATACTTATGTGGTTGGATGGTCATGAATTCAAATCGCCTTGGATAGGCCTGAACTTCCATTCTCTGCCTTCCTGAAGGGATTCATTTCGGGAAAACTTTCAATCAGCAAATCTTCATTCGTCTGCCTAATTGCATTAGGCCTACTTTGGTGCAGTGAATTCCTATGGGAAGGGAGTCTAATGCTCTTTGTTATAGTGAAGAATACCTCCATAAACCAATGACACGTTTAGTTTAGAGAGACAGAGCGGAAACAGGCCCTTGGGGCCTTCAAGTCTGCGCCGACCAGCAATGCCCACACACATGCACTCTACTCCACACTAGGGACAATTTACATTTTGTACCACAGTCAATTAACCTACAAACCTGTACGTTTTTGGAATGTGGGATGAAGTCAGAGACCCCAGAGAAAACCCACATGGTCACGGGGAGAACATACAAACTCCACACAGACAGCACCTACAGTTAGGATCAAACCCGGGTCTCTGGCACTGTAACCTGCCATGCAGCCCCCACGCTCAAAATGTCAACACTGTCATTCTGTGGAATAGCTGGTGAGTTATCTGCCAATATCGGTCAATTGGGCTGCACTCCTGAGCTCTGCAGGGAAATAGGTTTAGATGCAGAAGGATGGGAGCCTGATTGTTGGCCAATCAATGCTTGCCAACTCACTGGGGGCTAAAACTGTTTGCGGTGCACCACTGCAAAACGGCTTCGTGAAGTCTGATGCTTTGAGAAAAAGATCACGTATTTGTGCAGGTTGCCATGGATACCGTAGGTCCTCAATAAAATGCTCAAAGTTGTTAGTCTTTAGTAAGGTTTCAATTCACTGTATGGCAAAAGTACTTTTCAAGAAAACATGTACAGTAAGCTCTCATTATAATGGACCACAGGGAGGGAATGGTGACAGTTATTGCCAATTGTCCACTGTAATTGAGTAAGGTATTCTTATTGTATAAGCAGTAGAAACAAACAATTGCAGTTGCTGGCTAATACACTAAAGGACACAAAGTGCTGGAGTAACTCAGCGGGTCAGGCAGCGTCTCTGGAGAACATGGTGACATTCTGGATAGGTGACGTTTTGGGTCGAGACCCTACTTCAGTCTCTCGGTCTGAATCTGTGGAACTCTCTGCCTCAGAAGGCAGAGGAGGCCAATTCTCTGAATGCATTCAAGAGAGAGCCAGATAGAGCTGTTAAGGATAACGGAGTCAGGGGGTACGAGGAAAAGCAGGAACATGGTACTGATTGAGAATGATCAGCCATGATCACATTGAATGGTGGTGCTGGCTCGAAGGGCTGAATGGCCTACTCCTGCACCTATTGTCTATTGTCTAACTGGGCCTGGAATCCAGGTGAGTTGACGGCCCGGTTTGCTGGCGGCTGGGGGAGAGGTGAGGATCGGTGGAGTCAATGGTCATGGCTGGCAGGTGGCCGCAGTGCAGGCAAGGGTTGGCGGTGGCAGTGGTGGCAGCGGTTGTGGCTTGGATGCGCTGCGAGCTGGAGATGGCAATGGGAACCGCTGGGGATGCAAGCAGCCGGGGAGGCTGTGCGAGCCGGGAGCGGCCATCGGTAGGTCAGTCTGCTATAACCAAAATCTGTGATAAAGAGGTACAATAGACAATAGACAATAGGTGCAGGAGGAGGCCATTCAGCCCTTTGAGCCAGCACCGCCATTCAATGTGATCATGGCTGATCATTCTCAATCAATACCCCGTTCCTGCCTTCTCCCCATACCCCCTGACTCCGCTATCCTTAAGAGCTCTATCTAGCTCTCTCTTGAATGCATTCAGAGAATTGGCCTCCACTGCCTTCTGAGGCAGAGAATTCCACAGATTCACAACTCTCTGACTGAATTTTTTTTTCCTCATCTCAGTTCTAAATGGCCCACCCCTTATTCTTAAACTGTGGCCCCTTGTTCTGGACTCCCCCAAGATTGGGAACATGTTTCCTGCCTGTACAGAGAAACAAGGTTTCTCTGTACTTAACAGTATAAAAATATGCAGTTGTTTGATAGGAAATCTTTCTGGTCTGAAGTGATCTCACCATGAATGGCAAGCTAATATGCCTCTAAAATACTGCAATAAAACAATAGAGGACTTCAGATCCCAGTCGGACACAAACTCACATGGCAGGATCGCCGTCGGACAGCGGTGCTGACCCGCCACAAGAGGCAGCAGTGAGCAGGTGTCATGAGCTCAGGTTATAGACAAAGAAACAGTGTGAAAGAAGTGGCCCCTGAAGTTACTCCACCATCTCATTAGATCACGGGTGATCTGATTATAACCTCAACTTCCTACTGTCTATTCATAGGTTCGTAAGTGATAGGAGCAGAATTAGGCCATTCGGCCCATCGTCTATTCTGCCATTCAATCATGGCTGATCTATCTTTCCCTCTTGAACCCATTCTCGTGCTGCTCCCAAGGCGCTGTTAGCCAGTATGTTCCAAGGGCGGCAGAGTGGAGCAGCAGTAGAACTGCTGACTTTTAGCGCCAGAGTCTCGGGTTCGATCCTGACTACAGGACCTGCGTGGGTTTTCCCCGGGATCTCCGGTTTCCTCCCACACTCCAAAGACGTACAGGTTTGTAGGTTAATTGGCTTCAGTAAAATTGTAAATTGTCCCTAGTGTGCGTGTGTGGGGGGGGATAGTGTCAGTGTGTGGGGATGGCTAGTCGGCACAGACTCGGTGGGACGAAGGGCCTGTTTCCACGCTGTATCTCTAAAACTAAACTAAACTAATTTTGACCTGGTGGCAGTAATATATTTCCAAGCCAAGATTGTGTGAAACTTGGAAAGGAACTTGCGAGTACTGGCATTTGTTCAGATAAATCACAAAATAAATACCAGTTAAATACCTATGTTAAAATCGTTGTGTGGTTTAAAAAGATAAATGCCTCCTATTATGTTTTAATCAAATATTTACCCGCAGATGGCAGTTCTATAAACAACGGATGCGGTCAGTACAAAGGAGGCAGCCTGGGCTATCCTGCTGCTCAGCAGGTGGGTGTGGAACCTACCTGGTCCGTGCACCAGTACCAGATTGCCAAGATGCTTAGTCCAAAGATCAGGCCAGGCCAGGGTAAATCTGCTGTGAGAGGATTCCGGAGCAGGTGGAAGGAGTCGGGCCGGGGGGTGTAGCAGTCGGCACTGATGTTCAGGATGGGATCGAAGGTCTGGCTGGTGATGGCGTTCATGTACTTCTCCCTCATGGCCTCGTAGCCCCCCACTGCATCGAACGCTGCAAAACACAATGTCTGACCTTGGCCCTTACCTGTTGACTGAAGCGGTGATTGATAGATACGACATTAAATTCCTTGTACACACAACGACTCACATTTAACCCCTCCATGGCTTTGAAAACCTGGGCCACCTACTCCCCTGCCCATTCCCGGTGACACTCCCTAGTCACCATTGTTAAGGGCTCCCAGTCATAGAGCATGAAATCAGGCCCTTCAGCCCATCATGTACAGGACAGCCGTCACGCAGCCATTTCTACCAATCCTGCACTAATTCCATTTTGTTCTGCCCACATTACCCGACTGTGGTTCAGAGGCTGAAGCCAATGAGAATCCGAGTAGATTTGAATTTAGGCCAGAGGGGGGAGGTAGTGGCAATCCAGTCTCAGAAAAGGTCTGGAGGCTCCTTCATGCACCCAGTCCATCTTGAATCTCTTTCTACATCACGCTGACCCTGGACTCTAATCTCCACTGTTCCTTTCTCAAGAGCTTTCTGACTCCCACTCTGTCGGACTTTCTTTCTGACGGTGAGCTTCCTGTAATGTTGGCCTCCATTTCGTCAATACCTTGCCTTCATTCCCAATAGACATTCTAGACCCAGGTCTTTAATGCAGCCCATGCTTGAAACCTGGGCCTGATCACTCCGACGTTTAGGGAAATGCGATGTGACTTTGTGGAAACAAAGTCCTTGTGGAAACAAAGTCCTTGTGGAAACAAAGTTCCTGACAGGATCGGCAGCGGGAGTGATGTTCCCACTGGTTGAGGTTCTAGAACATGGAGCCACAGTCTCAAAATGGGACTGGGTGGGGGGAGGGCAGCCATTCAGGATAGAGCGGAGGAGAAGTCTTTGGAATCATCTCCCTAAGAGAGGTTCTATCACTAGATGCCGAGAGAACCAAAAGATGCATGGTTAGTGCAGAAAGTGGCACTGAGGAAAATGATCGACCGGAATCTTATTGTAGTCAGTAGGCACAATGGGCCAAATGGCCTGAACCTGCTTCTTATATTTGTATATAGGTAAGATTCAGATATGCAAGTTGGTCCCCTCATCCTTCCCCACCAAAATCATCCACTCCCCAGGTACTTTCCCCTGCACTACAGGAGATGTAACACCTGCCTCTATATCTCCTCCCACACCTCCATCCTTCCAGGTGAGGGAGAGGTTCACATGCACCTCCTCTAAACTTATCTACTGCATTCAGTGTTCCTGATGTGGCCTCCTATACATCAGTGAGACCAAGCGCAGGCTTGTTGACCATTTCACTGAAAACTTGCATTCAGCCCGTCAAGGCCTATTGAATCTTCCAGTTGCTAACCATTTTAACTGCTCTTCCCATTCTGACCTATCTGGCTTCCTCCATTGCCAGAGTGAGACCACAAACAAACTTGAGGAACAGCACCTCATATTCCGCTTGGGTAGCTTACAACCCAACGGTATAAACATTGAATTCTCCAATTTTAGGTAACTACGAACCTCCCTGCCCCCTTCTTCCTCCACCCCTCTTTTCTTTTCTCTCCCTTGTGCCCCACCTGGGCTTATACCTTTCTCCCCTCCCCTCCACCTACATTCCTTCCTTTGACTTCCTCACAATTTGCAACTCTTCAATCTTTTTGTCTTGTTGCTTCTGTCTTTTCATCTCCTCCCTTTACTCAACCATCTGCTTATCAAAACCACCCTCACCTGTATCCACCTATTACCTACCAGGCCTTGTCCCCCCCCCCTCCTCCCTTCCAGCTTTCTTCCCCCCCCCCCCCCCCCCCCTCCCACTGCACTCCCACTCCAACCCGAAACGTCACCTATCCATATTTAGTTTAGTTTAGTTTAGAGATACAACGTGGAAACAGGCACTTTCGGCCCGCCGGGTCCGTGCCGACCAGAGATACCCACACATTAACACTATCCTATACCCACTAGGGACAATTTTTACATTTACCAAGTCAATTAACCTACAAACCTGCACGTCTTTGGAGTGTGGGAGTAAACCGAAGATCGCGGAGAAAACCCACGCAGGTCACGGGGATAACGTATAAACTCCGTACAGACAGCGCCCGTAGTCGGGATCGAACCTGGGTCTCCGGCGCTGCTTTCACTGTAAGGCAGCAACTCTACTGTTGCGCCACCGTGCCCTCCAGTGATGCTGAGTTACTCCTGCTGAGTTACCCCAGCACTTTTGTGTCTTTTTTTAAGTAACTTGATCTCTATTTAGGGTCTACGACTCTCAGGCTCTCAGTCCCCCGCATTCCCATGTCCAACTAGCCCGCCCATCTCTGGCAGCAAACTCACTAGACTTGAGTGCCTCGACCTTTTTGAGCTGATTGCCAATTCTGCCCTCAAGCTCCTGATCCCATTTTCCAACACTATTTGAATCCAATGCAGAGGTGCAGTGAGGGGCGTGGAGCTGTTGTACAGCATTGCAAACAGTAGAGCAAGCAGCAATGACTGGAGAGCTTACCATAGCCCATGAGGATGAAGGACCCCACCACCATGATGACCGTCTGCAACGTATCGGTGTAGATCACGGCCGCCAAGCCACCTGCCAGCAAAACACAGCAACCGTACATTAATTACACCGAGATATGGTAGCAGAGGTAGTAACACTGGCATGTTCACAAAGGCTGTCCCGAGGAAAGGCCCTGATTTAGGCTGGACGTCAGGAAGGTCAGCCATTGCTGACGTAACCAGAGGGCCCCTGGAGATGAGGGGTGAGAAATTGTAGGGGCCGAAGTATCAGACGAGGTGCAGCACCAAAGGAGGTAGACTACTGTAAGCACCTGGGTGGCTGTAACATTGGACAGCCTTCAATGGCCACTCCACTCTTAAAGGAACAGTCAACAAGGTCTCCCTGCCTTCAGTATGATCCCCCGCACCACCTGCACAGAGATGCCTCTCAGGAGGCCGCGGCAGCAGATGGGTGGACGGAGCACGCGTCCGGGGCCCGGGTTGGCGCCGCGGAGGCTTCAGGAGGGGTCCCGGCGGTGGTCGTGGAGGCGTTCGGTGCGGCGGTCAATGAGGGCTCCGGTCGGGGTCAGCGGTCATCGAGGGCGATTGTAGTCAAGGACAGGCCACGTGGGAGTTGAATGTCGCGCAACCGGGAAGAAAGGAGGACCTGGCGAGGGGGGACCAACGTGAGGGGAGGGGGGCGGAGTAACGGAGGATCTGGCGTGGGATACTTTGTAACTCTGTCGGCAACTTTTATGTGGCGACTGTTTGCATACCCTGGGTATACAAAACACAGAACATCAGACTGACTCGTCACATGTGACAATAAAATATTCATTCATTCATTCATTCATTCATTCATTCATTCATTCATTCATTCACAATCCAGAGTCATGATTTCAAAGCCAGGAAACCAGATTTGCAATTTAAATGCAGCCGATGATCCGGAATTTGGGAAAACCATAAAAAATGCCAGATGTTGTGAAAATATTGTGAGTCTCAGGAATGGTCTCGACCCAAAACATCACCTATCTATGTTCTCCATGGATGCTGCCTGTTCCGTTGGGTTACTCCAGCATTTTGTGTCTTTTCTTGGTAAACAGTGTCTGCAATTCCTTGTTTCTACACTTCTGTGTATTGTAAAAAACAATCTGGTTCACTTGATGACCCATAGGACACCTAGTGAACCAGACCATGTACCATCCTTATTCTGCTGGGAAGTTGTGTGATCAGATCCATCCATGGGGTTAATTCTTCACTGCACCCTAAACTACTCCCTGAAGCACAGGGCAATTGGGGGAAGACAATCACCACCAGCCTTGTAATTGATGCCAGATTCCACAATAAAATTAAGATAAAAAAGTTTTGGTGTACTCCTTCACACAGTAGTAAGCAGATAGAACATAGAACTGTGCAGCACAGCAACAAGCCCATCGGCCCACTATGTCTGTGCAGACCAGACCACACTGCCTGCCCGTGATCTGCGTACCTCCATTCCCTGCCTGGTCCTATCTATGAGCCTGTCTAAATGCTTCTCAAACATCACTCTCGTGTCTGCTCCCACCAGTCCTCCTGGCACCAGGGTCCAGGCACCCACCAGATGATGCGGAGATCAGCAGCGGTGACCTGGAAAGGTTCTGAGGCCAAAATGGCGTGAGGACCCTGCCCCTGACCCTGCCCCTGACCCTGACCCTGCACTCCATGCACAGAGCAGTCAAGCTACACACAAGAGTGAATCTCCAGGAGATCAGAGAGCCTGATAAGAGCAAAGAATGCAGTGAGTTTTGCCTTTTTAAACAGCAGAATTTCAGCGGAGATAGGATTAGAATGATCTGGTCAGTCTAAGAGTAAGAACCGTCTTTCTTCTGACCAGTGGGAATGAAAATTACACAGCATTTTTCTGGTCGAACCACTGATGATGTTACAATCGGGATTTCCACAATAGAAAAAACATTCTGGGAAGAATTAATCTCTCATGGAAAACTGAAGAGTAA
Source organism: Rhinoraja longicauda (assembly GCF_053455715.1). Classification (NCBI taxonomy): domain Eukaryota; kingdom Metazoa; phylum Chordata; class Chondrichthyes; order Rajiformes; family Arhynchobatidae; genus Rhinoraja; species Rhinoraja longicauda. The sequence continues at coordinate 13,769,135 of NC_135977.1, forward strand.
TGATCCCAACGCATACCAGGGCCCTGGAGGTATCAGTGAATTTGCTCTGCTTTGGGGTGAATGGGTTTTCAGTAGTTCAGCAGCTTTCTGTTGGAGCTGTGTTAATAATTTTCAAAAATGTTTTGATTTTTAAATGTTTTAATATGTTTTTGAACTAGTTTTCAGCTAGAAATAGGTTAACAGCAGCTTTCTGTTGGAGCTGTGTTTTAATAATTTTCAAAAATGTTTTGATTTTTAAATGTTTTGATATGTTTTTGAACTGATTTTCAGCTAGAAATTGGTTAACAGCAGCTTTCTGTTGGAGCGGCGTGAAAAAAGTTTTAGCTGAAAAGACATTTCAAAACAGTAAAAAATCAAATGTTTGAAACATTTAAAAATCTTATTAAGACAGCTGTAATAGAAAGCTGCTATGAACAAATTTAGACAATAGACAATAGATGCAGGAGGAGGCCATTCGGCCCTTCGAGCCAGCATCGCCATTCAATGTGATCATGGCTGATCATTCTCAATCAGTACCCCATTCCTGCCTTCTCCCCATACCCCCTGACTCCACAATCCATAAGAGCTCTATCTATGTCGATGAAAACTAATTTTTAGACATTTCAAAACAGTTAAAAATTAAACAATTGAAACATTTTAAATTCGTATTAAATGATTTTTTTCTTTAAAATAAAGTTGTGTTCAGACATCTACCACTATCTGTAAAATACTTGCCCTGAACATCTAATTTAGATTTTCACCCTTTAACCTTAAAGCTATGCCGTCTAGTATTGGATATTCCCAACCTGGGACCAGGGTTCTCACTGTCTACCTTATCTATGCCTCTCAGAATTTAATATATTTCCATCAAGTCTTCCCACAACTTACGATGTTCCAGAGTCAATAATCCAAATTCATCCAATCTTCAATCCAGGCAGCATTGTAGTAAACTTCTTAACCCTTTCCAAAGCCTCCACAACCTTTCTGTAATGGTGCCATCAGTTCTGCACACAATACTCCAAATGTGGCCAAACCAAAGTTTTATCAAGCTGCAACATGACTTCCTAACCCTTGTACCGAATGGCCCAACAATGTCTGCTTGTCTGATGTGGAGTGGCGCAGTGGTAGAGTTGCTGCCTTACAACGCCAGAGACCCAGGTTCGATTCAGACCGCGGGGGCTGTCTGTATGGAATTTGTACGTTTTCCCCATGACATTCTCTCCGAGTGCTCTGGGTCCCTCCCACACTCCAAAGACGCACGGGTGTGTAGTTAATGTCTTCGGTAAAAGAAAAATTGTAAATTGTCCCTAGTGTGTAGGATCACTGGTGTACAGGGTGATCCCTGGTCAGCGCGGACTTGATGGGCCGAAGGGCCTGTTTCCATGCTGCATCTCAAGAGTCTGAAGCCTAAAGTAATCGACTGGATGGGAAAGGAATGTGAAGGATCCAGGGTGGGTGGGAGGATGTAGTTCAGATGGTTGGTCATTGCCATGGGGAAAAAAATCCCAACCTGGGGTCCTTCTTCCTGGTGAAATATCAGACACAAACTGAACTGGGGACTCAGGCACGAAGGTTAGATTTGGAAATGCTGATAGCTCTGTCCTTCTCCACTTTGACCTGGGAGATGTGGGTGGGAAGGTGAATGTAATTCTCTGGAATTTGACACAGTTTCTCCCAAACCCCGTCCTGGTTATCGCTGATAGCAGTGAACCCAGCTCTGCACTGATTACGAGTTCCACTGTAATCCATTAGTAACTGAATAACCCACACCTCTTAAATCAGTATCTAAGGTCAGTCAGCGCATTCCTCAGTTGACACTTCAGAGCTCGACAATCGCACTGAATCTGTGCACCCACCCTTGGAGAGTTCATTACTGAGAGTTGTAAAGAAAGTCTCACATTGCGTGCACTCACGCACATCTGCAGAGACTCGGTCACAAGATAGGGACATAAATGCTGGCACAAGGCCAGATACACGGGCACTCACGCACAGACTCAAAGGTGTGCAATAAACATGCCTACACGCACATTTTAAAGCACTCAAACATGCATGTGCATGTGGAGGGGGCTGAGAGCTGCTGGCTGTGAGGCAGTGTGCTGCCAGCTCAGGAGGGGTGCAGTCTCAGTCACTCATTACATCGACAGAATTGAATGTCGATTACTGCTGGAATGAGAACAGAACTAGCTGAAACATAAACTACATTTACAGGGCTCAAAATGAATAGGGTGAATGCACACGTACCTTTCCCAGGGTAGGGAGACCAAGAACCAAGGGTCTACATTTAAGGTGTGAGGGGAGTGATTTGATAGGAACCTGAGGGCCAACGTTTTCATGCAGAGGGTGGTGGGTATATGGAACGGGCTGCCAGAAGAAATGCTTGAGGCAAGTACAATAGCAACATTGCAAAGACATCTGGACAGGTGCAGGGATAGGAAAGGTTTAGAGGGATACGAGAGACTAAGGAAATTCAGCATATCCCCAAAGACTCTTACCAACTTCTACAGATGCATCGTCGGAAGCATACCAGCAAGTCGCATCACGGCTTGTTTGGGAAGACCACAAGCTCTGCCCAAAACCACGATAAATTGCAGAGAGTTTTGAATGTAGCCCAGTCCATCACAAAGACCCCATCATTGACTTCATCACTTAACACTGCCTCAGGAAAGTAGCCAACATAATCAAGGACCTTTTTTCACCCCATTCATTCCCTCTTCTCCCCTTACAGTTGGGCAGAAGTCACAAAACTTGAAAGCATGTGCAACCAGACTCTGGAACAGCTTCTTCCCCTCTGTTACCAGACTACTGAGTAATCCTCCCATAAGATAGGATGTATTCCCCCAATCTTCCAACCTACCTCATTGCAGACATTGGACTTTTTCTGTGTAACTGTTACAACTGACAATGCTATAAGCTATATTCTGCATTCTGGTATTTTTCTCTCTGCACCACCTGTTGTACTAGAAGCTGGAAGATGGCATCAGGTGGCAGAGCTCTTCTGTAACCAGGATGGGCATGATGTTTCGCTGGCTTTCCTGTATACTTCCACAAACATCGGGGAAATGTTTGCTGAGCAAGTTGTCTCTCCGCTCCCAGCTCTGGGTGATTGCAGGATGGCTCTTACCTGTCACGGTGTAGAGGCCAGTGATGGACAGCAGTATCACCACAGCGATGTATATATTCAACCCCAGTGCCTCGCGGATAAATATGGCTCCTGAAAACATGTCAGCCTGAAAGAGGGAACACAGTTACAATAGGAATGCTACCCTTCACTTCTTTGCTCTTGCAAAATTTTACATGATGCACCAGCTTACATCCCAGAACAGGTGAACCAAACCCTGCATGAACATAGCTGCTTGAGAGTTGTTGGTCCAGGTGTGGGAGTTTTCCAAATATTAAAAAAAATCAAGAGTGGCACGGTGGCGCAGCGGTAGAGTTGCTGCCTTACAGCGAATGCAGCGCCGGAGACTCAGGTTCGATCCTAACTACGGGTGCTGTACTGTAGGGAGTTTGTACGTTCTCCCCGTGACCTGCGTGGGTTTTCTCCGAGATCTTCGGTTTCCTCCCACACTCCAAAGACGTACAGGTTTGTCGGTTAATTGGCTGGGCAAATATAAAAATTGTCCCTAGTGGGTGTAGGATGGTGTTAATGTGCGGGGATCGCTGGGCGGCGCGGACCCGGTGGACCGAAGGGCCTGTTTTTGCGCTGTATCTCTAAATCTTTTAAAAATCGAAATCTAATCAATCCTCCTCAGAATTGTGTTTATTCCACTGAGATCACCTCCTGTTCTTCTCCAATGTGTATGGGACCAATCAACCTTTCCCCATAGGACCACCCCTTCTTACCCAGAAACAACCTGGTGAACCTCCTCGCACCGGTCAAGGAGACCAGAAAAGACCAGGTCTTTGAGCGTTGTCTCAGCAGTCTCCTGGGCTGCTAGAATTCCACAGATGGAGGAACAGAAACTTGGTGACCATATAAATTCCTGGAAATCTCATCAAAATCCCATTTCCCTACTAGTTGCCCCTTGTAATCCATTCCCATCACTCAGACACCAACACTGCCAGCTGCAGGGACTCACCATGACCACAGTGGGTCACCCACAGGAGGGCCAAGGGTGACCATGTTGGGTGTGGCCATTGTAACAACAGTGCACCAGCCACAGTATGGGAAGATTCTGGTTGCCCACCCTCCAGAGTCCATGGGTTCTGCCACAGGGCAAGGACTTGGTCGAGAGGGCAGCAGAATGCCTGACACAGTGGAAGATCTAATGGGCTGCACAATGGCACAACTGGTAGAGCTGCTGCCTCACAGCACCAGAGACCTGGGTTCGATCCCGACCATGGGTGCTGCCTGGGTGGAGTTTGCATGTTCTGGGTGACAGGTTGAGCTTTCACCCGCTGCTCTGGTTCCCTCCAACATCCCATCTGCGGTGTTCGGCATCCTCTCCTGACCAAGGTCCATTGTTGTGTGAGCAGAAGCTGCCCATCACGTGGGTGCTGAAGTGGGGGCTCAGACCCAAAGAGTCACAGATCTACACAGCATGGATACAGACCCTTCAGCCCTCCTTGCCTGTGCTAACCAAGTTGGTATTCTGGGCTAGGCACATTTGCCCTCCAAACCCTTCCTATCCATTAATCTGTCCAAATGTCTTTTGAAATTTGTAATTGTATCTGCTTCTTTAGCTGCCCCGGAATGAACAGATACGACTACCCTCTGAGTGAAAAGGTTGCCTCTGAGGTCCCTCTTAAATCTCTACCCTCTCACTTTATGTCAATGCCCTCTAGTTTTAGAACCTTCTACCTTTGGAAAAAGACTGTGCAAGCATTCACTTCAATCAAGATCCTCATTGAGGTCTCCACTCAGCCTCCTATGCTCCAAAGAAAAAGTCCCAGCCTATCCAACCTCTCTCTATAACTCAAGCCGGCAAGTCCACGTAACCAGGAGACAAAAATTACCCAGTGGGCCGAATGGACTCCCACTGCAGGGTGATAACTAATTAGTAATCAAAGAACTTCAGTTGTAAGAATTCCAAAATAAAAAGCTAGAAATACTCAATGGGTTAAGTAGCATCCGCGGAGAGAGAAGCAGAGTCAATTTCCAAGATCCTTCTTCAGAACTGGAGAAGGATCTTTATAGGAAAGGTATTTAACCTGAAATATTACTTCTGGTTTTACCGCCACAGATATTGCCTGACGTAGTGGTCAGTGAGGCAGTCGCGGGATGGCACAGCAGCACAGCGGTGGAGTTGCTGCCTTACAGCGCCAGAGACACCGATTAGATCCTGACTACGGGTGCAGACTGTATGGAGTATCTACATACTCTCTGCAACCACGTGGGTTTTCTCCGGATGCTCTGGTTTCCCCCCCACACTCCAAAGAAGTACAGGTTTGTAGGTTAATTGGCTTCGGTACAAAAACATTAGAATTGTCCCTTGTGTGTGTAGGATAGTGCTGGTGTAGTCACTGGTCGGTGCGGACTCGTTGGGCCGAAGGGCTTGTTTCCGCGCTGTGTCTCTTGAGTCCAAAGGTATGGTGTTGGGAATCGCATGTGCGGGACTGCTCTGGACTACTGCAGTTGGCACAGCAAGAACACAGAGAGGTTGATGGACCACAACAGTGTTCCTCCTTTGGTTTCTTTTACCTGGTGTGCAGGGATTGTGAAAAATGAGTCTCATCCCCTGGTGTTTAAACCAGCAGATGGAATGCACCAGAGCTGCAATCATCGACTGACATTAACGGACAATCATTAACTGTCAGACACACCCATGGCTCACTGTCATTTGGAAACTGTAGAGCAATACCTGGCCCTGACCTCCGAGCCCCAGTTCACAAGTATCTGTGGTTTAAGGGACTGCCCTAACTGAAGCTATTACATCCTGTTATTTTAGGTGTCAGCTAGAAAGAATGCAATAAAAACACGCGAAAGCAGTTGGGTAAAATTACCCTGCGTTCCACACCGTCTGTAACACAGGGTCTTGTAGGCAGTCGATATTTATATGTCACGTATAGAGAGATAAATTGGGACACTGTGTGTAAAGCGATCTTCAAAACATAATCATAGATAATGAAACAATGAACAGTACAGCACAGGAATGTCTGTGCTGATCATAATGCCAAGATAAACTAGTCTCATCTTCCTGCTCATGATCCATATCCCTCTATTCCCTGCACATTCATGTGCCTATCTAAAAGCCTCTTGAACGCCACTATTGTATCTGCCACAACCACCACCCCTGGCAGTGCGTTCCATGCATCCCCTACTCTGTGTAAAAAGTCATATGGAGCCATAAAGTCATACAGCATGGAAGCAGCCCCTTTGGCCCACCATGTCCATGCTGACCATCAAATACCCTTCTGACTAATCTCATTTATCAGCACTTGCTCCAGAGTCTGGCATTTCTGGATTCTTCTTGAACTTATTCACCCTCTGAGTGAATAAGTTCTTCCTTGGATCCCCCCTAAACCTAAGCCTTCTAATCCTTTGCATATCAGCCGTGCGGGAGCAGAGCAAGGACGCCCGTTGGCTGAGCACTAAAGTAAGAGCCAATCACAGTTGAGCAGGCAGTTTAAAAAGAGCGCCAAAAGGAAGCTAGTAGTCAATTTCAAAAGTCCGGGAGCAGAGCAAGGACGCCCGTTGGCTGAGCACTAAAGTAAGTGCCAATCACAGTTGAGCAGGCAGTTTAAAAAGAGCGCCAAAAGGAAGCTAGTAGTCAATTTCAAAAGTCCGGGAGCAGAGCAAGGACGCCCGTTGGCTGAGCACTAAAGTAAGTGTCAATCACAGTTGAGCAGGCAGTTTAAAAAGAGCGCCAAAAGGAAGCTAGTAGTCAATTTCAAAAGTCCGGGAGCAGAGCAAGGACGCCCGTTGGCTGAGCACTAAAGTAAGAGCCAATCACAGTTGAGCAGGCAGTTTAAAAAGAGCGCCAAAAGGAAGCTAGTAGTCAATTTCAAAAGTCCGGGAGCAGAGCAAGGACGCCCGTTGGCTGAGCACTAAAGTAAGTGCCAATCACAGTTGAGCAGGCAGTTTAAAAAGAGCGCCAAAAGGAAGCTAGTAGTCAATTTCAAAAGTCCGGGAGCAGAGCAAGGACGCCCGTTGGCTGAGCACTAAAGTAAGTGCTAGTTTAAGTGAGAAGTCAGGTAAATTGGACAATCAGGCAATTTAATTGGTAATATAAGCAATACTTGCAAAAGGGTGCAGCCCTGTTCAGGTGCAGCCCAGTGAGGGAAGTGCCCAGTGAGAAAAGTGCGAGTCTTTGGCTGCGAGTCTTCGGCGAGGAGGCTGAGGTGAGGAGGATACCATTGTTTTAAGCCAGAGCTGGTTATAGGCACAAGGTGATGGCGGAAAAGTTGGTGCGGTGTGTTTCCTGCAGGATGTGGGAAGACAGGGACGTCGCTGGAGCTTCTGGGAGCTACACCTGCAAGAACTGTGTCCAGGTGCAGCTCCTGAAGGGACGTGTGGTGGAGTTGCAGAGGCAGTTGGATGACCTCAGGGCCATCCGAGAATGCGAGAGTTTCCTCGACAGGACCTATTGTGAGGCTGTCACGCCAAGGGTCCAGGTCGAGCGAAGGTGGGAGACTGTTTCAGGGGGGAGTGGACGTGGACTACAGGAGACCCCGGTGGCTGTGCCTATTGCAAATAGGTATACCCTCTTGGGAACTGTCGGGGCAGAAGACGTTTCCAGTCCGAGTGGCGGACCTGTTGGCAAGGATACTCGACAGGGGAGACCGAAGTCTGGAAGAGCCGTAGTGGTCGGTGACTCCATAGTCCGAGGGACGGACAGAAGATTCTGTGGCAGCAGGAGGGACTTGAGGATGGTCTGTTGCCTCCCTGGTGCCAGGGTTCAACACATCACAGACCGGCTTCAGAAAATCCTAGTGAGGGAAGGCGATCAACCTGAAGTCGTTGTGCACGTGGGCACGAATGACGTCGGGCGGAAGAGGAAGGAGGTGCTACAGCGGGAGTTTAGAGAGTTGGGAAAAGCACTGAGAAGTAGGACGTCGAAGGTGGTTATCTCTGGACTGCTACCGGTACCTCGTGCTGGTGAGGCCAGGAACAGAGAGATAGAGGGTATGAATTTATGGCTGAGGGGCTGGTGCAGAGAGCAGGGATTTAGATTTCTGGACCACTGGGATCTCTTCTGGGCTAGGGGTGACTTGTACAAAAGGGACGGGTTGCATCTTAACAGCAGGGGGACAAACATTCTGGCAGGCAGGTTTGCTAGTGTGACACCTGTGGCTTTAAACTAAGTAGTGGGGGGGAGGGGTTAACAAATTGTGAATATGAAGATGAGGTCAAAGGGAATACAGGAGATATTGCAAAAGACTCTCGGAAGAATGGGAACAGAAGTTCTAGAGCGGAAAAGAAATTAAGGGCAGGGCCAATTGTGAACGATGTGAGAGAGGAGGTAAATACAGAAGTTAAAGTGTTGTACTTAAATGCGCGTAGTATAAAAAATAAAGTGGATGAGCTTGAGGCTCAGTTAGTCATGGGCAAGTATGATGTTGTAGGGATCACTGAGACATGGTTACAAGAGGACCAGGGCTGGGAACTGAATATTCAGGGGTACACAACGTATAGAAAAGACAGACAGGTGGGCAGAGGGGGTGGGGTTGCTCTGATGGTAAGGAATGATATTCATTCCCTTGCAAGGGGTGACATAGAATCAGGAGATGTTGAATCAGTATGGATAGAAATGAGAAATTGTAAGGGTAAAAAGACCCTAATGGGAGTTATCTATAGGCCCCCAAACAGTAGCCTCGACATAGGGTGCAAGTTGAATCAGGAGATAAAATTGGCGTGTCAAAAATGTAATGCTACGGTGGTTATGGGAGATTTCAACATGCAGGTAGACTGGGAAAATCAGGTTGGAAATGGACCCCAGGAAAGAGAATTTGTAGAGTGCCTTCGAGATGGATTCTTAGAACAGCTTGTACTGGAGCCTACCAGGGAGAAGGCAATTCTGGATTTAGTGTTGTGTAATGATCCTGATCTGATAAGGGGACTAGAGGTAAAAGAGCCATTAGGAGGCAGTGATCACAACATGATAAGTTTTACTCTGCAAATGGAAAGGCAGAAGGGAAAATCGGAAGTGTCGGTATTACAGTATAGCAAAGGGGATTACAGAGGCATGAGGCGGGAGCTGGCCAAAATTGATTGGAAGGAGGCCCTAGCAGGGAAGACGGTAGAACAGCAATGGCAGGTATTCCTGGGAATAATGCAGAGGTTGCAGGATCAATTTATTCCAAAGAGGTGGAAAGACTCTAAGGGGAGTAAGAGACACCTGTGGCTGACGAGGGAAGTCAGGGACAGCATAAAAATTAAGGAGAGGAAGTATAACATAGCAAAGAAGAGTGGGAAGACAGAGGATTGGGACTCTTTTAAAGAGCAACAAAAGTTAACTAAAAAGGCAATACGGGGAGAAAAGATGAGGTACGAGGGTAAACTAGCCAATAATATAAAGGAGGATAGCAAAAGTTTTTTTAGGTACGTGAAGAGGAAAAAAATAGTCAAGGCAAATGTGGGTCCCTTGAAGACAGAAGCAGGGGAATTTATTATGGGGAACAAAGAAATGGCAGACGAGTTAAACCGTTACTTTGGATCTGTCTTCACTGAGGAAGATACACACAATCTCCCAAATGTTCTAGGGGCCGGAGAACCTAGGGTGATGGAGGAACTGAAGGAAATCCACATTAGGCAGGAAATGGTTTTGGGTAGACTGATGGGACTGAAGGCTGATAAATCCCCAGGGCCTGATGGTCTGCATCCCAGAGTACTTAAGGAGGTGGCTCTAGAAATAGTGGAAGCATTGGAGATCATTTTTCAATGTTCTATAGATTCAGGATCAGTTCCTGTGGATTGGAGGATAGCAAATGTTATCCCACTTTTTAAGAAAGGAGGGAGAGAGAAAACGGGTAATTATAGACCAGTTAGTCTGACATCAGTGGTGGGGAAGATGCTGGAGTCAATTATAAAAGACGAAATTGCTGAGCATTTGGATAGCAGTAACGGGATCATTCCGAGTCAGCATGGATTTACGAAGGGGAAATCATGCTTGACAAATCTACTGGAATTTTTTGAGGATGTAACTAGGAAAATTGACAAGGGAGAGTCAGTGGATGTGGTGTACCTCGACTTTCAGAAAGCCTTCGACAAGGTCCCACATAGGAGATTAGTGGGCAAAATTAGGGCACATGGTATTGGGGGTAGGGTACTGACATGGATAGAAAATTGGTTGACAGACAGAAAGCAAAGAGTGGGGATAAATGGGTCCCTTTCGGAATGGCAGGCAGTGACCAGTGGGGTACCGCAAGGTTCGGTGCTGGGACCCCAGCTATTTACGATATACATTAATGACTTAGACGAAGGGATTAAAAGTACCATTAGCAAATTTGCAGATGATACTAAGTTGGGAGGTAGTGTGAATTGTGAGGAAGATGCAATAAGGCTGCAGGGTGACTTGGACAGGTTGTGTGAGTGGGCGGATACATGGCAGATGCAGTTTAATGTAGGTAAGTGTGAGGTTATTCACTTTGGAAGTAAGAATAGAAAGGCAGATTATTATCTGAATGGTGTCAAGTTAGGAGGAGGGGGAGTTCAACGAGATCTGGGTGTCCTAGTGCATCAGTCAATGAAAGGAAGCATGCAGGTTCAGCAGGCAGTGAAGAAAGCCAATGGAATGTTGGCCTTCGTAACAAGAGGAGTTGAGTATAGGAGCAAAGAGGTCCTTCTACAGTTGTACCGGGCCCTGGTGAGACCGCACCTGGAGTACTGTGTGCAGTTTTGGTCTCCAAATTTGAGGAAGGATATTCTTGCTATGGAGGGCGTGCAGCGTAGGTTCACTAGGTTAATTCCCGGAATGGCGGGACTGTCGTATGTTGAAAGGCTGGAGCGATTGGGCTTGTATACACTGGAATTTAGAAGGATGAGGGGGGATCTTATTGAAACATATAAGATAATTAGGGGATTGGACACATTAGAGGCAGATAACATGTTCCCAATGTTGGGGGAGTCCAGAACAAGGGGCCACAGTTTGAGAATAAGGGGTAGGCCATTTAGAACGGAGATGAGGAAGAACTTTTTCAGTCAGAGGGTGGTGAAGGTGTGGAATTCTCTGCCTCAGAAGGCAGTGGAGGCCAGTTCGTTGGATGCTTTCAAGAGAGAGCTGGACAGAGCTCTTAAGGATAGCGGAGTGAGGGGGTATGGGGAGAAGGCAGGAACGGGGTACTGATTGAGAGTGATCAGCCATGATCGCATTGAATGGCGGTGCTGGCTCGAAGGGCTGAATGGCCTACTCCTGCACCTATTGTCTATTGTCTATTGTCTATTGTCTATTTACTTATATCTTGTTGTATCAGGTCACCCCTCAGGTCTACAAGAAAAACAGACCAGTGTCTCCAGCCTCCCCTCATAATTGAAAGGTTCCATCTCAGGCAACATACTGGCGGTTCTGCGTTGATGGCACCCTAACCAGTGCAATCACATCCTTCCTGTAGGACGACCAGAAACTGTACACAAACACTGGAGCTCACAAGAAAGTAGGAAATCACTAGAAGCCAATGGAACTGACCTTAAGCCTGACTAATATTGTGAACAGTGAATGGGGCAGCAGTGGGAAACAGTTGCACTCCGGCTGGACAAAGCCCTGGCAGGACACACATGGAGCACTGTGAGCAGTGGTAGGCACCAACCTTACCAAAGATACATTGTCCTAGCAGTGTCGGATTACCAGGGCAATGCCTGGACTCCAAGTGTTCAATCAGAAAGGGAGGTTATGCATATTGGAGTTGTATTCCATAGAATTTAGAGGGTTAGTACATTTTAGAGATATTTCTTCGTTTAGAACAACACAGATGAGGCCATTTGGCCCAGCAGGCTGTGGATCATGTTCATAAACTGTAGGAGCAGACTTAGGCCATTCGGCCCATCTAGTCTACTCCACCATTCATTCATGGCTGATCTATCCTTCCCTTTCAACCCATCAAGATAATCCCATCTGCCCCATTCCCCTCTCCCTATTTCTCTGCGTCCCTACAACTTGTATTCCTCACACCTGCCCACCATTCTTTTGTCATTGTCCTACACCCCAGGGCCAGGCACAGGAGCTAATTAACATCCTTGGGATGTGGGGAGGAAAGCAGGGAAGTGGGGGGAAAGCCATGTGGTCACAGAGAGAATGTGCAAACTCCACAGAGACAGCATAGGAGGCTAAGATTGAACTTGGGTCACTGGAGCTGTGAGGTAGCCGCACTAACTGCTGCGCCATCATGGAACCCTTATTTAAAGATGGGGTCTTGCTCGTCAACACCAGGACTGGTCAGAGTAGCTGCGTTGGTGCTCAGGGCCGGTGCTAACTTACCGATATCTTGGTAAATATGTAGAGGAAGAGGGAGAGGACAGACAAGTAAATCCTGATCCGGTTGCCTCCGAATCGTTTCTTCAGGTATTCCGGCATTGTCACAACCTGGAGGGAAAGAAGACTGTCAGGGTCAGATCCCAAACCAGGAAAAGGACAGCTGGACTGCGATCCTCAGCCAGAGAGCACGAGGACCATGGATCAAAGAGCTACTTACACCGGCTCTGATGTAGATGGGCACAAAGAGCCATCCCAGGATAATGACAATGATCAGCGCCTGTTGGGTTAATAGCAGCCAAAGTTAGGATTTCATCACAAAGTAATCCCGCAAATTATATTGATGACAAGGACTGAGAGAAATCTCACGGCCTTGACAAAAAGCACTTCAAACACTTTTGTTGTTGTTCGGAAGGAACTACAGATGCTAGTTTAAACCGAAGATACACACAAAATGCTGGAGCAACTCAGCAGGGCAGGCAGCATCTATGGACAGAAGGAATGGGCGACGTTTTGCGTCGGGGTCCCACTTCAGATTGAGGAACTTCACACTTCAAACACTGTTTGTCCATCGTTATCTCCTTAAACAAAGCCATGGCCTCTGCCTCAACCACGTCAAACAAAATGATTAAAAATAATCTCTTAATTTCAGTGGTCGGACAAGTTCGAGAAACAGTAATTGTGAACAGATTTAGCAGTCAATTGATCGTGTGGATTGTTTCGAGAAAGGCAGCAGGAATTGTGAAAATCAAGTTGTGTTTAACTCGGTAGAATGTTTTGCTGAATTGGCAGGGAGGGTGGTTGAGGGAAATGCCGTGGATGTGGTTTATATATTTACACTTCCAAAAGGATTTGAGAAGGTGCCACACAATGGACTTGCAATCAGGATTGAAAGCCCTGGAGTCAAAGGAGCAGCAAAAAAAATGGGTGTTGTTCAATGGTTGTAAAACGTTGTTCCTCAGACTGGAGGCTTTATTGGGAGGAGTTTGTTAGGAGTTAGCTACAGAACCACTGTTTTTCCTCAGTCTGAAGAAGGATCTTGACCCGAAATGTCACCCATTCCTTCTATCCAGAGATGCTGCCTGTCCTGCTGATTTACTCCAGAATTTTGCGCCTATCTTTGGTTTAAACCAGCATCTGCAGTTCTTTCCTACACTGTTATTACAATATGTATTAATGACTTGGATTTGGGCGGACAAGGGACAATTTCCAAATCTGCAAGTGACATAAAACGTGGAGCCACAGTGAACTGTGAGGTCAGTAATAGACTTCAAGGAGATACAACAGGGTGATGGCAGATACAATTTAATGTTGAGAAATATGACGTGTTGCATTTTTGTAATAAGAATGAGAAAAGGAAATGTGATCCAAGGGGACCATTGGTTATCTTATCTTCAGTCTGAAGAAGGGTCTCGACCCGAAACGTCACCCATTCCTTCTCTCCTGAGATGCTGAGTTACTCCAGCATTTTGTGAATAAATACCTTCGATTTGTACCAGCATCTGCAGTTATTTTCTTACACTATTGGTTATCTTATGAGTCTTCACTGCATTGCATTGAAGACGAGTCCAAACAGAGTGATGCATGACATGGGTTATTTTATAAATCATAAGTCAATGACGTATATAACATTATATATTATAAGTCAATGTTTTAGATAGCTGAGGACAGGCAAGTGTCTCCTTAACCATTCTGTCATTCTGTTTTGGATTCGAGTTGGAGGCAGTACAGTCAAAGTTGACCAGGCTGATTCATGGGGTGAATGTTGACATCTGCCGAACCCATAGTGGACCATGGTCAAAGGGCCACATTGAATCTGGATGCCGGTTTGGATACCAGCGGTGATAATTTAGTGCTCAGCAATTAGACATTGAAGCATCAGTCAGCTTTGCCAGCAGACTAGTGTAATCTGACTACACAATGAAAATAGGTGCAGGAGTGGACCATTCGGCCCTTCGAGCCAGCACTGCCATTCAATATGATCATGGCTGATCATTCAAAATCAGTATCCCTTTCCTGCTTTCTCCCCATATCCCTTGATTCCGTTATCCCCAAGTGCTAAATCTAACTCTCTCTTGAAAACATCCAGTGATCGGCCTCCACTGCCTTCTGTGGCAGAGAATTCCACAGATTCACAACTCTCTGGGTGAAAAAGTATTTTCCTCATCTCAGTCCTAAATGGCCTACCCCTTATTCTTAAACTGTGACCCCCCCTGGTTCTGGACTCCCCCAACATGGGGAACATTGTCCCTGCAACTACCCACAGCGGTCCTCCGCAGGGAACAGGTGGCGCGCACGTACGTTCCATTCAAATCCACCGGTGGCTATTCCGCCCGCGGCGCCATTGCCAGCCAGGCCCACGAAGTGCCCGCTGCCGATGTTGCTGGCAAACAGAGAGGCCCCGATCTGAAGGAGAAATAAAACAGTGTTAGGACAGTGCAGTGCTCCACGGGAGCAAGGAGAGGAGACCTGTCCAGCCCTCTCCGCTACCCTCTGAGACCCCAACCTTGCACTCAGGCCCACTTACATAGAGTTATCGAGCTGGTGGGCACAGAAGTAGGTTCTTCGGCCCATCTTGTCCATGCTGACCTTGATGCTAATCCACAGTAATCCTATTTGCCCACATTATGCCCCGGAGTTTGTACACCTTCCCGATCCATGGACCTGTCCAAACACCTTTGAAATGGTGTCTCATTGGACTTGTTTGTACTGCCTCCTCTGGCTGCTCGTTCCGGATATTCACCATCCTCCGTGCAAAAAACGTTCTCTGCAGATTCCCTTTGAATCACACCACTCACATCCTAAACCCGTGCACTCCAGTTTGAGCTTCCCCTACTGTGGGGGAAGTTGCCCCCAGTGTGTTGAAACAGAGAGTGGTTGGGAAAGAATGTGTCCCTGGGAAATGTGGGAGAATGGGACATGAATGTTCTGAGACTCAGCATAGACTCAATGGTCCAAATTACCACCTGCCATGTTATAAAATTACATGAGAAACCCTTCTTGATTTTAACTGCCTCTATCACACTTTTCAGCCTTCCAAGTTCTGCGGGTTTGGGTGACTTGAACTCTGGCTTTTCCTAGGTTCTGGGAGAAGAATTAGGCCATTCGGCCCATTAAGTCCACTCTGCTATTCAATCATGGCTGATCTATCATTCCCTATCAACCCCATTCTCCTGCCTTCTCCCCATAACCCCCCGACACACTTTTGAATGCTTGTAGGTTACAAATAGGTCAGAGAAAGTGGGAGAGCAGAGGAACTGTGCACCGGCAGGTCCTGAAAGGTGTTGTGTTTGAGTAGGCCGGAGTCTGGTGCAGGGAACGTTTAGCAGTTGCCAGAACTGGAGGAGAATGTACCAGGAGAAAAAGAGACAATGTAAACCATGCGCTGCATATTGACACACAGCAACCTCAGACAGGGTGGGATCTGGAGTGGGCGGAGTGCCACAATTATAGTCGTGTCTGTTCTGAGTGTGAGTGGAGGCATTTGCTTTAATTGACCGTTTTTACTCTCAGACTGAAACTTCCTACAAATCTGACAGGCCTGGGAATCTTTTCCCCGACCACAAAGGTGTTGCTCAGGTGTCTTGTGTAAGGTCCTTCACAGTGAAACTGTACAGTACAATGAGGTCCAGGGATGAAGGCTGGCAGACTCTGCTTGATCAGAGGAAGGCTGGCAGATTGGGAGTGGAGGGGGGGGCGGGGGGGGGCGTCAGTAACGACGGGGGGGGGGGGCTCTTTGACAGGGAAACAGACAGCAGCACCATTCAGTGGGCAGGTGTGTGTGGGACACAGTCGATGGTGCGAAGGTTTGATTGATTCATAGAAAAACACTCCTTGAAACAGGCCCTTCAGCCCATTCACCAACCATCAATCAACCGTGTACACTAATTCTAAGTTATCCCATTTTCTCATCCATTCCCTGCACACTGGGGGCAGTTTAGAGAGGCCAATAAACAGGTGCACCTGGAAGAAACCCACGCGGTCACAGGGAGAATGTGCAAACTGCACACAGACACCACCTGAGGTTAGGATCAAACCCAGGTCTCCGGCGCTGTGAGGCAGCAGCTATACCAGACGGAGGGGAGGTTGTTTAGTTTAGTTTAGTTTAGCAATACAACACGCAATACGGGCCCTTTGGCCCACCTAGCCGACCAGCGATCCCTGCACACCAACACTATCCTCGGCACACTAGCGACAATTTACAATTCTACCGAAGCCCATTAACCCGCAAACCTGTAGGTCTTTGGAATGCGGGTGGAAACCGGAGCACACGGAAAAGAACCCACGCAGGTCACGGGGGCATTATACAAAACTCCCTACAGACAGCACCCGTAGTCAGGATCAAACCTGGGTGAGGCAACAACTCTACCGCTGCACCACCGTGCGTGTAGCACTTCCTCACTAAGGTCCCCTCAAGCTCCAGCTCCTTGACCGTGGATTTAGTCAGCACCTCTGATGTTAGTATTTTGGGGTTGTTGACAACTTATGCACCTGATAACATTGCTGTGAAACATTGTGTGATGTTTCCACTTTGCATTGTTGCGTAAACTCAAACCTTTGCTGTTGCTGAAATCTCAGAGTTTACATTGGACCTACGCCCAGTTAATTGAAAGTCCTTCTCCACAAATGATGCAAGGCCTGAGCACAGGCATGTCATATTTATGTATTAATTGAGTGCGTTGTTCATTAATTGTGATAGCTAATTAATCGATTGTGTTGATTACAAAATATACGGGAGTATTGCTTAATGGTGAAGCTTCGTGTAAAACTACATGTTCACAATCTGATGACATGGGCTGAACTAATGGGAAGATTGCTGATCCATCAAAACTGTTCCCATCACGAGATCACGATGTCTTTTATCGAACACCACTCCTGCTTCTCGTAATGCCATCATTCCAAGGTACCATTAGTTAATTCACAAAGAATTTAGCCGGAAGCCTCCTCCAGTTTATTTGTCAACTGCCTTAAATCTCCGCCCTCGAGCTCCAATAATCCTTTCACTGCCATTTTCTGAACTAAGGACAGAAGGTCGTAAGGAATAGGAGTAGAATTAGGCCATTCGGCCCATCAAGTCTACTCTGCCATTCAATCATGGGTGATCTACCTCTCCCTCCTAACCCCATTCTCCTGCCTTCTCCCCAGAGAAGGTTTTAAGGTGAGGGGCAAATTTTAAATCAGATGGGGCGTTTTTTTTACACAAAGGATGATGAGTGCCTGGAACACAGGCCGGGAGAAGTGATGGTGGAGGCGGATATGATAATGGCTTTTAAAAGACTTTGGGATAGGCATATGGATATGCAGGGAACGGAGGGATATGGATTATGTGCGGGCAGATAAGAGTTTGTCTTGACATCATGTTCGGCACAGACATTGTGGGACAAAGGGCCTGCTTCTGAGCTGTACTACTCCATGTTCTATGTGTTCTGGGTAGCTGTCTGTTTAGGTTTGGGCTTTGATTGGAAGAAGTGAGCACCCACTTCTCCCTCTCACTGAATTCGTAGAGAGTCACCAGACGGATAGCGCAGAAACAGGCCCTTCAGCCTGCTATGAATGTGCTGATCATTTTGCCCACTTACAGTAATCCCATTTGCCCTCTTTAGGACTGTATCCGTCTGTGTGTTGCATTATTTATATGCCTGTCTTAATGCCTCCTAAATGCAGCAATTGTATGTGATTCCACAATCTGATAGTGGTTCCAGAAATCAACCAGTCCCAGAGTGGAATCTTTCCCTTCTAATCTTTAAAATGTCCCCTTGTTTTTGATACCCCTACCATGAGGAAACGATTCTGGCCATTTACCCTGTCTACGTCTCTCTCATGTACTAATCTTAGATCCGGGCTTAGTCACAGGTTGGAATAACTCGTAGCGTGTGATGGCTCAAGGGGAGATTGAATGAATGGAGCAGGGGTCACATTCTCAGTAACGGAGGGAGAGAGAAAACAGGGAACTACGGAGCTGTGAGCCTAACTCTAGTTGTAGGAGGAATGGTGGAATCTGTAACAGAGTCGCAGACCTGTACAGTCACAGAGCCTGGGTAAATGCACTCTCACAGCGAAACCACACCCTCACTCTCAGTGAAACCACCCCCTCACTCACACACTTGCCTCACCCTCACACTGACACTACACCCTCACACTCCACCCTCACTCTCACACTACACCTTCACTCTCACAGTAAACCCTCACTCACACTATACCCTCACTCTCACACTAACTCTGACCTCACCCTCACTCTCACCCTAACACTCCACCCTCACTCTCACACTAACACTACACTCTCACTCTCACACTGACCTCACCCTCACTCTCACACTGACCTCACCCTCACTCTCACACTGACACTCCACCCTCACTCTCACACTGACACTCCACCCTCACTCTCACACTCAACCCTCACTCTCACACTGACCTCACTCTCACATTAACACTCCACCCTCACTCTCACACTAAACCCTCACTTTCAGTGATACCACACCCTCACTCTCACCGTCTCACTCAACCTGCACCCTCACCATTACACAGGGTGTAATAAAGCGCTCTTCCTTATCACCGTGACAATCCTTCACTCCCCCAGTATGATATTACATTGCCTGATTACAGTGATACCACACCTCCACACTCACTGTCCCACAATGATACTAAAACCCCCGGTTTCACGCTGTAATATTACTCACTCTCGCACAGTGATATTACTTCTTCTCACTCCCCCTTGTAATATTACGGCCTCTCCCTCTCTTTCTCTCTCTTGACGATAACACTCTCACTCTCTGACAGTGGGTTGAAAGCCTCCCACAATGATCAACACACCCCTCTGCCATCACAGGCCTGTGAGGTTTCAGTAGAGGTCCACTTACCGGCCACCAACTCATGCTCCTGCCCGCGAGGAAGAAGCCTCCAACCGTGCCTCGGTTACTCCGCATCATCGCCTGTGGAAGCAGGGACACGAGTGACTTAGTGTCGAGCGCACTTGTCCACAAGTTGCATCACTTCACGTTTTTGTTTACATTTGTACATTGATTTAACTTTGAGGAAACTTCAGTAGTTTGACATCCTGGGCCACACTGTCCAGGGTTAGTTGTATAATAGTATATTTGGTATTGAAGTATATTTGTTTGACTTGTATCATGGTGGTGTTAAAGTTTGCTTCTTCTTCAAACAGACAACACACGATGGGTTAGGTAGACCAACACAAGCTTTACTATATCAGCCGGTGGGAGTGTCGGGGGTACACGAGTCAAGTAAGCAACAAGCACTTGACTCTCCCGAGCTATCACTCCAAAGAACAAAGACTGGACAAGATGTTTTATACTGTATAGATCAAAAAGACGCATTTCTAAAGGCCTTAGTCATGGTCCCAAAGTGCTGTAGTCAATTAGCACCTTCCCGCCAGGTCTGAGATTGTCTCTCTTATCAGTTAGCACTACTGTATAGATCAAAGAGCAATGAGTTGATAGTCAGGTACATCGTGAAGAACAGGGAAGATACATTCCTAAAGGCATTAGTCCTGGTCCCAATATGCTGTAGTCAGTTAGCACCTTCCCACTAGAGAAAGCCTGCTAAAGGAGAAAAAAATACAAAAGCATTTAACCCTTTCAGTGGGTTTTGTTTTATAGACAATAGGTGCAGGAGTAGGCCATTCGGCCCTTCATGCCAGCACCACCATTCATTGTAATCATGGCTGATCATTCTCAATCAGTACCCCGTTCCTGCCTTCTCCCCATACCCCCTGACTCCGCTATCCTTAAGAGCTCTATCCAGCTCTCTCTTGAATGCATTCAGAGAATTGGCCTCCACTGCCTTCTGAGGCAGAGAATTCCATAGATTTACAACTCTCTGACTGAAAAAGATTTTCCTCATCTCAGTACTCCAGGTGCGGTCTCACTAGGGCCCTGTATATCTGCAAAAGGACCTCTTTGTTCCTATACTCAACTCCTCTTGTTATGAAGGCCAACATTCCATTGGCTTTCTTCACTGCCTGCTGTACCTGCATGCTTCCTTTCAGTGACTGATGCACTAGGACACCCAGATCTCATTGTACGTCCCCTTTTCCTAACTTGACACCATTCACATAATAATCTGCCTTCCTATTCTTACCACCAAAGTGGATAACCTCACACTTATCCACATTAAACTGCATCTGCCACTCACACAACCTGTCCAAGTCACCCTTTTGATTTAATTCATACTGTACATATTATTGTAAAAGAATTGAATAAATTATTTCTGGTTAAAAAACCTGTCCAGGGTGTTCCTGTGGTTTGGGCTTGTCTCCGGAAACCGTGGACTAACACCTGCAGTTCAATGTTGGGAGGGAGCTTTGGCAAATGTGAAACCAACCTTCACCCCCCCACACCCCCACCCCACCCCACCCCCCCCCCCCCCCCCCCCCCACCACAAGCCACTCCCATTCCTCAAACTCCCCTGGTCCTCTGATCTCAGGCCCGGCAACCTCCAACACCACTATTGTCCTCTTTGCTGCCACTAACCCTACGTCTTGTTGCCAGCTTCCATCCCCTCCCCCAGCTCCGTTCATCTATCATGGTGGCCTCCCCAATTTCCCCCAAAATTTCTGCTGACCTGCAACTCGAGTCACAACTGCATCGTGATGTATTGGGAGGGTGACCAAGCCTTGCCACATTCACACTGTTGGGGTGCAGAGTTAGAGACGGACATGCAGGGAATGGAGGGAGAGTGGTGCGGAGTGTGAGAGTGGCGGCACAGTGGTGCAGAGTGTGAGAGTGGCGGCACAGTGGTGCAGCGGCAGAGTCACTACCTCACAGCGCCAGAGACCCAGGTTCAATCCTGACTATGGGTGATGTCTTTACGGAGTTTGTGCGCTCTGCCTGTGACCACGTAGATTTTTTCCGGGTGCTCCGGTTTCCTCCCCACTCCAAAGAGCCACAGGTTTATAGGTTAATTGGCTTCTGTAAGTTGCCCCTGGGGTGCAGTATGCAAAAATAACATAGAACTAGTGTACGGGTGATAGATGGTCGGCGTGGACTCAGTGGCCTGTGTCCCTTCTGTATCTCTAAACGGGCTGGGATTCCGAGACACGTTCCCTCCTTGTACAACAGTCACTCGCTCCAGAACGTCCTGAGGATGCAGCCTCGCGATGCTAAAGCAGGACTTTGCTGTGGAAAATCAACTCGGCTATTTAAAAAAGTTTGAGAAAAATTATTTCCGTGCTGGGTTTGATTGGAACGGGGAAATAGGACCTCATAAACCGCCAGTCAAGAATCGTCAAAGAGCCTGCTATCCAATCAGCCCCAATGGTGGAAGGACGTGGAGGCTTTGGGGAGGGTGCAGAAGAGATTTACCAGGATCCTGCCTGGATTAGAGAGTATTAGTTTAAGGAGAGGTTGGACAAATTTGGAACAAAACTTGGAATAAACCTGGTCTGAAGAAGGGTCCTGACTCAAACAGTCACCCATCCATTTTCTCTAGGGATGCTGCCCTGGCCCACTGAGTTACTCCAGCGTTTTGTGTCTATCTTTGGACAAACTTGGATTGTTTTCTCTGGAACGTCAGGGGTTGAGGGAAGACCAGGTAGGTATATAAAATGATGAGAGTCATAGATAGGGTAGACAGTCAGGTCCTTCTCCCACGGTGGGAGATACTAGAGAGAATAGCTTTAATGTGAAAGGGGCAAAGTTTATAGGAGGTGTAATATTACTCCATCTTTTACACGGAGGGTGGGGGTGCATGGAACATGCTGCCGGGGGTGGTGGTGGAAGCAGATACAATGATGGTGTTTAAGAGACTTTTGGATAGGCACATGGATATGCAGTGAATTAAGGGATATGGGTCATGTGCAGGCAGAGGAGATTAGCATGATTAGCATCATGTTCAGCATGGACATTATGGGCTGAAGGGCCTGTTTCCCCACCGTACAGTTCCATGTCCTCTACTATTTTTCTTCAAATCTCAGAAATCCAGCATTCTACTTTACACAAACACAAGCTATATACAGTCATTAGAACGATGCAGCCCACATTGTCCAAGCTGACTAGTGGACATTCCTGCTAGTCCCATTTGCCTGCATTTGGTCCCACCTCTGGCATTCCAGAAAAAAACCCAATCTAAGTTTGTCCTCAAAATTCTTCCTATTCATACATCTATCCAAATGTCTCTTTAGAATCTTAATTCAATCCACTTCAATTACTTCCTCTGACAGCTCATTTCAGATAAAGACTACCTTCAGAGATAATGTTTCCCGTGAGGTTCCTCCTAAATCGCTCCCTTTGCACCTCTAGACTCTTCTATCCTTGTAAGCATTCACTTTATCGGTGCCTCGTGACCCTTTGTGATCTTGTACACCTTAATAAGGTCACCCACTCAGGCTCCTACACTCCAAAGAAACAACTCCCAGCCTGCTCAACCTCTCCCTGTAACTCAAGTCCGCAAGTTCAGGTAATGTCCTCCCGCTATTTATCTCTTTGGCCTTTGCTGGGGTCAGTCCTCAAGCCTAGTGCTGATTAGCCAGTGCTTCCTCTGTCTACTCCAACCTTTCTGCTTGGAGAGATTGGGGCGGGGTAGCACGGTGGCGCAGTGGTCGAGTTGCTGCCTTACAGCGCTTGCAACGCCGGAGACCCGGGTTCGATCCCGACTATGGGGGCAGTCTGTGCGAGGTTCGTACGTTCACCCCTTGACCACGTGGGTTTTCTCTGAGATCTTCACTTTTTCCCCACACTCCAAAGACGTATAGGTATGCGGGTTAATTGGCTTTGTGTATGTGTAAATTGTCCCTAGTGTGTGTAGAGTAGTGTTATTCGCACAATCCGCAGGCATTGCCACTTTCATTTCACTGCACATCGTGTATGTGTATGTGACAAATAAACTTGACTTGACTTGACTTGATTTATTTGAGATTTTCAGATCTCTCGAGGGTGGGGGGAGGGGGGGGGAGGGGGGGGGGAAGCTTTTCACTGTAGCTCGGCAACCATGACAATAAACTGAACTGAACTGGATTACCTGTGTGGGACGGAGAATGGGGAACTAGAATGGGATAGGGAGGTGGTGGGTGAGCTGTACTTGGTGGGCCGAAGGGCCTGTTTCCGTGCTGTGTCTCTAAACTAAAGTAAACTAAAAACTAAGATGAGTTGGCCCAGTGGCAGTGAGGTAGTGGTGTCGGGCACCTGGTTACACCAGAAAACCATGCCATCATTTTTTTTTAAACGTTCAAAAAAAATCGCTGACTCGGGACACCAACAGGTCACGCAGTATTAATATTAACGGTTCCCTGTGGTGGACAGGAGAGCCGAGTTCAGGCGGGATGGGGTTGAGGGTTGGGATGAAGGCTTTCGAAAAATTTAAAGGGAACCCAAGGGTCCACTTTCTTGCACAAAGGGTGGTGGGCATGTGGAACAAATTTCCTGGGGAAGTGGTAGGCACAGGTACAATTACAATGTGTAGGACATTTAGAAGATACATGGATAGGAAACGTTGGGAGGGATACAAGTCGAATGCATGCAAATTGGACTAGCTCAGGTAGACAGCTTTGCCAGCAAATTTCTGTGCTGTCTAACTATGATTCTATTTAGGACAAACTTCTTTGATTTTATTGTTGGTAATAACATATTGCCAGTTTTTTTTGTCAGAGCTCTTGCATCAGAGGTTAGAAAAGATCCAGGTAAATGATTGTTATAAACGTTTAAAAGTGACAAGGCGCAGATTAATAACTCAGCATCTGTGGAATTATAGTAGGGAGGTGTTCGGTTTCTACATAGGGTGGAGTTTCAGACCAAGGCAGTCGTGGGAAGGCTGTGGACATGGCAACATCAGACTGAGGAACAGCCAGCACATTCCACTGCACCGTGTGACTGTGGGACTTCCTGAGGCAGTGTGGTTACCTGCTCCATCTACTGTGTGTCTGAATCATTGAATGACAAGTTCTGGTAAAGGAAATAGCCCATTGTTTGTAACAATGTGGGTAACAATGGCCTGTTTCCTTAATTATCGTTCACCTAGTCCACAGATAACAATGAAGACGGGGTTCGACCTGTAACATCACCCGTTCCTTCTCTCCAGAGGTGCTGCCTGTCTCCAGAGATCCACCCTGGCCATGTTCTCATCTCACTGTGTAGGAAGGAACTGCAGATGCTGGTTTGCACCAAAGGTAGACACAAAAAGCTGGAGTAACTCAGCGGGACAGGCAGCATCTCTGGAGAGAAGGAATGGGTGACGTTTCGGGTCGAGAACCTTCTTCAGACTGGTTAGGGATAAGGGAAACAAAATATATAGACATTGATGTGGGGAGATAAAGAACAACGAATGAAAGATATGCAAAAAAGTAACGATGATAAAGGAAACAGGCCATTGTTAGCTGTTTGTAGGGTGAAGACGAGAAGCTAGTGCGTCTTGGGTGGGGAGGGATAGAGAGAGGGAATACCGGGGCTACCTGAAGTTAGAGAAATCAATATTCATACCAATGGGCTGTAAGCTGCTCATCGCTACCCTCAGGAAGAAGGTACAGGAGTCTGAGAACCGTCACCTCCAGGTTCAAGACCAGCTTCTTCCCATCAACCAGCAGGCTCTTGAACCAATCGGTACAACCCTAACCCAACCCTGTCTT
The DNA here is from genome assembly GCF_053455715.1 of Rhinoraja longicauda. Taxonomy (NCBI): domain Eukaryota; kingdom Metazoa; phylum Chordata; class Chondrichthyes; order Rajiformes; family Arhynchobatidae; genus Rhinoraja; species Rhinoraja longicauda. The sequence goes on from NC_135977.1 coordinate 13,794,035, forward strand.
AGCAACAACTACCATGGTCCTTGTTTAGGTTGCACTAGGTACTGCAGTTTGCACTGTTATAGTCTGGTTACCTGGTACTACTGATGATTTATTGTATTATTGTATACATTTAGTCGTGTTGTTGTATTAATATGCCGTTAAAGCTGCACCAAGTAAGAATTTCATTGTTCCTTTCTCAGTGCACATGACGATTAAATATTCATGACTCTTAACTTTTTCTGTGATCTCAGTTAGGAAAATGCAAATTGGTCTGAGGATTCTCACTTAGCCTTAGGGGAGCTCAGCGGCCTATTTTGCCTATCACCATGCCCTCCCCTTTCCCATTACAAAACATTTCTCACACACATTTATCCAGATCTTGTTCAAATCTGCCCGTGAATCTGGCTGCTATCTGTCTTCCCATGGGGCTGTTGAACTCTTAAAGCCTCCCTAAACAATACCAACTTTCCCCACCCTCCCCTTAGACCCTTTCTCAAGGTGACCATCTATGGGGATGAGGGAGAAGACTAATTCAACCGGCCCTCAGCGACCTGCACAACGCATGGCCAACCCAGGCAAACACAGCAGGGTGCAACAGGATGAAACTGAAGGCCGAGGCAGGGGATGATGACCAGAATATAGACACAAAAAGCTGGAGCAACTCAGCAGGTCAGGCAGCGTCTCTGGAGAAAATGAATAGGTGACGTTTCGGGTCGAGACTGAAGAAGGGTCTCGGTCCGAAACATCACCTATTCCTTTTCTCCAGAAATGCTTCCTGACCTGCTGAGTTGATCCAGAATTTTGTGGCAATCCTCAGTGTAAACCAACATCTGCAGTTCCTTCCTACGGATGATGACAAGAGCCTTGTTTAAAAAGGAGGGGTCAGGAGGGGAGTGAATGGAGGAGGGTGAAGTTCAGAGAAGTTGCAATGGGTCAGGTTTGAATTTCAACAGGGACTTTGATAAATCTCAGATGTTATACATGATATTTCCACCCCCTGGCCTTGCCACCACCTTATTCCACCCTCTTTCCTTCTCATTCTGCACCTGATGTGTAATTGAACACAAACCATGTAATCTTGTCCCCTGCTCATTCGGTTATTTACTTCCTTAACTTTCACCCTGGCGTTTCAAGAGGTGCCCTGGGAGGAGAGGAGGGACCCACGCCACGCCAGCAGGCTGTGTACGTTCCTCTGCCCTTCAAGAAGTCGCCTGCAAAAGTTTTCAGAGTTTTGAAACAACGAGACAAAAGGCACAGCCAACAAGTTGTCCCGGACGCTCATGTTTATCTGAGTGATGTCAAACCACTGGAAGACAAACAAGAGCAAAGTCGAAACGTCACCCATTCCTTCTCTCCCGAGATGCTGCCTGACCTGCTGAGTTACTCCAGCATTTTGTGAATAAATACCTTCGATTTGTACCAGCATCTGCAGTTATCTTCTTATATTAAGTGCAAAATCACTACATTTAGTAGCGCTGGATGCCAACAGTGTCATCACAAGGTTGTTAGCAAAAGGGGTCATTGAGCTAAAGTTTCTCATCCACATGAAATAGTTTTAGACCGTGCTCGAAAACTCTGCAAACTTTATAGAGGGAGAGTTTAAGAGCCGTTGCTGAAGTGTGTGGAGTTGTGCTCCGGACTCACCCAGATGCCCACGGCCAGGACCAGCAAGAAGTAGATGACAATCACCGAGATGTCGGCTGCGTTGTTGATGACCACCGTGTCGCCGGGGATGGGGTCGGTGCCCGGCGGCGCAGAGGCGGTGCTGCTGCTGCTGCTGCTGCTGCTGTCCATGGCCAGGTGCTCACTGCCAGCCTCGCCAAACTGGTAGAGAGGGGAGGCTCCAGGGCTCCGCTTTATACCTCCGGCAGGTGTGGTCTTCCCGCTTGTGTTCACAGTTAATGATAAAACCCGGAACCGGCCCGATCTGTACAGCGCATTCCCGTGGAGTGAGAGTGAGCTGGCACAGCTGGATGTGAGGGGGGCACAGCTGGATGTGAGGGGCACAGCTGGATGTGAGGGGAGCACAGCTGGATGTGAGGGAGCACAGCTGGATGTGAGGGGGGCACAGCTGGATGTGAGGGGCACAGCTGGATGTGAAGGGGCACAGCTGGATGTGGCACAGCTGGATGTGAGGAGGCACAGCTGGATGTGAGGGGGGCACAGCTGGATGGGGCACAGCTGGATGTGAGGGGGCACAGCTGGATGTGAGGGGAGCACAGCTGGATGTGAGGGAGCACAGCTGGATGTGAGGGGCACAGCTGGATGTGAGGGGGCACAGCTGGATGTGAGGGGGCACAGCTGGATGTGAGGGGGCACAGCTGGATGTGAAGGGGCACAGCTGGATGGGGCACAGCTGGATGTGGCACAGCTGGATGTGAGAGGGGCACAGCTGGATGTGAGGGGGCACAGCTGGATGTGAGGGGGCACAGCTGGATGTGAGGGGCACAGCTGGATGTGAGGGGGCACAGCTGGATGTGGGGGGGCACAGCTGGATGGGGCACAGCTGGATGTGAGGGGGCACAGCTGGATGTGAGGGGCACAGCTGGATGTGAAGGGGCACAGCTGGATGTGAGGGGGCACAGCTGGATGTGAGGGGGCACAGCTGGATGGGGCACAGCTGGATGTGAGGGGGCACAGCTGGATGTGAGGGGGCACAGCTGGATGTGTGGGGCGGGGAGGGAAGACAGCACATCTGGATGTGAGGGGGCACAGCTGGATGTGAGGGGGCACAGCTGGATGTGAGGAGGCACAGCTGGATGTGAGGGGGGCACAGCTGGATGTGAGGGGGCACAGCTGGATGTGAGGGGGCACAGCTGGATGTGAGGGGGCACAGCTGGATGTGAGGGGAGCACAGCTGGATGTGAGGGAGCACAGCTGGATGGGGCACAACTGAATGTGAGGGGGGCACAGCTGGATGTGAGGGGGCACAGCTGGATGTGAGGGGGCACAGCTGGATGTGAGGGGAGCACAGCTGGATGTGAGGGGGGCACAGCTGGATGTGAGGGGAGCACAGCTGGATGTGAGGGGGGCACAGCTGGATGTGAGGGGGCACAGCTGGATGTGAGGGGAGCACAGCTGGATGTGAGGGGGGCACAGCTGGATGTGAGAGGGGCACAGCTGGATGTGAAGGGAGCACAGCTGGATGTGAGGGGGGCACAGCTGGATGTGAGGAGGCACAGCTGGATGTGAAGGAGCACAGCTGGATGTGAAGGAGCACAGCTGGATGTGAGGGGGCACAGCTGGGTGTGAGGGGGCACAGCTGGATGTGAAGGAGCACAGCTGGATGTGAGGGGGCACAGCTGGATGTGAGGGGGCACAGGTGGATGTGAGGGGGCACAGCTGGATGTGAGGGGGCACAGCTGGATGTGAGGGGGCACGGCTGGAGGGGTTAGGGGTCGAGCAGCTGGAAGTACAGGTGGAGAGGGAACAGCACATCTGGCGAGGGAGCGCAGTTGGAGAGGAGAGGGGCAGAACAACTGGGGTGAGGGGTCTAACAGCTGTAGAGTGGGGGACACACAGCCAGGGGGAGGGGCACAGCCCTTTAGGGCCATTCCAATCCATGCCACACCCTAGAGCACATGTCCTGTTGCAGAGCTTGGAGACAGTTCAACAACTCAGGCAAAGCTATTTCTCCGCACCCTTTATTCTCCAATCTCCGAATCCCCAACCACCAGGCCATCCCCCACCCCCACCCCCACCCCCACCCAATTGTGTTCACCCATCCACCCCTGTTGTTGATCCACACCCTCTCCCTGATCACCAACACATCCATAAGACCATATGTCCACAAGACATAGGAGCAGTATTAGGCCATTCAGCCCAAATAGTCCACTCCGCCATTCAACCATGGCTGATTTATTTTTCCCTCCCAACCCCATCTCCCATCTTCCTCCAGCACCCCCACCCTCTGGGATCTCTCTGCTTCCCCAATTCTGTGTCCTTTGCATCTTCCATTCCCCTCTCTCCCCACACCGCTGCCTCTGGTCGGGCCTCCCAGCTCTGGACAGCTCGCTCCCTAAACCTCCATGATCCTCTCTGATCCCCTCAAGCCTCAGTTCCTCGGCGACGGATTCAGTCACCACCTCTGATTCTGGATTTTTGGTTTTCTCACGTGATAACATCGCTGTGAAACATCGTGTGATGTTCCCTCTTGGTAGAGTTGCATAAACTCAAACTTTTGCTGCTGCCGAAATCTCAGACTTTACATTTGCCCTTTGCCCAGTTAATGGAGAGTTCTTCCCAGCGGAAAGATACGAGGTTTTATCGCAACTTGAACCCTATCTTATTTATGTCTTTATTGATTTCGTGCCGTTAATATAAGTTAAACATCGAATGATGTGGGCTGAACCAATGAATAGGTATTGATGTGAATCCATCAATATTGTTCACATCAACCGATCGACAGCCAATCCCCTCAGTGACTCCTCCAACAACTCAAGCTTCACATCATGACATTTACTACTCTGACACACAATTGACTCATTCCACTATCAATCATGCCTGATCACTGCATTGCTGAATGTAGCTGAGATCAGATGAAGCACACACTTCACATGTAACTATCCTCCACTCAATGTATGTCTTGTAATGTCCCGTCAGATCTGTTAGTCTTGTGTCATGTTCTGTGTTTAGATTCTCATTTCAGGTCCCTTGACTTCCTGCCATTGTAATTGTCAGCCCCGCCTTGATTGTTTCCACCTGTGTGCCCTTACCTCATGTATATATAGTCCACGCCTCCCTTTGTCCTGTGCCAGTTCGTATTGTGATTCATGTGCTCTCGGTCGTAGTATAGCTAGTAAGTAATTTTTGTAACTAATGTTTTTGTAGCTGAGTAAGTTTAGAGTTTTTGGTTCGAATCGCAGTGTTCTTAAATGTGAAAATGAAAGAAACGCCTTTATTTTCTCCAAATTGACTCTTGTGTGTGAGTCGTGCGTTTGAGTCCAGTTCCTGTGTGCCCCAGAGCATAACAGAACGAACTGGCCATAATATGGACTCAGCCGACTCTAAGATTTGGAAATCAGCCCTTGCCAACCAGGGCACTAAGATCCAGCACCAGGAGGAGCAGCTGCGCTCAGTCAGTCACGGGGTGCGCGAGCTGAACGATAGACAAAGCGAGTTCCAGTCATCAGTGACGACCCAGATTAACCACCTCGCTGTACAACTCCATCAGGTTCTGGCTCGTCTCGACCCAACCTCGGCAGCTTCTCCACTGAACCTTCAGCCGGCCATCCGCCTGCTGTTCCGGCCACACCTGCGAACCCCACGCTGATTCTACGCCTGGCTTCACCAGATAAGTTCTCTGGAGACTCGGAGAATTGTAGATCATTCCTTGTACAATGTGATCTCCACTTCAAGCATAACCCTGCACACTTCCCCTCAGACCAGGCCAGGGTAGCATTTATTGTGTCCCATTTGACGGGACGAGCCGCAACATGGGCCACTGCGGAGTGGTCTCAGGGCTCCACAGTCTGTCAGGATCTAGACCTCTTCCAAAGAACATTTAGCAGTATTTTTGATCACACTTCCTCTGCTAAGGAAGCTTCCCGAGTCTTACTGCAGCTAAAACAGAACACTCGCCCAGTGATAGACTATGCCATTGACTTCCGAACCCTTGCAACAGACAGTGGGTGGAATATGCCTGCACAAGTGGATGCATTCATGAATGGGTTGTCGGAGGCTATAAAGGACAGACTTTCACCTTTTGAGTTACCCAGTGATCTAGAGACATTAATTACATGGGCTATTCGTGTCGATAACAGGATAAAGGAAAAGGAAAGACACCAGGCTGCTGATCGTCCTCCCAATCACCAGGGGCGCTCCTCCGGGTCCTTCACACCGAAGACGTCATCGTTCCCTGTCCATCGCTGGCCGGAGAAAACAGCGTCCTCTCAGCCGTCGGAGGAACCCATGCAGCTAGGACGAACCAGGCTGACTCCGGAGCAGCGACAGCGCCGCCTGAAGGACGGAGCCTGCTTTTACTGCGGTCAACAAGGACACCGTCTGGCCGACTGCTCGGTAAAAGGGGGTGGCTCACCAGTGAAAAGGAGGACACTGGTGAGCCAATTCCCCGTTTCGGACTTACCTCCTCGACCTCTGACACAGGCCACCCTCACTCTGAATCAGCAAATTGTGACTCGGGGGGGGTTTTGATCGACTCCGGAGCCGACGAGAGTCTCATGGACTGGACTCTAGCTCGATCGTATAAGGTTAAATCTGTGCCCTTGTTGCAACCTATTGTGGCGAGCGCTTTAGATGGACGTCAGTTGTTTGAGATAACTCATCGTACAGAACCTGTCAAAGTCATGTTCAATGCTAACCATGTGGAGATAATGTTTTTCACTTGTTTGACTCAGCTCAACATCCCTTGGTCTTTGGTTTCCCTTGGCTGCAGAAACACAATCCTCAGATTGATTGGCGATCTGGTAAGATCAGACAATGGGGGGTTGAGTGCACACAATCATGTCTTGTTGAACCAGTGAACAAAGGGGTGAGTTACGGGAAGATCGGGGCGGTTTTGGGAATAAATGTTCTTAAATCTGAAGAAATAAAGATTTCTAATGATGATGATGACTATCCCGATCTGTTGAAGGTTCCACCCTGTTACCATGAACTGAAGGAGGTGTTCAACAAGTCCAGGGCCACCACCCTACCTCCTCATCGACCTTTCGACTGCGCTATCAACCTGCTGCCGGGGGCCCCTATTCCCAAGGGGCGACTGTACTCCATATCCGGCCCCGAGAGGAAGGCGATGGATGAGTACATTGTGTCCTCCCTGAGGACGGGCATTATTCGCCCGTCCTCCTCGGCAGCAGGCGTGGGATTTTTCTTTGTGGGCAAGAAAGATGGGTCACTTCGTCCCTGCATAGATTACAGCTTCCTAAATGAGATTACGATCAAGAATCGTTACCCACTTCCTTTGATGTCTTCTGCTTTTGAACTGTTGCACAAAGCCAAAGTATTCACTAAACTAGACTTAAGGAATGCATACCATCTAGTGAGAATCAGAGAGGGGGATGAGTGGAAAACTGGGTTTAACACCCCTAACGGGCACTACGAGTATTTGGTGATGCCGTTCGGGTTAACCAATGCCCCCGCAGTCTTCCAAGCTTTTATATCATATCATATCATATCATATCATATATACACAGCCGGAAACAGGCCTTTTCGGCCCACCAAGTCCGTGCCGCCCAGTGATCCCCGCACATTAACACTATCCTACACCCACTAGGGACAATTTTTACATTTACCCAGCCAATTAACCTACATACCTGTACGTCTTTGGAGTGTGGGAGGAAACCGAAGATCTCGGAGAAAACCCACGCAGGTCACGGGGAGAACGTACAAACTCCTTACAGTGCAGCACCCGTAGTCAGGATCGAACCTGAGTCGACGGCGCTGCATTCGCTGTAAAGCAGCAACTCTACCGCTGCGCTACCGTGCACGAGGTCCTCAGGGAATTTCTCAATGAGTGTGTTTTTGTCTACCTTGATGACATTCTTATCTTCTCTCCAGACATACAGTCTCATGAGCGTCATGTCAAGTGTGTGTTGCAGAAGCTCTTAGCTAACCATTTGTATGTGAAGGCCGAGAAGTGTGACTTCCACGCAGACACAATGTCCTTTCTGGGCTACATTATATCGGCCGACCATATCCAGATGGACCCTGGTAAGGTCAGTGCGGTGGCCGATTGGCCCACCCCCACTAACAGAAAGAAGGTGCAACAGTTTCTCGAATTTGCAAACTTTTACAGACGTTTTATTAGAGACTTCAGTGCTGTTGCTGCTCCTCTGCACTCTCTCACGTCTTCCAAGACCCAGTTCCAGTGGAATCCTCAGGCCGAAGCCGCCTTCCAGCGCCTCAAAACATTGTTCACCAACGCTCCTGTTCTGACCATCCCAGATCCCCAGAGACAGTTCATTGTGGAGGTGGATGCCTCCAACGAGGGGATTGGGGCGGTACTTTCCCAGAGAGCGGAGAAGGACAACCGGATTCATCCCTGCGCCTACCTGTCACCTAAGTTGACCCCCGCAGAAAAAAATTACGATGTCGGAAACAAAGAACTGCTGGCGGTCAGAGCCGCATTGGGGGAGTGGAGGCACTGGCTGGAGGGGGCCGAGCAGCCTTTTCTGGTATGGACAGATCACAAGAACCTGGAATACATCCGTAAAGCCAAGAGACTCAACTCACGTCAGGCCAGATGGACTCTGTTTTTTAGTAGGTTCAACTTTTCTCTCTCTTACAGGCCCGGTTCCCAGAACACAAAACCAGACGCCCTGTCCCGACTTTATGACCCTGAACCTGATACCAGAGAACCCGAACCCATCCTGCCACTTAACCGTGTGGTAGGAGCGGTGTCTTGGCAGATCGAAACAGATGTGAAGCAGGCTAATGATGAGACTCCAGCACCGAGTGGCTGTCCTACTAACTGTTTGTTTGTTCCTGTGACATTGCGCCCCCAGGTAATCCACTGGGCTCACACGTCCCTGCTCACATGCCATCCAGGTGCCAAGAGAACTGTTTTTGTGGTTAAACAGCGTTTTTGGTGACCTTCACTTGAGAAGGATGTAGCTGAATATGTGGCCGCCTGCCCTGTCTGTGCAAGGAGCAAGCCCTCCAGACAAGCCCAAGCGGGCCTGCTGCACCCACTTTCAGTCCCTCAGAGGCCCTGGTCCCACATCTTTATTGACTTTGTTACTGGGTTGCCGGCCTCCAAAGGTAACACAACTGTCCTGACGGTGGTAGAACGATTTTCAAAGATGGTACATTTTATCGCTGTGGCCAAGCTCCCCTCTGCCAAAGAGACGGCAGAGGTAATGATGTCTCACGTTTCCGTATCCATGGTTTCCCTACAGACATTGTCTCGGACTGAGGTCCTCAGTTTGTGTCCAAGTTTTGGAGTGAGTTTTGTTCCCTAATAGGTACCACCGTCAGCCTGTCTTCTGGTTACCATCCGCAATCCAATGGCCAGACTGAGCGGATGAACCAGGAGCTCGGGACCTGCTTGCGCTGTCTGATCGCGCAGAACCAGACCACCTGGAACGACCATCTCATCTGGGTCGAGTACGCACGCAACACGCTTCCTACGGCTGCCACGGGACTCACACCCTTCCAGTGTGCCTACGGCTACCAGCCCCCCTTGTTCTCGGCTTATGAGGGTGAGGTGACGGTGCCTTCTGCCCACGCCATGATCCGACGCTGTCGCCGAATCTGGGACGGAGCTCGGAGGGTTCTACTCCGGGGTCAGTCCCGGATGAAAGCGGCAGCCGACCGCCACCGCAGATCCACTCCGCATTATCGCCCAGGCCAGAAGGTATGGCTGTCTACAAAGGACTTGCCACTTCACGTCCACACCAGAAAGCTGGCTCCAAGGTTCGTGGGTCTATTTCCCATTTCGAAAGTCATTAACCCTGTTTCGGTCCGTCTACAACTCCCCAGGTCATTAAGGGTTCACCCTACATTCCACTTCAGCAAAATAAAACCGGTCAAGGAAAGTGCACTCGTGCCCGCCTCCAAGCCCCCTCCACCCCCCCCGGCTCGTCGACGGTGGTCCGGTCTACACAGTTAAGGCACTTCTTGCAGTCCGCAAGAGAGGTCGCGGTCGCCAGTTTCTGGTCGACTGGGAAGGCTACGGTCCTGAGGAGAGGTGCTGGATTCCTGCCAGCTTCATTTTGGACAAAACTTTGATCAAGGACTTTGACAAGACTCATCCTGACCAGCCTGGACCGTCAGGAGTCGGTCCTAAAAGGGGGGGTATACTGTAATGTCCCGTCAGATCTGTTAGTCTTGTGTCATGTTCTGTGTTTAGATTCTCATTTCAGGTCCCTTGACTTCCTGCCATTGTAATTGTCAGCCCCGCCTTGATTGTTTCCACCTGTGTGCCCTTACCTCATGTATATATAGTCCACGCCTCCCTTTGTCCTGTGCCAGTTCGTATTGTGATTCATGTGCTCTGATTCATGTGCTCTCGGTCGTAATATAGCTAGTAAGTAATTTTTGTAACTAATGTTTTTGTAGCTGAGTAAGTTTAGAGTTTTTGGTTCGAATCGCAGTGTTCTTTAATGTGAAAATTAAAGAACCGCCTTTATTTTCTCCAAATTGACTCTTGTGTGTGAGTCGTGCGTTTGAGTCCAGTTCCTGTGTGCCCCAGAGCATAACATGTCTAATGAAAATGATCTTCTTAGAATCGAGGGGGTACAGTTTATTTCATAGAGTCTGCTACATTTGCTGTTTGCATCCACTGTTGTCTTAGTGCGTTCACAGTGTGTTGTGCAGACAGTGGTTTAGCCTTCCTCCTACTTTAGCCTGTCTCCGAGCTGACTGTGGAGTGCCCGATCAACTTAACACTCAAAGGGGAGATGATGGCAGGACAGCACTTCAAGATGTCCTTCGCTGGTTATGAAGCAGTGGAAGCTCTGTTCATAAGTTTGTAAGTTCTAGGAGCAGAATCAGGCCATTCGGCCCATCAAGTCAACTCCACCATTTAATCATGGCTGAACTATCTTTCCCTCTCAACTCCAATTTCCTGCGTTCTCCCCATAACCCTTGACACCCTTACTAATCAAGAATCTGTCAATCTCCGCCTTAAAAATATCCATTGATTTGGCCTCCACAGCGATCTGTGGCAATGAATTCCACAGATTTACCAACCTCTGACTAAAGAAATTCCTTCTCATCTCCTTTCTAAAGGTACATCCCTTTATTCTGAGACTACGGTCTGTAATCCTAGACTCTCCCACTAGTTTATTATGTTTATTATGGCCATCTGATGAGGCAGGATACAGGGGGGGGGGGGGGGGGGGGTCACTGGGCTGAGTTGTGGGAAATTACAGAGCTCTGGGTTTGGGTTTAGGTTTTGTTATTTTCACGTGTACTGAGGTACAGTGAAAAGCTTTTGTTTGCATGCTATTCAACTATATCAGATGATACTACACATAAATACAATCAAGTCACACTCATCTAGAAAGGAAAGAGCAAACAGAAAGTTACAAGAGTGCAGAATATCGTTTCTCAACATTGTATTGTAACAATTCCAGAGAAAACATCAAATGTCCACAGTGATGTAGGGTGGAGAATTGGGACTGCCCCTAGCTTTTCAAAAGACCATTCAGAAACCCGATAACAAGTGCCAAGAGTCAAGTCAAAAGTGTTTTATTGTCATATGTCCTGAAACGAAATAATGACATTCTTACTTGCAGCAGCACAACAGATGTGCAAACATAATGGAAGAAGCTGTTCCTGAGACCGGTGGTGTGTGCTTTCAACCTTTTGCATCTTCAGACCAACGTGAGCAGGGAGAAGGAGGAACGACTGGGGTGGGAAAGGTCCTTGATTATGTTGGCTGCTTTGGCTTCAAGGCAATGTGAAGTGTAGATGGTGTCAATGGTGGGGAGTTTGGTTCTAGCTCCAGCTGCCTCTCCTCAGCAGGTGGTCCTTCAACGGTTGGTCTGCCTTGACCCCAGGTAGAGATAATCTGCAGGACAAGAGTGAGAGCGTCCATCAGTTGACACTCCACCCCAGAGAGAAAGCCGTCCTATCATCAGTCATCCAACTGCAGACATCCCCTGTGTCAGTGCATGATCAGTGGGTGAGTACCACTGAACGTCTTCACTGACTCACCAGAAAGTAGAACGTCTTCACTGACTCACCACAATGCCTAGCCTGTGGCCTCAACACGGGGAAGACTGGGAGATTCTCGAATCTATTCTCTGCGAACACAGATAAACACAGGAAAGAACAGGTCCTCTCCTAAACGGCCCACCCACTCAAATACCTCCTGCCACGCTGTAGCAAAGTCTGCAAGCCCCACCTTGCATTTATCAACCACCTAAGTCATCTTCGATCCTGAGGGACTGTTGAACAAGAAGCAACAGGGTACCTCTCAGCTGGATCGAGGTCAGAATGTTATGCCCTGCTTCAGCTAGAATGACATCTACAGATTCCCCAGCACCAATAACTCCCTGATCTATACCAGCTTTTCTACTCCACTTGGCTCCACTGTAATCAAGAGTCAAAAGTCAACAATATTTATTTGACATTGGCACCAGACGTGACACAGAGTAATTAAAATCTTATGTTTTACAGCTTTATAGACACATTTGATGCAATAACAACAATAAATATATAATAATTTATCCGTTAATCTAAATAATTAACAAGACCATGATAGTGCAAAAACCAACGTTCTTAGAGCAATGAAAACCAAGTACAAAGTTCTTAGTGGTTCGATGCTGAGGTAGGATTATGGTTCGGACTGTGCAGGCGGGTTCAAGAACTATATGATTGAAGGGAAGAAGCTGTCTGGAAGCTGAAGATGAATAGTTCTCAGGCTCCTGTACCTATTCCCCAATGTTGGGAGTGAGATGAGAGTGTGGCCAGGGTGATGCGGGTCTTTAATGATATTAGGCTGCCTTCTTAAGGAAGCGCTTTTTGTAGGTCACCAGTGGTGGGGAGGTCAGTGCCCGAGATGGACTGGCCAATGTCCACCACTTTCTGCAGCTTCCTCCATTCTTTTAATATCTCACTTCACCCATCCCATCTGTTCCCCATTCTTGTGTCCCAATGATTTACCAGCCCTGCCCTGCTTCCAGCATTTCGAGTGATAACACTTCTGCAAACTCAGTACTCTGTGATAAAGAGATTCCTCCGCTTGTTATGTGTTTCATTCATAAGTAATTGTCTTCCATTGGAAGTTTCCATGGCTCTGCTGCTGCATTCCATTCACGATGAATGAGCCCCACTGTTCTGTCTGCACTCTTTAAGATCTAATCAATTGTCTTACCGTTTTCAGTGCTTTATATGTCTGTACTCCTGATCTCTGCACTCCCTTGCTCCGACCACACCATGCCAGAGACCCAGGGACAATCCTGACCTTGGCTGATGTGTTGACCTTCCCGCAGGTGCTTTGGTTTCCTCTCACATCCCAAAGGCTTGCGGGTCGGTAGGTTAGTTGGCCACTGCTCCCTCACAGGGCCAGAGAAATAGGTTCGATCTTGACCTTGGGTGCAATCTGTGTGGAGCTTGTACGTTCTCCCTGTGACTGCATGGGTTTCCTCCTACATCCCTAAGACATGTGCGTTTTAGGTTAATTAGCCTCGGTAATTTGCCTCCAGTGTACAGGTAGTCTTAGTTTTAGAGATACAGTGTGGAAACAGGCCTTTCGCCCCACTGAGACTGTGCCGATCAGCGATCTCCATACACTAACACTATTCTACACACTACTGACAATTTATAATCTTTACCAAAGCCAATTAACCTGCAAACCTATACGTCATTTGGAGTGTGGGAGGAAACCGGAGCACCCAGGGAAAACCTATGCAGTCTCTGGAGAACGTACAAACCCCGTACAGAGAGCACACGTGGTCAGGATTGAACCTGTGTCTCTGGCGCTGTAAGGCAGCAACTTTACCGCTATGCCACCATTGCCGCCCCTGCATAAGTGATGAGAAAGTGGGCAAATATAGAACTAATGTGAATGGATGATCTGGTTGATGTGGACTCGATGGGCTGAAGGGCCTATTTCCATGCTGTATCCCTAAACTAATCTAAAAAAATGGGACTGGTGTAAATGGGTGGTAGTTGGCCAGCAAGTACTCAATGGGCTGAAGAGCTCACTTCATGCTGTGGCTCTCTATGAGTCTAAATGTAGTGCCTGGGGGAATCCCATGCAGTCACAGGGAGAGCATGCAAACTCCACACAGACAGCGCCTGAAGTCAGGATTGAATGTGTGTCACGTGAGCTGTGAGGCAGCAGATCTACGAGCTAGACCACTGAGCAATATTCCATTGCCGATTAATAAAGGAGGTTGTCATCATCGAGGATCTCGGTGCGGGATGAGCATAGGAGGTGCAGGCAGCTGAAGGGTGAGTGGAGGGGACAATGAGAACGAGCCACAGACTGGGAGTGCACGGAAAGGATCGGGCCGCGGCCCCAGAGAACGAAGCATTCTGAGCCACAGTCAGTCCATTATCTCTGTCCCAACTCAAAACATTGCATTCTTCGTGACTTGGCAATCGCAGAACAAAGGGACTATTCACACGCCCCTTCAGCAGGTAGCTCAGTAATGTGAACAGTGTAAGAGAGTAGCTTCATAGCTCTCTGGTGATAGAGAAGCAGCTCACATACTGGGAGGGTGCCAACCAGCTCGGCACCTAATGTCGATTGGGTCCGGCACTGGGGCAATGTTGGAGGGACAATTCCAGGCTTTATTCTCATCCGTTCATGTGCCAACGTTTGCGAACTTTTAACAACTCTTGAATTCAAACAATCGTCCAGATCCTCCTCCCCCTACACTGTCCAGCGGCCGCCTCTCCCTCGGGTGCCACTCCGAGCTGCATTTTACTGTCCCTGCTGATCATCTCCAGTCTCAGTCAACCATTTCAACTCCCCTTCCCATTCACACACTGACTTTCCCATCCTGGGCTCCCCTCCATTGCCAGAGTGAGGCCGCACGCAAATTGGAGGAACAGCGCCTCATATTTCGTTTGTGTAGCTTACAACCCAGCGGTCTGAACGTTGAATTCTCTCATTTTAAGTAACTTATACTTATACTCTCCTCCCCTCCCCTCCCCCCTTCCTCCACGCTAGTCCTTCTACCAGTTACCACAGTTCTCCACATTGTATCCCTCTCGAGATCACACCTTCCTGAACCAACAATGGGCCTACCAGGGCACAAACCTGCCAGTCCTTATTGGGCCTGGTCTTTCCCCGCATCCAGATCCTCACCACCCCCACCTTCCCCCTACTCCATATTTCAGACTGAAGAAGGGTCCCCACCCGAAACGTCACCCATCCTTTTGCTCCAGAGATGTTGCTTGACCCGCAGGGTTACTCCAGCACTTTGTGTCTATCTCAGTCGAAGCCCTCAGCCTTGCCCCCAACATTGCAATGATCCCTTCTTCCACCAGCTTCTCCTCCATGCTCTTTGGCAGGATTCTTCACCCCTAAACGGAGATCCTTCGTGGATAGGTGACGTTCCGGGTTGGGACCCTTCTTCAGACGGTGACCCAGTACTTCAGATGTAGACTCACCAGAGCATTATATAACTGGGACAATGTGTTATTGTCATTGCAAGTCTGAAACTTCCTAGCCGATAACCCACTTTTCCCCATTGACAAGTAATGCTATAATAGTGTTTCCACAACATGAATTGGATTTAACGTGATCAATGAATGAGGGCCACTATTTGTTTTATGTTTAATTGGTTATGACTTGATTTGGATTGGGAACTGGAGAACAACTTAAAAGCTACTTTGGAATTTGGAAAGCAGAGAAAAAACTCTCTCGGGGAAAATAAAATGTTTCCATGTAGCCCCCCCTGCACAGTATTCAGAAGCACACAGTCTCTTAACAACACAGTTTTTCAGTTCACTGCAGGTGCCCATTAAAACTGAAAAACTGACAAGCAGTTGCTTCTATTGTCACTTGTACAATGATACTCAATTAAACAATGTAACGTACTGCCGTTCATATTTTTATCTTGCAGTGATAAAAATAAACATTACTACTTAAAAAACCCTTAGAACATAGCATAGTATATAGCACAATGCTGAACATGATGCCTAGCTGAACTGATCTCATGTGCCTCTATATGATTCATACTGTATCCCTCTATTCCCCGCACTTCCATGTGCCTATCCAAAAGCTTCTGAAACGGCACTATCCCATCTGCCTCCACCACCCTCCTTTCTTAAAAAGTGGGATAACATTAGCTCCCCTCCAATCCACAGGAACTGACCCTGAATCTATAGAACATTGGAAAATGATCACCAATGCATCCACAATTTCTAGAGCCAACTCCTTAAATACCCTGGGATGCAGACCATCGGGCCCTGGGGATTTATCAGCTTTCAGTCCCATCAGTTTACCCAAAACTTTTTCCTGCCTGATGTGGATTTCCTCCAGTTCCTCCGTCACCCTAGGATCTCTGGCCACTAGAACATCTGGGAGATTGTTTGTATCCTCCTTAGTGAAGACAGATCCAAAGTACTGGTTCAACTCGTCTGCCATTTCCTTGTTCCCCATAATAAATACCCCTGCTTCTGTCTTCAAGGGACCCACATTTGCCTTGACTATTTTTTTCCTCTTCACATACCTAAAGAAGCTTTTACTATCCTCCTTTATATTATTGGCTAGTTTACCCTCGTACCTCATCTTTTCTCCCCGTATTGCCTTTTTAGTTATCTTCTGTTGCTCTTTAAAAGTGTCCCAATCCTCTGGCTTCCCACTCATCTTTGCTATGTTATACTTCTCTTTTATTTTTATGCTGTCCTTGACTTCCTTTGTCAGCCACGGGTGCCTCTTACTCCCCTTAGAATCTTTCCTCCTCTTTGGGATAAATTGATCCTGCAACTTCTGCATTATTCCCAGGAATACCTGCCATTGCTGTTCCACCATCTTCCCTGCTAGGGCCTCCTTCCAGCTCCTGCCTCATGCCTCTGTAATCCCCTTTGCTATACTGTAATACTGACACTTCCAATTTTCCCTTCTCCCTCTCAATTTGTGGAGTAAAACTTATCATATTGTGGTCACTGCCTCCTAATGGCTCTTTTACCTCGAGCCCCCTTATCAGATCAGGTTCATTACACAACACTAAATCAAGAATTGCCTTCTCCCTGGTAGGCACCAGTACCAGCTGTTCTAAGAATCCATCTCGGAGGCACTCCACAAACTCTCTTTCCTGGGGTCCATTACCAACCTGATTTTCCCAGTCTACCTGCATGTTGAAATCTCCCATAACCACCGTAGCATTACAATTGCAGCATGCCAATTTTAGCTCCTGATTCAACTTGCACCCTATGTCGAAGCTACTGTTTGGGGGCCTGTAGATGACTCCCATAAGGGTCTTTTTACCCTTACAATTCCTCATTTCTATCCATACTGATTCTACATCTCCTGATTCTATATCACCCCTTGCAAGGGAGTGAATATCATTCCTCACCAACAGAGCGACCCCACCCCCTCTCCCTGGGAATAAGGTTCTGACTGTCTGCTGTATCCATGCCTCACATAATTTTAGATACTTCTATCGTCTCCCTTTAACCTCCCACCTTCCAGAGAAAATAATCTAAGTCTATCCAAATTCTCCCTGTAGCTGAAACCCGCTAATCCAGACAGTCCGGTAAATCTCCTCTGCACCCTCTCCAAAGCTTCCACAACTTTTCTGTAATAGGGTGACCAGAACTGCATGCAATATTCCAAATACAAAATGCATAATGACTTCCTGACTCTTGGACTCAATGCCCCTAACAAGGAAGGCAAGCATACTATACGCCTTCGTTACCACCCTCTCTACTTGTGTTGCCACCTTTAGTGAGCTATGAACTTGGACTCCAAGATCCCTCTGTACACAAATGCTGTAAAGGGACTTGCCATTAACTGTTTACTCTCTCCTTACATCCAATCTCCCAAAGTGCAACACCTCACATTTGCTCAGTTTAAACTTCACCTTCCATTTCTCTGCCAGTTTTTGCAGCTGATCGATATCCCGCTGTATGTTCGAACAGCCTTCCTCACTGTCTGCAACTCCTCCAACACTAGTGTCTGTCACTCCTCCAAATTCAGCAAACTTACTCACCAACCCATCAATATTTATGTCTAGGTCATTTATATATATTGCAAACAGCAGACGTCTCAGCACACATACCTGTGGAACTCCACTGGTCGTAGACCTTGAGCCAGAATATCTACCTTCCACTACAACCCTCTATCTTCTTTGACTAAGCAAGTTCTGAATCCATACGACTGTCATTGTGAATCCCGTACATCTTAATATTCTGGATCAGTCTACCATGCAGGACCTCATCAACAGCCTTACTAAAATCCAGGTATACACCATCCACCACCCTACCTTTATCAAGATGGGGGACAATGATAAAGGTGTATCATTGGGGAACCGGGGGTGGGGGGGGCAAGTTACTTTTGTAACTTTGTCAGCATCAGAAACATGGTGACTTTTTGTGACAATAAAGCATCATTGAATCATAGATATTGGGGAAGCTAAAGTCACCCATTACAATAACCCTGTGGCTCTTACATCCTTCCGTAATCTGTCTAGAAATCTGATCCTCTGTCTCCCACTGGCTATTGGGTGGCCTATAATATAACCCCATTAAAGTAATTGCTCCTTTCTTGTTTTTGAGCTCGACGCATAATGCCTCGGTGAACATGTCTCCAGTATGTCCTCTCAGTACCGCTGTGACATTCTCCCTGATAAGCAACTCCTACACCTCTTTTACCCCCTTCTCTATCTTGATTTTTGTTTATAAAAATCCTGCAGGGAAATAAACTTTTGTTATTTATTGCAAGTCTAAATCTCCCTAACCCCTAAGGCCCTTGTCCCCATAGACCCAGCTGCCATTATAATGTGATTTTCTATGACATGAGGTTCCTGAGGAACACAACTGTGGTGTTATAGCAGAGCTACCTGTATTTCCTCTCAGCCTGCTGACAGGTGTTGCTCGGCGATCTGACCTCTACCTTTCAGACACTGAAGACCAGCTCCCTGACTGACGTCATACCCTCACCCCCCACTGGGAACAGTGAACCCACCATTGAACACCAGGCCATTGTCTGTCAGATCTTTCCTGCACAACCTCCTCCCTTGCAGCTCCCCCAACCCTGCACAGTCCATGTTCACTTCCTCCCCAAGATCTACAATTAGGACTGTCCTGATAAACCCATTGTTGCTTGTCCCATAGATAACTTCTTCTAACCTTGATTCTTTCTTTTCCTGCGTGGTCCACTTACATCGCGACATGTCCGATGATCTCTGCTACTTTTGACAGATTCCAGTTTCCTGGTTCCACCTGGCTCTTCTTTGCAATGGCCGTCCAGTCCCTCCGTACCTCACCATGATGATTGGCCGGCCCTACACTTCTTCGTTGAACAGCACAGAACCATTTCCCTTCCACTAACGCTCTCTTTGCCTGTATGAAGTCATTCTCAGATTGAACAACTTCTTTAACACTTCCTCCCAATCACAGGCGTTGCCAGGGGAACCTGCGTAGGCCCAAACTCCATCTGTCTTTCTGTGAGATACGTGAGGCAAGCCTTGTTCAGTTGTTCAAGCCTCGTCTCTATTTCTGATACATTGATGGGTGCATAGGTGCAGTTTCCTACTCTCATACAGGACTCAAAGGTTTCATTGCTTTTTGCTGCCAATTTCCACACTCTTTCACTTACTTGACTTGCATTCTTGACTCCCGCCCCCCTTCTCATCATCCCTATGACCATCTCAGACTATTGATTAGTGGTCAGTACCCAGTTCAAGCTCAGGGCCTTCCACAGGTGTGGTGCAGGATGCACAGTGGCGCAACGGTAGAGTCGCTGCCTTACTGCACTAGAGACCCGTTTGATCCTGACTACAGGTGTTTTCTTTTTTCTCTCTCTCTCTCTCTCTCCCCCTCTCTCTCTATCTCTCTCTCTCTCCCCCTTCCATTTCTTTCTTTCTCTCTCTCTCCCCCCTCCCTTTCTTTCTCTCTCTCCACCCTTCCCTTTCTTTCTCTCTCTCTCTCTCTCTCTCTCTCTTCCTCTCTCTCGCTCTATCTATCTCACCCACTCTCTCTCTCTCTCTCCCCCCTCCCTTTCTTTCTCTCTCTCTCCCTCCTTGTCTCCTGGGTCAGCTGAAGTTCATGGATGACTCTTCGACTGAATCCCCCAGTTGGCAACAGCCTGGCACCTACTCAAAGTATTATATTGTTGAATTTTGTTGAATTAAGATAAAGGGTGGAAGACAATGTTCGTCAGTTTCAAATGACTGTGGGAGGCAGAGCTCGGGATAGTAAGCCAAGCCTAGGAGATAGAATCCCAATGTGTATAAAGGGAGTGTAGAAATCAAGTCCCGTCAAGGTTATTGCCACGTGCACCTGTGCGGTGAGGCACAGGTAGATTGGAAGTCTCTTGCTTGCAGTGGGACCAGCTCCCTGTCTGCTCAACACTGGTGTCAGTGCCCATGAGCTGAAGCCCATTTCTCCCATGCCAGTCCCTGAGTCACACAATTAGCTCTCTGATCTTTTTGACCACGTGTCAGCGCGCACACATCCCAGGCAGAGCTTGGCTTCTCACTCCTTCACCAGACACTCCCCCTCCACCCACCTTTTGTGCAATTTGGCTCCATGTAAACTCAAACAACACACACAAACATCAATTATGCATAAATTATACAAACCGATGAAAAGAGAAAAACAGAAACAAGACATCAGTGCCAAAACGCAATTAGAAAACCATTCCACGGTAGTGCATGAGGTCTGTAGGGTTCTGTTGCTGAGGTGGGATTAGGGTTGAGCAGAGCCTGTGTGCGTTTGAAAGGAGAGTGGGTGACAGCACAGATGACCACAGATGACAGACGAACCTCCAGTTCGGGCAGAGCAGGGAAAAAATGGAACAAAGTAAAACTGAAGTTCTTTATCTGAACCTAACAAGGAGGGTGAATTAATGGCACGGATCAATATAAGTGGTACGATCTAAAAAAGCTTTACACAGGACCACAGAAAATTGGAGCAAGAATAGGCCAATCAGCGCATCAGGTCCGCCCCACCAGGCAATACGTTCATGGCTGATTTACCCTCGGTCTCATCTGCTTTTCTATGCCAGTTCCCCATTGCCCTCACTACCCAAGCTTTCAAATATGTACGTTCCTTAAAGACCTCAAAAAAATCCAGCCTCCACAACCCTCTGAGAGAGAGAATTCCAGAGATTCCTGCATATATGTTTTTTTCGCACCGTCAGGATTGGCTATTTTTAAATTTCGTTGTACTCGTTGCAATGACAATAAATGAATATTATTATTATTATCATCTACCAAAAGAAATTTCTACACACCTCCATTTTACATTTGCAGAGAGAGGACTGCAAAGTGACTGGTGTAGGGAATTCAATATTCATAGTTGCTCGTTGCCGAGGCTAATGTTGTATGGTGTCCAAATGCCTGATTGCAGCTGGGAAGAAGCTATTCTTGAACCTGGTTTTCTTGAATCAGAGTTTTCAGATTTGTACTTTCGTCCCAATGGTAGGAGTGTTAACGAGAGCGAGTAGGTGTGGGTCTTGGGGAAATAACCAAAGAGGAAATGTGGTCAAGTCATGGCTTTCAAAGAGTTAAAGATAATACTAGATTAAAGGAAATGTTAACAAATAACACAGTGAGTCTGAGTGTTAGAGTTCAGAATTCGGCAAATGAGGACCGAGGTATTGATAAGGAAAGGGAATAGAATACAAGGGTATGGAATGGAACTTTATTGTCACAGGTGACAAGGCACAGTGAAATTCTTTGCCACATAAACGGCGCCGACATAGTTATAAAGTATCCCCCACCGGCTCCTCCTTTGTTCTCCCCCTACCCCCTCTCCCTCCTCCCAGCGGTCCCCCCCCCTCCCCCACGCCGGGGCCTCCATTGTTCTTCCCCCTCCCCCACTCACAGTGGGTTTCCCCGCGCCCTCATCGACCACCGACCGCTATTCACTGCAAGAGGTTCCATTGATATGCAAAACATTAGCAAACCTTACCAAGGGTCTCTTACAGA
Source organism: Rhinoraja longicauda (assembly GCF_053455715.1). Taxonomy (NCBI): domain Eukaryota; kingdom Metazoa; phylum Chordata; class Chondrichthyes; order Rajiformes; family Arhynchobatidae; genus Rhinoraja; species Rhinoraja longicauda. The sequence goes on from NC_135977.1 coordinate 13,815,532, forward strand.
CTGAGACCGCAAAATTCAGTCTAAAGAAGGGTCTCGGCCTGAAACATCACCCATTCCTTCTCTCGAGATGCTGCCTGTCCCGCTGAATTAGTCCAGCTTTTTGTGTCTATCTTCAGCAAAATTACATTGAGGATAAAAGAAATAACAGAGAAATTAGACAAATATTTGGGGTCTGTCTGCATGGAAGAAGATACAAGTGCCCTCCCAGAAATAGCAGAGGAGAACTGATCTGGAGTGAATGAAGATCTCCATCAAATTAGCATCAGTAAAAAGTTTGTTTGAGAGATATTAATAGAACTGAAAAGTGGTAAATCCCAAGAATCTAATGACTTATCATTGAGTCAAATAGTTTGGTAACAGGCCCTTTCATACACTGCATCCACTCCAACCAAGATGTCCATCTAAGCTTGTCTCATTTGTCTGCAGTTGGCCAATTTGACTTCCAGGGTTTTGATGCAGGTGGGTATGGAATTTGTGGACATGATAACTATCAGAAAGTTCATTAGATCCAAGAATGGTTTCTGGAGATCAGGAGGCAGAGCCATAGAGTCATACAGCGTGGAATCAGGCCCTACAGCCCAACTTGCCCACACCGACCAACATGTTGCATCTAAACTAGTCCCACCTGGCTGTGTTTGGCCCTCTAAACCTGTCCTATCCATGTACCAAATAGCTAGTATTTTTTTTAAAAGGAGGGAGAGAAAACAGGAACCTATGGACTAGTTGGCTTGACGACAGGAGTCGGGCTTTGGAGAAATTTCTTTCAACCAGAGGGTGCTGAACATTTTGGACTTATCTACCCAAGAGGACTGCGGAGGCTTAGTTCCTGAGTATATTCAAGTCAGATCAATAGTCAATTGTTCAGGCAAGAGTTAATGATCAGTCATGGACAGTTATAAGGGACTGAATGCACTCCTTCTGTTTCTGTTTCTGTTTCTCCTGCTTCTTCTTTGAAGGAAAGCAGGAAAATAGTTCTGGTGAGTAAGGTGAGTTAAAAAGTGCAGAGAAGGGATTACCAGTGAGTCTAAAAGAAAGAGGGGGAGCTGAGGGCTCGGGATTGATAGATGACGAGGAAGCAGAGTCCTGCTGAAAATTGCAGGGGTTGTATTCACAATCTTCAAACAGCAATACATTTCGTAGTAATGTCCGATCACAGGAATGATCAATAGTGATACATTTAATAACAGCAGACAAGTCAACCTAACCTTGTGATGGGAAAAGAACAATCGGGGACAGAACTATGCATAACTTACCCATGTGTGAATTAATTAGAGAAAGTCAGTATGAATTTGTTTAAGGCATATTATTCTAAATAATGTGGGGTTTTTGATGAAGTAGCAGAGAAGGCCAATGAGGTTAATGTGGATGATATGGAACAGTTTGATTTCTTAAAGGCTGTTAATATATTACAATATAATAGGCTTAGAGTCATACAACATAGAAACAAGCCTTTTGGCCCAACTCACCCACGCCGACCAAGATGCCCCATAAAGCTATTCTCATTTGTCAGCATTTGGCACCTATATTCCTCTAAATCTTTCCTATAGCCATGTCCCAAACGTCGCCCATTCCTTCTCTCCTGAGATGCTGCCTGACCTGCTGAGTTACTCCAGCATTGTGTGAATAAATCCGTGTCCAGATGTCTTTTAAATGTTGTTGTACCTTCCTCAACTACTTCCTCTGGCAGACCGTTCCGTATACCACCATCGTCTATTTGAAAAAAGTTGTCCCTCAAGTTCCTTTCAAATCTTTCCCATCTCACCTCAAACTCGTGCCCTTTTGTTCTTGATTCCCCTATCCTGGAACAAAGACTGTGGATTCGGCCTCTCTATTCCCCTCATGATTCTGTATACCTCAATAAAATCACCACTTAGCCTCCTGCGCTCCAAGGAATAGAGTCCTAGCCTGCCCAAAATCTTCCTATAGCCCAGGCCCTCAATTCCTGACAACATCTTTGTAAATCTTCTCTGCACTCTTCACAGCTTAATAGCAGGGTGATCAAAACTGAACGCAATACTGATCTTGTACAAACGGTAACATAATATCTCAATCTCTATACTCAATACTCTGACTAAAGAAGGCCATCAGGCCTAAAGGCTTCTTCACCTCTGCCAGCAATACCACTTTCATGGAACAATGAACTTGTGCTACTGGATCCTTCTTGATTCTCATCAAGATGGAAGGCAGCGGGATTGTATCAGCATGGATAGAATATTGACATCAAACAAAACGGCAGAGAAAGATTACTTGTCAGGCTGGAAGAGAGAGCACTGTGGAGATCACCAGGGGGCAGTATCAGGACCATTGCTGTCCTGCTGATTTGGACTTTGTTGTTCACAGCACAAATTGCAAATTTGCAGATGACACGATACTTAGAGGCACAATGAAACGAGAGGACAGTGGCAGAATTCAAAGAGATGTGAAGAGGCTGTTGGATGGATCAATAGATGGCAGATGGAATTATTTGTAGAGGAGCATGAAGCATTATATTTTCATGGGAAAAATGAGAAGAGTGAATGAAGATTTGAAGGCTCAATCCTCATTGCGATACTGGGGATCTGGGAATTATATGAACGGAGTAACCCAGCGGGACAAGCAGCATCTCTGGATAGAAAAAGTGGGTGATGTTTCGGGTCGAGACCCTAACGATGCCCATTCCTTCTCTCCAGAGATGCTATCTGTCCCACCGAGGTACTCCAGTATTTTGTGTCTATCTTTGGTGTAAACCGGCATCCACAGTTCCTTCCTACATAATTATATGGAGGTTAAAAGTGTGGAGACGGGGTCAGGACTAGCTTGTTGCACTGGTACTTCCTTCTGAGCTGTGAGCTTTCTTTAATCAGTGATAGGCTTTGGACGGAGCTCAGAGGAGGCAGGGCTGGCATGCGTGGGGGCAGGACAAAGCCAGCAAGTAATAGGTGGATACCAGGTGAGAGGTGTTTTTGGCTGCCGGTGGATGGACGCAGCTCAGATGAAAAGTGTGAGATAAGGGGAGAAGCGTGAAATGTGAAGCCAGAGGAAGGAATATAGGTGGAAGAAGATCCCCATCTGAAGGGGAAAGGGAGAAATGGGGTGTGCATCCAAGTGGGGACGGGGACGGGGGGGGGGGGGGGAGCAGAGGGGGAAAGGGAAGGGTGTTCAGGTGGAAGGTAAAGGTGAAGGGTGACCAAGAAAGAGAGGGGGAAGACAGGGGGGGTGGGGATTAGGGAGAGTGTCAGGTGTCAAGAGTGTTTTATTGTCATATGTCTCAGACATAACAATGAGATTCTTCCTTGCAGCAGCACAACAGAATATGTAAGACATAGGGGAGAGAGGGGGGGTAAAGGGGGAGGGCATGTGGCATGCTGAAATCATGCCACATGCATGAAAGGGGGAGGGCTGTGTGGGAATGTTACTCACCCATCACACCAGTCCCACCTTCTGCCTGACTCACCGCCTCCTGCTGCTCTTTCCTCTTCCATCGCCAGCTCTGGGCTGCACATTCCTCCCCTGTTGCTCACTTTCTCTTTTTTTGTCTGCTTCTCTCTCTCTCTTTCTCTCTCTCCCTCTTCCTCATTCTTTTCCTCCCACTCTCCACTTTCTCCGTTTCCACTTTCCCTTTTTTCTCTCTTCCTGTCGTTCATCACCTCTCTCAGTCCACCTCTCTTTTCATGGAAAATAATTTATTCTTACGCTGCACCCGAGCAGAACTGTCAAGCTCGTGCCTTGCAGTCTGCAGTGTGGCAATAGTCTGTGGACTAGATTCTGCAGTCAATATTTCTCATGTTGTTTTTATGTTGGACGAGTAATTCAGAGCCTGCTTGGATCAGTAATTTGGAACAATGGGTTTGGGAAGCGGGTGGCTGTGTTGGGGCCGAGTGCTCAGACAGAATGCTTGTGTGGAGCTAGGTGTGGCACTGCTCCTGCCCAGTTAAGCGTGATGCAATGGACAGGAGGTGACAGGCCTGTAATGATGCTCATTGTACAGTGCTGGGTTAGAGCCAGATGGCGTTGTGGAACCTTTGTGCCTGTTTCAGCAGATTGGTGAGATCAGCAGAGGTCCCGTCTCACAGCATCAACGTGGGGTTGGCAGCCTGCACCTCGAACGTACAACCCTCCATGAGATGAACTCTCTATCTGCAGCTCTTCATTTATACCTCAGAGAAAAAAAAACATTCTCCCTAAGCTGTCTGATCGCCAGACATCTGATCTTTGATCAAGTGGGCTTTACAAAATCACAGCTGGAAAAAAAATCATTAAAAATATATACTTCCCTGTGATGTGATGTTTTCCTCTATTTTCACCAACTTCAAGAGATTCAAAGCTAATATCATGGCTAATACGAGCCATTATAACTTGGTAATCTTGCCCCAGCTAATGGTAATAATATAAACCTTATTGATTGGCCTTATCAGTCCTTAATGATAATTGATTATCAATTGATTGCAGGGATATGGATTATGTGCAGAAAGCGAGAGTAGTTTAATTTGGTATCAAGTTCAGAACAAACATTGTGGGCCAAAGGGAATGTTTCTGTATTGCACTGTTCTATGTTCGGTATACTGTTCTATGTTTTTTTTTAACACCAGCAAAGGTAGCACAATCCCTGTGAGACTTACAAATGAAAATTGACTTGACTAATGGGGCAAAATATGAGACAAGAACTTTGAAGTTCTTTGAAACAGGAGGGAGAGAGAAAAGGGCTTGAGGTGGCCAAGGAGGAGTTGTCAGAGTAAGAGAACAAGGTAGAACTGGAGGATGTTACAAAGTTAGAGAACAAGGTAGAACTGGAGGATGTTACAAAGTTAGAGAACATGGTAGAACTGGAGGATGTTACAAAGTTAGAGAACAAGGTAGAACTGGAGGATGTTACAAAGTTAGAGAACAAGGTAGAACTAGAGGATGTTACAAAGTTAGAGAACAAGGTAGAACTGGAGGATGTTACAAAGTTAGAGAACAAGGTCGTTTATTTAGAAATTGTATGACATGCTAGGCACTATGAGAATTTGCCAGAAAGTCTTTTATGTAAAGGCATGATGTGTTGCATTATAAAGCATTGAATATTTTCTGTAAGTTCACACAGGAAGGTGTCGACTTGTACATTCATAAATCTATGATAGTCCATGCATCTTAAATCCCAACACAGAGCTAACATTTCCAAGCCTCTCTCTCTCTCTCTCTCTCTCTTTGTAAATAAAGTTAATTAGTTGGCATTGGTAACAGTTTATTATTAATATTGGTTTATTAGTAGCCACATCCAGAATTGTTTCAACATGGAGGTTTCTTCCTATTCCACCCCTCTTGTGAATTCCAGACTGCTGCCATCCTCCAGTTGAAAATATTTTTCTTCCTCTCCCGTCTAATCCACCTGCCAGCACAGAACAGGCCCTTCAGGCCACGATATTTGTGCCTAACACAATGCCAATTAAAATTAGAATTAACCTATGACCCTATTTTTGACCCCTCTGTTAAGCCAAACCCATTTGAGACAGCATGAGTGTAGATGTGGAACGAGGTGCCGCGATGAATCAGTTCAGGGGAAAGGGGCTGTTCCTGTCATCGACGCTTGTTGAGTAGAATTCTTGACTTTGAACGACGTACATCAAAGTACATATGGCATAATTTCTGATTCGTAGCTCGTCCGTGCCCTGCCTGTGGTACGTGGCATGGGAGCTGTATTCTGCCGCTGGCACATTGTGCATTAATGCTGGATGACTCAGCATCAAGGAGCCGCCTTGGAATTACCTTCAGGACAAAGGCAACATCATTAACGTTCCCTTTCCCAAACCTTCCTGCTGGATGGGCAATATGGGCAGCCTCCCCTCCTCCCCACCATGAGATTTCACCTGTTCATGATTTTAAGTAAGTGTAAAGCCCTTTCAGAGAGACGAGGTTAGGTTTATGGCGAGCTGTTCTGTTACTGGCCAATAACATTCTGCAATGTTTAACTAGCAAGTGTAGTCATGGTTACAGTGCAGGAAGTGCATTGGCCAATTTGCAGACTGCAAGATCAAACTGTCAGCATTACAATAGTGGCCCAGCTACTTTTATTTTAGTGAGGCAGAAGGGAAATAAAATACATTGTAGCCCAGTATTTTATACAGTAGTTTAGTGTCCTCCCACATCCCAAAGACATAGCACTTGTGTGGCAGGCACAGTGGCACGGCGGTAGAGTTGCTGCCTCACAGCACCAGAGACTTGTGTGTAGGAAAATAACTGCAGATGCTGGTACAAATCGAAGGCATCACAAAATGCTGGAGTAACTCAGCAGGTCAGGCAGCATCTCTGGAGATAAGGAATGGGTGACGTTTTGGGTCGAGACCCTTCTTCAGAACGTCACCCATTCCTTCTCTCCAGAGATGCTGCCTGACCTGCTGAGTTACTCCAGCATTTTGTGATACCCGAGACTTGCGTGTTGTGACTTTTGGCAGAACAATTTCCCTCAGGGGATGAATAAGGTTTATTGTATCATGTGGTACCCGGGTTTGATCCTGACTACGGGTGCTGTCCATACCAATTTTGTACTTTCTCCCTGTGACCGTGAGTTTTCTCCGGGTGCTCCGGTTTCAACTCCAAAGACGTACAGGTTTGCCATGGACACTAGGAGTGAGATGGCCATGACCCCCTCCTGTGCTCTGGCAGTCACCCATCCCCTCCTGCCATTTATTCTGGGGATGAAACGTCGAATGTGTCCGATGGGTTAAGATGCACAAGTCTCCTGAGGGAAGTCTCCAGGTCTAAAGGGACTAGGTTCCCTGGCCCACTTTTTAGTTTAGTTTTAGTTTAGAGATACACCGTGGAAACAGGCCCTTCAGCCCACCAAGTCTGTGCCGACCAAACGATCCCCGCACATTAACATTATCCTACACACACTAGGGACAATTTACACTCATACCAAGTCAATTAACCTACGAACCTGTACGTCTTTGGAGTGTGGGACGAAACCGAAGATTTCGGACAAAATCCACGCGGTCACGGGGAGAACGTACAAACTCCGTGCAGACAGCACCTGTAATCGGGATAGAACCCGGGTCTCTGGCGCTGCAAGGCGGAAACTCTGTCGCTGCGCCATCCTGTCAGATCCAGGTGTCCACCCGCAGGCAGGTGGGGCCTCTCGAAGTGGTTTCTGCAAGGTTCACGCCCATCATTATCCATGGTAATTGAACCCCTGACCACATCTCCAATCCCTCACCCACCAACATTTTTCATGTGCAGTCCACCATGTGCTCTTCCCTTTTGCGCTGGCTGATGTGAGGGAGGATAGGCAGGTATTTTCCCAGGTAATGCTGATTCCATCATGGGTGACGACTTGGTCCTGATGCCTGATAGATTGCTGTCGGCCGGGGAGCTCGCACAGTGCAGCCTCAAGATGCCTGTTCAGGCGACGAATTTAGAGTTCATTGAGAAACAACAACCTGTGTTGTATTGCACTGGATAAACGACACAGCTGTTCACCAAACATGTGGCATTGTGCTGGTGTTGTAACTGTCATTTATTATTTGCTAGATCCTTAGATTCAGCCTGATATTAATTCCATTAGTTAGTTTAGTTTATTGTCACTACCAAGGAACAGTGAAAAGCTTTTGTTGTTTGCTAACGGGTCAGCAGAAAGACAATACGATTACAACCGAGCCGTCCACAGTGAACAGATACATGATAAAGGAATAACGTGAATAATGCTTAGTGCAAGATAAAGCTGGAAAAGTCCGATCAAAGTAAGTCCGAGGGTCTCCAAATAGGTAGATAGTTGTTCAGGACTGCTCTCGTTATTGGTCGGATGGTTAAATTGCCTGATAACAGCTGGGGAAGAAAATGTCCCTGAATCTGGAGGTGTGCGTTTTCACACTTTTATACCTTGTGCCCAATGGGAGAGGGGAGAAGAGGGAGTGTCCGGCGTGCGACTCGTTCTTGGTTATGCTGGTGGCCTTGCCGAGGCAGCGTGAGGTATAAATGGAGTCAATGGAAGGGAGGTTGGTTTGTGTGATGGTCTGGGCTGCGTCCACAATACTCTGCAATTTCTTGCAGTCCTGAATGGAGCTGTTCCCAAACCAAACTGTGATGCATCCTGTTCCCAATTACAAAGCTAATCCCTGTTCTCCACTAGGGCAGATATTTGAGCCTCAATCTCAACATTGGACCTGTTTGGAGTTTCAGCTCAAGCACGCCACTGGTACAACCAGTTTCTCAGAATGCCTTTGCTAAACGACTATAATTATTGAGATATGTGGCTGGGACCCACGCTTTGTTTACACTGTGTTCACAGACTGGTGGATGTGGTTGTTGGGACAGGAACACTGCCCATTCACACTCTCACTGGTTTCACTGTCAATTGCCCCCAGGGTGTAGGGTATGTGTGTGCATGTGCATGTATGCCTTTTCCAATATGCCTACATAAGCACTGCCTCAGAGGCTGTTAACATGTAGTTCAGTGCCGGCTTACCACCACCACAGGAAATCCTGAGGCACTCTGCAGCTGAAATTGTTGCAAAGTGCAGTTACCCTTTGAACTAGGAGGCACAGCGAGTCAACATGCCCCCAGCATGTTTCCACAAATACATTTGTAGCAAAGACCAAATTATCTGCATCATTTGAGACACTGGAGAGTTCCAACATAAAACACTGTCTGTTCATTTCCCTCACAGATGATGCCTGGCCCACTAAGTTTCTCCGGAAGTTTGTTTTTACTGTTTTATTTGCTTGTTGAGGGAATAGTGTTGAAAATGGCAGCTTTTCTCAGCTTCTTCCAAAGCAGACACATGCACAGATACCGATAGATGAGTAGGAAGGAACTGCAGATGCTGGTTTACATAAAGATAGACATAAAATGCTGGAGTAACAGAATAGGCTGCATCTCTGGATAGAAGGAATGGGTGACGTTTCAGGTCAAGACCCTTCTTCAGACTGAGAGTCAGGGGAGTGGGAAACAAGAGATATAGAAGGGTAAGGTGTGAAAAATGAGAGATCAAAAGGAATGAAGTTCAAAGAAAGTGTAGAAAAGATCATTGTTGGCTAGGGGAAGGTGACAAGTCATACAATGGAAAATTTAATCAGGAGTACCGTCAGGCTGGTCGGAAAACTAGGATGGGGAGAGATGGAGAGGGGGAAAGCAAAGGTGACTTGATGTTAGAGAAATCAATATTCATACCACAGGGTTGTAAGCTGCCCAAGTGAAATACGAGGTGCTGTTCCTCCAATTTGTATTGGGCTTTACTGACAGTAGAGAAGGCCCAGGACAGAAAGGAATGGGAGGGGGAGTTTTAGTGTTTAGCAACCGGGAGATCATGTAGGTCTAAGCAGACTGAGCAGAAGTGTTCAGCAAAACATTTGCCGAGCCTGCGCTTGATCAAGCCGATATATAGGAGTCCACACGAGGAACAGCAGATGAAGTTGGAGGTGGTGCAAGTCAACCACTGCCTCACCTGAAAGGACTGTCGGAGCCCTTGGACAGAATTAAAGGAAAAAGTACCTGGGGAGGGGGTGATTTGGGTGGGAAGGGATGTTAACCAGGGAGTTGCGGAGGGAACGGTTTCTGCAGGAAGCAGATGGGATAGAGATGGGAAGATGTGGATAGTGGTGGGATCCCATTGGAGGTGGCGAAAATATCAGAGGATTATGTGCCATATGCAATGGCTGATGGGGTGAAAGGCGAGGACTTGGGGGACTGTCCCTGTTGCAACGGGGGGGGGGGGGGGGGTAACATCTCAGATATCCTGGTATGGAATACACATCTTTGGATTTCATCAGTCAGCGTATTGAGTATAGAAGTTGGGAGGTCATGTTGCAGTTGTATAAGACATTGGTGAGACCGCATTTAAAATATTGTGTTCAATTCTGGGCACCATGTTATAGGAAATATACAATGCCTATTCAGACAATGCATTGCAGAATGCAACCACCGTCTGGGTGAAAATATTATTCCCCAGATCTCCTGTAACATTAGTTTGGATTATTGATGTTCATCCTTGCAACTTTAATGCTGCTCAGTAATAGACATCACTTTTTTGTTCTGTGGGATTGTCAGATCCCACATTGCGCTGCCCAATCCAGGAACGTGATGCCAATACAAACCTATCTACACCAGAATTCAGCAACAGAGATTTACAAGTTACAAGCAACTAGATACCCGAGGAACTGGTTGATGGGTAGATGATCAAGATGAAGGATACAACAACCAACATGGTAGTCGGTGTGTGGTCGGGTGAGTTCGGGCAAGGACACTTGATCGGATGGACCCACCTGTCACAGAGCAGCATAGTACAACTACTGGTTCAGAGATGCAGTTTAATAGGTAGTTTCATTTGGGGCTTTATCCCAAAATGAACAAGGAACAGGCCACAGAAGGGAATGGCAGCCTGGTCTTTACAGCCAGCCATATGTGGAAACTATAGGTAGGTTTGGTGGGAAACCAATGGGTTACATGATGCAAGCAGCCAGTCTACTTTGATCTGTCTTTTTCAAACTGAACATGGTCTTTGTACCCTTCCATATCTCTAGTTTCCCTTGCCCCAACTCACTCTGAAGAAGGGTCTCAACCCTAAGCATCACCATTTTTCAATCATCTTTCCAAGGATGCTGCCTGTCCCGCTGAGTTATTCCAGCATTTTGTGTCCATCTCCGGTGTAAACCAGCATCTGCAGTTCCTTCCTACACACGTCTTGCCCTGGACTGTCCACGAGCCACCTGGTTTCAGAATGCACATATAACTTGGCCCTGGTGCTACAGCAGGTGCTGAGTGCACCACATTGAACTCTCCTAAAGATGTCAGGTGCTAACCAAGATGATTCTCGACTGGCTTGGACAGAAATGGGAAGATTTATGCAACAGTCTCACTGGGACCCGATGCAGTCAGTTAATGAGTGCCAGCAACAAAAATGCTGGACATTTTATGCACATCCGAGAGTCAGTGATAAAGCTGTAATTTAAAGCCAGTGAACAAAATATTATAAACTGAGAAAGGCAAAAACCCTGTATAAAATACATGCACTACCCTGCCAAAAGGAGTAAAAATCAGCCAGATCCTCTACAAATATGAAAGGTCAGTGTAAAACCATGTACTACCTATACCCAGGTATGGCAGGTCACTATAGTCCTGTCCAACACAACTCCTGTGCCTCAGAGACAAAGGATCAACACAAATCCTTGTGCTGGTGTGTCCGAAAGGTCAGTGTAGATAGCCCTGTGGTGTCCAGCCCCAGAGCAAAGGGTCAGTCCATGGACCGTTGCATTGCCCAGTCCCAGGGCGAGAGCTAGTTTTACTTCCCATGTTCCAAATCTAAGAGTTTTATGCACATGCACCATAGTAAAAGTTGCCAAGGAAACAGACAGCAGGCAAGCAGCAGATGGAGACCTGCAGTTGCAGCTCCCGCACTGGCGCAGTGCCAGGACACTGGTGCGACACTTGTGTTTCTTTCCCAGTTGATCATTAGATCATTCTCACCGTGCAGTCTGTCTGAGGCAAGACTCTACATTGTGATCATGTTTGCAATCATGGTCTGTGGCTGTGTTTGATGTCAAAATGTTATGTACAAAGTTGGCAAGGGGCAGAAAGGAAATAAATTGGGTAAAGTATCAAAGACCACCTGAACAGCAGGTTTTGGATAACGTTAAGAGCGCTAGATTCATAGAGATGCAACATGGGAACAGGTTCTTTGGCCCAAGTCCACACAATAGAGATGACCACATGAATGCTCAGTCAACTGTTCAGAGAATGGCACAGGCCAAGACACTCAGGAAATTACCTTGTTCCGATTTGTATGTGACTTTTAAAGTCCGTTCAAGAGACTAATGTTTGCTTTCCAACACAATATTGCCCCGAATTGTTAGATATCTAGAGGAAATATCCCGACTGCAGTAAAGGTCAGGATACATTCAAAGTAACAGGCAGAGTGTTATGAAAAATGTTCTGCATAGCATTCTAACTAACCTTAACCAATGCTTAAAACGTAGATAGCAGCATTGGATACAAATCATGGAAAACATTTGCAGAGCTGTGGGACTAACTAGATTGCTTTCAAAGAGCTCACAAATAAAATGGGACAAATTACTTTCCTTGCTGCCGATCTGGGGGGTTGGGTCAGGCAAGATATTTGGGGCAAGTCTGTAAAATGATCTCGACCAGAAATGTCACCCATTCTTCTCTTCAGAGATGCTGCCTGTTACTCCAGCATTTTGTGTATCGTCGTCAATTTAGACTAACATCGGCAGTTCTTTCCTACACAAGATGATTAATTTAGTTGAGAGATACAGCGCGGAAACAGGCTCTTCGGCCCACCGAGTCCGCGCCGACCAGCAATCCTCGCACACTAACACTACCCTACACAGACTAGGGACAATTTACAATATTTTACCAAAGCCAATTAACCTACAAACCTGTACATCTTTGGAATATGGGAGAAAACCAGAGCACCCAAAGAAAACCCATGCAGGTCACAGGGAGAATGTACAAACTCCACACAGACAGCACCCATAGTCAGGATTGAACCCGGGTCTCTGGCGTTGTAAGGCAGCAACTCTACTGCTGCACCACCAAGCCGCCCAAGTGCTCCCCATACCCACTATCAGTTCATTAAAGCCTGGGTCACAGGTTTAGTACCCATCTGGTTTTCAAACGGCTACTCAGTCACAGAATCTAACACCAGTACATGACCAGGAAATATCAATGAGTCACATTTTACATTTAGAATCAATGAATTGTCATTTACCATAAGTGATAGTTTTGGGTTTAATCCAGAACCTCTGGTTATTATGGTAACAATTGAAAAATTGGCTTCCCAACAGTCAGTTTACTTGTCCCTTTAAAAGAGGAACTGACTCAACAGGCAAGGAAGTACTCTGGAGTATAGAAGTAAATGAAAGCACGACATTTCTCTCCACCCATTACTCAACGCCCTACAAATTTAAGAAAAATACTAACACTCCATAAAAACTCCAAGAGGCGAGACCACAAAGAAAACAGAAAGAGCACTGTGCATTCGCCAGCTCTTAGCCTGGGTGTTCTTAAAGGTTCCCAAAATCATCAGCAATTACAAGTTCAATTAACAAATGAAATTCCTCGTATGTTGCAAAACATACTTGGCTAATAAAGTATGATTGTGATTGATTGTGAACACCAGAAATCACTCAATGACTTTTGTTCAAGTCAAAATCAAACGTACCCAATAAACAGGACAGAGGTCATATCCATGTTATAGCCGAGGCAGCATTTATTATCATCCATTCAACTCAACATTGAATTAAATTTTGGCATTCCATCAGATATCATTTATTTTCCTCGAAGCTTTCTCCGACAATCCTCCAAGCTCAATGACACCAGCTTGAAAACTGACTGGTAAAGCTGATGTTTTACAGAAGAAAATTTAACTACTAGGTACAAACAGACACCTGACAAAAGGATCAAAATAACATTCAAGCAGATGAAAGGCATTGCTCAAGGTCTGTGTACATCACAGGACTCCAATGAAATTAAAAATAGCCAAAAACAAACACTCAGCAACAGAAAGGCCAGTCTTCCTAGTTTTATATAAATTTATCTCAAGGATGAAATATTTATTGGCTAAAATGAGCAATGTAAACAGTTAATTTAAGGAAAGATCAAATTGACACGGTGCTGGAATTTAAATGACCATCAGGGATATTGCAATGTTCATATGCAAGGGGTGATTGGTCACGAGCCATCATTACATGTCATCATTGGTCTAGATTAGTGTGATTAAACCACCAAGTGTCATTTATTTTTAGGGGGTGGGAGGGGTGCAAATTCCAAAACTACCTGAACTTTTAAAAAAAGGGATTAAAAAGAAAACAGTCAATGATTTGTGGACAATCACTTTTGCATGATTCTTAATTTTAAACTACAGCAAACGGGCTTAAATACCAATACGGCAAAGACTTCAGCATCTTTCCTTCTGATGAGCATACAGCAGATTTAGGGGAGTGTGTACAGTAGATATATCAGCACTAAGGTATATAGCACATATGGTGGGTGGGCAAGGCGGGGAGGAAGGGCAGGTAGGGGATGACCATCAATTGTTGCCTTCGCCTGCTTCGTCATCCTGCTGGTCAGTTGTCCAGAGGGTGAGGTTGTCCCGCAGTAACTGCATGATGAGTGTCGAGTCCTGATAGGAACCCTCATTTAGAGTGTCCAGTTCAGCGATGGCGTCGTCAAATGCTGCCTTGGCCAACTTGCAGGCCTGCTCAGGAGCATTCTGGATCTCATAGTAGAAGACGGAGAAGTTGAGAGCCAGGCCCAGGCGGATGGGATGAGTAGGCTGCATCTGATCCTTGCTGACCTCAAAGGCCTCTTTGTAAGAAGCTTCAGACAATTCCACCACACCGGCCTTCTTCTCACCAGTGGCCACCTCAGCCAAGTAGCGATAGTAGTCGCCCTTCATTTTCAAGTAGAAGACTTTGCTCTCTATTTGGGACTCGTTGCAGTTCTTAATGAGGAATTTGTCAAGGAGGGCCAGCACGTCACTACACACTACCTCCAGCTCCTTTTCCACCTTCTCCCGATAGGCACGCACCATCTCCAGCTTCTTCTCATTGCCATCAGTAGAGGTCTTTTGTTCGATGCTGCTGATTACCCGCCAGGAAGACCTGCGAGCCCCCACCACATTCTTGTAGGCCACCGAAAGCAGGTTGCGATCTTCATTGGACAGCGCCTCATTCAACTCTGTTACCTGCAAGTAAGATAATAGGAAAGAGACTGACAAGTGTGAGCAGACAAGTGCCTCCTAGGTTCAAAACCACAAGTCAAATCCCCATTTACAAAAACTCAAAATGGACAACCTGTGCCCACTGAAAATGGTGGGTAAACATCCAAACCACATACACCACAAAAAGGTCAATTCCATTTCTTTCGTTAGTCTACATCACTTTGCATGTGGCCAGTTCAGAAAATTGACAACACTGAAGGCCATTGGACCATTGTATCTGTGCTGGTTATAAGCTCCGCAGTCTAACCCCCACCTTCCATCACTTGATTATATCCCTGCAAGTCACAATTCCTCAGTGCTGAGAGCTTCTTCCCCGACCATCTCTTCAGGCAGCAAGTCCCACTCCCCAAAACTATCTTGTGAATTCCCACCATATCTTTCTGGCCCTTCTACCAGTTACACAAAATCCATGCCCCCTCGTCTTGGAACACCCTAAAGGATATGAAATAAATGGGAAGTATGCATGTAGTATTTACCACAGTTTTAGGCAATAATTAAATCTCACATCCTTCTGCCACCAAAAGAATCCCAGTCTATCCAAATTATCCTCTGCATGACTGTCAAACCTACCCAAGCCAGGTCAGTTTCAGTGCAGGTACTAAACTGCCCACACACTGAATGGACACGTTCACAATAACTAGTAGTAACCCAGCTACTTTTAAAATTACACTCTCCAATAAAGAATGAAAAAAAACGTCACCAAATGACAAATTCTTAAATGACCAAACACATGCAGCCAAAAACATCAGACCGTACTTGTATATTGGGCTCAAGCCAGCCCCTTCCCCAGTGTAACGTATTCGCAGGCACACTGGCGCTTTGCACTGAGCTACTGGACAAAAGGTCGAGAGCAGACAATAGTCACAGTAACAATTATGTAGGATTGTGGCATCTCCATTTCCAAATCTTGCTCAAAACAGTTGCATTTGATTTGCCTATGCATTTTAAACGCCAACTTGATAACAGAGTTACAACATCAGATGCACTAACTAAAAACATTTTGGCCATATGCGTAACCACACCAGACCTCCAGCATCATCTCAGATCAGGAAGACAATGTAGATCCCAGAGCAGTCATGGTTTCAATAATACTATAGAAAGCAACCAAAGATTGTGCTAGCACTGTACATGGCCCACAGTCATGGGTGTAGAGAAAGGGGCTGAAATGTTGAGGAGGAAATGTTATGGCCAATGCTAACTGACCGTGGGCCCTACTGTTCATATTAAACATTGATCTTGCATAGCATCTCAGTGGAGAGGGGCCATGATGCTCCTGTTGCGTTTCAAGAGGCTTCCAGCTCCAACATTTTCCATTTAAGCCAGAAAACAGATTAACTCAGCATATTAACAAGCTGAGCCACGGACAATAGGAGCAGGACCTCACTGCAATTGAAGGCAAAATGAGATGGGAAACTTTTCCTCCATCTAATGCTGTAGACTCCTGCACAATCAGGTCAAATTACCTCAGATCACTCCTGGATAAGTTATTTTAAAAAACATACACGTCACAAAGAGACCGTGGGGAGGTGGTTTTATGTCCCACAAGTTAGTATTACTTCCAGTGAAAAATATTGTAAAGCTGCACTGCTTTTCATAAAATGAGGATCAAAGTAGAACTCAGGGGCAATCATTGAGCATTCTTGCTACAGTCCACTTTAAAGCAAATGGTGCAAAGAATTTTAAAAACTACCCTTGTGATTAGTTCTGCAGTTACGACAACAACAAGTGGCCCCAGCGTATTTATGTAGATAGACCAAGATATCCGGACAGGAGGGGGTGGGCAGAGAACAACCTATCACCACTCACAGACCAACACTTCAAATGCTCTTATGGACATACGGAAATATGGCAAGGACATGGTGATACTACAGACTCAATTCAATGGCAAAATAGCCCCAGGAATCAAAAGGCAAGTTATCTAACTAATACAATGAGCCCAATGTGAATGGAGCCATGGCCAACAGGGTTGTGGTCTGACTGAAAGATACAGCATATCTTTGGCCCGACGAGTCCACGACAACCATCGATTAAGTGTTCACAATAGTTCCACGTTATCCCAATTTCACATCCACTCTCCACACACTACCCAATCTAAAGAGGACAATTAACCTACAAATCTTTGGGAAGTGGGAGGGAAATCATGTGGTCCCAGGGAGAACATGCAAACTCCACATAGACAGCACCAGAGGTCAAGATTGAACCTGGGTCTCTGGTGCTGTGGCAGCAGCTCTACCAGCTGAGCAACTGCTACAGTTCCACAGGGAGATGCAGAAAAGCAGCATTTAAACAGATACCCGATGCAACCTGTTAGAAGAGAGATGCGGACAATGAATAGACACGAGTGGATCCAAAGACTGTGGATTAAGGGCAAAAGATAGAGAAGGCAGTAGGTTTGGAAAGGACAAGATGTGTGTATCCAGGCAGCTCCGTTATAATGCAATAGGTGCAGTCCTAAGAAAACCATTATAGAAAATTGTGCTATAAAAATAATTGCGCCAGTGAGGAGTGAGGTTAGGAGGCTAGAGTGTATCAGACTCACAATGAATTATTTCTCAAGCAGAATTTAAAAAAATAAAAGTCTTTTCAATGGTAATATGTTTTGTTACTGCAAGTTAAAAGTTCTAGAGTGTATATTAAGTTGCTTAATAGAATATGACTGCATAAGTATCAATTCTTCACACAGAGAGTGGCGAGTCTGTGGAATTCTCTGCCACAGAAGGTAGTTGAGGCCAGTTCATTGGCTATATTTAAGAGGGAGTTAGATGTGGCCCTTATGGCTAAAGGGATCAGGGGGTATGGAGAGAAGGCAGGTACAGGTTACTGAGCTGGATGATCAGCCATGATCATGTTGAATGGCGGTGCAGGCTCGAAGGGCCGAATGGCCTACTCCTGCACCTATTTTCTATGTTTCTATTGGAAGCAATTGTTTTTCAATTTTAATAGCCTCCTGTGGTTAATGCAGCAGCTGTGTTCTATTGAGAATGGTGTCCAGTTTCATGCAAGCAGGTTTCCTCTCTCTCCCCCCCCCCCCCCAAACCCCCTCTGTCCTTCCACACTGCTCAAATCAATGACAGCTTTATTTAAGCCTGCAAATCTCCAAAGCAACTTAAGCAGTACTCCAATTCCAGATCAAAATTCAAAATCATGCCACAACCAATTCGACCCGTGTAATGAAAATAGTGGTCCCTAATTCCTTACTCACATTATATCCAATTTGTGAACAGAACTACCTATAACTGCTGAAGAATGTGGGTGGGACAGTGGAGAGAAGGGAGTCTCATCTGCTACATCAACGCTCAAATTAAAATGAATAAAATTACACAACCAGTGCAATCTACAAATATTGTAATATCTTGTATTGTAAGATAGAAGTGAGGGGAAGTAGAGAGACAGCATTAGCCAACAAGACAAATAACTTGCTGTTAACTGACAAGCAAATTCAACTCCCAAGAGGCTAGAAGATGGAGGTTTTGTTGCCCATTGCTGTTAAATTGCCGCAGTACGGCCATTACAACAATTAATCTGCAGCACTGTCAGCCCAGAAAAAACCTCAAAGTGCAAGTTGTTTTACAATAAAGCATCACACCCTTCATTTACTCAGGCATTACAACTCCACCCTTCCACAGCCCCACCCTTCCACAGCCCCACCCTTCCACAGCCCCACCCTTCCACAGCCCCACCCTTCCACAGCCCCACCCTTCCACAGCCCCACCCTTCCACAGCCCCACCCTTCCACCACATAACATTATGTATCTTCTTAATTAATGGGGTCAATTATTTCCAGCACTCAGTCTCAAGGAAACAAGCTGGCTCAAGGTGACCAATTTGCATTGCCCTCCAGCACAGCAAGTCTATTTTTTGAATTTCCCTTTCAGGAATGAAGTCAAGAACTGTCTGCACACTGGGGGCACAATGACTTCTATAAAAGTTATCTGCTGCTAAGTCAATTGCTACCATTTGAAATTGTTGAACAAAAAAAAAAAATCCCAATTATATTAATGGACCAGGAGATGAGACACTGCAGATGCTGGAATCTTTAGTAAAGGACCAACTGCTGGGGAACTCAGCGGGCCAGGCAGTATCTGTGGAGGGGAAATGGACAGTTTCAAGTTGGAGCCCTTCTTTGACAGCTCATTTCCATCCATGGATGCTCTCTGACCTGCTGAATTCCTCCAGTCGGTTTTTTTCACTTACTGGACAAAGGAAAGGCAGGTCGGCAGACCTAGCTACCTCATAGATTAGTCATTACATTATTGCATGATGGAACTGGCTCAGAGCACAAAATGACCAACTCCTTCAATCATGACCTTTAGTTGCCAACCAATTTTCTGTACAGACATGGGGTCCAATAACCTACTCAAATCTTCCATTCGTTTTTCAACTTGGAAGCCCCCTTCCTCCAATTGGTTAATGATATTAGCACACAGCACAAACTATTCACCGTATTATCCATGGTCTTTGAAATAGTTATGAGAGTTGTCCCTCTGCTGCTACTTCCCCTACATTTCTGTTTCAAGTACATAAAAAATGTAACCCCATCTCAAAAGCTTTAATTTCACTCCCACCCCAAACAGGATTTTTTAAATTGTACCAAATCAGGAAGATCATTCAGGTTCTTATGGCTGTTCCATTTAATGAGATAGTGGCTAATCCTTTCCCTTAGTAAAACTAGCTAGCACCCACTCTTTCTTCCCCCCCCCCCCCACCTGGCTTCCTTCTCAAGCAAAAATCCAACCAGCCACCGAGCCTCCACTTTGAGCCGAGTTCACTGTCCACTAGCTAAATTAATTTCTCCCTAGTTCTGAATGGCAGAGACTGCAATCTGGCTCTAACCAAAAATCTGCCGTTGGTAGGACCCCAGCCACCATCTTGTCAGTTTTGTACATTTCACCTCATTCTCCTATACTAAAGTGACATGTCCAGTCTTAACATATCTTCATAGAGCCAGTCATTCGCCTGGAAAACCTTTGCTACACTCTCCCTATTACAATATATTTTCATACTTGGGTGGGAAGACCAAACCTGCTCACAATATTACAGGTGCACTCGCATGACAGGCATATACAAAAGCAGCAAGATAGCTTAAAACACATGATGAAAGAAGAGAACAAGCAATCTCTAACTATTGATTAAATGAAACATATATATTTTTTAATTTCCCTGTAATTATGGCCTGAGAAAGGAATCTCAGCCAATCCAGATTTGGGTGCAAACCATTCAATCACACACCACTGGCCAAAGCTCAACATTAGATTCTACTTAAACAACCGCATGAAAACGATTATGACTTTTTACTCAACGGCCCTATTATCCCAGCTACTGCATATTCCCAATGGAAGCTGCAGAGAAAAAAAATACTACGCTTGAAGGGTCCTTAACCAAAATATTCTGCCCGTATACCTCTACAGATGTTACCCGTCACGCTAGGGTTTTTCCAGCTTTTTATTTTCTGCTCAAGACCTGCAGAAGGTCTCCAGGAAAAAATGACATTTTTTAATGTCACCTACTCTGATCAATCCAGCCAAAGAACCTTGCGGCGAACATCAGTCTGCGTCATGCAGCCTCTGTTGGCAGAAGTCCAGCTCTCGATGAGGCTAATTGAACTGGATCCACCTACAATGGTCATACAAGAAACAAAAAGCGCGCCCAATACGTATTCACGGGAAGAATTGAGATCTTAATGAGATTACACGGCCGGGAGGTGGTCCGTGGGGCGCTCACTGTCTGTTGCCCGAACCTCTCGATTCCCAGTCTATCCACACAATAGCGTCAACAAGAACCTCGCCCCAGCAGCAACCCCGCCCAATCTTCAGACCACCCGCTTCTCACCCCCCACGGCTGAAACATATCGGAACGCAGTGGAACAAATTTCTTTACAACATAAACCCCCTTAATGGATGGCAGTAAGCCCCCTGCGATTGATTGTACTGTGAGCTGCGATAATTACCGTTCCCGCCACGCTATGGCTGCCCGTTCACATTTAAAGAGTCCATTCCCCACACCGTCAGTTACTAAGCCACACCAGCGGACATAAGGGAGGGAGAGAAGGGACCGGGACGAATAAAAAGTTGTAATGAAAGACCAGGTTTTGCTGTAGTCTATATCCATCCGCCGCCAAATTTATTCGGACACCTTGGCCATGGACACCGCCCTCCTGGACCGTCACTGAGCTCGTCACTGTCTCAACACGCCCTGGCTTCGCCGCCCCCGATCCGCCACCGGGAAAGGAGTGTCTCCGTCTCCCACCGGGAAGCTTAAGGGGACTCGGTGCCCGCCCACCCCCTTCCATCCGGGGACGAGACCGAGCCATTCACCCGCTGGTGTGGTTGAAAGGGGGGGGGGGGGGGGGGTGTGACTCTCGGTGCAGATCCCGCCGGTGCCCGGTTGCAGGGCGGGGTTGGATTACCCCCGGCCCGGGGTAAGGGAGACTCCAGACACCTGCCCAACAAATGTCTGACCGGAGCGGAGCACTCCGGCGGCCAGATGGGACGGGCGGGGTCGGCCGCTTGATGTGTTTGCGAGCAAGGAGAGACCCCCCCCCCTCTTACCCCGGAGACGGGCCCCCTGGCCCCTTCACAGCCGACCCTAACCACTCGGGGCCCTGTCCTGGGTGGAGGACAGCAGCCGCCTACCCGGTGGTGGGGGGGAGAGGGTCGTCCACTCACCGACTTCATGGCCGCCGCCATGTCATCATAGCGCTCGGCCTGCTCGGCCAACCGGGCCCGCTGCACCAGCTGATCTCGGTTTGCCATGTCGGAAACGGTGTGCGCTAGGTGCGAGGCTCCGGGCGCTGCGGACGCGCTACGGACTCGCTGCCCCCTGCCTGCCCGCCTCCCTCCGCCTGTCTGTGTCTGTCCGCCGGCTCCTGCACTCGGCCCCGCCCCCGCCGCCGCGCGCTCTCATACCCCCCGGCGCCCACCCACAAGGCCCCGCGCTGCCGCAGTCGGGCATGCGCACTGCGGCCCGCGGCCCCAGCCCGCCCGCTCTATTTAACGGTGACGTCACCTGCTAATTTTAGAACAACTGCGGATTTTTTTCCGAGAGCGGGATCTCGCGCGCCGGAGTACGTCGACGGACGCGCGCTCCCGCGCACACGCAGCGGGCTGAAGGGGCGAGGTGTGTCTGGTTGCCATGGCAGCGCCACGAGGCCTGAGCGCCGGACGTCACCCCGCCCGGGTTGGGTGTGGGGGTGGGGGGTGAACACAAAATGCCGGTGTAACTCAGCCGGTCAGGCAACATCTCTGGAGAGAAGGAATGGGTGACGAGACCCTCCTTCAGACCTAGAGTCAGGGGAGATGGAGAAACAGAGATATGTGGAAGGGTAAGGTGTGAAAACGACAGATCAAAGCAGGCCCAAAATGCTGGACTGGAGTAACTCAGCGGGACAGAAAGGTCCAGACCCTTCTTCAGACTGAGAGTCACAGGAGAGGGAAACTGGAGATCACAGGGTCAAGAGTGTTTTATTGTCATCTGTCCCAGATAGAACAATCAAATTCTTACTTGCAGCAGCACAACAGAATATGTAAACATTGGACACTGTAAGCAATATAATAAACAAGAGGGAAAAAAAGTCCAGTGTCTGTATATACACAGAACAGCGAGAGAGGATGTTGCAGAACTTTCATCCGAGAGAGCAGGACTTCTTCAAAGCAGGCATACCTTGAGGAGATTTCGCAGTGGAGCAGACAAAATGTGTAGGAATGAACTGCAGGTGCTGGTTTAAACCAAAGATAGATACAAAAAGCTGGAGTGGCAGGTCAGGCAGCACAGCCCAGTTTGCCCAAGCTGACCAAGGTGCCCCATCCTCACTAGTCCAACCTGCCTGATTTCTCATGTGTGTTACATGTCGGAAATGCTTCAGTGGTCGGACACGAGTGATGGCAGTCCTGTCACCCGATGGTGGTCTGGCTGAGGGGGCTTTGTCACCCTAGTCTGGGGCAGAGGCCGGTCCCCCAGGTGCCCTGCACTGAGCGAGGAGCTGCTGGCAGCGGACGGCCTTGTGTGTATGTGCAGGATCCTGTAGCACTGACAACCAGATTTATTCACAAAATGCTGGAGTAACTCAGCAGGTCAGGCAGCATCTCGGGAGAGAAGGAATGGGTGACGTTTCGGGTCGAGACCCTTCTTCAGACTGATGTCAGGGGGGCGGGACAAAGGAAGGATATAGGTGGAGACAGGAAGATAGAGGGAGATCTGGGAAGGAGGAGGTGAAGGGAGGGACAGAGGAGCTATCTAAAGTTGGGGAGAGTCAGTGGATGTGGTGTACCTCGACTTTCAGAAAGCCTTTGACAAGGTCCCACATAGGAGATTAGTGGGCAAAATTAGGGCACATGGTATTGGGGGTAGGGTACTGACATGGATAGAAAATTGGTTGACAGACAGAAAGCAAAGAGTGGGGATAAATGGGTCCCTTTCGGAATGGCAGGCAGTGACCAGTGGGGTACCGCAAGGTTCGGTGCTGGGACCCCAGCTATTTACGATATACATTAATGACTTAGACGAAGGGATTAAAAGTACCATTAGCAAATTTGCAGATGATACTAAGCTGGGGGGTAGTGTGAATTGTGAGGAAGATGCAATAAGGCTGCAGGGTGACTTGGACAGGTTGTGTGAGTCGGCGGATACATGGCAGATGCAGTTTAATGTAGATAAGTGTGAGGTTATTCACTTTGGAAGTAAGAATAGAAAGACAGATTATTATCTGGATGGTGTCAAGTTAGGAGGAGGGGGAGTTCAACGAGATCTGGGTGTCCTAGTGCATCAGTCAATGAAAGGAAGCATGCAGGTACAGCAGGCAGTGAAGAAAGCCAATGGAATGTTGGCCTTCGTAACAAGAGGAGTTGAGTATAGGAGCAAAGAGGTCCTTCTACAGTTGTACCGGGCCCTGGTGAGACCGCACCTGGAGTACTGTGTGCAGTTTTGGTCTCCAAATTTGAGGAAGGATATTCTTGCTATGGAGGGCGTGCAGCGTAGGTTCACTAGGTTAATTCCCGGAATGGCGGGACTGTCGTATGTTGAAAGGCTGGAGCGATTGGGCTTGTATACACTGGAATTTAGAAGGATGAGGGGGGATCTTATTGAAACATATAAGATAATTAGGGGATTGGACACATTAGAGGCAGGAAACATGTTCCCAATGTTGGGGGAGTCCAGAACAAGGGGCCACAGTTTAAGAATAAGGGGTAGGCCATTTAGAACGGAGATGAGGAAGAACTTTTTCAGTCAGAGAGTGGTGAAGGTGTGGAATTCTCTGCCTCAGAAGGCAGTGGAGGCCAGTTCGTTGGATGCTTTCAAGAGAGAGCTGGATAGAGCTCTTAAGGATAGCGGAGTGAGGGGGTATGGGGAGAAGGCAGGAACGGGGTACTGATTGAGAGTGATCAGCCATGATCGCATTGAATGGCGGTGTTGGCTCGAAGGGCTGAATGGCCTACTCCTGCACCTATTGTCTATTGTCTATTGTCTAAGTCGACGTTCATACTACCAGTACTGGCTACCAGATCCTGTAGTACTGGCCTGACCACCCACCTTGGATTGCACAGCAAGCTCCATTCCCACCAGAACTGCCAACAATCACCCATTGTAAAGACTGGAGGGTGGCAATTTGACCTGTAAACGTGATCTCTTCACGAAAATATAGCTTTGAAAAATATGACATCAGCTATTCTGGTCCCCAATGAACTCGGTTCCAACTTGCTCTGATATCTAGGATTTATGCTGCACGGACGTTAGATCTTCCACACATGCGGAAGGCATGTGATCTATCACATAATTTGCAAAACAATATGTAACATTCTATGTACAGCTTACAAAAAGTAAGCATGAAATCCAAGATGGCCAAGGGGATCCAATTTCTAAAGCAGCATTAGAGCTTCTTTGCAAATATACGGGTGATGTAATTGGGTTAATTTTCCAAATGTTGATCATTGTTTTTTATACTGTCATGGTGGCTGGCTGTAAAGCCATCACTCCATGAGCTTCATATCACTTTACCAATATGTGGGATAAGGTTAAAATCGTCCACAATTAATTCATGTAACCAAGCGGATCAATTTACTATGAGCGAGCTGCCAGAGGAGGTAGTTGAGGCGGGTACTATCTCATCGTTTAAGAAACATTTGGACAGGTACATGAATAGGACAAGTTTAAAGGGATATGGGTCAAACGCAGGCAGGTGAAACTAGTATAGGTGGAACATGTTGGCCGGTGTGGGCAAGTTGGGCCGAAGGGCCTGTTTCCACACTGTATGACTCTAAAACCTGGCCTATCTGTGCAAGAGTCTGTGGATCCCACCATGGACGCATCAGCCCTGAAACCCACAGAATCAGGGCAGAAGCAAACCATCCTCAATCTCAAGAGACATCCCAGCTTGAGATAGAGAGGAAACCTGCTCATGTCAAGGAAATGTATGAATCAATGCCGATGTGGTGCACACAATAATTAGAGGTTTCCAGATGATCTTCCTGTGAACATATCTAAATTAAATATGATGCATCAGCAGGATATTCAACCACTTCATTGACAGTTTCATGTCTCCAGTGGGCACTGATGTGTTCATTAATAGCAGTCAAGGCCACACAAGACACTGGTGCAATGAGAAATATTGATTAATTTCTTTGGAAAAAAACTATAAAGCGATATTGTCCGTGCAGAAGCAAAAAGCTGCCAGTGAATGGGATGGATGGGCTGCAGATTAATACACAATGCTGTACGGAGTTTGTAGCTATTTGTCATTTACAGCTTGCAGTGTTTACACTGCATGGATGCAGATGTGTGCTGGATGGTGGTGACACTGGTTCATGCACGGAGTGTGCAGGACCATCATGGGAATATGGAGAACCTTCTGCTGCTTGGAATCATTGGTAACACAAAGGAGCATGGTTGCAGTGGTTGGAGGTCAGTCATCTCATCCACAGGACATCCCTGCAGGAGTTCCTCGAGATGGTGTCCTAGGCACCACCACCTTCAGCTGCATCATCAATGACCTCCATTCAATGTTCAGGACGAGGGGAGTCCACTGATGATTGCACAATGATCAATCAGCATTATTCACAACTTCTCCGATAATGAAACGGTCCACATCCAAACGCAGCAAGGCCCGTACAATATCCAGGCCTGGACTGATAGGAGGCAAATTACATTCACACCACCCAAATGCCAGGCGATGATAGCATGCCTTAAGAGAAAATCCAGCTCCTGACATTCAATACTTTCTCCATCACTGAATGCCTCACTGGGGGTTACCATTGATCAGAAACTGAACTGGAGTAGCCATATCTACAATATGGCCACAAGAGCGAGTCATAGGCTAAGGATCCAGAGCAAGTAACTCACCTCCTCGTTCTCCAAAGCCTGTCCACTGTCTACATGGCTCAAGACAGGAATGTGGTGTAATACTCTTCACTTGCCCGGATGAATGGGTACAGCTTTAACCACAGTCATGAAGGTCGACACCAAACAGGGCAGTAGCCTACTTGACAGACACCCCATCCACATTCACTCACTCCATTGCTGACGTACGGTAGCAGCTGTTTGTACCATCTACAGGATGCACCACAGCACCAAGCCAAGATTCCTTAGACAGCACGGTGGTGCAGCTGCAGTGTTGCTGCCTAACAGCGCCAGAGACCCGGGTTCGATCCTGACTACGGGTGCCGTCTGTATGGAGTTTGAACATTCTCCCCGTGACCGCGTGGGTTTTCCCCAGGTGCTCTGGCTTCTTCCCATACTCCAAAGACGTACAGGTTTGTAGGTTAATTGGCTTCGATAAAGATTGTAAATTGTCCCTAGTGTATAGGACAGTGCTAGTGTACGGGGATTGCTGGTCGGTGCAAACTCGGTGGGCCAAAGGACCTGTTTCCACACTGTATCGATAAACTAAACTAAACTAAAAGTACCTTCCAAATGCATGACCTCGGCCAGCTAGAAGGACAAGGCGGAAAAAAGAGGGGAACAGCACCATATTGCCCTAGAAGCTACAAACCATTCTGACTGAAATATATTGTTGTTCTTTCACTGTTGCTGGGTCAAAATCCTGGAAGTCCCTCTACAACAACCCTGTGAGTGTACCCATATCTCAAGGATTGCAGTGGTTCACAAAGACAGCTCACCACCACCTTCTCAAGGGCAATTGAATGCTGACTCATTCTGCAAAGCTTACATCCCTTGAATGAATAAAAAAAGTCTCGTCTGTCTCATTGGCATTATCCTTCACCTCAGGCCCAACACAGAAGCAGAGGGGAAGCAAATCATCCTCAATCCTGAGGACCTACCTAAATGGAGAAGATAGTGGAGCCAGAAATTTAAAAAAACAAAAGATTTGTATTACTGTGCACAAAGAGCAGGAACATAACACAGATCGGAAGCAAAGCCACAATGGACCAGATAACTACATAATGTACAGAGTGATTCTACACTGGTTTTATAACATGGTGCAGTCTACATTGTTGGGTGTCATGGTTACAGCCCAGCCAATGCAAATATTGGTTTCTCAGTTTCTATGCTTTCCTTGAGCTAAACCTGCCACTAAAGGAAGAATCTTAGAATTGTGCGGTACAGTTTGTGATTCCAGGGTATCAGTAGACCACCGATTTGAGCTGCAGACACTGATGCAGTGGGAAAGGCAGCAGCCAATATCTGTACCACCAGGTCCAACAAACTGTATCCAGATAACTACAACCAGAGAGTGCTGAGTCTGACCACCAAACATGAGATGCCCACAGCCACGAAAGCGTCCAATATCCACCCAGCTTCATGAGTGGTCCATGGGCTACATCTAGCGTGCAGATGGTGGACATGTAGACCCCACCCACAGACCAGAACATCGGACAGTACAGCACAGGAATGGGCACTTTGTCCCATAATGTTTGGGCTGAACATGATGCCAAATTAAACTGATCTCATCTGCCTGTACATGATACATATCCCTCTATTCTTTGCACCGCCACGTGCCTATCTAAAAGCCTCTTAAATGTCAATATCATATCTGCCTCCACCACGATCCCTGGCAACACGTCACTCCCACCACACTCTGAGTAAAAAACACCCCACCACACTCTGAGTAAAAAACCTTGTCCTGCACATCTCCATTAAACTCTCCCTCTCTCCCCTTGTAGCTATGCCTTCTTGTGTTGGACATTTTCATCCTGGGAAAAACGTTCTACCTAACCTATGCCTCTCATAAATGTATATACTTCTATCAAGTCTCCCCTCAACCTCCGACATTCCAGAGAAAATAATCCAAGTTTATCCAAGTGGAACAAGTTGTAGACTTTCGAAGAGATCCCCCTCCCCTCCCCCCACTCACCATCAATAACACCATAGTCACATCTGTGGAGTAATTTAAGTTCCTTGGAACCATCATCTCCAGGGACCTTAAATGGGGGGCCACCATCGATTCCACAGTCAAAAAGGCCCAACAGAGGATGTACTTCCTGCGGCAACTGAAGAAACACAATCTGCCACAGGCAATGATGGTCCAATTCTATATTGCTATCATTGAGTCCGTCCTCACCTTCTCCATCATGGTCTGGTTTGGCTCAGCCACCAAGCACGACATCCGGAGGCTGCAACGGATCGTTCGCACAGCTGAGAAGATTGTTGGCTGCAACCTTCCCCCCATTGACGAACTGTACACTGCAAGGGCCAGGAAGCGAGCGGGCAAGATCATCTCTGACCCCTCTCACCCTGGCCACTTCCCTCTGGAAGGCGACTCCGGACTGTCAAAGCAGCCACAGCCCGACATAAAAACAGCTTTCTTCCACGAGTGATAGTTCTACTTAATAACCAAAGTCTGTAGTCTCTTTTTTGCTCTGGTTTATTTTCACCCACATGTTTAGACCGTAATGGTGTATCCTTATTGTTTTGATGTGTTTATGCTTTATTCTTAATTGTTAACTGTATGTTTGTGTTGTAATTTGTGAGCAGAGCACCAAGGCACATTCCTTGTATCTGCATACTTGGCCAATAAACTTATTCAATCTCTCCTTGTAACTGAAACCGTCTAATCCAGGCAGCGTTCTGCTAAACCTGCTCTGCACCCTCTCCAAGGACTTAACATCCTGTAATGGGGCCTCCACAATTGCATGCAACACTCCAAATGCGATCAAACCAAAATTCTATAGAGCTGCATCATGACTTTCTGACTCTTATACTCAACGCTTCTAGCAATGAAGGCAAACACACCATACACCTTCTTTACCACTCTACCTACTTGCGCTGCCACCTTCAGTGAGCAATGAACTTGGAGTCCAAGATCCCTCTGTACATCAATGGTGTTAAGGGTCTTGCCATTAACTGTATATTCTCCCTTTACATTCAACCTCCCAAATTGCAACACCTCAGATTTGCTCGGGTTAAACTCCATCTGCCATTTTTCTGTCCATTTCTGTAGCTTAAGGAGCAATCTGTAGCTGATCAATATCTCACTGTATTTCCTGACAGCCTTCCATACCGTCTGCAACTTCTCTAATCTTGGTGTCGTCGGCAAACTGATTCATCAACCCGTCTACATTTACATCCAAGAATGGGATGGGTTGCAAACAGATTCACTTGGAACTGCAAAATAAGAAAATATTTATTTTAAATTCGAAGAACATTAATAACAAATTAAAAATTATTTATTTAAGGTCCATTCATTTACATAAATGAATTATTAATAATAATTAACCTGTTAAAAATGAAACTTTTATTTCACTTACCTATTTCCTGAAGATTGTGATGCAGTGAAAATGAATGTGTGTGTCAGTTGCTGGTGTAAAGCTGTGGGGCCAGGTATGAAGTGCATCCACTCTCAGCCCAGTGGGCCGCAGAATGCCCCTGACCTCGATGGTGGAGTGAGAAGCTGGATTTGTGCACGCCTTACCCCCAGTTTGCAGTGTGTGTATGTGTGGACATTAGATCATGCTGCACACATGTGCACACTGCAGTCAGCTCACGGTTCCCCGCGGAACCATTGACAGAAGAGGTGCTCAGTCCCATCCAGTCTGCTTCAGGGACTTTAACTGTGATCTGCTGGAGAGAATCTCACTGCTCTTCTTCCAAACAGTGCCAATGGATCTTTCACGTCCATCAGTGAAAGTAGGAAGGGGTTGGGTTTATTACTCCTGTAGTCAGAAGATGGAGTCTCTTTACTGTTTGTCTACTTGGCTCAAAACCCACACATGTGTAGGAAAGAAAACTGCAGATGCTGGTTTAAATGGAAGGTAGACACAAAATGCTGGAGTAACTCAGCGGGTCAAGCAGCACCTCTGGAGAGAAGGAATGGGTGACATTTCGGGTCGAGACCCTTCTTCAGACTGACCCACACACTCTGACTTGAGATTTAATTTTGATTGAGGCATGACCAGCACCAAGAGGCACTATCACTGGGTAGAGGATATGATTAGTATTGTGTATAAACTCTTTGGGATGGCAGATTTGACTGGCTTAATGTTGGCCAGGGTGGGACTTTATTGGACTTCAGGTTAATTGGATCGATGTTCGTTTACAGCCTGCAGCAGAAACCATTAAAATAGGCAAGTCTGAGTACTTTTTCACCCAGAGGGTTGTGAATTTGTGGAATTCTCTGCCTCAGAAGGCAGTGGAGGCTAATTCACTGAATGCATTCAAAAGAAAGTTAGATAGAGCTCTTAGGGCTAGCGGAATCAAGGGATATGGGGAGAAGGCAGGAACGGGGTACTGATTGTGGAAGATCAGCCATGATTACATTGAATGGCGATGCTGGCCCGAAGGGCTGAATGGCCTACTCCTGCACCTATTGTCTATGTATCTATGTATTTGACTAGATGAAGTGTACAACTCATCTCAGAACAATATCTGCTGCCTCCTATCACAGATGTCCCCTTTGTCTCATTCATCACTTCCACCACAACTTCTCTGAAACTCAAAACTACGTTTTCTATCGCCTAGATTTGTTGAGGAGTCTTTGATCTGAAACATTAACTTTGCTTCTCTCTCCAAAGATGCCACCTGACCTGCTGAGCTTTTCCAACATTTTCTGTATATTTCAGATCTCTAGTGAATGGAGATGTTTTCAATTTTTTAAATGTTGCTTGAGGAATGATGTCACTCTTGTGTGTAATATCATGAAGGGAATAGATTAGGGTGAATTTACCCAAACGGGAATTCAGAACCAGAGGGTATAGGTTTAAGGTAAGAGGTGAAAGATTTAATAGGAAACTGAGGGGCAATTTTTTCCACACAGAGGGTGGTAGGCATATGGAACAAGCTGCCAAAGGAGGTAATTGAGATAGGTACTATAACATCATTTAAAACACATTTGACAGGTACATGAATAGGAAAGGTTTAGGGGCATATGGGCCAAATGCGGGTAGGTGGGATGAGTGTAGATGGGGCATCTTGCTACCTAACTGATCCATCATGGCCTTCTTGCTTTTATACTCTATGCTTGACTGAAGGCCGATTTCTTCTACATTGTCTTGATCACATTATCTCCCAGTCCTACAGCCTTTGAGGATTGTGTCCTGTCCTCCCTGATCCCTCTTCCACCACAATTTATTATTTACCCCACTGTTCTTTGGCTCGAGATTGATGCAGTTAATAGAATTTTCCATTTACAATTATAATAATTTTCTCTGCAGTGTCATTTCACTGTGGGGCCCTGAATTAAGAATCCTCGCATTATTAAGATGAGTGAAATCATTCCCTTTTATTTATTTTACTTCATTCTTTGCTGAGCCTGATGTTGACTCATCCTCGGACAGCGGTTCCTGCCAGCCTTTTCTGCACTTTGATGAATTATTTAAAATGCCGATTGATTTGTTGGTCCTTATCTGGATCCTGGGCAATCAATTTATCTATTGTTGCGGGTGCAGTCAATGCCTGGAATTGATGTTCAAGAGCTGTGACTGCACTGGTAGCCACACCTGAGCAGTCGCTTTTCCTGCAGAAGACTTCATACATGCAGCACAGAAACAGGCTGTTCGGTGTTGACTCCACCAAACTCCTATTCTATTTTATTCTCCACATATTTCTGTCAACTCCCCCCAGATTTTACTCTTCACCCACACACTAGCAACATTTTGCACTGGCTGATTAAACTATTGAACCACACATCTTTAGGATGAGGATGGAAACCGGACCACCCAGAGGACATCCATGTGGATAGCGCCAGAGGTCAGGATTTAACCTGGATTGCTAGTGTTGTGAGGCAGCTGCTCTACCTGCTGCACCACTGAGCTGCCTTGTTGCTTCATGCTAAAATGCTGATCCTGACCCAATGTGCCCCATGCTGTTCGACAAGCAAACTGAATGCTGATCAGGACATCCTTTTAGTAGGCCAGAAGAGAAAAGCTAGTTGCAGCATAACTAATGGCACTGGTCAAGAATCCAGTGTGTACTTTCCTGGGCAACAAGTGCCCCTTGTGCCATTTTGTCAGGCTTGGTTCAAATGAAAGCACCATTGCAGTGGGAAGTTCAAGTCCCACAACAGAGATTCAACATTGTAGCTTCAGCAGCAACAGGGTTGGAGGGACCGAGCCTCCCTCCTGTGGGACAACCATTTTGTGTACTCCCTGAATAAACTTCATATACAATCTGACCTCCTTTCCTTTGTAGATAAGTCGGAGTGTCCCCATGGTTTGACTTGGGTCCTCTTTGTGTGTGGAGGCAAACCTACACAATGAGACCGTGTACATTTTGCATAATCTAAGCCCAAGAACTGCACAAACCTCGCATCAGCAAAAGAGGATGCAGCCCCTACCCAGACCCTGGCAGGGTTTAAGGTGCCCATCATCTTTCAAGTAGGACCTGCTGAAAGCTGTTCACTCCACCCCATTCTACCTCTCCTCACACTGTAGATGTCCTGAGGTACCAACCCAACGCTAGGCCCCAGCCAAAGCTCGGTGGACACTGCCCAGTGTTTGTCAGCCCAGGCGCCACCACCTGAGCAGGTCTCACCACCTCGCCCACCTTCATCTCCCAACCCTGCCCAAGCATGATCCCATCCCCCTGAGTGCCCCAGATTACCATGAGCCTTGCTTGATACTCTTTCCTCACCCGAGCAATCCATGGTCAACCTCTGCTCTTCCACTCTCTGCCACTGTAGAGTGAGTAGCAGACAGCATTCCCACCCAACCCCCTGCAAATGGTGTAAGACCCTTCCCATTCAACGGCCATAAGAAGTAAATATGACAATGTGCGCTATGTCGGCATATAGACATAGAACATAGATCAGAGTGCATCAGGCCATGGTGGCTTGGTCAGCATGGATGAGATGGACCATGCTCTAGAACTCTATGCTCTAGACAATGAAACCGTCTGACTGAGGAAATGCAGCCAGTGCAAGGCCCAGTGCAACATCTCTGAATTAGAGACAAGAACAGAGTTTCCGAATGGAAACATGACCGGGGGTAGGATAAACTCAAAACTTCTCACCAATTGCAAAGGACTGAGTAGATTCCACATGGGACTGCACGTGACATGTGGAAGGAACGGGGCAAATCAATCAAAAGTTTTCCAGGTGAATTTTGAGAACATTTCAAAACCACAGTGAGGCCTTCAATAACTTTATTAACATCGGCTCAGATTAGGGTTTTGAAAACGCTTATAAATACAATGTTAATTCAGAACATTTTTCAAAAATATTTTCTGCCATCCTCCAATAGCCACTCTCAAGCTGCTCTCGAACAAGCCGTCCTGAGGTAGGTGTGTGAACCCCTGAGGCCAGTACCTACAGTTCTGGAGCGTGTCCATCTACCGTGAATGGGAAACAGCCATGTTCTGCCTCAGCTACCTCCCACCACCCACTCATTCTGCAACGGGAGAATTAAACTCCAAACGCACAAACAGGTTCACTCTTCTCTACATTCATTCTGTGCCAAAGAGACACTCCAAACACTTGGTCAATGAAAAAGGATCTTAAAAGTTGAGAGTTGATGTATCTTAAAAGTTAAACAACATTAAACAAACATACTTCAAACATTATGTTAACTTGTGTGACAACGTGTAAAACTAACAATCCAAACCCACTAAATTCTAACGTCTGAAAGTAGCCTCAGAATTAATGTGACATTGTAAATCCAAGTTCTCTGTTGCTACACATAAGTGGTATTGTACGATACACAGGCACCCAGATCATAAAAAGACAAGGATGGATGAAGTGAATGGGCAGATCTGTGGCAGCTGTATTTCCACACAGATTTGTACGAGTTCATTCATTTTGGACTCGGAAGATGACTGATCAGGAAATTATTCCAAAGGTTGAAAAGCTAAGATTCTTGGAAGTCCAAAGAGATATGGGGTCTAAGTAGACAATATATTAAGGTAGAAAAGACACAAAGTATTGGAGAAAGGTCTCAATTCCAAACATCACCAATCCATGTTCTCCATGGATGCTGCCTGGCCCGCTGAGTTACTCCAGCACTTTGTGTCTTTTTTTGTAAACCAGCATCTGCAGCTGCTTGATTCTACAGAATATTACATTAAGTAGCCACATACAAATAAAGGATAAAAATCAAACAGGACCAGAATAGCAGAGACGTTTTGTTGCGTTCACGCTAAACCCTGAAGTCACCACTGGATTACCATGCAATGTTCTGGGCACCATACCTGAAGCAAGGTTTACTGGTCTGGAAGCACAACTTTACAAATCCACCAAATTATCACCAGCCATCCTTGGACATAAATACAAGGGGAGGTTGCTTGGACTGTGCCTGTATTCACACTAATACAGAAGGCAAATGGAATTTGGCAGAGGATTTTAACATTTTGATGGGCTAGTTGAAGAGATTGCCATTGCTGAGGTAGACTGGGGCATGGAATTTGAAATCAGAGCAACCTATCTAATCAAGAAATTGATGCGAGAATAAGTTGTCATCTTTGAATATGTGTCTGTACCGAACGAGTGAAACAGGAAAACAAAGCAAGCAATCCTTGGCCAGAGTTGAGACCAACAGAGTGCTCTTCATGAGGGTCCCATAATGTAGGTGAATGTGGGGATCGGCACTCAAGGCAACAAGAATGCTACAGGGTGTGAATAGATATCTGTGCATCAGCTTGCCCCATAGATGGGCTCACTGTGGGGGGGCTGCTTCAGCTTCAATGGAAAATGCACAGGGTGACTGAAAAGGAATAACTTGGTGTTAGGAAGATGTGTACGCTAGCTCCAGGTGTTTATTGGTAAACCAAATGAAAAGGTAAAGGTGTTTTTCCCCCAAGGATTTAGGTGTAATGTTTGAAATGGCTCTGCCTAAAATGGAATGGTAAAAAAAATTGCAAGATCATGGAGAAAAAGGGAG
Organism: Rhinoraja longicauda; assembly: GCF_053455715.1. Taxonomy (NCBI): domain Eukaryota; kingdom Metazoa; phylum Chordata; class Chondrichthyes; order Rajiformes; family Arhynchobatidae; genus Rhinoraja; species Rhinoraja longicauda. The sequence continues at coordinate 13,850,480 of NC_135977.1, forward strand.
AGGAAAATGACACCTTTAAAGGAATCCACTTGGGGGACAATGTGCCATATAACCTCCCCCTAAACAACACTGTCCCAACTGGAGCTGGTGTGTTGCGTAACTCCACTGTCACTCAAGCCCAGTGACCAGTTTGCTGAGTCGTTGAGATTGTTTTTCTCTGAACGGCGACTGTAGGTAATTATTCTCACAATCAATCAATCAATCAATCAAATCCTGCTGCTTTTAAATGGGAAACTTTCTGCATTTACTGTCATAAGATCTGGCTCCTCCATTCTCTAAATGCACTCTGGTTTCCATGTAAACCGAAGATCGTTTGCTCTACGACCAACCAGTTAGAGTGAACCCAGACTGATGCCCTCCTCCCCACTGGCTTGCTGACAGTGTTCTCAATGAACACAGTGGATTGCTCAAACTCACAGCACCAGCCTGAAGGGTGTTGCCTCACACAGATAAAGCTCTCCTGACTCCCGAGGGAACTGAGATAAAAGTCATTGCTTGTGTGTTCTTATGACTCCCATGTTCTCTGGCAGTCTGTGGAAGCAGTGCTGTCTTCTGTTGAAAGGCAGCCGATGGGTATCTGGGAGAGCTGGATCAGGGCCTGTGCTGCTATGTCCAATTTAGTGCCCTGCTGAACCTGGAAGACACAGAACAGGAACATCATTCTGCATGTCACGGACCCACACCAGTCCCTGTGTGGGTCCATTCCAGCCATGCGGAGCGACAGTGGGTATCAGCAGGGATGACAAACTAGCCCACCCTCAATGTCATAGAGTCATATAGCATGGAAACAGGCCCTTCAGCCCATTGAGTTTGTGCCAACCACTAAGCTTGCATTTATTCCACTGCTTCATTGATCCCATATTATTCTGTCTACATTCCAAACAGCTCTCCCCAGATTCTACCACTCAGTGGCCAAATGACCTGCTAACTCACATGTCTTTGAGATATAGGAGGAAACTGACGTGTCTTTGGGAAATCCCACAGGGTCAAAGGGAGAACGAGCAAACACTGCTCGGTAAGTCTGCTTCAGTGAGCTGGTCGACTTGGAAATATTGGCTGGGACAACAAACAAACTCCACCACTCTTCCAAGAAGGCCCAGGTAAACCTTGTGTAGGAAGGAACTGCAGATGCCAGTTTAAACCAAAGATAGACACAAAATGCTGGAGTAACTCAGCGGGACAGGAAGCATCTCTGGAAAGAAGGAATGGGTGGTGTTTTGGATCGAGATCCTTCTTCAGGTCCGAAAGGCCACCCATTCCATCCCGAAATGTCACCCATTCCTTCTCTCCAGAGATGCTGCCCGTCCCACTGAGTTACTCCAGCATTTTGTGTCTATCCCAGGTAATCCTTCAGTCTCCTGAGAGCAGAGGGGGTCTTTGGTTTATATTCTGATGTAAAAGACACCTACTTTGACAGGCCCTCAGTGCTGACCAGAGTGGGCAAACCATCCGTTCTCATCTTTGGAACGGGATGTGAACAAACAGCTTCCTGATTCCGGGAGGGATTCGACCAATTCAACCACAGTACATTAATTAACAGTGGGGACTCTCACATGAGGAGAGATAAATTAAACCAAAAATGCTTAGCAGGGGCTGAGGGCTTTGGTACGAGGAATGAAACAGATAGGACAGGGGCAGAAGTTTCTTGGCATAAGGTTTGTGGGAGAGCTGGAGGAGGCTCATGGGATCTAAGAGAACCAGGGAGCATGAGAGAAAGAAGAGAGGAGTTCATAGCAAATGCAGAAGGGTCATTGGGGGAGATCTGGCTTGGGGTGAAGCAGAGGGAGAGAGCACAGAGGCAGCTGGACGAACGGGTCTGAAGTTTGTGGCAAAAAAAAACAAGCGCTCTTTGCACTTGTTTCAAGGAGGGAGGAGGCAGGTCTCGTGATTTAAGGCGGTGTAAGGTCAAGAAACTAGTTTGGAGATTCTTTGGAAAAATTAGGAGTTGTATTAATGGAGTGCAGGGTCTAATAGGGTTTATAATGGGAAGAGCTTGCCCCTGTGTCCAGCTCATTACGTGAAAAATACAGCATCTGACGTAGGCAACATCATGGGATGGGGGGAGAGCTCAGCGTATCCACGGACCTGGCTGTGTTGTGGATGGCACCACACCTCCGTCTCAACCTTTACGTACGTCAGCCTGCGAACACAAGAGAGAAACAAGACAAATAATTACTGCCCCCTGAAACCTCACCCACTCTCTATAAAACGGGAGTAAGGTGACAGTGTGCTGAACTGGCTCGGTCCTTTGAACACCAGAAGCCTGGATGGAAACGGACAAGAGTTTATGAAGAGCATGATGGAATAAAAATGCTGAAGAGAGTGAATGAATGAATGGCATCACCCAGCTTCACTGGGACAGATCTCAGCAACACCACCTGATGTGTCGCTTTTGTTCGATGAATATACAGGGTGAATAGGAAGGAGATGAGCTGTACAATGTGAAGAAACCTGCCAATTACAGGAAGAAGGCTGACTCCTAAACGAGTGCCATTTAAACACAAACAATCCAATCAACACCTGAGCAGCATGTATCTGTGTTGCCGTTAAAGGCTCTCACTGCACTGTGATTTAAATATTCCAGCTCAGTGCCGCCCCTGCAGAACGTGACACAGGCCACCATTAGAATGGCAGCAGCCACTTCACTGCTCACAGTGGCTCGGGGTCATCCTGTTCAATGTTACACACTGCTGATTTCTAAATTACATCCTTTAGTTTTGAAGCTGCTACCTCATAGATCTGGGACCTAGGTTACATCCTGACCTCAGGTGCTATCTGACTGGCGCTTCCAGATTTATTTTGCGACCGCATAGGTTTCCTCGAGCTGCTACATTTTCCTCCCACATCCCAAAATATATTTAGGTTTGTAGGTTAACTGGTTGCTTCAGTGTGTAGGTGAGTGGGAGAATCTGGGGATGTTGATGGTAATGTGGGGAGAATTAAATGGGTTAAAATAGAATTAGTGAAATGAGTGCTTTTTAGTCAGTTGGACGTGATGGGCCAAAGGGCTTGTTTCCATGCTATATCTCTCTATGACTATAACACAAGGAAGTGTGTACATAGCATAACCCAATGGGGAGAATTGTCACATATGGTCCAGAGAATTCCTGTGTCAAGAAATCAGTTTCTTTTGCCGTGATTTTTTCAGTGCCACACCATCTTGTTTCTATTCATGATGGTAGCAACCATTTTAACTCCCCTTCACCAAAGAGCCTTCATCAGGCCTCAACTCCTTTGCTCTGCCAGATCCCAGCAGTTCTCACATCGCTGTTCTTTATGTACTTTCATTGAGCTGGTTTCCACAATTCTTTGGGGCAGACAGCTCCAGAGGTGAACAATGTATCTGCAGGTGCTGGCTTTCTGAGGCAGTCAGCGCTGAGATATGGGACGACCTTTGGCCATACCCTTGTTCCTGGACTGCTCCCACCTGAGAGGTTAAGGTCACATGATTCACAGCTTCCAAGCCACCAGCACAGATCCCTGCCCCGTCCCCCAAGGCCCTTTTCAAGACCGAAGATTAGGTTCAGTACCACCCTGTTGTGGGAAACAAGCAAGAAAGTGATCTCACTGAATGGTAGAGCAGACTCAAGGAGGCACTGATGGATATGGTGAGTGTAGATCGACCAAGTGACTTCATCTCTACTTGTTTTAAAATGGAGGGCAAATTCTATTTTGAGAATGAAAAATATTAATTAAAATCAGATTTTTCACTTCAATAAAGTAATTCACAAAAAAACAAATTCAAAGATGTTCCATGCCTTCCTCTTCCCACAACCCCTCCTTACCTCCTGCAATCTATCTTCACACCATCGACGTTGCTTTGTGGACTGCAGTCTTCAGAGCATTCGCCAAGGATTGCTTGTGATGGCTGATTTAAACCTGCGTAAAGTGTTACATTAAGGCAATCAGTCATCCAATGACCAGAGTTAACTACTACATCCATGGCAAACCCTGTAGAAATATAAACCATTGCTCAGTCCAGTAGAATAAATCGTCTGCCCCATGAGTTTTGTTCATCACTCATCAAATACCAGCCAGTAAAAGCAGTTTCTGCATTATTTGGTGAAAGTTGCACTGAACCATTGACAGCAGAGCGTAGGTTTCTATCCTCACCCTGCATTGATTGAACAGGCCTCAGCCAGCTCATATTTGAGGTGCTGTAATGGGTCTGGATGCAGCAGGAATCAGGCAAGACGCCAGGTAAGGATTGACAGTAACTTTAATATAGCATCAGAACATCCACTCTCTTCAGTTTCCCGCACGAGTAGCCCCTTCAGGCAAACCCCGTAGCTCCAGACCCCTCCCCAGCCCTGTCCACTCAGTGATGAGGGGGATGACCCAGGGAGTGGCCTAATCCCCGGGCACCGCCACAGTGCCATAATTAGCCTGGGGACCCCTAAACTAGAAGAGCTCATTCATCATTGGGAGTGAGGTCACCAGCCTGAATCTGATGGCTTTTGCATTGAGAGTCCGTCAGGATGAGAGGAGGAAGGTTTAGCTCCGATGCTCTCCACAGTCGGAGCTTTTGACGACGTCATCCCTGGTGGGGAACTGCAGGCGAGCTCAGCTCTGAGGAGTGAACAAGTGATGGGCGCAGGGACATCACTTTCACTGCAGAGGCCTGGCTTTGCATCACACATCGATTTCTGTGTCCTGAAGGTGGGAGGTCCAATTCTAGGCATCACGGTCTGTTCACCAGAGGTTCATAGTTACAGGTACTGGGTCCATTTATTTATGTTAACAAAATGGATATGAATGTAAGCAGCATGGTTCGTAAGTTTGCAGATGACACTAAAATTGGTGGTGCAGTGGATAGGGAAGAAGGTTATCTTAGATTCGGAAGGGATCTAGATCAACTGGGCCAATTGGCCGAGGAATGGTAGATAGAGTTTAATTCAGATAAATGTGAGATGTTGTGTTTTGGCAAGACAAAGCAGACAGGACTCGCACAGTAAAGGGCAGGGGCCTGGGGAGTGTTGTAGAACAGAGAGACCTGGGAGTGCAGGTACATCATTCCATGAAAGTAGTGACACAGGTAGACAAGGAGGCGAAGAAGCTGTATATAGACACTTGTCTTTGTTGGACAGTGCATTGAGTGCAGGAGTTGGGGGGACAAGTTGCAGATCTACAAGATGTAGGTGAGGCCACATTTGAAGCACCATGTACACAAAACACTTCTGGTTGCTGTACTACAGGAAGGATGTCATGAAATTGGAAAGGGAGTAGAAAAGATTTATGAAGATGTTACTGGACCTGGAGTTATAAGGAGAGGTTGGCTCGGCTGGGTCTTTTTCCCTGGAGCATAGGAGGCTGAGGGGTGTCCTCATAAAGGTTTATAGAGTCATGAAGGGTAGAGATAAGGTGAATAGCCACAGTCTTTTCCTAGGGCAGGGAAGTCTAAAACTAGTGGGAAAAACATGATTCGTGAGGCTCAGTACCTGAACAGGCAGGGTACCATGGATTGGGAAAGGCTTAGAGGGATATGGCCAAGCATGGGCAGGTGGGACTGGTGTAGATGGGGCATCCTGATCGGCCTGGGCAAGTGGGCCGAAGGGCCTGTTTCCATGCGGTTTGACTGTGTGACCAATGAACGCAAATGATTGGCTCTTCGGATCTTCCATCAATACCAAAGGGCAGTTCCAGTCATCGTATTCTATGTTGACGTGGAAATTACTTGGAAAGGTAAAACGGGAACAAAGATTCTCACACTCTACCTCCTCTGTAGCTCCCGGCTCCTTCTCCATCTACACAGTGCGGCATTCCTTCAGTCCCTGCCTCACCCTCTTCAGGACCACCAAACCCTCCAGGTGCAAGGATTCTTCCATCGGGAAAAGGAGCTGATGGACCAAACACACATTGTCACCCTCACACCAGAATATCGGGAATCTCCGGGGGTTGAGGATGCTCAGGATAGAGGTGGGAGTACAATTAATAAAGATATCTCCAACAATGTGGATGAAGTGTGATGGTGCTAGAGATCACTTCTTACTACAAGAGGGTTCCAGCCATTCTGCTCCATCAGTGTCACAGAGGGCAGACACACTGCTGATAGTGAAAGGCTCCTGCTCCTGGTCATTTAGTGGAAGAGCAGCCTTGAGGGGCTGAAATGCCCCACTCCTGCCTTTGTTTTGGTTGGTTCCTGCTGCAGAGAATTGGCTTCAGCAATGACCTGGAGCTTGGTACAAGTTCCAGTCAGTCTCATTCTCCGTGCCTTCATGGCTGACCTGCTCCCTGACCATGTTGATCTGCCTGGACTCCACTTGCCTTTACACCGCTGACGGTCTCCTCCTCCAGGGCTGTACGTTTCTGTATTGGCCAAATGTCCACTGATTTGCACCTTCATCCCCTCTTGTCACTGAGTTACTCAAATATTTAACCTCTCGACAGTTGAACTTTCCTTCTAGCCACATGCATCTTAAGACCGGGGAAAGGCGACTGACCTGAAACGGACTGTTCTCCCACTACAGATGCTGCTTCAGCTGCTGAGTATTTCTAGCACATTTTGTTCTTGCGTTTTTCTGTCCCGATCACTCAATCTACCTCATGCAGTCCATGCACTCGTTCTTTTATGTGCACTTTCTCTGTAGCTGTAACATTATATTCTGCATGGTTTGATTGTGCTCACTTGTGGTGTGATTTGACTGCTTAGCAAGACAAAGTCCTTCACTATATCTCAGTACGCTTGGCAATAGTAACCCCACTCCCAATCTCTTTCCTTAGACAGCACCTTGTCTGCTGCTTTAGTTACTTCAGCGAAAATTCATCAGCTTGAGTCCTGGGATGGTTGGTCTGTTTTATCAGTAAGCACACAGGGCCAGTGTTCACGAGAAGAATGAGAGACAAACTCATGGAACAGAAAATACTTATGGGATCGGCAGGGTAGGTTTGGAATTGATGTTTCCCCTGGCAGCGAAACAGTCTCGAGATAAAGAATCAGCAACGTGAGACTGAGAGGTGTGGAAGCTCAGTCACTGAGGATGTGAACGGAAGGGATGGATTGGTTTATGTATTAAGGGAATGGATGGACAGGGGGTTAGTGCAAGGAAGTGGTGCAGAGATAAAAGATCAACCATGACTCCCTTGAATGGCAGAGAAGATGCTTCTAGTTCTGATGTTTCTAAAAAGTTTCAATTGTACCTTCCATGATGGTGCTGCCACCATTGAATTGGGTTCTGCAGAGAGAAGAGGCAAGTGGGTGCAAGGTTGGAAAGTGTGGGGTGGAAATTCACCTGTTGAAGCCCCTACTGCGCTCCACTGACTGAGATGCCAATAGTCCAGCATCGACTGGGGTGGTTCACCTTTGCATCAAACAATACCTTTACCAAAGAGCCCATGAGACCAACATCTACACTGTCCTTACCTAGGTAATGGCTGGCACCACTGGGCAAGAGCCTTGGCCAGCTGGAATCCCCCTTAGTGCTCCTGTCCAGCAGTATCTGGCTGGCATTGCCAGCATCCGGGCACATCGTGTGCAGATATCCGCCATTAACCATTTCCTCCCTCAGGAGTTCCCTGATGTCCGACTGCGGTCTGTTAGTGAGGAAAAGGTTACTGAACGAGTGGAAGGGGCTGGCGTCATCTGGTGACAAATGGCCCCTGTTGCACAGACCCAAGCTGCCTTGACGGAGGAGATCTTGGCTTGGGTGGAGATGCTCGAGGGTTGCTGCACTCTCAAACTGCCCGCTGGACCAGAGAGCCGTCTCGAAGAGTCTGTGGGGAAAGGCCGGCTGGGAGGTCATCATCAACGGCGGGGTCTGTGCAAGTTTCACGGCCATCGACATCGCCATGCAGGGGCAGAGGGGCACGATCGGCTGGGCGAGGCTGTGGGCTGCTTCCGCCTTCTGGCACCAGTAACCCGAGGCTGCTTCCAGCAAGGTGGCAGGGTCTGTCTCAGCGAGGAAGAGCTGGTGGGAGGGAGGTCCCGAGGTGCAGCATCTGCTCATCAAACAAGACACTCGCATCAGTCTCAGCAACACACAGAGTATTCCTTCCCACTCCCCCACCCCCACCCATCTCCCTCTTCACCCAAAAGCTTCACACAAGAAATCCACAAACCTCTCCCCCAAGAGGCTGCGAGAAAGAGGTAGCAATTTCAGAAACGATGAAGCTGAGACAGACACATTTTGCCAGGTCCGGTGTAACAGATCACAAACTGAACACAGAAAATGCAGTTCAACTTCCCACCATCTCCCGATCACTCTCCCACGCTCCGTGTGCCTAGTTAGTCCCAGTCATATATTCACTGAGAGATATAGTATGGAAAGAGGCCCTTTGGCCCACCGAGTTCATGCTGACCATTTACACCAATCCTACATTTTCATTTTCCCCGCATTCCCACCAACTTCCCCCACCACGGATTCCACCACTCATTCACACTCCAGGGGCCAATACACAGCGGACAATTAACCAACAACCCACGTGTTTTTGGAATGAAACCGGAGCTTCCAGAAAACATGCCGGAGAACAGGATTGAACAGAGGCAGCGGCTCTACCTACTGTGCCACTGAGAAAGGATGGTTGGCAGCAACCGAGATAGAGTCAGGCCTTGGGGGAGGAAGGTATCAGTGGGGAACTGTCCAAAGTTGGGTTCTGCTCAACCTTTAGTGAGAAAAAAAAACCAAGAAGACTTCTCAAACAGCCAATATTTTAACTTGAGGTGTTATCTCACTGGCCAGTGAATACACATCTCACCCTAAGCCAAGGGTTCCCAGCCTGGGGTAAATTTACCCCCAGGGGGTAAATCTCACCTAACCAGGGGGTAAATTTGAACAAAATAATAATGTCCAAAACTATATTGTAAAATTTCCCCTTTGTCGGTTGCTTTATTATGGTAGAAGTGTAAACTTAAATTACTGAACAAAACAGGGCGGGGGTAAATTTACTTTTGCAAAATTGCCTGGGGTAAACGGGACGAAAAAGGATGGGAACCCCTGCCCTAAGCAATCCCCCTTCAACTGAAATGAAGATCTGGCTTGGCATTTAGCAGCAAGGTGATTCAACATGGTCTGTTCAAAGGGAAGGTGGCCCCAAAGAGGGTGACCTTCACCCAACAGGAAGGAAATAGTTGCCTCCCCCACCTGCTGCTCTGGATTGACAGAGTTTCTCTGTCTTCCCCACTCAATCACTGACACTAGACTATTCACAAAGGCTTGGGTCGCTTACTGTGGGGTGGACAGTCCTGGTCGTGTGGCAGCTGTGTAGTCCATCACACTAGTTTGTCGTTCACTTTTAATCCATTCAAAATACTCGGCAGTATAGTTATCTGGGGAAAGAACAGACAGTTTACAGAAATACTCTGGTTTTATTGAACACACAGGAAAGGTTTAGAGGGATATGGGCCAAACGCCCATGGAACCAGTGTAGATGGGGCATCGTGGTTAGCATGGATAAGATTGGCCAATGGGTCTGTTTCTGTGCCATATGATGCTAAGACACAGTTTTTACAAGCCACCAGTCTACACTGTGCCAAAGCAGAACAGTCCACAGCTCCCCACACAAATCAGATCTATTCCTAAATGAGCCACAGGGCAGTGAGCGGGCAGCCTAGTGCTGATAGGAATCATCCACTTCAGCTGTGCTCAGTGCCAGGTTTGCATCGTTGGCACCAAAGCTGCTTCCATGAAATCTTCCCAATCTACTGAGGAATCCATATCCTCTCCCGGGCCATCTAATTACACATTATAGGCCATGGTGCTTCCATGTTTGACACCAGATGGAATTGTGTTCCAACGCTCATCATGGTTAGAGACTACAGGGCAAAAGTTCAATCATTGCCAGTGACCCCTGGCGATTTCTAGCCCCCGGCCACTCACTGTGAAAAAGCAGCTTTCATAAAGGCAATGAGATCTTGATTCCTGGCAACAGGGCCATACAAAAGCCCTGCACAAATAGCAAAAAGAACAGGGTTTCTTATAAATGACCCAGCCCAGTGAGGCAGCTGGTAGAGTCACTGCCTCATTGTGCCAGAGACTAGGGTTCAATCACGACCTAAGGTATTGTGTGTGTAGAGTTTGTATATTCTCCCTGTGACAGCTTGGTGCACATCCCAAACGAGGCATGGGTGGGTAGGTTAATTGGCTGCTGTAAAGTGTGTAGGTTGAGTCCGGGGGAGTTGATGAGAATGTGAGTAGAATAACAAAAAATTGATTAGTATAAGATGACTGGAAATGGGTTGTTGATTGTCAGCAGGAACTCGATGGGCCAAATTGTTTGTTTCCATGCTGCATCTCTCTCTGACTCTACCCACCCTGTCAGTGGCAGAGTATGTGGGACCCTCAACAGTCACCTCTGAAGCCACAGAACTGGAGTAGAAACAAGTCATTAAGGGAGTGCCCAAACAGATATGGAGGTGAAATGGACTTGCACACAGCATATACTAATTCAAACCTGCAGGAGCTCCACACCCATGCTCCCTTTAAACTCGCTGAAGCACTGAGAAGTTTGTGAATAATACTGACGTGGATGATTCATTGAGCAGGGTGACAACAGGTATGTGTAGCTGAATGGGCAGACAAGGTAGCCAGGCACTCTGCACAATAATGTGAGGAACGGGGTTTTCCTGGAAGAGAGATTGGAGGGATGAGATTGGATGGAGCTGTTAAAACAATCAGAATGCAGGAATAAAACACTCGACAGTGAGAAGTGACGGATTTAAGGTCATTGGCCAAAGAACCAGTAGTGACTCGAGGAATAATTTTTTATTCAGCATGTGGTTAGATTCCAAGCTGTAGATATGAATTCAAGGTTCAAAGATGTTTTCAAAGCCTCGTTGAAAGCGTAGAGGCATAGCAACCAATTAGCAATTACATACACTGCAAAAGAGTTCCAGTGACACTACTTCTGGTACACTATGTTTTAGTCCGATCTCCCAATGTGGGGAAATATATGGACCATGAAACCCCCATAATCCGATAGCGTTGGGACTGGTGATACCGGACTGGTCAGTGGAAGTCTTGAAGAAAGCTCCCACCCTGAAATGCCATCTGTTCATTTCCCTCCACAGATGCTGCCTGACCCATTGAGTTTCCCCAGCACTTTGTTCTTTTTTCCTCCAGATTCCGGCCTTTTGTGTCACCAGGTTTTCTGGAATATTGAATTTTACTCCTCGATACACCACTTTGAGTTTATTTTTTTAATGCAGGTTAAAGGGTGTGCGGGCACAGGATTCCAACGAGGTTAAAGCAAGCGTGGGAATGGGAACTGGAGAAGTTAATGGCGGTGTGGGAATGGGAACTGGAGAAGTTAAAGGCAATGTGAGAATGGGAATTGACAAGTTAGATGCAGTGTGGGAATGGGAACTGGAGAGATTAAAGACAGTGTGGGAATGGGAACTGGAGAGGTTAAAGGCAGTGTGGGAAAAGGCCCCCAGTGAGGATAAAGCGAATATGGGGATGTGAGCTGGGTGAGGTTTGCGGGAGCCGGGAACATTGCACAGAGTTGCAGTGGTAACCCAGTCCATCACACAGACCAGACTTCCCACCACTGATTCCATCTACATTTTACACTGCCTCGGAAGAGCAGTCAACATAATCAAAGATTTGTCCTTCCTTCTTCCTGCTCCTGTCTGGCAGAAGGTACTGAAGCTTGAAAGCGTGCACCACCAAACTCAGGAATAAGCTTCTTCTCCTCTGTATCAGACCTGCATGGTCCTTCCGTAAACTAGGATACTGTCCGATTGTGGACCATTGGACTTTATCTATGGAACTGTAAGAAAATAACTGCAGATGCTGGTACAAATCGAAGGTATTTATTCACAAAAAGCTGGAGTAACTCAGCAGGTCAGGCAGCATCTCAGGAGAGAAGGAATGGGTGATGTTTCGGGTCGAGACCCTTCTTCAGACCCTATCTATCTATCTATGGAACTATCTATCTATCTTTATCTATGGAACTGATGCACTTAAATGTTAACTATATTCTGCACTCTGTATCTTCCCCATTGCTCTATTTGCTGCACTTGAGTTTGACAATTGTATTTATGTACAGTATATCTGATATGCTTGGATAACTTGCAAACCAAAGCTTTTCACTGTATCTCAGTAATGTGACAACAATACAACTAAGTCTAGGTTGGGAATTGAAAACCCATTAGGAGAGAAGGAAAATGTAGACACAAGGAACTGCAGATGCTGGTTTTCAAAAAAATATACAAAGTCAGTGGGTCAGGCAGCATCTCTGGAATACATGAAGAAGGTGATGATTCAAGTCAGGGCCCTTCGTCTGAAGAATGGTCCCAAACTGAAATGTCAGCTCTCCGTGTCTTCCAGAGATCTGCCTAACCCATTGAGTTACGCCAGCATTCTGTGTTTTGTTTAGGAGAGATGGTTGGAATGGAGAATTCAGAGCAGACAAGGAAGGTGGGGAATGAGATTCCACCAGAGGAGCGAGAAGGTGTGGAATGGGAAATCTACCAAGGGAGAGGGAATTTTGGGAATGGCGCATCCACCAGGAGAAAGGCAGGTTGGGAATGGGGAATCCTACAGGAGTAAGGTCGGGAATGGGGAATCCACCAAGGGAAGGGGACGGTTGGGAATGGGGAATCATCCAGGAACAAGGGAAGGTCGGGAATGGGAAATCCACCAGGGGAGAGTTCCTGATTGGGAATGCGGCATCGATGGATGGGGGATGGGTTAGAACTGGTGCACACACAGTCTTGGCATTGCCAAATCAAATGAAAAACAGGCAACGAACCAGGATACAGAACATGGGGAACAGTGGGAAATAAACTGAGAAAAAGCCGGAAGTGGGGAATGAACCGGGAGAGAGAACATGTCCATTGCAGAGTTACCTGTGACAGGTAGCTTGCCGCTGCCCCCGACAGCGATCTGTGGACATCTCCCCATCGAATGTTGGGGAGATCCTGGGCTCTGATTTAACGCTCCAACACTCTCTTGCTGGCTGGTGGCTTTCTTGAGTTTCCGCCTGTAATTTGCAAACCAGTTGTAGATCTGCTGCTGGTTCAGACGGGTTTCCTCCATCAGCTTCTCCTACAGAGAGATATGGGCGGGTCAGGGTTTCACTCAGTCTTAGGGTGGGACCTGTACGTCGCTGGCAACGTTCTGGCTCAGAGAGCGGGAACACGCGACAGATTCATTCCACTCATTCTCCATACACCCAAGAACCACTCTACACCAGGAGTCCCACCTCGCCACTCACCCAGTGGACACCAAGGGCAAACAAAAAAAGGCAAGAAAATAGGAGCAGGAGACACAAAGAACTGCAGATGCTGAAATCTTGAGCAAAGCACAAAGTGCTGGAGTGACCCAGTGGGTCAGGAAGCATTTCTGAAGGACGTGGATGGTGACATTTCGTGTTGGGACCCTTTTTCAGACTGATTGTAATGGGTGGAGGAAGCTGACAGAGGTGGGGACAGGACAAAGCCTGGCGAGTGATAGGTGGATACGGGCGAGGGGGAGAGGTTGGCAAATGGGTGGAGAAAAGCTAGAGATGAAAAGACGACACAAAGAAATAAGTAAAAAAGTGAAGTGAAATGTAAAGTTGGAGGCAGGAATATCGGTGGAAGGGGACAGGGGAGGGGGGGGAAGATTGATGGGATGGTGGTAGAACTGAGTGTGCACTGTGAAGGGAGGACATAGGAGAGATGGGATACATACACCCCTGCTTCTCCCTCTGTTTCCACCCACGCTATCAATTAGAATAAAATCTGGTTTTGTAAGAGCCTGCTATGTGCAGACTGGTTGCCATGGTTATTATACCTCACTGATTCCTCGTCAGAATGACTGCATAGGCTGCAGTGTCCTGACTTGTGGTCACACACGTCATAAGATCATAAGTGATAGGAGTAGAATTAGGCCATTCGGCCCATCAAGTCTGCTCCCCCATTCAATCATGGCTGACCTATCTCTGCCTCCTAACCCCATTCTCCTGCCTTCTCCCCATAACCTCTGACACCCGTACTAATCAGGTCTCTCCTTACCCGCTCTGCCCTACTGGGGCTTGCACTGTTTCCTCTGGCCCAGGCTTTTAACTGTTCTCTGGCTTCCTGAGACAGGGTCCTGGTCTTGAACTCCTCCACACGCAGAGAGCAGGGCAGCGGGTTCCTGGAAGGTACACGAAGCACCGTCGTTAGACCTATTGGGCACCCAAAGATGGCCTCCATCATGTATCTCACCATCACTCTCGCAGTGTCATTATGGAGGTATATAAATCATGAGGGGCACAGATAAGGTGGGATGGTTGCAGTCTTTTTTCTGTGTTAGGGGAGTCTAAAATGAAAGAGATTTAAGGTGAGACGAGGAAGGTTTGAAGAAGACCCAAGGGACAACTTTTCCACACAGAGGGTGGTGAGTAACTGGAACAAGCTGCCAGACAAAGTGGTTGAGGAAGGTGGTCTCGAGATGTGGGTCTGGCTGTCCTGCCACACAGGTTAGCAGAGGGGCAATGGAATCAGGAACAGGGACTTGTATGGGAGTGGGTTCAGGAAATGAGTGGGAACTGGTAAATTGCTATTGCAGGTCGAGGAACCTTTCATTGAGGAGGCAGAGAGAGGAAATCAGGAATAGTAGTGAGGGAGCCAGGGGTGGGGTCATGAACTGCCTGATGATTGTGGGGAATGGGGGGGGGGGTTAAATGTAGAGGGTGGGGAGCTCACTGACATCTTGTAGTAAATTAAGTAAAGTACCATTGAACCGTGACCCAGGGGAATCCTGGTTATCCGGGGTTGTCTCTCGGTGACCTTCCTTGGGACAGTGCGGTCCACCTTAGACCACAATGCTCCAGTCCTTCCACGTGCTGACACAGGGACAGTCTGCGTGGTACCAGACTGACAGAGCACGGCTCAATCTGCCACATGGTGTGAAAGGCTGTTGTTGCCCCACTCCTGATGCATTTTGCTGCAGTGGCCTGACTTGTGGTCACACAAGATCATCAGTGATAGGTGTAGAGTTAGGCCATTCGGCCCATCAAGTTTACTCCCCCATTCAATCATGGTCGAAGATGGACCACACTGCCCCAAGGAAGGTCACTGAGAGACAATCCCGGATAACCAGGATTCCCTGGGTCACGGTTCAATGGCACTTTATGTAATTTACTTCAAGATCTCAGTGAGTTCCCCACCCTCTGCATTATTTTGCTGCACAACATCGGTGAACATGAATGCTGCCAGTGAATTTCCAGCCGTGTGCGCCCATGGCCACCGGTTGAAGCAACATCTGCTAGCGTGTCACAGCTGTGCTGTGAAGAGACATCTAGGCACATCTGCCTCAATACGCTGCTCAGTTTTTAGTTTTAGAGATAGTGTGCGGAAACAGGCCCTTCAGCCCACCGAGTCTGCGCCGACCAGCGATCAATGTACACTAACACTATCCTATACACTTGGGACAATTTACAATTTTACCGAGCCTAAAAACTTGTATGTCTTTGGAGTGTGGGAAGAAACCGGAGCACCCGGAGAAAACCCATGTGGTCACAGGGAGAACGTACAAACTCTATACAGACAGCACTCATAGTCAGGATCGAACCCAGGTCTCCGACATTGTAAGGCAACAACTCTACTGCTGCCTCTGGTGAAACTTAGTGGCTCGAGCAGCATCAGTAGGGGAAGTGGGAGGAGGAAATGGTCAACAAATTCATTCGAGCTACGTCGAGCATTCCTTTCCACCCACAGATGCTGCTCGACCCACTGAGTTCCTCCAGCAGATCATTGCTCCATGTTCCAGCATCTGCAGTCTCTTGTATGAGCATACCTGCCTGCCTGTTATTGTGCTGCGGGTGGGGGCAGGCAGGCAGGTTAGAATCTCCTTGCATACCTCTTTCTGCAGCGGAAACGCTGCACTGCAGTCAACTTGCACTTTCCAAGCTGCTCCCTCAGTTTCATGTACTGGACTTCATACCACAGAGATCTGACCACATCCTTCTCTTCAATCCTGCAGGTCTAATGTGAAAAATGTATGATGTAACACACCAGATTTCTTCCATACCTCCTCACCAATGATGCACAATGTTCTGGGAGTTCTTTACAGTGTAACGCCTGTATTCTGCCATGTTGCAGCGATCTCTCCTTATAGTAACTTCAGTTTTTGAAGAAGTAACCAAGAAGGTCAACGAGGGCAATGCGGTAGACGTAGTCTATGTTGATTTCAGCAAGGCTTTTGATGAGATTCCACATGGTACTTTACACTGGAAGGTTAGATCAGATAGAATCCAGGGAGAGTTACTGAATTGGATACATAAATGGCTTGATGGTAAGAAGCAGAAGTTGATGGTAGAAGGTTGTTTTTCAGACTGGAGGCCTATAATTAGTGATGTCCCGCACAGATCTGTACTGGGCCCATTGTTATTTCTCATCTATATCAATGATTTGGATGTGAATGTGCAAGATGTGGTGAGTGAATTTGCAGATTATGCTAAATTTAGGTGGAATCATAGACCCTGAGGAGGGCTATCAAGAATTGCAATGGGGTCTTGATCTGCTGAGGAAAGTGGGTTCAAGAATGGCAAATTGAATTTAATTCAGGTAAGGTGTTGCATTTGGGAAGTCAAACCAGGGTAGGACTTTCACAATGAAAGATAGGGCGCTGGGGGTGCGTTGTGCAACAGAGGGAATTAGGAGTGCAGATATTTAATTCCCTGAAAGTGGAGTCACAAGTGGGCAGGTGAAGAAGGCCTTTGCCAGGCTAGCCTTCATCAGTAAGGACCATGAGTATAGAAGATAGACACAAAAAGTTGGAGTAACTCAGCGGGACAGGCAGCATCTCCGGAGAGAAGGATCGGTTGACCTTTCGGGTTGAGACCCTTCTTCACCCATTCCTTCTCTCCAGAGACGCTGCCTGTCCCGCTGTGTGTCTATCTTCGGTTTAAACAAGCATCCGCAGTTCCTTCCTACACAATGAGTATAGAAGTTGGGACGTTACATTTCCTATTAGGACACCCTGCAATAGGAAAGATATAATTAAGTTGGAAAGACTGCAGAAAAGATTTACCAGGATCTTTCCCGGACTCGATGGATGGTGTTAAAAAGAGAAGTTGAGAAGACCTGGACTTTATTCCTTGGAGCATCAGAGGTGGAGGTGTGATCGTATAGAGATGTTCAATATCAGGAAGGGCATAGACATGATGAATGCACTGTCTTTTTCCCAAGACTGGAAAATGAAGAACTAGAAGGCATAGCTTTAATGTGAGTGGAGAAAGTACGTTAGGGACAACTTTTTCACACAGAGCGTCTAATGTATGTGGAACGAACTGTCCGAGGAAATGGTTGATGGAGAAACGACAACATTTCAAAGGTATTTAGATAGGAAAGGTATTTTGAGAGATACTGGTCAAACGTGAGCAAATAGGAATGGTGTAGATGGGCATCTTGGTTGGGATGACGGGCCTGTTTCCATGCTGCATGACTTTGACTATAACTGGTGGACCCAACTGTTGTTTCTGAGTGCGGAGTCTAGCGGCAACTCCCAGAACAATGGCAAAATAGTAAAAGTGAATATATCTGGGAGAATGCGGGTGAGACTGCACAGGACACCAGGATACAGGCCGACAGCTTGTGATGAAGTTGGTGGATAATTGGAAGATACATGTAGAGGTTGCACTTTCTCATGAAAGATGCCACACAGCTGTGCAGCAAGTGGTTTGCCCGTCAATATTTTCTACACAAGGTGTGGATGAGGATGTATTGTTGCAATCAGCCTCAGTGCCAGAGGAATTAGTCCAACCTCACAACTCCGCCACAGTCAACTATCTCCATGGCACACGGCTGCAGTCTTTGGGGAAGGTCAAAACTAGGCTACAATGATTAGCCTGCAGCCAGAGGCCGACTGATCCCAGCAGAGAGATAGAAATGACACTGGAAAACCTAAACAAAATGCACAGGCTGAGAGCTTGAAATGAAAACAGAAAACAGATGAGGTAGTGTCTGTGGAGAGAGAAACATCAAGCACATGTTGTTAGAATTGGGAGTGGTCAGAGGTCAATGGGAGGGGAGGGGGAAAGGGCAGTGTCTGGTGGTCAGTGCGAGGGCCCAGTGTTCAGTGGGAAACTGGGGTCCGGTGGGAAGTGGGAGAGGTGGGTGCAGAGTAGTCAGTAGGATGGGCACAGAGATCAGCAGGAGAGGAGGGGGCAGAGGTCAGTGGGAGAGCGTCAATGATATGAGGGGCAGTGGGATGGGGGGAAATGGGATTGGGGCAGTGGGATGGAGATGGAGACAATGGGATGGGAATGTAGTGGGATGGGGGGGGCAGTGGGGAGGGGCAGTCACGGGCTGGTTTACCTCCAGCAGGGCAGAGGCTCTGCCATACTCCTGCCCTCTCAGCAGCTCCCAGACCACCGCTCGCAGTTGCTCAGCCGTATCCGGAGCTCCTCGCCGACTCTGACTCCCCTCCATCCTCTCGGCCTCTCTTCACACTTCCAGTGGCCCCTGGAACCAGGGGACGAGAGACAGTGAACTACGGCCCACCTCCTTCCTGGGCCAACTGACAGCCCATCGTGTGAAACCAGAGGGGGGGATACGGAGGGGAGGGTGAGGAGGAGGGGATGAGGAGGGTGAGGGGGATGGGGTGAGGGGTGAGGAAGGAGCAGCATGACGGAGGTGGCGGGGAAGAGGAAAGGAAGTGAGGAAGGGGCGAGGGATGGGGAAAGGCGGGAGGGGGTGAGGAAGGGGAGAGGGAGGTGGTGGGGAGTATGAGCAAAGAGGGACAGAAAGGTGGAGGGGCGGGAGATGGTGGGGGAGGAGGAGGTTGAGGAATGACTGGGAGAGGTAGGGGGAGATGTAGGGGAGAGGGGAAGGGGAGTAGTTTAGAGAGGTGGCATGAAAATAAGTGCAGGCTAGAGGAGGTGACAAGGGGGGGGGGGGGGAAGAGGAAGATGTTGTAGGTGATGGAGGACTGGTTGTGAGGGAATGTGTGAGGTTGTGAGGGAGACGAGGTGTGAGGGAGGGAGGGAGGGAGGAAGTGAGTGTAAGGGATCAAATGAGTGATGGATTTTAGAATGTGAGGGGGAAAGGAATGGAAAGATTGATGGAGGGAGGTTGGGAGGGAATGAATGTGTGAGGATATGAGGGGGAGTGGAGGGAAGGTGTGAGGGGAAGGAGAGAGTGGCTGGTGTGAGGAGAAGGGAAGATGGGTGGGTGTGAGGGAGGGAAGGATGGATGGAAGGTGAGAGGGAGGGAAGGATGGAAAGGTTTGGAATGAGGATGTGGGACCGATTGAGGGAGGATGTTGCTCGGGATGGAGTGCGTGAGGGAGAGTGGAGGGGAGGTGTGTGTGAGGGGGACGGGTGAGCTTAAAGGAGGGAATGATGGAGGGTCTGAGGGGAAGGGGTGGGTGGGGGAGGATGGAGGGAGGGATCAGCGCTCCCTGCCCGGCCTCGT
This sequence comes from Rhinoraja longicauda, assembly GCF_053455715.1. Classification (NCBI taxonomy): domain Eukaryota; kingdom Metazoa; phylum Chordata; class Chondrichthyes; order Rajiformes; family Arhynchobatidae; genus Rhinoraja; species Rhinoraja longicauda. The sequence continues at coordinate 13,869,801 of NC_135977.1, forward strand.
TGATGGTTTCTGAGCCCCGCCTGCGGGTCTCAGACCGACTCACCGGGGGCAGGCGGGGTGACCGCGGCCGACTCGCCAGAGCGCCAACTCCTGGGACCATCCACGGTCCCTCAGTGCGTTGACCCCACCCCCCTCCTTCCCCCACTCCCACCCCCCCCCACCCCATTCCCCCCCAAGGAGAATTGTAAACAGCGGAACTGAACAACTTTAGATCTATCCGACCTGCGGAGCGGGTGAAAACGTGAAGCGGGACACTTAGATGCAAGATCTGTGTGTGGGGGTGTGGGTGGGTATGTGTGGGTGGGGTGGATGGGTGTGTGTGGGTATGTGTGTGGGTAGGTGGGTGTGTGTGTGTGGATGGGTATGTGTGTAGGTGTGTGTGGGTGTGTGTGTGGGTGGGTGGGTAGGTGTGTGTGTGTGGGGGGGTAAATGTGTGGGTGGGTGTGGGTAGATGGGTGTGTGTGTGGGTAGGTGTGTGTGGGTGGGAGTGTGTGTGTAGGTGTGTGTGTGTGTGGGTGGGTAGGTGTGGGTGTGTGTGTGTAGGTGTGTGTGTGTGTGTGTGTGTGTGTGTGGGTGTGTGTAGGTGTGTGGGTGTGTGTGTGTAGGTGTGTGTGTGGTGACCGCTCCAAAAGGTCACTTCAGTTTCAGGGGCCCGCAGTCAGTATCAGGACCACCCCACCAGGAGCAGCCAGAGTCACTCTCCCTCCGCGCTGATGTGACTCACATTTAGCCGCCACCTGACTTGCTTCTCTCCCCGCGACTGTTGCCCGACCCGCTGAGTGTTTCCCGGCATTTTTGTGTCCTTCTTTCATGTGTCGTGTTGGTTTATAATCATTGTCACGTGTACGGAGAAACTGTGGAAAAAACTTTGTTTTGCGTGCTATCCAGGTCAATGTTACCATGCAGTCAGTGCACAAGAGAAAGTAAACTGTGTGCAGAATGTAGCTCTGCAGTCACAGCGACAGAGAAAATGCGGATCGAAATAAGATGCAAAGGTGGTGACGAGGTTGAGATCGGGTAATTTATACTTTCCAGCACATGTATCTGCATTTTTGAATTTCAGTGTGGAAACAAATTAATTCTGCCTAGACTGGCTCTTTACCGTATGGATACCGCAAGTTTGAAACAGAGTAACATTCCCTCCGTGTGGTTTATTTGTAGCCAGTTACAGCAGGGATTAGATAGAGAGGTGGATAGGACAGGTGACACCTCTTCAATAACAATTCTCTGGTGCCCTGAAGGGGGATGTGTTCGCAGTCCCACACTCTACTCCATACACACACCAATATACGGCCAAATTCGACTCTGATTCCCCTTACGTTTGTTTGAAGACCACATCACTGCGGTTGGCCAAAGCATGAACAATGATGAAGTGGAGTACTGGAAGGAGATAGTGACATGGCGTCAAGAGCGTAACCTCTCCCTCAATGTCAGTACCTCAAGAAGCATGGTGGAGTACATGCGCCAATCAGTATCAATGGTGCAGAAGTGGAAATGGCTGGGAGCTTCAAATTCCTTGGCGTTAATATTACCAATGATCTGTTGTAGATCATTGATGCAACAGCCAAGAAGGTGCACCAAATACTTCATGAGGAGATTGAGGAAATTCTGCATTTGGACAGGAATGATCAAGAGAATTCCAAATTATTTCTCAAGATCAGGCAGCCCCTTGCATGCCATTCTTTGTCCATCCCTGCTTCCCTCAAAACATTACACTCATTTCTGTTGTGATCAACTGGATGCACATACCAGTCCAGACTTGTTAAGCCTTTCCTTCCCAAGGACAAGGCACACAAGTGTGGACTGCCTCATGCCAAGCTACTTTGTTATAACTATGTTTAAATTGCTGTCCTTTTATTCTGTTTATACATGAGAAAATATCACCAGTGTTCCCGGGAAGAATGTTCCTTTCCCATCCCAAAGAAAAATAGTTTGTGCTGCATGGATTCTTTAAACCTCTTCCTTACAAATTGGCAATGTCTCAAGGCAGAGGTGTGAAATGGACATGAGGCAGGCCTTAAAGGGATAGGAGATTTAGTGAGTGGGCAAGATCGGGCAAATGGAGTAAGTGAGAAAATGTAAGTTTATCTATTTTGGCAGATAAAATGAAAAAGTTGTACCATTCTGAAATGTCAGAGGATCTGAATGCCCTGGGGGTATATTTGGCAAATGGATAAGGTGTAGATATAGGAGAGCTAACAGAATGTTACCTTTGGAGACATAAGGAACTGCAGACGCTGAAATCTTGAGCAAACCACAAAACACAGTAGGAATTCAGTGGTTCAGGCAACATCTGTGGAAGAAATGGACAGGTGGCGTTTTGGGTCAGGACTCTTCTTTCCTGTTATCTTTTATTGGTAGGATATCAAATACATAGGTAGGGAGATTATGCCTCAGTCCAACAAGGGGACATAGCTTCAGAATTGAGGGACAAAGGTTTAGGGGTAACATGAGGGGGAACTTCTTTACTCAGAGGGTGGTGGCTGTATGGAATGGGCTTCCGGTGGAAGTGGTGGAGGCTGGCTCGATTTTATTATTTAAGAGTAAATTGGATAGGTATATGGATAGGAGGGGATTAGAGGGTTATGGTCTGAGTGCAGGTAGATGAGACTAGGTCAGGGAGAATGGTCGGCGTGGACTGGTAGGGCCGGACAGGCCTGTTTCCATGCTGTAGTTGTTATATGTTACATCACATCTTATGTGCTGTGTCTCCTTTACAGAAGGATATTACTCCATTGGAATCAGTTTAGTGAAGGTTTACTAGATTAGTTCCACTGTCCTTTGAGGAAGAGAATATTTTAAAATGAACAGGCAGATACTTGAAAAGGGAGGAAGTGTTCAATGTTAGAGGGCACAGCCTTAAAGGGAGGGGGGAGTGAGGGGAAAGGGAGAGTGTCTTAATTATTAAGTAAGGCACTTAAAATTTTGCAAAATGCAGAGCTGTGAGACATGCCCCAGAGCTCACACTTTGTAAATGAGAGAGAAAAACATGACCAAGAGCACAGACGCAGCAGAAATGGCTGCTTTGAGCAAGTCAGCTGCTTCTGAACTGACAGGAAGAGCGAGTTATCAGAAGTTGGGGAATTCAGTTCTGAGTCCACAAGTGCCCAGAAGGGAGATGGGGTGCTCTTCCTCAAGTCTGCAGCTTGTTTTCCTTCAATGGATGGTGATGTTGAGGAAGTGAATCCCTATTATTTGGTGTCTTTAATGTTGTAAAACACACAAAGTACTCACAGGAGGAGAATCTGACTTCATTTGACAGAGAGCCACTGAAGAAGACAGAGTGACAAGAAATTTGGCCATAAGTGTGAAGTGAAATGAATGAACAAAGAGCTTCCAAATTTCCCCGCATCATTGGTTTTTAGTGGCTCTGGGACTCTCATCTCACTGCAAGGAAGAGAAACTTTGTGAAAATTCTTTGAGGAGACGTTTTCATCTTGGCCCAATGATTTAACATTGCACAGCCCACAACTACTGTTCAGAAAGACAAAAAAAAAGACAAAATAAAACAAGGACTTTTTTCTATTTTTATTTTTAAATGCAAATTATGTAGAGCTGAGAAAGAGTCAAAGATGCAGGTTTCCATTTACAAGATGGGATGTTGGGGAAAATGGGCATTTTCATTTTCATCACTCACCAACTGTTCCACAACCGCAAACACAACTGAGGTATATGGATCATTGTTGGCGGTGGGAATAATTAATGGAGAGAATTTAAAGGCCTTTGTTAGGCCTTACACTGGCCTAACAAATATTATATTGGGTCCACATATTTAGTGAAGCCAATGACTACTCTGAGATAATGCGCTCTGTACAAGTCGAAAATAGCAATTTTTTTCCCCCTCACAGTTCATCAGTTCTGTCTGGGTCCATACCTCCCACACAAGCTGGTAGGAAACCAGCTGATCCATATTTGCCTGACTCAGCTGATCCATGTGCAGACCCATGCTATTTCATTTTCTATAAATTGTGTAAAATAATAAATGCCCTTAACAAAGTTACATTTGAGTTCAGTTTTGGGACTCATTCAACAGAAAAGATTGGGATGTCTTCAGTGCACCCAGTCTCTCAATTGATTTCCAGTGGATCTCGACCACTGCCCCCTCAGACCAGCTGAAGATGCAGGCCCCTGGGTAGGGTGTGAATCTCCGAGAGAGGGAGAGTGGGAAAAAAAATTATGGAAGCCAAAGTGAAGAAAAAGAAACAGGAGATGGTGGGGATTGTGCCTTGGGTGGACGCAAATGTTCTCAATGGCAGCTGGTCGAGTCTTTCCATTCCCTTCCCCTCACCCACAGAGGGAAATATCTCAATGCACAATAAACTCAGGTAAATAGTCCATAGTAGAATGATGGACTTTGTAATACAGCACAGTGAAAGGCAAAGGCATATGTGGAGACCATGTTAATTAGGCTTGCCGTGTGCAGAAACCATAGAAACTAATCATTAGTTGTTGGGAAAGAAGATGCAAGTTAATAAACAGAATTAATTGTATGATGCATTTACCACGAGATGTGAGAGCCAATGATGCCAACATCCCTTGGAGTTTCTGAACTCCCCTCCAAACCCTCATTATATTGAATCCCAGGAACCTTCTCCTTCACGGCCCAATGGGTTTCATTAGGTATTCCATGACACACCCTTGGACGAGAGGGTGCGTTTAACATCAGTATGATCAGAGATATCGCAAAGGTCAACTTAAGATAGCAGAGGTGATATTGTACAGGAGACGCCATCAAGAAATCTCAGCTGAGCAGCAAGAGGTGGCATGAGCAGAGCGATGGAGACGGGTGTCTTTGCAACTGAACCAAAGTATACAAAGGGTTTTCCATGTGTTTCCAATGGGAAACAATTATATGTGTGTGTTAATGAGCACTGACCATCCTTCCAGTGGGAAAAAGAATGATGCATATACCAGTGGGCATTGGATTTATGCACCAATGGACATTGATTGCCCTGCCAATGGACACTGGCAATGATGCATATACCAATGGACATTGATTGCCCTGCCAATGGACATTGACTATCCTTCCGATGGGCACGATTATCTTTCTGATGGGCAAAGAATGGTGCATGTACCAATGGGCAGACAATGACCATCCATCAGGCGTAGGATAGATATGTGTGCCATGACTAATGTGAGCCATGACTAGGGCAGATATGTGTCCCACGGACATGGCTTTGGTTGTCTCAGGGTGCGCTGGAATGCATTTTGTCCAGACAGCTTTCCCAGAAGTTGAGCAGCCGGTTGTCCTTATTGGAGCAAAAGTCGTTAAGGTCTTTGAGCAGACGATCGGCAAATTTCTCATCGCTGGTGGCACTGGATCGCCAGGTTTTGGTCAGCATGGTGTTGTAAGCCCAGTTGTAGCCAATCTTCTCCTCGCCAAAGAGACTCTGGGTGCTGGAGCTGGTGGAGTTCCTTCTCCGCCTCTGCTGCCCACTCGCCAACTTGCGCTTGGAATACGGCAGCTGGAGAAAGACGGTACCTGGAGCGAACAAAGAACTATCACGTCACCATCAATCCCATCAATGCAAGGATGGCTGCACCGAGGAACTCACTATATATCAGACTGGGGGTTTAACATTATCATTTTCACCAAAATAATGACACGCTCTTGGTCGTTTAACAGTCCTTTCCCAAGTTGCAGGGTGCTGGTGGGAGAGTAGGAGATCACTGACAAGATACCAACAGACTCCTAGCGCGAGAGATGGGAACAATTGAGGAGATACCAGCAGACTCTTGGTGGGAGAGTTGGGAATTTCCATGGACAGACCAGCAGACTGCTGGTGGGACAGCTGGGAATCTCTGAAGACAAATCAGTGAAAGGCCACTGCTCGCTCATAATGGGGCAGAAATGTTACTCAAAGACCCCCGCTATTGGGGAATACGGAGCCGAAAACAAAGAACAGGGAACCTAGAGGACATTAAAGGGATTGATTTTTAAAATATAAAGACACTGCCAATTTCTAAGAATTCCAACTAAAGAATGGTGAGCACTAACTAACCCAGCTCACGGAGGGGACTCTGTTCAGGGTGACTGGCCACGCCTGCCCAGCCGCTGCCCGTTCACTAAGCAGGCACCACGGGTCTGTGACCTGAGCTCTGAGCTCTGATGGACATGACTCCCCAGGGTCCCCGAGCAGCACTTACCTGTGACGTGAATGTACTGCGGCTTGTTCTCTGCAGGGAAGTTAAAGGCTGAGGCAGAGTACTTGTCTTGAACAAAACCAAACCTGTAGCAGCGAGAAGGAAGATGGATGAGAGCGAGCTTGGAGCAGAACCCAGAGTCCAGTCTGATCTGTCCATTAACAGATCATCACAGTGGTGGTGATGCCACATGTCGATACCATTACCCAGTGTTCTGATACAGAAATGAGGTGTGCATGTCACAAAGTAATACAGCATGGAAACAAACCCTTTGGTTACATTCACCAAGATGCCCACCTAAGCTAATCCCATTTGCTCACATATGATACATATCTCTCTAAGCCACTCCGATCCATGTACCTGTCCGAATGTCTATTAAAAGCTGTTATAGTACCCGCACTAACTGCTTTCTCTGGAAGCTTATTCCATATACCCACCACTCTCTGTGTGAAAAGGTTGCCTCAGATTCCTATTAAATCTTTCCCCTCTCATCTTAAACCTCTGGGAAGGAGTAGAGACATACCTGGCAAGAATGGCCTCCTGAAAAAGCTGCATCCGATCACAGTACGTCTCAGGCTCAAACCCTGAGAGAACAACACAACAGAGAAATTAGCCAGGGAGCAGGATGAAGGGTGACAGGGATTGTTCTCATCCTGGATAAAACAGCATCAGTCACCAAACCTCACTGAACCTCACAGGACTGATCCCCAAGTTATTTCCCACCCCCAATTCTCCCCATCCCCAACCTGCTCTGTTCACCCCTTAACCTTATTAGTTGCCCTGTTAATCTCTCTGTTCGGATTATAATCTGTTGATCCCCATTTATGGTAAAGTTATCGTCGTATAGTACAGAAATAGGCCCTTCAGCCTACCACATTGACTCTGACCATTTTGCCCAACCACACTACCCCATTTGCCCGCATTAGTACCGCATCCATCTATGCTTGGCGCATTTGAGTGCTTGTCTAACTGTCCTTCATAGAAAGTGATTGTATATGATTCCACCAACATCATGTTCCAGATATCAACCACCCTTTGTGTTAAAAATAAACCCTTTCCATCAAATCCCCTTTCCTCAAACCTATGCCTACTTGTTTTTGATATCCTGACCATGTGAAAAATATTTTTATTGACTACTTTATCCATACCTCTCATAATTTTATACAGGTCTATCAGGTCACCCCTTGGATTCCTTTGCTCCAGAGAAAGCAACCCCAGCCTATTCCATCCAATCTCCCCATATAACTAGTGCCCTCCAATCCAGGCAACATCCTGGTGAACCTCCTCTGCACTATCTCCCGCTCAACTACACCCTTCCAAGAATGTACGGAGCATACAATACTCAAAGTGCAGTTTAACTAGTGTTTGGCAAAGTTTCAACATATTTCAACTTTTACATACTATGCTCCGACCTATGAGGGCAAGCATTCTTCACCACCTTATCAACCAGTGTTGCCACTTCCAGGATGTTTTGGCATTGGACCCCAAGATCTCTCTGTTCATTAAGATTCTCTAGTGCCCTGCTATTTACTGTATACGTATTGGCTTCCCAAGATGCATTAGCTTGCACTTGTCAGGATTAAGTTCCACCTACTAATACTCCACTCAACGTTCCATAAAGATCCACATCAGTAGCCTGAGGCCTCCATAAAGATCCACATCAGTAACCTGAGGCCTCCATAAAGATCCACATCAGTAGCCTCGCCATCCATAACTTCTGCAAATTTACTGATACAACAAGGGTCCCAGGAGTGAAGGTTTGAGGCCCCAGCCACATTGCTTTACCATACCATGTCAATAATACTCTTACCCATGCAAGTTAGAGATAATAACCTCGCCAACTATGTTTCCAACTGGCCACTGTTGCATTGGCCACAACGCAACACCTCACAGAACAGAGAGGCTGAAACAGATTCAGACGGAGCTAGCCCTCTTAACTGCAGTCATTCATACAGCTGCCTGCTGCTGCACTTTCCCCATTCAACTCAAGATGACAGAACAGGTGCGAGGGCAGAGAGGCAGGCAGCATAAGGCATCCTGTGCTCTGTGCTGAAAGAGTACTGCTCACAGCACCCTGTTCAACCGCCGGGGGCTCTGAGCTGACTCCAAGACAGTTAAGGGAAGAGTAAATGGTGCAGGATGGTATAGACCCTTGCAATAAGCCTGTGAGAAAGCAACCTGCTACACGCAGTCATAGAGAGATGCAGCAAGGTAACAAGGCCCTCAGCCCACCAATTCTGCACCATCAACCACCCAATTTTCACGAATCCTGCTAATCCCATTTTTTTCTCCCCACATTCCCATAGATTCCCCTCAAGAATTTTACCATTCATTTGCACCGTCCGGCCAATTAATCTGACATCTCCTAGCTTTCCATATCAATTCCCCAGATTCACTTTCTATTGGTCCAATACTCAGTCTGATAACATTTTCCAAACTGTCTTTAGAAATGTATACTGTATTTATACAATTTTTACAATGTTAGCTTTATCTGGTACTCTAATTTTTCCATTGTTTATTATACTCTTAAATGCTAATTGCTGCATTTTTATATTCTTTTACATGGGTCCTCCTCTAGGAGATTCTCTTTCATGTTGGAAAGCATCCATTCTGTGTGTTCAGAGAGATATTCTCAGACATTAGCAGCAGACATTAGAGAGAATGTGGAGAGGATGTTTCCACTAGTGGGAGAGTCTAGGACTAGAGGTCATACATAGCCTCAGAATTAAAGGACGTTCTTTTAGGAAGGAGACGAGGAGAAATTTCTTTAGTCAGAGGGTGAAGAATCTGTGGAATTCTTTGCCACAGAGGCTGTGGGGGCCAAGTCAATGGATATTTTTAAAGCAGAGATAGATAGATTCTTGATTAGTACATGTGTCAGAGGTTATGGGGAGAAGGCAGGAGAATGGGGTTAGGAGGGAGAGATAGATCAACCATGATTGAATGGCGGAGTAGACTTGATGGGCCGAATGGCCTAATTCTACTCCTATTCCTTATGACCTTATGAACATTTAACTTGATTGACCAGGCAGTACATTGCGCTGCGGGTGATGCTGCTGGCTCACTATTCCAGTGAATTGGGATCAACCCTGTGCACTGATGCTGTCTGTGTGGAGTTTGCATGCTCTCCCTGTGACTGCGTGGATTTCCTCCGGGAGCTCTGGAATGCTCCCACACCCCAATGTCAGGCTGAGGTATGAGGGTCGCAAGAGAATCAATGTGGAGTTAATGTGAGCATTACAGGAAAATAACTGGGAATGGGACTGACTGGATTGCTAAGATCCGGCATAGACTCAGTGGACTAATGACCTGTTTCAATGTCGAAAGGAAATATGTAAAAATAATTCAATTTACCAGTTCAGTTTAGTGAGCTCTGCTTTCAAACCCTCATAACTGCTCCTTAAATTCCATTCTCCCTAGCGCCAAATACACTCTTACAGCTTGTAAATCAGCCCACTTTGTTCACTGTTAGCCAGCCAATTTTCAAATACATGGGTGGGGAAGAGAATCGGAAGCGGGGAAGTCAGCCAGGAGGTGAGGGATGGGGGTGAGGGGAGAGGTCAGCCGGGAGGTGAGGGATGGGGGTGAGGGAGAGAGGTGGGGGAGGGAGCCCGAGAGGGGAAGTTGAGCCAGGAGCCTGGAGTGCAGGGGGAGAGTTGGGAGGGTATTGCTTATGGAGAGAAAGGGAGGTAAAAGAGGGACTGAGAGAAGCTTTGAAAGGTGAGAGTCCTCCATCCCAATTCCCACCACCTTCCATTTCCCTCTCTCCCTCCTTCATCCCCTCTTACATCCTGAACCTAAAAGCAAATCATTCTTCTTTTCTACTGTTCAAGAATCAGTCTCCCTTGGTTGTCGCCGATGCTATTTGAATAGTGCTTAGGTTGCAATGAATCAGGATCAGTTTATTAAAGATCGCATGACTGAACTAATTATAACGTTAAAGAATTGTGACAATGATCTTTCGTTGCAATGTGAGAATCTTGTTTAATGTAAATACAAACAAGCAACGGTACTTCTTGCCGATTTCTGGTGATTTTTTTTTTTTGGAAGTCTTTTATATAACAGTTTTTGTTATTGTTATTTTTCAAAATGTGCTCCTAGAGTCACAGTGGAATTAGAATAAGGCTCAGGCGCAATCCTTCAGGGGCTGTGAGCTCCTATAAACAAGTGGGGTTGACTGCAGGTTGCCAGGTCTGACATTCATCCCCCATTAGCAGGGGTTCCGAAGCTTCAGGCATTCCCAATCCTGTCCACAGACCCAAGCACACTTCCCAGGGAATTATACTTGTCAGAACCCTGGTTATTTTACCTAGTTCTTGTTCCTGAACTCAAGGACATCAGCACCACAACTTGGAGTAGTTGCAGCACACTCCCAGTGCAAGGCTGGAGAAGGAGAGGAGAGAGCCCCCTCGGTGGTTACCTGCATTGTCCAGTCAGTTATATAGTGATGAGTGAAGTTGCCAGCTTCTCAGCAGCAATATCCTCATTCCAAGCACAAAACTTTCAATACATCATCACAACACAAACTGGAATCAAACGCAAGAACATGAAGTATAAGAAGATAACTGCAGATGCTGGTACAAATCGAAGGTATTGATTCACAAAATGCTGGAGTAACTCAGGAGGTCAGGCAGTATCTCAGGAGAGAAGGAATGGATGACGTTTCGGGTCGAGACCCTTCTTCAGACTGATGTCAGGTGGGCGGGACAAAAAAGCCACAAATGTCTGAAGTCTGAAGAAGGGTCTCGACCCGAAACGTCACCCATTCCTTCTCTCCCGAGATGCTGCCTGACCTGCTGAGTTACTCCAGCATTTTGTGAAGCAAGAACATGAAGATTGAACATAAAAACCATGAAATGTGGGAAGGCTGTGAGTTGCTAACAGCGAGAGTAGAAGCCTATGGCGTGATCTGTCCAACCTGCTATTTTTACACCAAATAAATTTCACAAAAACTGGATAATTCAACACTACTGCAGCTCCACGAATGCAAGATGGAAATTGCTGGTAATTCTGACAAGTGTTTTCATGAATTTTAGAGGTTTTTAAAATTCCCATTGTTTATTTTCACTAATTCCTTATTTGCTCTGTTCTTTAAGGGAATGAGAGGGAGGTGAATAGGGCATCTGATTTAGAAAGGTCAAAGCCAGAGGAAATGTTTTTATGTCTTCCACACACTTTCTGCAAGTGGAATTGCACCTGGGCTGGCAGCCAAACATTCTGTAAAATATAATGATGGCACATAATCGGTTGTTTGTTTCTTTGTAGGAGGCTCAAAAAATCAGCCTAATGTTTATGAAAGCTGGTGTGTGGTTAGTTTTGTTTTCAATGCCAATGCTTTTCTTTCTGTGTGATATTTCATCTTCTCGACAAAAATCCACATTTGTGGCTTTTTTGTCCCGCCCACCTGACATCAGTCTGAAGAAGGGTGTCGACCCGAAACATCACCCATTCCTTCTCTCCTGAGATGCTACCTGACCTGCTGAGTTACTCCAGCATTTTGTGAAATAAATACCTTCGATTTGTACCAGCATCTGCAGTTATTTTCTTACACTACGTTCCTAAGCCTCTCCAAACACAACTAAAGTAAACATACCAACTCCACTGCTTGGACCTTTACCACAGGTCAAATGGAAGAAAGTATCCCACTTCTCTGTAGGCTAGATTAACTGGTAACTGCAGCACCTTTCCAGATCCAGGCTCCCTCCCCCGTGCAGGACAGTGAGATACGTACCATCAAAGAGATGATCAGCTCCATCCTTCACCAAGCAACTGATGTTCAGGGGGATGAACAGCTGAGCCCGAAGTGGGTCTCCGTAAAGATAGCTGGGCAGAGCAAATGGGCCTTCCAGGACAGGCACCAAGAGGAATCCGCAGGAGGTGGCCTTCCTGTGCCAGCCTTGTACCTGCACAGGAGCAAAAGAATAAATTGTCAATGTACTTGCTGTTTAGTTAGGAAGGGGCTGTTTAGTACATTCTTATCACCACCTGAAACCTATGTTTGCTCTCAACAAAGCAATCCCTTCAGCCCTAATCCCCATGATTGAATTTCTTTGTGATTCAGCAACTTGTTTTTTCTCTCATCGACTCTCTTTTTGACAGCTACCTACTAGAGGGGTAATGTTCAGTCACCAATAACCCTGCTAGCTGCCATAGGATGTTAGGGGGAACCAGTAAATCTGCTGGTCACGGGAAAAATACGAAAACACCTGAGAGCAGGTCCGAACCCAGGTGCAATGAGCTGCACGTCCACACCACCTACTGCTGCCCCACCGTCTCTGCCCTCGCACGTACACACACACCTCAGCTCCCTGCCACCCAGCTCCCTCCCTGTTTTGACACGAAACACTGGAATCTTGAGCAAAACAGCAGTGGAGTTGCTGCCTTACAGCGCCAGAGACCTGGTTTCAATCCCGACTATGGGTGCCGTCTGTACGGAGTCTGTACATTCTCCCTGTGACCGCATGGATTTTCTCCGCTTTCCTCCCACATTCCAAATAGGTGCAGGTTTGTAGGTTAATTGGCTTCTGCAAATTGTCCCCAGGATGCAGGATAGAACTAGAGTACGGGTGATCGCTGGTTGACATGGACTTGATGGGCTGAAGGGACTGTTTCCACCCTGTAATGTTAAACAAAACTAAACACGGAGCACTGGAAAAACTCAGTGGTTGGTTCAGGCAGCATCTGGGATGGGACTGGACAGGTGATGTCTTGGATCTTCAGATTCCGAGTCTGAAAAAGGTTTTGAACCAAAACATTGGCGATCCAAACCCGCCCTGGATGCTGGCTGACCGGCTAACTTCCTCCAGCACGTTGTGTTCTGGGAGCTTTACGTTAGATTGATTTCTGTCTTTCAGGAAAGGGTACTGACTGGCAGAAATTGCCATTAAGGTGCAGGGCACAGTTGGATGTCACGACAAACCACTATTCTGGTCTTAAGGCACAATTTAATTGGCTGGTGTACCGACCATTTCAAACAGCACGGCTGATGTGACTGCCATCCAGTGCAGCTTGACTTCAAACGCAGCATTTAGTGAGTAGTTCCCATGGTAATAACAGCTGCACCACTCAACACGGTCTGAACGATTATTCACGTCCACATCCAGCGTCACCGTCTTCTGCTCAGGGACTGTGGCAGCTACAGAGGGAAGGGATTACAAGAACGCAGTCAGGAACAAATTAAAATCGGAGAGATTTCTTATTCTTTTCTAACTCCTGCTTCGTACTAAAGGGACAAGCTGTGTTTTCACCATTAGGCTCGCTTCCTTGGATCTGATCATTGAAGGGAAATGTGACCTCTAAAATCTGCTCCACTGAATTCCCCCGTGGGGGCACGCTTCTAAAGTGGAGCCTAAACAGTCCAATTTGTTAGCAAGTCTGGATGTTTAAAGACATCTGACCTATTGAACTCGGCTGGATGGCAGGAGGCCCCATTGACAGAGAAGGAAGGTGGTTTTCGTAGGGCCGGAGACAGAGGGACTATTTTGCTTAAATAAGACACACCAGAGCAGGATTGACTTCACTTCTACACCTCATCCATAATCCTGTTAAAATGATCCAAATCAGAGCACGGCACGAAACATTATCAGTCTTTGGAGTTACTGAAGAAACCAACACGCACAAGAACCAAGTATCCGGGTCAGTCGGTGGGTGGACATGACTCCAGCACTCCTGGCTTAGATTACTGTACAAATCAATACAGTGGTCTAGGAGTCAACTCTGTGCAGACCATGAGCGCTTCCAAGAAAGGACATATATTTCAGCAGGACAAGTAATAGAAATAAACTCCAATGATTCATAAAAGATCTTTAACAAAGGGAAATATCACAAGGTACTGTTTATGGTGACAATCAGGAAAAAGGACAAAGGACGAAAACAGTTCTGAAGGTGAAGCAAGAAACAGAGAAAGTCAACAACAAGAAACACTGTCGTGATCAGGAAGGTAATTGCTGTGTAAAGCATAGACCAAAGAGGAGATAATGAAGCTATCATTATTTCTCCTATATGCACATGATGTCTGTGAGAAGCTGCTTTTTGTTACACCAGCTAACATCTTTAAATGCTGTTTTATGCAGAGAGCTCTGCTTCACTGGGTAATGACCACCAACCCTGGGTCAAATCATCCAGCAGTGACCACAGAGACTGCCTCTCCCTTTCTCAGGCTCACCCTCCTGGTGATAACTTGTTGGGTTCAACTCCTTCAGTCCAGCATTGATGCAGTTCTTCACCCCGCGTGGACCCAATGTTGAGGAGCTGCTTCCTGAATCTCAGTGCAGCTGGCATCAATCTCGGGGCACAACGAAAGACACAGGGAACAGCACCAGCCACAAGATGGGGCCTTTCTCAATCCCACCAAAGCCGTTTACTCTGTCGGCCTGGAGAGTCTGAATCATTCCCCTCAAATTTGGCTGTTCACAGAAATTCAAGCCCATTCTACACTTGCTTTGTGGCAGCATGTAAGCCATGACTCTAATCAAAGTGGGCTGCAACAGAGCCGTCCTCACCAAACACCAGTGTCAGCAAGGAAAGACCTGTAGGCAATGTCGCACCTCAGCTCCAACAAACTTTCTGCAGGAGGGAAGCTAATCTTCAGAACTGATGGGAAACAATGGCAACTGCACTCCAGAATAGAGCTCATCCCAAACTCAGTAGTCCATTTGCCTTGTGCAGACACTGCCTGCATTTGTGTGGGCTCGGAGCCGAGCTCCAATCATCTCCAACATTCCTCCTTCTCGTGGATGTCCCCTGCTGGCCTTCTAACCGTTCTGGGCCTTTTTATTTCCAGCCGTCGGCACGGTGGCAAAAGGGTCTCGAGTCTAAACGTCAACTATCTGAGCGATGCTGCCTGACCTGTTGAGTTACTCCAGCACTTTTTTTCCCCAAGCTATCACTGACATGTTCATTGAAGCGAACAAAAATGGGTTCCACTCTAAACATCCACAACACAAAGGTCATCTCCCAACCTGTCCTCCAACAAAAGACGTTTGTATCGAGACACCGGAAAGCATAGACCATTTCCCAGAGATATTTCAGGAGACTACCTTCAGCGAGGGAGACGATGATGATGAAATTCACCCTGGCTTCCAAAGCCCAGCTTTGTGTTGATGGAGGAATAGGTTGTTTAAAGATCACAGGCTCAAACCTGACACTGACTCATGGTCTACCGGACAATAGTGAATGCTCTTAAATGCTTTTGAGTCCTGGACTACTTACATATAGCATCTCAAGGCACTGAAAAATACTAGCAATGCTAACTCCATAAAATCCTCCAACTCCAGTGCAAGGGCAAGTGATTTAACATCAGTCATGTCCCCAGCACTGAGGTTCTACCTACACTCAGCTGGCTCTATTGGGCAGGCCACATCATCCACATGCCCAACAGCAGGCTCCTGAAACAGTTTAATCTGAGGTCTATCCCAAGAAGAGTTTACCAGGTGGAGAGAGAAGATTCAAGGATGTACTCAAAGTTTTGTTCAAGAATAACAACATGTCCATCCTGGGAATCCCTGGGTCCATGGCCATTGAAGGTGGAGGAGGGGCTTTCGAGTAGTCCATGCTTGGGGAGCTCAAAGAAGCCCTGCATTATCAGCTGAAGGAATGCATCACCTCACAAAATACCCACCAATCCCATCAGTTAACTCATGCCCCCCCCCCCCCCCCCCCTGTGGGCGAGGCTGGAATTCCAACATTGACATTATCAGCCATCTCACAATCCAAAAAAATCAGAGTGAAAGAAAGTCTTCTTCAACTCTGAGGGATCGTACCCAAGAGATCCAGACTTTGTGTCTTGTGGTAGTCTACCATTTTGGGTGTGGAAGGGTGTTTGCTGTTGATTCTGCCCTCTCCCAGTGTCCACATTTGCTCCTTTGGCAGTGATGGTTACATGCAGAGACCTTGGCTGATGTTATCCCCACTCCAAAGGAGCAATCACCCTTGGGAACGGTATGCCATGCTTCCTAATACCTGATAAAACTATCATAGTTTTTGACATAGTAGAGCGTTTCTAGTCTACATAACCCATCAGGCACAAGGCCTGCAATAAGTCTGTCTCAGTCCCAAATGTTTAAGAACAGAGATTCAGAGGGGTTTTATACAAGCTGTGGAATTCCGACAAATATTCTCCACGACAAGTTCAGTCAAGCTCAACCCCATCTAGGGCAAAGCAACCTGCTTATTAGTGGTCCCGTTAACATTCCTTAAAATTAACATTTTAACTACCTATTAACGTTCAATTCCCACTGAATTGTGTACATCTACAAAACGCCCAAGCTTCTCCTCCTAAACCCGTGACCTCTCCCACCAAGAAGGACAAGAGCAGCAGAGCAGAGGAACACCACCACCTACAGGTGCCCCAATATCCTGACTTGGAAATCATATCATATCATATCATATCATATATATACAGCGCGGAAACAGGCCTTTTCGGCCCACCAAGTCCGCGCCGCCCAGCGATCCCCGTACATTAACACTATCCTACACCCACTAGGGACAATTTTTACATTTACCCAGCCAATTAACCTACAAACCTGTACGTCTTTGGAGTGTGGGAGGAAACCGAAGATCTCGGAGAAAACCCACGCAGGTCACGGGGAGAACGTACAAACTCCTTACAGTGCAGCACCCGTAGTCAAGATCGAACCTGAGTCTCCGGCGCTGCATTCGCTGTAAAGCAGCAACTCTACCGCTGCGCTACCGTGCCGCCCAATGTGTCGCCAATCCCCCCATCGTCACTGGGTCTACAGTTGGAGATCTCTCCCATATAATACTGGGGAACCATCTTCACCAGAAGGCCTGCTGCGGTTCAAGTCACCAGCTCACATTCACCTTGTCAAGACTAATTTGGGATGGGCATCAAAGGCATTGCCAGTTTCACCGAGATACCAAACAATAAAGTCAAAGAAAAGAGTGGCTAAATATTTCTCACACTGGGCATTGAGATAAATCTACTGGTCAGGCAGCACTCAGTCAATTAAAGTGACATGGTACCATCCGTAACTGGTGTGTGGTGGTGAAGGTGGTGAATGGGGAGAAGAAACCAACACAAACAAAAAGATAGATTTCACTTGAGTACATCCAATAAATCAAACTATGCTGATGAAAATGAATACACTAACAAAGTAACATTGCAATAACAGCCACTGAGATTATTGTTACCTCTAATTCATTCCCCTTTTCTGGAGAGCAATTCATAGTGACCAATGGCCGACCAAGTGCTAGCGTAAGCACTACCATGTGGCCCTTCTTGTGGTAATCTAGGCGGTTGGAGTGCATGAAAGTTTGACTGAAAGGCATTGCAAATGAACCTCACCTCGTTTCCAGGAAAGGCGGGCTGATAATGATCAGTAAAGGGAACGTTGGATCATTTCTCCATTTGCTAACCTGGCACAATTGTTCCCAATGCCCTTCCCTGGTAAAATCAACAGCTCATTCAAGGCAGATTGTGGGATCATCCCTGTCCCAGATGATTTAGCACCAAATCAGGAGTCTTTACCCGCCCAAGAATTGCAACTTCCAAGTTATTCCAAATACATTGCAAAAACATGCACCCAAATTTACCACACCTTGGTCAAACGGGGGGAGGACGCATGCAGGATAATCTGAAGGGCAGATTATTGGAACCCAAGGATAGTAAAACGGTTAATGATCCAAGGGAGTTTGAGCTTGTTCCTGAGCTCTATCACACACACAGTTCCACATCACAGGCTTCACGTAGGGAATCAGCCAACGATATCCAAGTGAGGAACCAATGAGGTCATGTGGACAGTTTAGATTTAGTAACGGCTTAATGGACAATAGCTAGTAATCAGAAGCCAGAAATGGAATAGGCACATGAGGTCAACTTAACAGCTTGGTTGCGAAGAGCGACCACGTATTTCAATAGCCATTGGCTATCTCTGCTTGAAAGCAACAGTGTTTTGTCACAATAAGCGTTTGAGCGCACATGGTTAGTAAAGCTTATTGGTCAAAATAGGTTGAAGAAATTCATCAATTCTGTTTCACCAGGCAGTCCCCACTTCTAATTACAAGGCCTTGTAGATAACTCATTGTGCGGAATAGAAGGGCCGGTTGTTTATACTTAGCCAAATTCAGGTTAAATCATAGCTTTTCTTAATGACACACAATTACCAGTTAGAATGGTAATTTTCCAGTAAAATATAATTTTGATATTCTGCCACACTATGACGTTGGTGGTTTCAGACTAGCAGATTACCCGACACACTGTAAATTCATCTTTTACTTTGAAAGATGTTACACAATATATATATATTGTAGCGACCATAGAGAATGGTCCGGGTCGTCGAACCCTCAGATTGGCCAGCAAGGTCACGTGTGAGCGCGACCGAAGGGATTGGTCCAGAGAGCGACATCGCTGATTGGCCAGCGTGGTCATGTGCGCTTTTGGCGCCCGAAATGTTCAGTTCGGAGAAGTCTTCGCAGAAGACAATAAGTTTTTGATGGTTGTCCTTTACCTTGTTGTTTAACCTTTGTATTCGAATATTGCTCCCGCAATAAACTTCTTCTACAACCAACAAGTTTACGGACTCGCCATATTGGTGACCCCGACGTGATCTGGACGATCACCGACTATGCAGGAACACGACACCTCGTTGTTGGATGCCGCGCCTGGCACACCGGAGTTAAGCGCAGTAAGCGTTCACCTTCCGTTGTTTTGGACACATTCACCGCAATCTTGGTTAGTCCACACCGAAGCCCAATTCCATATAAAGAACATATCGGCCGACTCGACGAAGTATTACTATCTCGTCAGCGCTCTATCACCGGAGACGACCACACGTGTGATGCGGTTCATCGTTAATCCGCCTGCGGAAAGCAAGTACGAGGCAATGAAGAAATTGTTACTGCGAACCTTCGGGTTTAATAGGCATGATTGCGCTTAAAAACTTCTGCATCTACCGGACCTCAGAGATCGACGGCCGTCCGTTCTCATGGCCGAGATGATGATGCTAGCCGGTGAGCATACGGATTGCCTCATGTTCGAACAGGCATTCCGAGAGAAGCTTCCCGAGGATGTCCGACTGCTGCTCACGGATTGTTCTTTTAAGGACCCCGAAGCATATGCAGAGAAAGCGGACGCGCTCATAGCGGCTAAATCGAAGGCAGGCGTTTCGATCAACAAGGTCTCGACATCGGTGACCACGCCACAGCGACATCAAGATGGCGCCGCGTCTCCCGCCAGTTCTCCGAAAGCCCGCCAAAAAGATCCGCACAAGCGCGGCTGGTGCTATTATCACCTACGATGGGGTAGAGAATCCCGCAACTGCCACTCACCTTGTACCTTCGCGGGAAATGCCTCGGCCGATCGTACATAGGGGCAGTTGCGATTGGCCAGAACCGACGCCTCTACGTCCACGATCGATTCACGGACACAGAATTTTTGGTGGACACGGGAGCCATCGTCAGTATAGTGCCGCCGACCGACCTCGAAACCAGAACGGGTAAGACAAGTCCCACCCTCATCGCGGTTAATGGAAGCCCCATTCGCACTTTCGGTATACGGAAGATGTCCCTTGTGTTAGGCCTCCGCACGTACGAATGGCCATTCATCATAGCAGACGTCAGACAAGCGATCCTAGGCGCAGATTTTCTCTGGGCTTTTTCACTGGTCCCTGATGTCCGCAGTAACGACCTCCGACCCTCCGCCAGCGAGGAGCCCGTCGCTCCGACAATCGCCTCCCCGCCCAGCCCTACTGTCCAGGCCGTCGTCGCGGCCCCTGACTCGTATGCTGAGATCCTGGCGGAGTTTCCAGAGCTGCTCATCCAACGTTTTGACACGCCTTCGGACAAGCACGGCGTGGTCCATCACATCCGCACCGAGGGCCCTCCCGTTTTCGCTCGGGCCAGGAGACTACCGCCAGACAAACTGCTGGTGGCACGGGCGGAATTTAGGAAGATGGAGGAAATGGGCATTGTCCGTCAGTCCGACAGCCCGTGGGCCTCGCCGTTGCATATGGTCTCCAAGGCATCTGGGGGGTGGAGACCATGTGGCGATTATCGGCGTCTCAATGCTGTCACCACGGCTGATCGCTACCCTATACCGCACCTACAGGACTTTTCGTCTGGGCTGGAAGGAGCGGTGGTGTTCTCCAAAATCGATTTGGTGCGAGGATACCGCCAGATTCCGGTGCGGCCAGAGGACATACAGAAAACTGCCACGATTACTCCGTTCGGGTTGTTTGAATGGTTGCGTATGCCTTTCGGTTTAAAGAACGCGGCACAGGCTTTCCAACGACTGATGGACCGTGTGGGTCGGGGTTTACCCTTTTTGTTTATTTATTTAGACGACATCCTGGTCGCCAGCCCCTCAGTGCAGGAACACCAGGTCCACTTGCGGACTGTGTTCCAGCGGCTCCAAGACCACGGGCTCATTATCCAACCCTCCAAGTGTCAATTCGGCCTCCCTTCTCTTGATTTTCTAGGGCACAGAATCACCCCTGCCGGCGCCACCCCTTTGCCCGAGAAGGTGGAGGCTATCCGGGCATTTCCCAGGCCCACCACAGTGAAAGGGCTGCAGGAGTTCGTAGGTATGGTTAACTTCTACCATAGGTTCGTTCCGGCAGTTGCGCGGGTTATGCGCCCGCTCTTCCAGTGCCTTGCGGGAAAACCGGTAGAGTTGATGTGGTCCCCGGCCGCAGAGTCGGCTTTTACAGCAGCTAAGGCAGCCTTGGCAGACGCCACCATGTTGGTCCACCCGAGCCCCTCCGCCCCCACGGCCCTGACCGGTAGTACCGCCCTCCCTTCAGCGCCGGGTTTTTGATGTCATTCACGGGCTGGCGCACCCGTCCATCCGCTCCACCTCTGCTTTAGTAGCAGCTCGGTTTGTCTGGCATGGCCTACGGAAACAGGTAGCGGGTTGGGCGCGTTCCTGCGTTCCCTGTCAGACCGCTAAAGTCCAGCGCCATGTCCAGCCCCCCGTACAGGAGTTCGAGGTCCCAGCAGTTCGTTTTTTCCACATCCACGTGGATTTAGTCGGGCCTTTGCCTTCCTCCCGGGGCTACACCCACCTCCTCACGGTGGTGGATCGGTTCACCCGGTGGCCAGAGGCTTTCCCATTGTCTGATATCTCGGCAGCCTCTTGTGCCAGGACTTTGGCCCTCCATTGGGTAGCACGTTTCGGGGTCCCGGCAGTTATTACCACTGACAGGGGGCCGCAGTTCACTTCGTCCCTCTGGGCCGCGCTCGCAGAACTGTACGGTTCCAAGTTACAACCCACTACTGCATACCACCCCCAGGCAAATGGACTTGTAGAAAGGTTCCACCGTCAACTTAAGGCGTCCCTCAGTGCAAGGCTTGAAGGCCCGGTCTGGGTAGACCAACTCCCCTGGGTTCTTCTGGGCATCCGGACTGCTCCTAAGCAAGATCTCGGTGCGTCGTCCGCGGAGCTAGTATATGGCTCGCCACTTCGAGTACCCGGGGATTTGTTTCCGGACCCCTCAGACCAGCTGCCTCCAGTCCCATCAGTCTTAGCATCTCTCCGGGCACGGGTGGGTTCCCTGGCTCCAGTTCCGACTTCACGTCATGGGTGTCCCATGGTACATGAACCGCCTTCCCTGAAGGACTGTGAGTTTGTGTTTCTGCGAAAAGATTCCCATCGTGCCCCATTGCAGAGGGTCTATCAAGGGCCGTTCCGGGTTTTGCATAAGGGAACGGCTACCTTCACCTTAGACATGTGCGGCAGGAGTGAGCTCGTCTCGGTGTCCCGGCTTAAACCTGCACACTTGGATCCGGATCAACCAGTTCTGGTCGGCCAAACCCCTAGGAGAGGCCGGCCTCCGTCAGTTCCGCTCAGTCCAGGACCCCCCGTTCCGGCAGTTCCTCCAAGTCCGGAATCCCCTGCTCCTGTGGTTCAGGCTGCCCCTCTCCTTACTCGTTATGGTCGCGAAATCCGGCTCCCTGCTAGGTTCCGTTCCTCGGGTTCTGGGGGGGGTCATGTAGCGACCATAGAGAATGGTCCGGGTCGTCGAACCCTCAGATTGGCCAGCAAGGTCACGTGTGAGCGCGACCGAAGGGATTGGTCCAGAGAGCGACATCGCTGATTGGCCAGCGTGGTCATGTGCGCTTTTGGCGCCCGAAATGTTCAGTTCGGAAAAGTCTTCGCAGAAGACAGTAAGTTTTTGATGGTTGTCCTTTACCTTGTTGTTTAACCTTTGTATTCGAATATTGCTCCGGCAATAAACTTCTTCTACAACCAACAAGTTTACGGACTCGCCATAATATATATATTTTTTTTACAGTGAATCAGATTAATTTTAAGGGAGTATGGGAAAAGTTGCATGGAAATAGGCATGGCAAGTTTGAAGCAAGGCGTGAAATGCGGCCCCACCAAGTTTAAAGGGAGAGTGGGAAATGAGTTTGAACTAATTGTGCCTATGTATGGTATCTACCTCGTTGAGGACAGTGGACTTTAAGGAACTGATGCGCTACAATGCTGAAAACCAAATTCTACCCTCTATATCTTCCCCCTTGCACTTGATCTATTGTACTTGAGTTTGAACTAATTGTGCCTATGTATGGTATCTGATCTGTTTGAATAGCATGCAAAACAAAGCTTTTCACTGTACCTTAGTACATGTGACATTGATAAATCTAAATTTAAATTTGGAAGATTGGATAGAACTAGTGTATGGGTGATCGTTAGTTGGCACCGACTCGGTGGGCTTGTTTCCATGCTGTATCTCTAAACTAAACTAAAATTATGGCCAGGGCCTCTACAATATCCTCCCAAAATTATGAACAGTTAAGTAGAAGTTACACTAAAGTTGAATTTAAGATGCTTGGCTCCTTTCAATGTGAAACAAGTTTGGAAGAGTTAGGGCTACTCTATTCAAAGCACCTTCTTCATGCCTGGCCATTGTGGCAAGCAAAGCACAAGGAGGCAGAAGCTGTATTTGTTTTCAATGCAAGCCAGAACACTGGACTCTCTTGGCACCGAAAACACTGCCACACACTGGCTGAAGATGCCAGATTAATAACAGTCTATGTTGTTTTTTGAGACAATGCAGAGGAAAAGGTTAAAATTTGAACAGAACATATGACACTTCCAAGACTATGTTCCTCATTAAACAAGCTGGACATCTTATTTATTTCTAGTATGACCTTTATGAGAAGTGGTTTTGAGTTTTATAAAGACAGGCTGTGGGGAATTCAGAGAGCTCTGATCAAAGAGGGGATTCCTGCCTTCTGAAACAGACAACATAGACGGATACAAATAAATAGTGTGAGCAGCCAATGTGCAGAATGGGAGGAGGCAAATACTGTCCACATGAGCTCATTCCCTTGGAGACTGTTCCCCGCTGCCTGTGGTGTGCATCTACCTAGTAGGGCAGCGGCTTGACTTCGTCCTCCAAAACTGCGGCTGAAGGAACTGTGCCTACTTGCATAGGATGCGGGCCTACTGGGTAACCACGGTAACAGGAAAGCAGGGATGTCGACGTGAAGTCGTTCTTCCGTGAGGAATGCCACCTCAAACCACTTGCGCTGGAATGCAGCCAGGTCGTCCATTGTGGAAGTGTACCAGATAGTGGAAGACTGCACAGTCCCTGCAGAGAGGAGCGGGGTGGAGGGAGGGAGGGAGCGAAAGAGTCACTTTGAAGATG
This sequence comes from Rhinoraja longicauda, assembly GCF_053455715.1. Classification (NCBI taxonomy): domain Eukaryota; kingdom Metazoa; phylum Chordata; class Chondrichthyes; order Rajiformes; family Arhynchobatidae; genus Rhinoraja; species Rhinoraja longicauda. The sequence goes on from NC_135977.1 coordinate 13,893,557, forward strand.
TTCAATGCGCAGCCAACACTCTCAGAAGTTAATCAGCCATTCTACCAATCATGCATTACATCACCGCCACACGTGGTCATATATTTATCTCACTTAAAATATAATACAAAGTGGGACTCAACTGAAAAGAAAGATTTACATGAATGTAACATCTCTCCGCTTCCGTACAGCACCTAAAGCATGGCACACCTAATTGTATACATTTTAATCTGAAGCCAAGTAACATGTGGGAAATGTCACAAACGTTTTTGCACATTTTAACAATGTGGTAATGAACACACTGTGACGGCTTTCCTCAGGCGCTTTGACTTCCATCCTCTCCCAAAGATGTGCTGGTCAATTTGACTATGTAGATCATCGCAGGTGTATGTCTGTGGTTGGAGAGTCAAGGGGGAGTTGATGTGCTGGTGAAAAAGAATATGCTGCAAGGAAATGTGTGGGGGTTTGGGATTGCACTGAGAGCTGGTGGGCTGAATGGCCTCTTTATGTCATGAGAAATATGAGAATGTTGACGAAGAAAATATGGCAAAAACACCTTGCCATTTCTGAAACACAGTGACAGGAACAGTGGCGCAGTGGTCGACCTGCTGCCTGGCAGTGCCAGAAACTCAGGTTCGATCCTGATTACGAGTACGTGTATGAAGTTTGTACATTCTCCGTGACTGCGTGGGTTTTCTCCGGTTTTCTCCCACATTTCAAAGACGTGCAAGTTTGTAGGTTAATTGTCCCTAGAGTATAGGATAGAACTAGTGAACGGGGATTGCTGGTTGGCATGGACTTGGAGGGCCGAAGGGCCTGTTTCCACACTGCATCTCTAAACTACACTAAACTTGTTACATTGACCTGGAAGGTTGTTACACTTGTCTGATCCAGCACTGAAGGCCAAGTCTGGCTTGTTGTGTTCATCCCTTGGGCGGATTGAGAGATGACAGAACGACCGAGAAGCCACAGTTTCATCATCAAAATGTGCCAACAACAACCAGAGTGAAATCAGGCATCAACAGTTACCAAATGCATTATTCCCAAAACTAATGGAAAAACAGGGTAAAGCTATTCACTCTCCCGACTAACATTTACCACTCAATCATTACCATTAAAGTATGTCACTGTCTAGCGGTTATGCGAGTGTTCTGTGCACAGTCAATAACATGTCTTACCTTCAAAGCAGCGGCAACCACTCATCAACCAGAAATTCCTTTGTTTAGACTTAACGTTAATGACTTGGATGAAGGGATTAAAAGTAACATTAGCAAATTTGCAGATGAGACAAAGCTGGGTGGTAGTGTGAACTGTGAGGAAGATGCTATGAGGTTGCAGGGTGACTTGGACAGGTTGTGTGAGTGGGCGGATGCATGGCAGATGCAGTTTAATGTGGATAAGTGTGAGGTTATCCACTTTGGTGGTAAGAATAGGAAGGCAGATTATTATCTGAATGGTGTCAAGTTAGGAAAAGGGGACGTACAACGAGATCTGGGTGTCCTAGTGCATCAGTCACTGAAAGGAAGCATGCAGGTACAGCAGGCAGTGAAGAAAGCCAATGGAATGTTGGCCTTCATAACAAGAGGAGTTGAGTATAGGAGCAAAGAGGTCCTTCTGCAGTTGTACAGGGCCCTAGTGAGACCGCACCTGGAGTACTGAGATGAGGAAAATCTTTTTCAGTCAGAGAGTTGTAAATCTGTGGAATTCTCTGCCTCAGAAGGCAGTGGAGGCCAATTCTCTGAATGCATTCAAGAGAGAGCTAGATAGAGCTCTTAAGGATAGAGGAGTCAGGGGGTATGGGGAGAAGGCAGGAACGGGGTACTGATTGAGAATGATCAGCCATGATCACATTGAATGGCGGCGGTGCTGGCTCGAAGGGCCGAATGGCCTACTCCTGCACCTATTGTCTATTGTTTATTGAAGCATTTTGGTTAATGGTGGGGATACGTACACACTGAAGACGTTCTACTGCACCTGAAGCAAAGGCTGCAACAATACATTAGTTACAGAATGGCGTCACTGAAGTACACTGTTACCTTTTTCCGTGTCTTTGTCTGAGTGGAGTCTGTACAGGTAGAAACCGTACACAAAAATCCGCATGGATTCCCCAAAGGCGTGAACAATCAGCTGCTCATCCAGCATTTTCTGTACAAAGATTCACACAAAGCAACGGTCAATTTTACAGCAATGCAGTAAGTTTCCTTTGGAAGCTGCAAATTGAACCTGCTCCAGGGATATGAGGGCTTCACCTTCGGTTTACTGAGTCCGTGCCAGCTCTCCAGCTCTTGGAATAATTACAAAAATCTCATTCACCCACATATGTTCCCATTGTTCATCAATGCTCTGATTTTCCTGCCATCCCCCTACCCTGGGGGCAGTATAAAGCAGCTAATTAATGTACTGCGTTTCTTGATGACAAAAGCTTTTCACTGTATCTCGGTACACGTGACAATAAACGAAACTAGGTAAAAAGAAACCCACTTGATCACAGGGAGGAGATTCAAAATCCACACAGACAGCATCGAGGTCAAGTTTGGAGCTGGGTCACCACTGTGCTGCCCCAAGTATCTGACTTCAGTTTATTCCAATTATGAGACAAAGAAAACCATAGGTGTTGGAATCTTGAACAAAACACAAAATGCTGGAGTAACTCAGCGGGTCAGGCAGCATCTGTGGAGGCAGCCTCTTGGGTCGGGATGAGAAAGCTGGAAAGGATTTGAGGGTGGGACAAAGTCTGGCAAGTGAGGTAAGCAGAGAGAAGATCCAAAACACTTTAGTCAAGATAAAGCAAGGGGAAAAAAGACATCTTAAAAACTAAGGTGATTTTAAAAGGAAAAATAAAATTGGTGCGGTTGAAGATGTAAAAGTGCCTTTTGGATGATGTGACAATGCAAGTAGATAACATGGTTAAGAAGGCGTATACGATGCTGGCCTTCACCAGTCAAGGCATGGAATACCAGAGCAGGTTGGTTGTGCACCAAGTTTATTAAAAAAATGGTCAGACTCAGCTGGAGTACTGCATGCAGTTCTAGTCACCACATTATAGGATGGATGGGGTTGTACTGGAGAATGTGGATGGGATTCATCAGAATGTTGCCTGAGATGAAGTGTTTCAATTATGGGAAGAGATTGGAGAGTCTAGGTCTCTTTTGGAGCTGAAGAGTTGAGAGAAGAAGACTGAGGTAAAAATAATTGATTGAGGGTGTGGTTACGTGATGTCTGATGTCCACGTGAAGAGTGATTGTGGAGTGGGACCGTGCCTGGTTTCTCCCTTCTCAGTGTGGAGAAATGTCAGCACGGCTGCTCGTTGATCGGGGCAATTGTCGGGCCATAAGTCAGCATAGCTGGGTCGACAGAGAGGAGGGCCCGCAGTAAACCACCAGCAGGGACAGAGGTGGCATGTAGATGTTCACTGTACCTGCATGATGTCAATGGCCATGGCCTGTGTCTGAACCCCTTCAACATTGCTGATCAGCCAGTGGACCACCTCTGCACTGATGAAGCAGTTGGGGTGCAGCCCCCTCTGTTCGGGAAGCAGTTGAATACCAGTTCTGGGAGTAAAGAGCGAAAATAAACTAAAGATTTAAATCCCACAGGTTCATAAAACATTGATAAATTTACCTTTATGATCGGTTTGCATCAATCTCGCTGACTACTGGTCCAATCCCGGACACAATCCCAAATACCACCCTCCACATCGTCCCATTTATGTTCACTTTTCACTCCCCTCAGCCTAGTCCTGAATAAATTTGCCATTTTCTGGATCTGTTGCACTGTAAACAATTCCCTTCAAGAGAATTTACTCCCGATCATCTTTGCCCTCTTTCCAAGAAATGTGAATCCCAGCTTGTGAGCCCAGTGCTCGGAAAATGTCAAATCCCAGAGCACCACATGACCCAAGTCAGCACTTCCCACAGCACTGTCGACACTGAAATAGCAAATATGTACATTTCTATACGAATGAAAAAAATATTATGCTCTGCAATTCCTTCTCCAACAGTCTGGCCAAACAATGACACAGTACTTGTGAGAAAATAACTGCAGATGCTGGTACAAATCGAAGGTATTTATTCACAAAATGCTGGAGTAACTCAGCAGGTCAGGCAGCATCTCAGGAGAGAAGGAATGGGCGACGTTTCGGGTCGAGACCTTTCTTCAGGCACAAAAGGTTTCAGACCCTTTCATTTCTGTTTATCCTGGATCCCTCTGTTCACAAACTTTAAATGTATGTCCTATAAGCTACTGGTAAACTAAAAATGTATGGAAATTTAACAGACGATGTTGCTGGGTAGAAATCCTGTCCTCACATGCACGCAGGCCACAGTTGGAGATTTGGTACTCACGTTGGGTGCTTCATTGTTTCCAGTATCTCTGCCAGAGATGATGCGGAAGTCAGTGCACTTGCAATCCCAGAGGACATCTGGCTACAGCAATGTAACAAAACATTTATTCACAAAATGCTGGAGTAACTCAGCAGGTCAGGCAGCATCTCGGGAGAGAAGGAATGGGTGACGTTTCGGGTCGAGACCCTTCTTCAGACTCAACAAAACATACTTGATATTTTACATGTAGTTTAATGTACACAGAACTTAGTCACATAAACAAAGTTTTAATCCAGATGGGAATCAAAGCACATATTGCAAAGAACAAGCAAGGTTTGGAACAAAATTTACACTTTATCAGATTAGGTAAAGCACAATTATGCTTAAAACCCATGTATTGCCAAAGGAATTTATATACAGATCCACAAAAAAAAAGGGACGTTTCTACATTATAGCAATTCTCAACTAGTTTGTAAACTGCTTCAGAAACAAGCAACTGCCTTTACTTCCTAGAGATTAATGGTTTAAAGCAAACTTTAATTAATTCAGTATTCACATGATGCCTCGAGGCCAACACAGCATAGCGGCAACATGGTAATGCAACAAGATTGAAGATTGGTAGTATTCCCAATAAATACTGACGTGCAAACTTGCACGAGGAAAGGAACAACTGAATATATTTGTGCAAGGGTGCGCTGTGGACGATGATGTGACAATGATCAGTGATGATCTTACCTGCCCTCCACAGTGGTGGAAGCCAAGGACTGGTCCCCTGTCGCTTGAGTGACACCCATGGCAGAGCTCTGCGGGTTGCCTGATCTGTCTCCAGATGCAGCAGTGGATGCAGAAGCTGGGCTGTAATCCGAATGGTCAGTGCCAGTTAACATCTGGTCCCCTTGGATCTGTGTGCATATTAAATAAACACGCATATAAACACGCAGCTATGTTCCCGTCAGGGAGGTGGTGAAACGGCACTGAAACTAACCAGAGAATGAATCCAAGTCCAGCAAACCAAAATCCATACTGTGCCAGGACAAACTAAACGAGGCCAATGACAATATTGAAAGATGTTATGAATGTTTGAAGGAATTAAAACCCTCTTTATTAAAACATTAATGAGTACACTTAAAAAGATCATGAAGAACACAAGTAAAATACAAACTTTTTTTTAAATTACCAGGTCACATTCTGGTAACTGCTTCACCTGCAGAGTTGACCCAATGCACATAATTCTGGTAGTGTATCAATGTTTGCAAGTATCCATTTCATCAGATGGCTGTGACACCAGGGAGTCTGGTGTGGAGAGCCGTGCTCCCCCACCCGAGACAGGTCCAAATGTGGCCCGCTGACACCCACCCGCTCAACAGCACAACGGATGAAGTAGTCCGCTCCTTTAAAATTCCGCCTGCATTTGCAAAGCAAATCTTTATATAAGTCACAGGGGCTCATGTTGTCGACCTCCCCGTGGTGAGCCCTGTCAACAGTCAGGCGAACGACAACAAACAGAGACAGCAGAAGCAGAAGCAGCTTCATAACTTCTGTTGCCTCAAATGCAAGAAGAAGATATAAGTCACAACAAAACTAGAATGAAGATTTTGCCCTCCCTGCAAGGAGGGCGCTCACCTCTCCAACACATGGATTCGGTGGTAAAAGGCTGTGAGATCAAATGCAAAATGGTGAATTCAGAAGATTGTGAAACCTGCATGCCCCATTGTAACTGTGCTGTGCAGTAATAACGCTCTTCCATAGACTGCATGAAGCCCAGATTTCATCCATAATTTCATGCAATCAGCTTCTGTTATGTCTGTTGGAAAAAACCCTGCTGAAACTGCCAGGCTTTATCTTGATGCAAGATGCCTCTTGCACGGGGAATGTCAAAAAGCCACCCGAGAATAGTAGCACATCTCTCCAGCTTCAACTTGCCGCATTCCCAAAAGCTGAGAGATAGAAGATAGAACAGTGCAGCCCACAATGTCTGTGCCAAACATGATGCCAAGACCATATTACATCGACCTGCTTATAGTCCCTATCCCTTCATTCCCTGCTTGGCTATATAGCAAATAGCCTCTGAAATTCCACTATCATATCTGCCTCAACCACCAACCCTGGCAGTGCATTCCAGGCACTCACCACCGTCTGTGTAAAAAAGTTGCCTTGCACGTCATCTTTAAACTTTATCCCTCACACTTTAAATCTATTCTCTCTAGTATTTGATTATTCCATCCTGGGAAAGATGTTCCATATCCATGCCTCTCAAATTGTAAACCATTCTATCAGATCTCCTCACAACCTCCGGCGTTCACGTGAAAACAATCCAAGTCTGCCCATCCTCTCCCTGCAATTAATTCCCCCTTCCACATTTGATCTCCCAAAGTGCACCACCTTGTAATTGTTGGGATTAAACGCCATCTGCCATTTCTCCGCCCATTTCTGTATCTGATCTGTACACCCACTATATATTTTAACAGTCTTCATCATAATCCGCGACCCTAGCAATCCTGGTTTCATCTGCAAGCATACTAATTAACCCGTCTACATTTACATCCAAGTCATTTTTACATATCAAACAGCTGAGAGGTCCCGGCACAACTCCTGCGGAGCTCCACTGGAGTCAATAGTCAATTTATTTGTCACATACACATAAATGTGCAGTGAAATGAAAGATTACCCACAGTCCAACAATAAGACCAATAAAAATAAGCAATAAAAATATGCAATAACACACAATCATAAACCAACACCAAACAAAAAGAAACATCCATCACAGTGAGCCTCCTCCAGTCCCCTCCTCACTGTGATGGAAGGCCAGAATGTCTTTTTCTCTTCTCCTGCCGTCTTCTCCCACGGTCAGGCTGTTGAAGTTGCCACGTCGGGGCGGTTGGGACTCCCGACATTGAAGCCCCCGCCGGGCAGAGAAATGGGACTAGAAACAAGGGTCGCGTCTTCGTTTGGAAGAGACAATTTTACAGTTCCTCCCACCCCCCCACATAGCACACAACCACAAAACACTACATCATACCAAGACACTACAATTAAGACAAAAAATAACAAAAAACACAAAAGACAAACGGACTGCAGGCAACCTGCAGCTGCTAGGGCAGCGCAGTCAGCCCTCCAGACTGAATATTGCCCTTCCACCAGCAACCTCCGTCTTCTATCAGTATGCCAGTTCCAAATCTACACAACCAAGTCATTATTAACCCTGTTCATTCTAATCATCTGGATCAGCCTACCATCGGGTACTTTATCAAATAGCTTACTAAAATCCATGTAGCCAACATCCCCTGTCCTACACCCATCGATCACCTTTGTCACCTCCTCAAATACTTGATCATACAGTATCTTGGGGGGGTGAGCGGCAGGGAAAGAGAATGGGGTTAATTTGCAGAAGTTACCTAAAATTGGAGAATTCAATGCAAAATCATATTCCACTTGGGTTGTAAGCTAGTGGAATATGAGGTGCTGTTCTCCAGTTTGCATGTGGTGAAACTTATGGAGTTATGATCACTATCCCCAAAACACACTTCCACTGAAACACCAATCACCTGGCCAGGCTCTTTTCCCATCACAGGTCAAGTATGTTCCCTTCTCAAATTGGACTATCCATACACTGCTTCAAGAATCCCTCTTGGATAAACTTCACAAATTCTGCCTCATGTCAGCCTTTGGCACTGAGCAAATCTCAATCAATATCGGGGAAGTTGAAGTCACCCACTGAGACAACCCTGTTGCTTTGGCATCTTTTGGAAATCTGTCTACATATCAGTTCCTCTATCTCCAGCTTGTTATTCGGGGGCCTATTGTACAATACCATTAGAGTGCTTGCATTGTTCTTATTTCTAGGCTACATCCACATCGTCTTAGTGGACGAACCCTCCAGTATGTTCTCTGCGAGTGCCACTGTGACTAATCAGTCTCCCTGATTAGTAGCATAACTCTTCCACATCTTTTGCGACCCCTCTTGATCTGATCTGAAGCAATGAAACCCCAGAACATCGAGCTGCCAGTCGTGTCCCCCTCGTGACCAGGTTTCCACAGGTCCTGAAACAACGGTCCCATGCACACTTCAGCATGTGTAATTTACACACCCGAGCTCTTTTACCTTCCTCGGGCTGTCCACGTGTGTGGGAGTGATTCCAACGTTCGTCCCTGAGTGTGGAGTGCTCTCAGAGGACAAGGCAGCTCCTTTCCCAGAATGTGCCGCTGCCTGGTGTTCCTCAAAGCTCCTGGAGAAATTCAAAGAGAAATCAATTTCCTTTTTCATTTCAACGTGAAACAAAATCCGTAGCTGGGACACATAATCCAGGGCAAGGTCAGTCCCACTCTCAACTCGGATCTCTAAAGACATGGATTTCGTGCTCACCTTCCAGTCATGAAATGAGTTTAATTACACAAGTCATTGTAAATTAATTACGCATTCCATTTAAATGTAATACCTCGCAGTACTACTTTGGGACAAGAGATTTCCCCCCCCCCAAAATTGCAAAGTTCTGCCAGGAATCTCCACAGAAAGGCTCAGTTGCACATCAACCCTTCCACCCAGCTGCTCCCTTGTCACTCACAATGCAAGCAAAAATGTACATTCACAAACATTGCAAAGTCAAGCTTTCAGCTTCAATTACATTGGGATTTTATCTAAAATTTTTATCAATCTAAATGCCTGTCCCTATCATCTGTGGGGATTTACAGTAATGCCCCTTAGATCCATAGGGATTTGCACTGATGTCCCTCAAATCCACAGGGATATATGTTCCTCACATCAGGCTGAATACCTAGGAATCAAGTTAGGTTTTTTTGTTTAAACAGTCACATTGGAATTAATCCAAATAGAACAAAATGTGAAAATGAATTGAGCTATTATGGCATCGTGTACTGTTTATGGTACAAGTACATCACCCAGATTGCAATCTAAATTACAGCTTAGTTCATAAGTTATAGGAGCAGAGTTAGCCCATTCAGCCCATCAAGTCTACTCCGCCATTCAATCATGGCTGGTCTATCTTTCCCTTTCAACTCCATTCTCCTGCCTTCTCCCCATTAACCCCTGATGAATGAAGTTTGATGCTCTGAACACTCAATGGAAACTGAATGAAGCCAAGGTTAGGACCATCTCCGCTGCCCGCATCCTCCAAGCCACCACAGGATTCCAAACGCTCTAACCCTTCCTTCACTGGTAGGGCAGACATGGATGAGGGAGAGCTGAGGGAGGAAAATGAAACTCCAAAGTCCTTTGCTGACTGAAACCATTCAGTAACTAACAACCAGTTGTTCCAGCATCTCACCTTTGGTTGGCCTCCATCTCCAGCAACGCTGACAAAGCTGAAGTCCCCTTTTTCCCAAGTTGGGGACCCGCTGGTTCGGTGGGATAGCTCGAGAGGGAGCCTGTCACCTGCAGGCCTTTAATAGGGGCTGCCTTCTGAAATGGAGACAAACATCTGCGTTAATTGAACATCGTGCAGAGTCTTTGTCGGGAACGCTCCAGTTACAGCGAACAAGAGGTTGGGTAAAACCGGGTGAGAGTCAGTCTCAACAACAACAACAAAAACATGGGTAAAAGGCATAGCCCAGGTTTGCTTTTCGCTTGCTGGCAACTCTGAATCTGTGCAGTCAAAACCTTAAAGTGCTGGGAATTCAGTAAGTTTGATTAGGATAAGAAAGTCAAAGGGCTTGAGGTTTCAGGAGAGTCTGGATCGGCTTTGATTGTTTTCCCTGGACCGATGGAGGATGAGGGGGGTGATCTTATAGAGTCCAATAAAAATATGAGGGGCATATACAAGGTAAATGGTCACAGTTTTCAGAGAAAATATGTACAGGACTGTTTCCATGCTGTATGACTCTAGGACTGGTTGCTTAATGCTTTTGGTTATGGGATTTTCACACAAGATTGCTGGGGCAGTGCGGTTGTGGGAGGAGGAACGGGTGGGGGGGGGGGGGTTGAAGGGTGGAGAGGTGGGTGCTGCAAGGAAGAGGTGTGTGGGGGGAGACGGAAAATGTGAGAAGTGAGGATCATCACATGAGGCTGTTTGGACTGAAATGAGGAGTAAAAAGGGGATGGGTGGGAAGGAACTGCAGATTCTGGTTTAAACCAAAGATGTACAGAAAAAGCTGGAGTAACTTGGCAGGTCAGACAGCATCTCTGGAGAAAAGGATAGGTGGCCCCATTAATCATAACCTCGGATGCCCGCTGATCGATTGTCTGCACTCTGCTGCTTGAGTCAGCAGCTGCCAGCTATTGGTGCTCTGGTGCGGAGTGATGGGGCAGCCTCACCCGTATAATCCTGTCAGACCGATGCCTTCTCCGAATCCGATTCAAACCCTCCACGAATCGAATGAAGCCGTCCAGCAGCTGCCACTCCTCCTGGTCCGAGCGCAGCTTCTCCCCGTAAACGTCGCAGTGGCTCTCGCCCTCAGTGATCCGCTTTGTGGCCGTGAGGCAGGCCGGCAGCAGCAGGAACCTCGTGCGCCAGAACTTCAGCGACTCGATCAAACTGAGGAGCACACGATCATCAGAAAGAGGAGAGGCCATGCGACCCGCTCCACCATTCACTGGAGTAGCACATCCCTCACCCAGTTCACGCGTCCTCCAATTCCCTACGCCAAAGGATTTATCATCACACCTTTGATGTCCTCCTATGATGGGACCTACAGGGTTAGATTCACATCCCACAGAAATAAAGACATTCCCCATCTTAGTCATAAATTGCTGACTCCTTTTCCTGGACTATCTCTTGGACTTCTCTCCCCAATCCACTCCAAGATTGGACCTATTCTTCCAACTATTTCCAGCCGCCTGGGAACCCTGTGAGTTTTAGCGGGATCCACCTCTCGTTCTTCTAACGTCTTATGAATGTCAGGTCTTTCTCCTCAGCTCAGGAAGCAGACTGGTAAATCGATTTGGCACTGCCACCAACAGAAGGAGGCCATCACCAATGTTGACTTGCAGCAAGACTTCCTTACGCCTAAACACCAATTCCCTGGCAACAAAGACCAACGTACCATCTGACTTACAACTTATTTTGGCATCTCCACACACCGCAGTAAGTTTCCAAGTATCAACATACCAAAATCCCTCAGGACGGCCACATTTAATAAACTCGCACCGTTTACAAAATGCTCTTTGCTTTCATCTTCTTCCAGCCAAAACAAATAATCTCAATTTCCTACTTTACACTTTAACGCTACATTTAAGGCCACTAGTTAACCTGTCCATATCCCTTGGCAATGAAAGTTCCCCAAATGGTGTATGGGACATCAGATAAAAATTGGCATCATTCCACACCAGGAGATATGGGTCTATGATCAAAAGGCAAGAGTTTTTTAAGGTATATCTCCAATAAAGGATGGAATGAAAGAAGCTGAGGTGTGGGAAGGAAATTCTAATGATAAGACGCACATGGCAAAAACACTGAACGTTGGAGCAATGAAACTCGGGGCCTGCAAGAAACCAGAACTGAAGAGGAATGAGAATGGCCGATTGAAAGCTTGGAGAAGGTCAAAGATAAAGACTATGAGAAGGTTGCGATTTGGATGTTCAAGTTCATAGTGGATGCCGAAGACTGAACAGCCGAGACAAAAGGAAGACATAAACATACTGTGGTGTGCAGTATAAGGTGGATAAATGTGAGGTTATCCACTTTGGTGGCAAGAACAGGAAAGCAGACTATTATCTGAATGGTGGCCAATTAGGAGAAGGGGAGATGCAACGAGACCTGGGTGTCGTGGTACACCAGTCATTGAAAGTAGGCATGCAGGTGCAGCAGGCAGTGAAGAAAGCGAATGGTATGTTGGCATTCATAGCGAGGGGATTTGAGTATAGGAGCAGGGAGGTTCTGCTGCAATTGTACAGGGCATTGGTGAGACCACACCTGGAGTATTGCGTACAGTTTTGGTCTCCTAATCTAAGGAAAGACATTCTTGCCATAGAGGGAGTACAGAGAAGGTTCACCAGATTGATTCCTGGGACGGCAGGACTTTCATATGAAGAAAGCCTGGATAGACTCGGCTTGTACTCGCTGGAATTTAGAAGATTGAGGGGGGGATCTTATAGAAACTTACAAAATTCTTAAGGGGTTGGACAGGCTAGATGCAGGAAGATTGTTCCTGATGTTGGGGAAGTCCAGAACAAGGGGTCAGTTTAAGGATAAGGGGGAAGTCTTTTAGGACCGAGATGAGAATGTTTTTTTTCACACAGAGAGTGGTGAATCTGTGGAATTCTCTGCCACAGCAGGTAGTTGAGGCCAGTTCATTGGCTATATTTAAGAGGGAGTTAGATGTGGCCCTTGTGGCTAAAGGGATCAGGGTGTATGGAGAGAAGGCAGGTACGGGATACTGAGTTGGATGATCAGCCATGATCATATTGAATGGCGGTGCAGGCTCGAAGGGCCGAATGGCCTACTCCTGCACCTATTTTCTATGTTTCTATGAAAACATACTGTGGTGTACGGAGATAGCAAAACAAGATTGTACATTGGCTTTGTTGCAAGGGGATTTGCACACTGGACATCAAGGCAACAAAGATTACCGTGTAATAAAGTTCTCTGCTTGTAGCTGATATTATGCTTTGAGTCCACTGTTTTTGACATTGCATATGGCTCTTCAAACGTGGCCACTTTACATAGAGGTTTACACTACTCCCCGGTGCCCCTTTCTCCAACCGTACATCCACCCTGCACACTGCCTCAATTGATCGTGAGTGGCTTAATGAAATCAGACCTTTCTTTGGAGCTTAGAAGAATAATGGTTGTTCTTATTTAAATCAAGGATCCCTAGGAGAAATGACAGGGTAGATGTCGAGATGTTTCCAGCAGTGGGAGAATCTTAAATGAGGATACATCTTTATGTGATTCAGGGGTGGTCTTTCAGAACTGAGGCGCATGGGAGCTGCTTCTAATTTCTTATTCAAGTTTTACCGGGAATTTCACTGGCTTGGATGTTTAGTGCCATGAGTGACATAGGCCGATGCTAGTGCTGAACTGAGTGGGAAAACATGATGTCCTCGCCCTGACTGAGAGATGGGGGGGGGGGGGGGACCATGGCAGAGAGGGACTCCTTCCTCGGGTTGAGGGGACACCTACCTGAAATCCTCGGAGCCCGAAGAGCAGATGTACTGATCCAGGTAATTCCATTTGTACTCCTCCAGACGCTCATGGGAGAACTCCACCCAACAGGACACAAACTCAATGCTCGAGTGTGGGGGGCAGAGGCTGTAACTGTACTGGATCTGAGCTGATTCATAGGGGTACCTGAAGGAGGCAAGGACAGTCAGAGTCAGATCAATGCTCTTCCCAGATGAGGCACACCCTCATTCTCCCACCCCACCCCCTCCCAAGCTTTGCTAGAATAGGGAACAAACAGCAATGGGATTTATGGGATGTCGTACTCTAGCCTCTTCAGTGGGAAACCATTCCAAACGGTCTACTACTGTTCCCTCTGTGCATTTCTATTGTGTCAAATCTCTTATCTCCACACTACTCTCAAGTTCCCCAGTCAATTTTTCTAAATCCACGTTCCTTAAAAAAACACACACATTGAACCATCCAAATTACACCCACTAACTAACTGTGTCTCCCATGTTGTGTAAAGATTTCCGATGACGTTAAAATGAACTCCACCCACGGTGGTGTTACAAAGAACCCAGATGCCACAGACACAAATCGGTAACAAGAGGGCAGAGGGTCTGTTTTGGAGTTGACCAAAGGCAGAGTGAAGCAAGGGAGCTCCATCTGAACAGACAACAATCAAGAATCATTTACACCCATCTGGAGCGCAGGGAGACCTTTGATTTAACATTCAATTGGAAGATGGCATCCGATCAGAAACATTCGCACGTGACACTAGTGCAACAACTTGGATCATGCCTTCCAGGGCTGAGAGTCGTTTGACGAGTTATTATTTTAATTTAAAATATCTAAAGCAAGGTGCGAGTGAGCACACAAGGCTGGCAACGGAACACAGGGGCATGATAAATCATAGTTCAAGCATGTTTATTGGTTGCAATGTGCTTTGGAATGTCTCAGGGATGCAAAGGCTCCATTTAAATGCCAGTTATTGTGCTCTTTATCTTTTTAGAAATACAACACAGTTATTTCACAACAAGGGCGGCATCCAGCTTATGCAAACACAACATAACATAACAGATCCATGCCCAGCTGAGATTCTTACTGCTGAAGCCATCATCCTTACTAGGTTCATTTCACTAGGTTCACACCAACTCAAGTCCTGTTCCACATATTAAGAGTGTTTAATGCAGTGACCTGGGTAAAGGGGACAGGTTGCCCCAGATCTGCTCTCATTCCCAACTTCAGGTTGTGTTTTCACTCAACTTTACCGAAAGCTAGAACAGTGCTTACTGTTTGTTGATCAAAACCACGCAGACACTAGGCAGGTTAACGTTTGACTGGAGCCCTTACCTACCACTTACTTGGGTAAGTAGCGAGTGACAGTGATTATCTTGTCCTTCAGGCAGACCTTGTGGAAGGTGCGCCCCATGCTCAGCCAGTATGAGATCTCCTCCTCTTCCAGCTTGTTCCTGGACACCAGGCCTGCAGGTACAGGGAATAAACCAGCGATTACACATTGCCACTGAAGAGCGGCCTCGGGTGAACCCGCAAAGTGTTGATGTGTTAATTAAAACCTTTCCAGTTGGCAGTGGTAACCAAGCAGAGTCATGGACCACAGAGATCGATCTGATCCCAGTGGTGGCTCCAGGAGATGTGAGAGTTGGAGACGGCCTCCCGGACAGGCTTGGTTTGTGGCTGGAGGGGTCAGCAGATTTCTCCGCCTAGCTGGTACTTCAGTTTTCATCAGGAGCTTGTTGCTCATGCCCACTCTCCCAGCACGAGTAGGTGATTCATAATTTAAGCTCAGGATCGCCACTGACTTATTGAAGTCCAATTCTCCCTGGCACATTTCACTTGCCAGACTCAGACTTTTTCCATGCATGAGAACCTAGAGGTTAAGGGGTACTGATGTAGCACAGGCATAGCGAGAGAGATCGACTCAAATTGGGTTACAGGGCGCTATGTTGTCCCCGACAGGGAAGCACTTGATTTTCACTCTGTGTGGCTGAAATAGACCATTGAACAGTATAGCATAGAAACGGGCCCATCAGCCCACAATGTTCTGCTCCGAACAATATGCCAAGACAAATATTTAGCTGCCTGCACATGATCCATTTCCCTCCATTCTCAGCATATCCATGTGCCTATCCAAAAGCATCTTACGTGCCACTATCTTTCCTGCCTCCACCATTACCACCCCTGGCAGTGCATTCCAGGCATCTAGCACGTTCTGTGTAAAAACACTTGCCCCGCATATCTCCTTTAAACTTTGCCCTTCTCACCTTTACAACTATA
Source organism: Rhinoraja longicauda (assembly GCF_053455715.1). Lineage (NCBI taxonomy): Eukaryota > Metazoa > Chordata > Chondrichthyes > Rajiformes > Arhynchobatidae > Rhinoraja > Rhinoraja longicauda. The sequence continues at coordinate 13,909,212 of NC_135977.1, forward strand.
CCCCCTAGTATTTCCCACCTTGTGAGAAACGTTCTGACCGTCTACCCTATTTATGTCTTTCATAATTTTATATACATCTATCAGGTCTTACCTCAACCTTGGATGTTCCAGAGAAAACAATAGAAAAGTGTTTCCAAACTCTCCTTGTAGCTAATAGCTAGTCTGCTCAAATCCAGGCATCATTCTGGTAAAGCTCATCTGCATCCTTTCCTAAGCCTCCACATCATTCAGTAATGATGCAACCAGAATTGCATGCAATACTCCAAATCCAGCCCAACTAAGCCATATCAAGCTGCATCAAGCGTTCCTGACACTTATACTCAATGCCTTGACCAATGAAGGCAAGCATACCAAATGCCTTCTTTATCACTCTAAAGTGAAGTTATTCTTCTCTGCAATATCTGGAATCAGACGAGGAGTTAAGATCATTACAGTAGTGATGCCATGAGACCAGAACATTGACCTGCAAGGGGTGAAGTAACTTGGCTACTGCCAGAAAACGCTGCTGGTTTCTGATGCTCAAGCTGCTGGAGATGGGTCAGTGCGGGGAGGAACTAAGTGGAACTAAGGCGTGAATTTACTGACAGCTTCTATAACCTGCAGCCAAAGGACAGAACACTGTCTCAGCACCCCAGTCCTGGACCAGACTGGACCTCAGCTCGAGGCTTACCAATGGTGGGCACTTTCTGTCAACATCTTTACCTGATACACTGATCCAATGGGAGGAGGTAGACATTCAGCCTCTCAAGTCCATTCTATCAGAGACTGTGGCTGATCCAATTCCATCTAGCTGCAGTAACCTTTCACCCCTTGAAATTCAAGAATCTTGTCACGTCTGCCTAAAAAATATTACAAGACTCCGTTTCCACTGTATGATTATAAGCTGACTTCGACACCCCATCAATCAGCAATGCTTTGCCTGCTCGCTCAACTGATGACCATCTACAGGCTAGACACAAAATGCTGGAGTAATTCAGCGGGTCAGGCAGCATCTCGGGAGAGAAGGAATGGGTGACGTTTCGGGTCGAGACCCTTCTTCACACTTCTACAGGCTTCTCAGTAGTGTGGTCAGTGGAGCTGCAACCCGCACCAACTCACTTCTCCTGCCTGCCCCCAGAGATCTGTGGAGAGGCGAGAGAATCTGCCAACGGTGAACTGTTCCACAGTGGCCGGGACCGAGCTTTTGTTGCTCCACCTCAATAGACAGTCTTACCTTGGTGAACCACAGGTGAGGCGCATCACCATGTCAGTGAAGCTCCTTACCTCGTGTGTAGAGGGGGCTGCTGCTGAGGGGGGCCGGGGCAGCCGTGGTAGTCAGCTTCTTCTTGGGCTGCACGATGATCTGGTAGCCCTGCATGAGCCGCTGGCAAATAAACTCCTCAAACACCTGCTGGGCAGACATTATTGGCCCATCCTCATCTCTCCTGGAGTGACCAGAATAAATAGATCAGAAAATGCTTCACCCTCTCCCCCTCCCCAAGGCTTGCCCCACCTGCACCAACAAGAGGGTGGGAAGCCACAACCCTGGGCAAGGAGAAAACTGCTGGGCAATTCACCCACAAGGAGATTCACGCTCTCAAGGGCACGGAGCACTCAGCAGCAATGCCCTGGGCTGGGCCTGGCTGGCTTCCTAGAGCAGAGGCAGTAAGACCACTAGCCCTCCACGTCCGCTGACAGCAAAGGCTGACATTTATATAGCACTTTCCATAACATCATAAGCACAGTGGCCCTCCAGCCTCTCTAATCTGCCTGAATGCATCATCCCACCAGTCCTCCACTCTGCCAGCAACCCCACGGCTTTGTTGCTGATTCTGCTCCACATTTGTGATCAATCCCTTGTGATTGCACAGTTATGGATGTGGCCCAGTCCAACACATGAATGAGCCTCCTCCCCCACCTCATTATCAACTCCATCCTCACTCCAAGGTATTTATTCACAAAATGCTGGAGTAACTCAGCAGGTCAGGCAGCATCTCGGGAGAGAAGGAATGGGTGATGTTTCGGGTCGAGACCATTCAGACTGAATGGTCTCGACCTGAAACGTCACCCATTCCTTCTCTCCCGAGATGCTGCCTGACCTGCTGAGTTACTCCAGCATTTTGTGAATAAATACCTTCGATTTGTACTAGCATCTGCAGTTATTTTCTTATACCCCATCCTCACTCTCTCCATGCTGCCTCAAGAAAGCAGCCATCATCAAGGATCAGTCACATTCTGTTCTCATCTCCCTCTCCCGTCATGCAGTCAGAGTCGAACAGCACAGAAATAGACCCTTCAATCTACCTTGTATTGATTAAGGAAGTTGTTGTAGACACATTTAACAAATTCCACCCCATCCAAGCTCTTTACACCACCTTATAGGACTTTGGTTAGATGGCATTTGGAATATTGTGCCCCAGAGTTATGCCCTCCCTGATCAAAAAGCCCATCCACCCTGTAGCTACAACACTATATTTTGCACTATATTTTTTTATTTTGCACTACCTGATATACGTATGTATGGTGCGATTTACCCGGATAGCACTGCATCGTGGTACACAACAAAAAACTAAACTAAAACCATTGCCAATCTTTCATTCTTTGCTGTTATCTCGTCTGAATGAGTCTCCTCTCTGTGAGCTCCATCGCCGAGCCTGCCCACCCGCTAGTTTCCAGGATCAAGGAAGCCCTCCTGCTCATTGTTGGCCTGCCGTTTCCTCTCCATTGACACTGACCCACATGACTGCGTCAGATTCCCCAGGACGGTGGTTGGACCCGCTGTAGTGTTGTACGGCCCACCAACCCGGGATGCCACGGTCCGTCACAAAGCACTTCTGCTACTTTGGTCACCTCCTCCTCTTCAAACTCAGGGAGTTGGAAACCCTCATCCACAGGTGAGCACCGCAAACGCGACTGCTGTGCAACGAAGCCTGGGGCTGGTGGTGTGCGAACCCTTGCTTCTGCACCACCTCTCGTAGACCAGGTGCCGCCATTGTCTCACCCCTCACGGTCACCAGGGGCGGAAGGGCAGCAAGCTACGGACGACTGTGTGTTCATGAGAAATTGCCGGGTGCACATCTGGGGAAAGTGTAACCCTTCCTCACTGGAAGCAGCAGATGCACTGGAGGGAGATTCCACAGGCGGTGGCATTGCACCATGAGGACCTTGGTTTAGACACCCCCGGTCACTGGTCAAAGCTACAGCTGGGACTGAGGTGCCTCCTCCCCCCCCCCTCCCCCCCTCCCCCCCCCCTTCTATCTCTTTGATGCAGCCACAGTCAAGCAGATTAGAGACAGCACAGTAGGTTGAAGCACAGTGGGCTCAACATGGACATGATGGGCCAAAGGGCCTGTTTCTGTGCTGTGGGTCTCGATGACTGCTCCCTACTTCATTATAAAGCACAAGTCATCCAACTTCTGCCAACATATCAGCAAATATCCAGCGGGAACAGACAGGGTGGTGAACTGCTCTTAATATAAAGCTGCTGAGGTGCATCAAAGTGCTGCAGCTGCTGCTGAACAAGCGCCTGCCTCTCTCATGGGTGCTCTCGGGACACGAGTGATTCAACCCTCCCCCTGCAAGAGTGAAAGGCAAGAAAGTGAACCCTGGCTGCCTGGAGCATTGCCGTCAGGATTTAATTTAACCCACGATGACGGGGACTGCTGTTTGCATGGCAGTGTGCATGGGGATATCCCTGCCGTGGAACCCGAAACATCACCCATTCCTTCTATCCAGAGATACTGTATGTCCCGCTGAGTTCCTCCAGTATTTTGTCTATCTTCGGTATATTTGACAGGCTGGAGCTCCAGTCTCTGCACAACAGTGACTGGTCTTCCCAACCCTCATTGCTTGTAATGGAGTGAGGTGTGAATGGGGCCACACACTCACTGACGGCACAGGCTCCAAATTGATGCTCGATCCCAGAGGCTGTCGCAGATTATAAAACGCGGTGCTCAGCTCCCCTCTCAGAAGCACAGGACAAATATGCCAATGTGAAGGACAGGCTGTTACTCTGAGGATCTGCAAGGTTTTGGTAAACATGATCAACATACTGGGAGGATTTGACCATACCTGCACAGGCTGCCTTTGTCAAGAGACTTTGCTCAGGAGGGAGAATTTTACTGGCTGCGGGCGGGTGTTGACAGGAATGTGCAGAAGGCAGCAGACTCTGTCCAGAACCGGCTGAGGTATGGGACATTCAAAGCGCAGGTAAGATCGCAATGAATAGACAATAGACAATAGGTGCAGGAGGAGGCCATTCGGCCCTTCGAGCCAGCACCGCCATTCAATGTGATCATGGCTGATCATTCTCCATCAGTACCCCGTTCCTGCCTTCTCCCCATACCTCCTGACTCCGCTATCCTTAAGAGCTCTATCTAGCTCTCTCTTGAATGCATTTGGAGAATTGGCCTCCACTGCCTTCTGAGGCAGAGAATTCCACAGATTCACAACTCTCTGATTGAAAACGTTTTTCCTCATCTCCGTTCTAAATGGCCTACCCCTTATTCTTAAACTGTGCCCCCTTGTTCTGGACTCCCCCAACACTGGGAACATGTTTCCTGCCTCTAACGTGTCCAACCCCTTAATAATCTTATACGTTTCGATAAGATCCCCTCTCATCCTTCTAAATTCCAGTGTATACAAGCCTGGAGATCCTTCAATCCTGAAGAGTGAGGTGTGAAGATCTGCCCCCAATACACCATAGAATCAGATATATGAACAGATGTCACATCATTTGCTTCAAATGCGGTGCATTCTCATTTTAAAATGAAGCCTCAAAATTACTTCCAACCCCAACCCCCCCCCCCCCCCCCTCACTTGGCTGTCAGAAGCTGATACATCGCTGCCATCTGCTGGAGTGAACTGGAGCTCCTGGTTCATCATCACCTGCAAACACTGAAACTGTGGTCTCAGACAGTTTTCCCTGCCAAGATCCACCCCCCCCCCAGATTGTAAACACATCAGGCAGGTCAGCTCATTTGTCTTCACTCTGCTGAAAGCAGGAATTTTGGTGGTATTTGTAGCATAAAGCAGACCATTCAGTGGCACGAGCTACTGAGCTAGTGTAGAATTATTACATTTGTGAAAATCACATACTACATCCAATCCATACTCCACCCAACCAGTTGTCAGTCGTCAGTACACACCACCTTCAGTACGAGCTCTGTTATATCTGTATCGCACCCCAATACCCCACCCTATTTTCACCATCCCATTTCTACATTTTATGGTTTAAAGCCACACATCTCATTGGTAAGGAGCTGGCATCACACCAAGCTTCTACATACAGTCCCTTACAAATTAAATAACATTTTAACCTGATCCAGTTGTGGGAGTGAAGTGGTTACTTTTAATATAGAACCATAGAGCACAAAAACAGGCCCTTCAGCCCGCGGAGTTTAGGCTGACCATCCGCTTGAGTTTAAATGGGTTTGGCCAATTCTTTCGCGTGGCCAAGAATTTGATGGTATTGTTCTGATTCTGTTCGAGCTCTTTTGCTATTAAACCAATTTGACTTTGGGGATCTCCAGCTTGTAGGTCAAGGTGTCTCCTTGAACCCCCCTGACGTTACACACCAAATGTGTTCTCCCTTTGCTGTAAGTTTTGCATTTTAAGATCCAAACTCCAGCGAATTAACTTGACACTGGAACACAGATACAATAAGTATCCAATATCAGGAATCCAAATACTGCATTTATTTTTTGCATTCCCAGATTAACCAGACACACAAGTGCCGTAATTCAATTTGTGATGCAGAGATAATAATTACCAACAGTAACTGCTACATTACGTTAAACCTCAAGCAACAGTCCAGGCCCTTTTCTTAATGACGCACCCACTCCCCAGACACATTGTCCGTGTCGTTACACCCCGCCCGATATCTGCCAGTCTCTCCCCTGCCGACAGCAGTAACTCCAAAGCCAAATTTAAAGAAGGGGAAGAATGTATTCCATACCTGTCAACATCAGTCTCTGGGAGGAGATCGTAACAGCCTTCTGTGTAGTCGTTCTGTAAGCTCTGCCGGTCTGGGAAGTAGTCTGTAGTGAGTGGCAAGCAGGCAGGTGTGGTGAGAGACTTCCAGTCAACACCCACTGTGCAACAGAAACTTGGCACTACAGGAGGAGCAGACAGCATCAGAACTTCAGCCAGTCAGAAAATCAATTGGACACCAAATTCCCACGAGAGGAAGGGTGGGGAGGGGTGGAAAATAAAGCCATTGATTGAGCAGAAAGGAAGAGTGAAAAGAGAAAAATAAAAATTAGCTGTTAAAAAAATTCCTGTATCCAAATTTAACATGCATTTATATTATGCAAAATTTGACAGCAATATCACAACACAAAGGTAACACATTAGTGACTATTAAGTACATAAATTAAATGGGTAGTTTGCAAAACAGGGGAAGGGATCATTTGTTTATTGATCATATTGTTCATCCATTGTTAAAAATTAGCAGGATTGGGGTCACTAGGTAAAGTGAGGTTTAACTGTGAATGCTGCATTCAACACATACGTAATACAGGCAGGCGAAGGAGCAGAATCACATACCATGCCACTAAGTCTCAGAGCAGGAACAGGGGAACAAAAAAATAAGAGCACAAATCAAAGTGGGAAGTAAAATAAAAACAGTACGAAATCCTGCAAATTCTAACATTATCCCTCAGAGAACCTTGCTTTGTTCCTCCTGCTGCACCAGGAGTTACATAGAAGCTTCTCTCGGTCGATATCAGCAAACAAATGTTTAAATTGTTAATCAAGTAACAAATATCTGGCCCTGAGTGCTGCTTACGTTAGACCACATAAGATTATGTTGGAGTTAAGACATAGTCCATGCATCTGGTCTTTGTTATTTGTTACATTTAGTTTTAGAAATGTTCAGGCCAAGTGCACCTGGTTTGTCAGTTAGATTTGTCTTCCCCTTTTCTCAAGCTACATCTCTCACTGGCTTTCTGTTCCATGGTCATGAACCGGCTGCAGAATCTTGGTCAAATCTCCACTCCCATCCAGCAAGTCTGAACAGCCCATGCCAGCAAAGTACTCCAAGAAAACAACCTGGAATTCTCCCAAACCCAGTAACTATCAGTCAGTTTAAACTGAATAGAGGTTTTATGGACCCGATGAGCCCATTCCATGCTGCAAACATTCCATGTTTGCCCAAATCTATCCACAAAACTATTGTCCCAATTCTGGAGCAATTTAGTGAATCTTCTGAACCCTCACTGAAACCCAGAATTCACTCAGCACTCTCACTGAGGTCATGGTGACCGGTTGAGTCTGATTGTAACGGCCTGGTACTCCCACAGATTCACTGCCCTAAATGCACACACTGGAGAGCAGTCAGGGTCTGCCGATCTGGCTGATCTCCTTCCCACAGCCTAACGCCCATCCCCACAAACGCCCACAACCCTTCTCAATCCTTAAGCCTGCCCCCAGTGGCAGCTCTGGGACCATAAGTAAAAGGGTCATACGGCACAGAAACAGGCCCTCCAACCCACCTCGTCCATGCCTGCCTAGATGCCTACTTAGGCTAATCCCATTTGCTTCAGTTTGGTCCTTATCCCTGAGAAACATTCAAACCCAAGTACCTGTCCAGATGTCTTTTAGAACATAGAAAATAGGTGCAGGAGTAGGCCATTCGGCCCTTCGAGCCTGCACCGCCATTCAATATGATCATGGCTGATCATCCAGCTCAGTAACCTGTACCTGCCTTCTCTCCATACCCCCTGATCCCTTTAGCCACAAGGGCCACATCTAACTCCCTCTTAAATATAGCCAATGAACTGGCCTCAACTACCTTCTGTGGCAGAGAATTCCACAGACTCACCACTCTCTGTGTGAAGAAATGTTTTCTCATCTCGGTCCTAAAAGACTTCCCCCTTATCCTTAAGCTGTGACCCCTGGTTCTGGACTTCCCCAACATCGGGAACAATCTTCCCGCATCTAGCATCTCCAACCCCTTAAGAACTTTATATGTTTCAATAAGATCCCCCCTCAGTCTTCTAAATTCCAGCGAGTACAAGCCGAGTCTATCCAGTCTTTCTTCATATGAAAGTCCTGCCATCCCAGGGATCAATTTGGTGAACCTTCTGTGTACTCCCTCTAAGGCTAGAATGTTTTTCCTCAGATTAGGAGACCAAAACTGTACACAATACTCCAGGTGCTGTCTCACCAAGGCCCTGTACAACTGCAGCAGAACCTCTCTGCTCCTATACTCAAATCCTCTTGCTATGAATGCCAACATACCATTCGCTAACATAAACATTGTAACTGTGCCTGCCCTACCACCTCCTCTGGCACTTTGTTCCATGTACCCATCACCCTGTGTGAGAAACCTGCCCTTCAAATTTTACCCCTCTCACCTTAATCCTGTGCCCTCTAGTTTTAAACTCCCCTACCTTGTGAACAATACTATCAGTCCCATCTATCATATAAACGTCCACAAGGTCACCCCCTCAGTCTCTTACATTCCAGTGACAACAAGCCCCATCTATCCAATCTTCTGCACTCTCTCAATAACCACTATGCCCTTCCTCTGTGCCTGGAGCCAGACCAGTGAGAGAGCTTGGCTGTATCAGAAGAAAGAAAATTAGAAATAGCAAACACACTGTGCACAATTTTTAGTGACATTAGGCACTACTTGACGAAAATCTGTAAGTAAGATACAAGACATAATCTGACTAGACATGACAACCGACAATGAATGAAAATAAAACATTTATAAATTCTCCGCCTGGGCTATCCATTTTGTTTTGCAGTTTCCTCTATATTGCTCTTTTCTTTGAACTGAATATCCGACATTGCCCCCTGGGGTGGCATGGTGGCGCAGTGATAGAGCTGCTGCTTTACAGCACCACAGACCCTGGATCGATCTTGACTATGGGTGCTGTCTGCACAGAGGTTGTACATTCTCCCCGTGACCGCGTGGGTTTTCCCTGGTGCTCCTGTTTCCTCCCACCACTCCAAAGACGTACAGGTCTCTAGGTTTATTGGCTTTGATTTAAAATTGTAAATTGTCCCAAGTGTGTCGGATAGTGCTATTGTATGTGGATCGCTGGTCGGTGCAGACTTGGTGGGTCGAAGGGCCCACTGTATCACTGTATTTCCACTCTGTATCTCCAAACTAAATTAAACTAAACGCTGGGAAGTGTGGGCTCGGCACCAGGCTGAGCAATTGTGTGGCCGGTTCAAAGCTTCATGCTTCACACACATACCAACTCAGGCGTGGCTGGCCACGGTTACACTCTGACCACTTGGCTGTGTGGACATGGGATACACCCACCTGCGCCTTCATTCATCAGGTCATGGTCAAAGCCTTTGGATTATAATTTTTAAGAACGTGAACATGGATGGAACTGACACATTGGGATTTATGGTTCGGATCACGCCACCCTCTTGCACCACCAGCACGGGATACCTCTCTAACAATGTCTGGTATTGATACAAGCAGAAATTCACATGTCACGAGCAGCCGGATGAAGAAAATCAAGTGTGCACCATGCAGAAGGATCTCAGAACCAATTAGTGAAGGCCCAATGAGGTGTGGAATTAAAGAGCTGAGATGGTGTGGGGCACAAGAGATGCCATCACTCTCTGGTGTGTTAACCTATGATGAGCGTTTGTCGGCACTGGACCTGTACTCGCTGGAGTTTAGAAGAATGAGGGGGGGACCTCATTGAAACATCCAGAATAATGAAAGGCATGAATAGAGTGGATGTAGAGAGTGGGAGAGTCTAGGACTAGAGATCATAGCCTCAATTAAAGGACGTTCTCTAGTCAGAGGGTGGTGAATCTGTGGAGTTTTTATATTCTTTTACATGGGTTCTTCTCGGAGATTCTCTTTCATATTGGAAAGCATCTATTCTGTGTGTTCTGAGAGATATTCTCAGACATTAGCAGTAGACAATAGAGAGGACATGGAGAGGATGTTTCCACTGGTGGGAGAGTCTAGGACTAGAGGTCATTGCCTCAGAATTAAAGGACGTTCTTTTAGGAAGGAGATGAGGAGAAATTTCTTTAGTCAGAGGGTGGTGAATCTGTGGGAATTCTTTGCCACAGAAGGCTGTGGAGGCCACCATCAGTAGATATTTTTAAGGCGGAGATAGATAGATTCTTGATTAGTACAGGTGCCAGAGGTTATGGGGAGAAGGCAGATGAATGGGGTTAGGAGGGAGAGATAGATCAACCATGATTGAATGGCGGAGTAGACTTGATGGGCCAAATGGCCTAATTCTACTATTCCTCATGACCTTTTGATCAATGGTGCGCATCTCAACATGATGGAAACCCACCAGCAGCGTGGACATTCTGACCCAGTACTTCATGTACAGCATTGCAACAGTCTGTGATGCCATCATACAATTCTCAGGTTGAGCCTTTGTGGTATCACCGTCATGGTTACAAGACTAAAGGGCTCTGGCAATTGCCAAGGCTTTCTTGGGGAAGTCAAAGGACCATGCGTTGCTAAAATCAGCCCATTCTCAGCTTAAACAGAGCAGCATCTCTTTTGAAAGGGCTTTTGGTTGGGCAAAAACAAAAAGGATGCACGTGTAAGGTTTATGAAGATAAAATTAGACAGGGCCTTTGAGGGATATAAAGCAAGCAAGAAAAAGATCAAATGGAATTAGAATGGCCAAAAGAGGCCATGAAATGTCATTGGCAAGAAAGACTAACTAAAGAAAATCCGAAGGCTTTTATAACGTGCATTACAAACAAGAGGGTAACTAGCAAGAAGGTAGGATCTCTCAAGGATAAAGGAGAACATTTTTGCATGGAGTAAGAGGATATAGGCAAGGTACTAAACAAGTTCTTTGCATTTGATTTCACCAATGAGAAACATAAGGAGAAGTGAGATCAATGTGGCATACAGTATACTAATATGCTAAGGCAGTTTGACGTATTGTTTACTCATTAAAGGGCCTGCTCATGTGCTGTACTCTGCTGCGTTTTATGCAGAACTACTGCAAAAGCATTCAATTGCTTTGTACAAATCAGGCATGTTTTATCAATAAATGAAATAAAAACAGAAAATGCTCAAAACATTCAGCAAGTCAGGCTACATCTGTGAAGAAAGAGAGTTAATGCTAATGGTCAAAGAGTCTTTGACCTGGAAGGTTAACTCTATTTCTCTTCCCACAGATGCACTGACCTGCTGAGAATGTCTAGTATTTTCTGTTTTTATTTTGGATTTCCAATATCTGCACCTTTTACTGATTTTTCAATCAAAAACTCAAGGGGGAAAAAAAATAGATGAGTGTACATTGGAGCTCTGGAGACGAAGGAAAAGGACTGGTCTGTCAACGAGCAGAAGTGGCACCACTTGGAGTTTAGTTTAGTTTAGAGATGCAGCGCGGAAACAAGCCCTTTGGCCCATCGGGTCCACGCCGACCAGCGATCCTCGTATACTGGCACTATCCTACACACCACAAACAATTTACAATTATACATGGGAAGAATGTACAAACTCCGTACTGACAAGCACCCATAGTCAGGATCGAATCCGGGTCCCTAGTGCCGGAAGGCAGCAACCCTACCACTGCGCCACCGTGCCGTGTTCGAGTTCTCAAGTTCAGAAGGCTGTCGACAGTCACTCTTTGAATAGATTAGGCTAAGATTGATTCTGGATTGAAGGGAACCGGTGGATAATGGGATCAGGTGGAAACGTGGGCAAGGCGGCCATGACATTGAAGGCTGGAGCAGATTTGAGACACAAGGTGAGGTCCTACTTCCATTTTCTATGTTCCTCGCTTAGACCAGACTCTGGGCAGGATGGGGATGGGACAGGATGAAAGCTACGAATTTGGCCCTAGATAGGTCAGGTGCTGGAGGAAGAAGACGATGGGACAAAATGCAATAAATGAAACTAGATGCACAAGAGCTGGAAAGAGTCTCTTGGTGGGACACTCCTATAACTACCAGTTCTTTTTGCCATTTACTTCCTCTTGTCCCGACCCTCGACAAACACAACTCCATCATTCGACATCATCAAGTCCCTCCACACTTGGGCTGTCTCCTCCATGACTCACTTGGGTCCCGGCCAGTCGAGGAGGTCTCGTAGGATGACGTCTGGTTCAGAGGCGTCCCTGCAACAAGCAGTGATCTTGCAATAAGCCATTCTCCAATCGGAGGTACAGAGTCTTCAAGCACATATAAGGCATACAATGAAATGCAAGGGTATTGTAATGAGCCACTTCTCAGTGGCCAATCTCTGCACAAGGACGAAGCACTTTCTACAATCATTAAACTTACAAAACATTCAATCATTTTATGTCATGAAGGTTATGTAAAACCTGAAGTTTCTTAATACCTTCTGAAATATTCAGCCTCCCTCAGGGGCAGAGGGGGTGGGATAAGGGGGCAGTCGGGGGCACGGTGGGAACAGAGGTGGGGCAGAGGGGTGAAAGTGAGGGAAAGACAGATAGAAAGAGAGTGTGCGCAAGGGACAAAAAAATACACCACACCATGTCTGTTCTCACCTGCACTGTGACTGCTGGCTGGGCTGCTGGCAAAATCATCTGCTCCTGCACTTCCCAGGAAAGACAGGTTATCGGCAGTCTGGCGAGCTGTACCCCGCCTGTAAGAGAAAGCAGGCACGCATCAGGATGTGAAAGGAGGTTCCAGTCAGGCCACTGGAGAGTGGATGGACCAAACTGAAACAACAGATGCTCACTAAAGTCCAGTCGGGGCTCTGGATTTTACACCAGAGTGTCCACGCTGCACCAATGGGGGCAGTGGAGACTGGAGTTATCCCACATCCCAACACGTGTGCAGCGACGCTTGGGAGAGACAGCGTTCAGTGTAGTTTATAGATACAACGCGCAAACAGGCTTTTCGTCCCACAGAGTCCGCGCCGACCAGTGATCCACATACTGGCACTATCCTACACAGCAGGGACAATTTACAATTGTGGGAGGAAACTGGAGCACCTGGAGAAAACCCTTGCGGTCACCGGGAGAACATGCAAACTCGGTACATAGTCAGGATCGAACCCAGGTCTCTGGCATTGTAAGGCAGCAACTCTACCGCCGCGCCACCGTGAGAATGGGAGTCAGGGAGTGGAGGAAGAAGGGTGGAGAGAGGAAGTGGCGGTGGGGAGGGAGTGAGGGAAGGAGAAGAGCAAAAGAGTGAGGAAGATGGGAAGGGCAGAGCAGTGAGGATGTGGGGAAGGGCAGAGGAGTGGGGTAGAGAGGAGGTGCGGAGGAATGATGGAGGGGTTGGACAAAGGGTGAGGGGGCAGAGGGGTAGAAAGGGTGAGGGGGCAGAGGAGTAGAAAGGGTGCAGAAGGGAAACAGTGAAGTAACATCCACTATCATAGTACGTTATAAATGAAAGCTGCTCGCAGTATAGAGTAAAAGAGAGATTGTGGAGCTGCAGCTTCGGGTAAGGGAACTGTGGGACAGCCTAAACAACAACCCTCACGGCCCTGTTCTGGCTTTATCGCTCCACACAGTGCCCGCAGGGTACCTTCTTGTGCAGCTCGCAGCATGATGAGATGTGGTTGAACTCCAAGGGCACCAAAAAAGGTTGTTGATGTTCAGTCACAGTGATGCTGCTGTGGCTGGGAGCCTGCAATGTGACTGCAGCCTCTGGTGCACAGGGGCACTGCTTAGCCTTCATGCCTACCTGCCCGTGGCTTCATGATAGGCCAGCTCCAGCAGCTCTGCCGAGGTGTGCGTGGCATCGCGGGCACCGCTGCCCTGAAGCTCCGCCATATGCTGCCGGGTCTGGTGGTGGATCTGGATGGCTTCGCCCGAGGGCCCTGCAGAGGAAACACAGGCTTGTACTTCACAGCCGGCTCCACACTGCACAGGAGTGTTTAAAAGACCACACACACACACACACACACACACACACACACACACAGAGAGTTGATCCAGCTTCATGTTGGAAGCGTAGGTTGGTTCAGTATTAAGCACGCCCACCTCAGAATCCGAAGGTTAGATCTCCAAACAACGGAAACAGAAGATGCTGGAAAAACTCAGCAAATCAGGCAGCTTTCATTGAAGGAGAAACAAAAAAGATCCTTCATCAATAGAGAGAAAGCACGTTAGTCCAGGTAGCAGAGCAGATGGAGAGGGAGAGGGCCCAGCACGACCATACTGACCATCAAGCCCCCTTTTTTACCGTGGGATTTCCAATCTAGCTGCAACAACTATGAGTGCACATTGGAGGCTAAGCAGGACTTGCTTTTGTCCAGGACACAGCACCCCTGATTGCTCACCCACCAGTAACTGAGCCAATCACAGATTTGCTTTGCTTGCTGACGATTCCCCATTAGATTCTCAGAACTGAAACTTGCAGAGTGGAAAGACCAAGCGAACTGGTACCTTTCGCTGATGATGGATCTGGGAAGGAAAGTGGGAGCAGAAGGGGAGGGAGTGGATGGATTTGGGCAGGTCTGGTCAATGATTCATTCCTGCAGCTGTCATGTTCAACTAATAATGATAACTAACAGAAGAATGACTTTCTCTAACCATTGATTCTTCTTGAAATACATTTTAATATGAGCTCCAAGCAGGAGTGAGTGCACCAATGCCTTCAATGTGGCTCAGGCCGAGGGCCAGCATTGTACATGACTGTGAACATCACAGTAAGTGTCCGCTGTTCACTCCCCTCGAGCCCCACAGTGAACTGCAGTAGACTCAGCTACACAACTGGTTTGGTTTAGTTTAGTTTAGAGCTACAGCGTGGAAACAGGCCCTTCAGCCCACCGAGACCGCACTGACCTGCGATCCCCGCACATTAACCTGCGATCCCCGCACATTAACACTATCCTACACACACTAGGGACAATTTACGTTTATACCAATCCAATTAACCTACAAACCTGTACGTCTTTGGAGTGTGGGAGGTAACCGAAGATCTCGAAGAAAACCCACGCGGTCACCGGGGGAACATACAAACTCCGTACAGACAGCACCCGCAGTCGAGATCAAACCAGTCTCTGGTGCTGTAAGGCTGCAACTCTACCGCTGCACCCCCGGGACCAGACCTGCCCATGATCATCCACTCCGTCCCCTTCTGCTCCCACTTACCTTCCCTGTCCCGTCATCAGTGAACATCACCCGTTGGCATGGTCTTCCTATTCTGCAAATTGCGGTCGTGAAACCTTGTTGGTGCAAGGGCTTTGGATCATTCTTTGCCGTTAACCCAAGCAGCACTTGGAGCAACCGAGCCATGAGCAAAGCGACCAGCAGGCTTTCCCTTTCAGTGTCGTACTGTGCGTAATGAGGTGCCAGCCTGCTCACATACCCACAGGGAACGTGTGCATCCACCTCCTCCGGTTGGACGTCAGCTTCATGGGCATCCGCGAAGGTGCGAATGGGTTGATGAGTGCCCGCTGGGGGGTGTACCCGCCGGGCCGTATATGCAGCATGGACTCAGCGCTGCCCACGTGGAAACGCCCTGGAGCACTGGAGTCCCGCTGCTGTGAGTCGATCATTCGCTCCAGGATATCTGCAACATCCAGGTTGGAAACAGCAGAAGGATTAGGTTCAGCAGGAACTTTTAACCAAAATCCCCGCTATCAGAAATCTCAGCTGACGCTGGTCTGCCACTTCCTGATGTCACACAACAATATTTGAGGAAGGATATTCTTGCTATTGAGGGCGTGCAGCGTAGGTTTACTAGGTTAATTCCCGGAACGGCGGGACTGTCATATGTTGAAAGACTGGAACGACTAGGCTTGTATACACTGGAATTTAGAAGGATGAGAGGGGATCATATCGAAAGGTATGTGATTATTAAGGGGTTGGACACATTAGAGGCAGGAAACATGTTCCCAATGTTGGGGGAGTCCAGAACCAGGGGCCACAGTTTAAGAATAAGGGGTAGGCCATTTAGAACGGAGATGAGGAAAAACTTTTTCAGTCAGAGAGTTGTGAATCTGTGGAATTCTCTGCCTCAGAAAGCAGTGGAGGCCAATTCTCTGAATGCATTCAAGAGAGAGCTAGATAGAGCTCTTAAGGATAGCGGAGTCAGGGGGTATGGGGAGAAGGCAGGAACGGGGTACTGATTGAGAATGATCAGCCATGATCACATTGAATGGCGGTGCTGGCTCGAAGGGCCGAATGGCCTATTCCTGCACCTATTGTCTGTTGTTACACATCAGGTGCTACTTAGTTTATTTTATTTCAGAGGTACAGCGCGGAAACAAGCCCTTCAGCCCACAGTCCGAGCCGACCAGCGATCCCCGTACACTAGCACTGTCCTACTACACACCAAGGACAATTTACAATTTTTACAGAAGTCAATTAACCTACAAACCTGTACGTCTTTGGAGTGTGGAAGGAAACGGGATCTCCTGGAGAAAACGCACGTGGTCACTGGGAGAATGTACAAATTCCATACTAACAGCACCCACAGTCAGGATCGAACTGTGGTCTCTGGCGCTGAAAGGCGGCAACTCTACCGCTGCGCTATCGTGCCACCCTAGTACTATTGTGCTGGGTTTCCTGAGTCAGCAATCTCAAGGATGACCCACATGTCAGAGCACAGGTCCACGTACAGCAGTCAACAACTCTGTAGTACAGATCCTGATATCAGGACCAGAAGGTATATACCAAATGGCAGAAGCTGTAGTGTGGAGTCAGGACAATACACCACATCATGCCACCTAACTAACTAATGAATCTCAGGGTGGAGAACTCCAAGCTGCCCTTTCAACAACATCCTGACATTTGCCAGGGCTAAAAGGCAGGTCTGGAATAATCTTGGGACATTCACCAGGACCACAAACAATCTGCTCAAGGAACTCAGGGGATTGAGCAGCATTTACAGGGGAAAGGAACTATTGATGTTTTGAATCAAAACCATTTATCATGAATCCAGTGTTGATATGACCGTTCAATGTCGGGTTTCAACCGGAAATATCAACAGTTCCTTTCCCTCCTCAGATGCTGCCTAACCCCATGAAATATTCCAGTAGATAGCTTGTTGCTCTACATTCCAGCAACTGTAGTCTCCACATTCACCAGGACGTTTTGCTACGTTAAAACTGTTATACAAATGAGAATGATTGTCGTTATTGTCAGTGCTGGGAGACGTACCCAGTTCAGTCTTGGGACTACACCTCAAAGAACAGGCACAATAATGACCAAAGTAGTCATCATCCCTCTCAGCTGGACCTGAAGGGCACGGCGGAAAGCCACACTGAAAATAAAATGGTAGAAATCCTAGCGTGCTCCTCACCCCTGGTGCTGGTGTAACCCAGAGAGCTGCTGACTTCATACTGGTGGAGGTGGGGCCGTGGGATCAGGAGGATGTTTGAAATCTTTCCCAAGGAGCTGTCATCTGAGGCCTGGCTCCGGACCTCCTCCAGGGGCAGGGTCCCTCGGTGGTGGGGCGGGCTGTTCGAAACGTCAAAGGAGCTGGAACTCTTTCTGGTGTGACTCTCGCGTACAGGCCTAGGATCAGAGACATAAAATGCCGGTCATTCTGCAGAACTGCTGCACGCGCATGTCAGTTTGATCAAGAGGTGGAAAGCAAGCAACTGGAGCCACTCTGCTCTCCAGTATGTTTCAAAATCTCAATAGTTACCAACGTGCACATTTGTGTTGGGGGGAATGGGGTGGGGGTTGAACAGTGATATATATAACCTGTCAAATCAATGAAAGAACTCAGGAACAGTCCTTTCATAATAGAATAATATCCTGAACACAAAGCATTTTATTTCATGGAGTACAGGAGACAAAGCGGTGATCTTATAGAGGTGTATATAATCAGGAAGGGATTAGATAGGGTGAATGCACAGTCTTTTACCTAGAGTAGGGAAATCAAGAACCAGTGGACATGGGTTTAAGCTGAGAGGAGAAAGATCTAATAGGAACCCGAGGGGCAACTTTTTCCACCAGAGGGCGGTGGGTATACGGAATGAGCAGCCAGAGGAGGTAGTTGAGGCAGGTACCATTACAACACTTAAAAGAAAATTGGACAGATACATGGATGGGTAAGGTTAAGAGGGATATGGGCCAAACGTGAGCAGGTAGGACTAGCGTAGGTGGGACATCTTGGTTGGCTTGGGAAAGCTGGGCCAAGGGGCCTGTTTCCGTGCTGTATGACTATAACTCTAAAATACGATTCCAGGAAGGGTCGTATGGTCACAAGGAAACAAAGTCGAGCAACAGTCGTAAAATTCACCTGAAGGAAGTGGGCCTTTGGGCACGAGATGGCCCTGGTAACCGGAATACCTGGCCATCGTACCCATCGTAATCCACCTGGATCGGGAGGTTGTTCTCTGACTCCTTTGGGCTGCTGGCACCAATGGCTAAAGATGAAGCAAAGCAGAATGTGCAAGGGCAGGATGATGAACATCCATGGTTCTTTCCTTCAACGACTGCAGAACCTCACTATCATCCCTCACAGAGTCGCCACCATCCAATATATGCCTAACAACACAGAGTTTTAATGGATGTCGGACAACACTGCCATTGTTCTAGTTTCATATTGCTTCTAAATCCTCTTGGCCAAACTATCAACCGAGACAACGAATTACCTAACACTTCATTCATTCCAAATCATTGAAATCCATTAAAGCTCTGTATTACATTTAAGGTTGGGATTTTCACTCATTCTATTTTAAGGATATCCAAGATGGCAGCCATTCACACAATGCCTCATCCTATCAAAGCATCTTTCACATTCTTGATTCACAAGGGAAGCAATTGTTTGCACACAGTCCGTGAAAGCAAACAACACTGTAGACCATCATGGTCTGACACCTAAGATGTCACCGCCCCACTATCTCCACAGATGCTGGATTACTCAAGCATTTTGTCTTTTACTGTGACCCAAAACATTGACAATTAATGTCCACCCACTGATGCTGCTCGACCCGCTGAGTTCCTCCGGAAGATGTTTGGTACTCCAGATTCCATTTTCTGCAGTCTCTCATCTCTTGATTCACAATAAATGGTTTTAACTCCCCATCGGTTATTTCCCCTATTTACCCCTCCCACTTTGTCAGCAGACTGAGGGAGACTGATCGTTCCCCTCCAGCTACAAGCAGTGAATGTTTCACGTTGAACAGCTCATCCTTCACCAGGCTGCTCCACACGTTGGGGCTTCTGACTTTGCGGCAGCACAGGGAAGGCCTGTTCACAGGTATGGAGACTGGAGGGAGAGCATTAGTTGTATGGGGCACCTGTTCAAGGTGCTGCCTCTAAAGAGCTGCTCTGAGACACCCAACAGCAGCACAACAGGTGGTTGCACCAAGGAGGGGAAGGGCAGCAGATCAGGCAGCAGCTGCGGGGAGAAGGCAGAGCTAAAAACTCAGCTCAGTGACTGTTATCAGAACCAACCTTCAGCTCCCTAAAGCTACCATGGTGAAGATTTGCTTCCCTTCCAGTGAATCCCTGAAAGATCAGTGGGTTCATTACCAGCTTCACAGCAGAGAAGTGCAGGGCCGACACGGCTGGTGTGGGGGTCACAGAATAGAAGCAACTCTTGGGTTCATGGACATGGAGACTGAGGTAAAGGTTGGTGTCTACTGAAGACAGGGGACAAGACAGAGTGACAGCCAGCAATCAACACTTGGACCATACAGATTTCAGATAATCAATGGAAGGATGTGTGAAGAGGAGCTTATGTCCCTCTTGACGGAGCTGGAAGCAGAAACCCTCATCTCATTTGGAATTCTTTGATGGAGCACATAATACTGCGTTAAGTTTACAAACCAAGAATTGGGAAGTGTGGTCAGGCTTAATACGATGGGCCCAATGGCCTCCACCTGTGCTCCCAGGCCAATGGGTGCTGAGGCCAATCCCCACCTGCCAGCTGACTCTACTGTATGGCCGTCCACTCTGTCCTGTCCCATCCCAGCCCGGAGCAACCATGGACTGGGGAGACCGGGCTCACACAGGGTTGGCACTCCCCTCAGACCTGCCCGCAAACACCAGGGACTGGGGATCAACCCACGAGCCCTGCTGTGAGCAACCCTGGAGAAAGCCACGCATATAAACTATGTTTCACCAATGGTCAAGGTTAATCCACAGTTCTGATGAGAGGTTACCCAAAATGTGATCAGTTTCCCTTCCGACGGACACTACCTGACCTGCTGGGCGATACCTAGTTTTTCTGCTTTTACTCAAAATAAATGCAATTGGGCCAAAAACAGTCTGTAGCCTTCACAGTTGGAGCGGGAGGATGGGATGGTTTTGGTGCTGCTTCATGTGGCAGAATCTCCAGGAATATTTTGGCTGGAGTTGGGAGTCCTGGTCTTAACTGGCGGAGTGCAGCTGAATTTTCCAGCTTTTACTGAATCTCTCCAGCGTTACTCATTACCAATTCATTTAAAGGCAGCAGGTACCTGACTATCAGGAGACAGCAGCAGATGTAAGGGAACAAAACCACCAACTGATCACGACCATTTTGCAACAGGC
This sequence comes from Rhinoraja longicauda, assembly GCF_053455715.1. Lineage (NCBI taxonomy): Eukaryota > Metazoa > Chordata > Chondrichthyes > Rajiformes > Arhynchobatidae > Rhinoraja > Rhinoraja longicauda. The sequence goes on from NC_135977.1 coordinate 13,929,563, forward strand.
CCAGTTTTGCCAAGTACATCACTGACAGGGTCCGACATTTCCTTCACTATGGGGCTAGTCTCCATGGCAACGCACGAGTGAGAGATGTTGCAAGTACTTACTGTTATCTCGATTAGTTTTGCTTCTCTCTGTGGGTGTCTGGAGAAACAGAACAGGCCTTGAGTGAAATCATTCTGATGCAGGAGACTTAAATATAATGACCATGCAAACTGGAATTAAAACCCACATCTTGAAACATCCTCTTTAAAAGAACAACCTTGGAACAGAAACATCAGATAGGAGGTCCCAAACCAAAGAGGGGGGAGTGGGGCTCGTAGACTGGGGGAAGGGGTAGGAATATCTCAGGAGGGTAATGACTTCACGACACACACGTAGATCTTAAAATGCTATTTTAAAAAAATCTGATGACTCTTTTTGCAACCAAGGGAAGGAAAAGGACCAAGGGCAAACTTTTAGGTTGCAGGGAGACTCAACCATCAGAACAACAAACTCTTCATACCAGCGACACACCTAGAACCACTTACATTGACGGCACACCTGAAATTCCCGTTAATGAAGGGAACTCAGTCTCACCCCTACGGCAACACACACTTTCCTGAAGTAAGGGCCTAACAGCAGGTGGGGAACCTGGCTGAAGCTGCTCTTGGCTGAGAATGGGCATGAACTGCTGCCTGGCTTGGTTCAGCTTCTCCAATTCAGGCCTGTCACTGAACTTGAATATCCAGGCCACACACAGTACATGCCAGTCCCGTCTTATTTAAGCCATTGTGATCAACTATTCCCTCTCAAACTCCACTGTTATAGAAAATAGAACAGTACAGCACAGGAACAAGCTCTTTGGCCCACAATGTCGTTACTGAAAATGATGCCAAGACCAAATCTTACCTGCCTGCAAATAATTTAAATCCCTCCATTCTTGGCTTATCAATATGCCTATCCAAAAGACTCTTGAATACCACTATCATATGTGCCTCACCCACTGCCCCAGGCAGCACAGTTCAGGCACTCACCACTCTCTGTGTCAATAAAACCTGCACCACATACGACCTTTAAACCTTGCCCCACTCACCTTAAAGCAATGCCATCTAATATGTTACATTTTCATCCTGGGGAAAAGGTTGAGACTGTCTACCCTATCTATGCCTCTCATAATTTTATATACTTCTATCAGGTCTCCTTGCAACCTCTGGTGCCCCAGAGAAAACAATCCACTTCTGTTCAACCTCTCCCTGTAATTAATACCCCCTAATCCAGGCATCATTCAAGTAAACCACATCTGTACCCTTTCCAAAGCCTCCACATCCTTCCTGTAGAAGGGTGACCATAACTGTGCGCAATACTTCAAATGCAGTCGAACCAAAATCCTATAAAGCTGTATCATGACCTTCCTGACTCAATGCCCCATCCACACGCCTTCTTTACCACTCTACCTACTTGTGTTGCCAGTTCCAGGGAGTAATGGACTTGGAACACAAGATCCCTCTGCATATCGGTGCTGTTAAGAGTCATGCCATTAATTGTAAATTAAACAACGTGTGCCCCTGAGGAGCTCTCATTAACGTTAATACCCAATGCCTCACATTTTGTAACAGCATTTGCATTTCAGCCTCAATCTATCCACAACTCACTTTCCTTGCTGCAAGTTTAATGCGAGGAATGAAGCCATCACAATATAACTGACTCTTGGACGTGTAGAAGCTGTAAATAAACAGAAGAAACCAAGTCAGTCCACAAAGAAACTTCCAAAAAGATACACTTTGCTTGTATGATCAAAACCAACAAACAAAATCCCCAAATGCTTACATTATAAATGGCAAACAGTGTCAAGTTTTTCACTGCAGGTTTAGTTTGAATTTAACTGAGAACCACCTCAATCCCCACCTCTGTTGTCGACTCTCATCTCTGCCTTTCCACATGCCACTCTCTCTGTACTTCTCCCATATTTTACTGTTCCTTCACCTCCCTTGAACTCGCCCCTCCCTCTCCACACCCCCAGTTAAAACCCAGTAGCAATAAAAAGCCAAAAAGCACCGTACAGGTGCTATTACCTTGGGGGTTAAAGGCAGGTTTGACAAAAGACATACAAAATCATGGAACTTTGGTGGGTTAGGCAAAAATAAACAAGGATCTCAGCCACCTAGGGTTTCTGAGTCTTGATCCAACATGGAATAGATTGTTGACTCCAAAACAGCTGGACTGCAGGCCCATGAACCTGCTCGCCTTCCATCCCCGCACCTTTACTGGCTACGCTCCAGATCCACATAATCTCCCCCATCCCTACCAACTACATTTCACCTTTATTCCAGATGTGTGCACCACCCCTATTCCAATGTAACGATCACACTTCACCGATGCTGTGGCAGAGTGGTGGGAACGTTAAACCTGGTGACCCTCTCCCCTGATGTTGATGCCGGGCGGGTTAGGTGAGCACACACAGTACCATGGGTGTGCTGGGGAGGGAAACGTCCCACACAGCCTTCAGGGAATGCTGCCAACAGCAGGCAGATTCTCTGTACTTCCGCTGAATGGCTCAGAGAAAGAGACAGCAAGGAGGAGTTTTCTTGTTTAGAATCTTCATGTTCCAGTGCACAGAACATATTCGAAGTGTGGTTACCACAAGAATGGGTGATTTACAGGAACTTATTCATGTACAGCAAATTTGCACCTACATCAAGGCAAACAACATTGGTTGTTAATCCATGCAATGTTGATTGAGGGCTCTAGGGAGGATTCCTGCTTTCATTTATATTTTGTCAAACTTTTTTTTAATACGTTTTACCCAAGGAAGCAGAAATGGTGTTGGCTCATCATCCCATCGGTAGATACACCTCGACAGTGCAGTACCCAGTCCTGCACTGAGCACTGACCCTAGTCCCAGCCTCCACTTTCCACAGTGGAACCCGGATCCATGGCCTTCAACCGTTTACCTTCTGACAAAGGAACAGCTTAAACAGAGCCAAGGCACTGGCAGTGTTTGTTTTACAGCTGAGTTTGCTGCAGTCACACCAACAACCATTTAGCGGCAAGGAAAGTATACCTGCGTCAACTACCCACCTGTGGTTTATCCAGTGGGGAATGTTGTAGTCATCACCCAGCCGAGAATCTCCAGGGATACTTCGATTGTGCAGCTGTTAAAAAGAGAGAAGTTTAAATATTTCACACCAAATAAACACAGAAAATTCCGGGAGAATATTGCAGAGCTGAGTGAAGGATAACATTAACCATCCTGGGCAGGAAGGCCAGGGATGGACCCATGAATGAACATCATGAACGAGATCTGGTGTTACACAGGGCCACCACCCCCCCTGATCTAATCAGCATCTCAGCAGGCTGCTCGAGTTAACACTAGCACGTGTACGAGGCAAACGTCTGACACCCATTAACAGCACAACTGCACATTTCAGGACCAAAGAAAGCAAGCCCTTCTTGATCCAGGTCCTCTGAAGCACCAGCATTTATAAATCACTATATAAAGACTGAAACATGACTGAACTAGACTGGAGAGATTACTGGGCATCCACCACAATCGCTGAGCTGAGTGTTCATGAGGACCCAATTGTATTATGATGGGTGGACTTCTTTGCAGTCAGACACCTGTGAAACTGAGAAAGGTTTGAGAACTTGCAAAGTGTGAATATTGCCTCCCTATTGCACGTGATACTGAGCGGCTTGGTGAACCTGCAATGCTGGAGCAAAGATTAACATTTCTAACACTGGACCGGATGGAAGGCAGCTCTAACGTCCCACAATAGCAAGGCCACTGTCCACCGTCCAATGTATAAACAGTATACATTCCTCATCATTCAGATGTTCCAGGGTGGTTTTCTATTGTATCAGACACTTGGCCTTCCTATGTTTCCCTACAACAGTCCCCATTGAGAATGATCAGCCATGATCGCATTGAATGGCGGTGCTGGCTCAAAGGGCCGAATGGCCTACTCCTGCACCTATCGTCTATTGTCTATTGTCTATGTTTCTTTTTATCTATATTCCCTGACCACACTGCCGACCCATGATTAATTATCATTGTAACTGACCTTCCAGGTGAGACAGACCACCTGCATAAGTGAGGTTGATGACCGTCTTGAATTTCGGGCTTTATTTTGTCACGTAATCCATGAATTCTATTGAATGATTAATCTAACATCCAGAATCGCCACAGTTGGCCGAGCTGTTCCGATCACATGCAGAAGTTGAAACAGTTCTCAACTTGTTCCCAGGCAGGAGCCAAACACAATCCACGACCAGCACAGACTCACCTTAAATAACGGCACAGCATGAAGGGGCTGCTCGCCCATACACACCAGGTCAACACCAATACCTGTGAGGCAGAGATAACAGCTGTGAGCAAAAAGGATCAGCGATCAAAAGGGTAAACACCAAAAATGCTCTATTGGTTGACTAACACATCTCTCCCAAACCTCTGAGCAAATACCAAACATTCTCTATCAACTGACTAACACAATTCTCCCTAAAACATAGAGCACAATGTGTCATGTGGATGGCAGGGAGTACTGGGCGAGCAACACACAGTGACACGCAGTGGCCGAATGTGGAACTGCGCTCTGGAACCCCGCATTCTAATCGTGTAGAGGACAAAGCTTCACTCAGTTTGCAGACTGTAGTATTCTGTGAGAAAACCAAGGAGCGACACAATGGACAATTAGATCCACACTTGGCTTAGTGGCAGAGATGAAGAGTCAGGGTGGACGAGTGAGGGATCATAAGGCTGGGCCCAGTGAGTTCCACAGTGCTCAGTACACTGCCCCTTGCTATCTGTAATGCACATTAATTATCCAGACAAGTATAGAGACCATGATAAAAATATTTGTAAATGATAAATTGACAGTAAGAAGAAGCCTTTAGGTGGTAGGAAGACAGAGGATCTGATCAGTTGAGCAGATGAGTGCAAAAGAAATGCAATCCAGAGGATATATTTGGGGAGTTGCAAAGCAAAAGATATACAAATAATGGGAGGAAACTGAGAGGGATGGAGATAGGGATCCTTGGAGTGTTTGCCTACAGATAGATCCATGAAAGATGAAACAGGTCATTAAACGGCCGACCTTCGTTGGCCAAGGTTTTGAACAAAGGAGCAGGGAGGTTATACTAGAACTGTTGACAACATCTGTTAGACTGCAGCTTGAGTACAGTGTACTCACCACATTACCACAAAGTCATGGCTTTGATTGAATGGTTGCAGGGAAGATGTACAAGGATGTTATGAAGACTGGAAAATTGAAGTTACATGGAAAGATTGGATGAGAGGGTTATTTGATTTGGAACAGTGCATGCCGAGGGGAAAATTATCTGCGGTGTATAAAATCATGGGGAGCCGAGACAGAGTAAACAGTAAGGCGTGCTTCCCTTAGCGGGATCGTAGAATTACTTTAAGTCATTGATAGAAGGATTAGAGCGGAAATGAGAAATTCACTCCTGAAAGGTTGGCAGATCAAAAATCCCCAGCACATTTAAATATCCTTGAATGTGTGTTGAAGGGTCGTGGCCACAGGGCCATCCACCAAGTGCTGAGGGTGAGATTAGATGGACGAACCTTTTTTTCCCCCCCTAGCACTTGCTGGGCTGGCTAAATGGCCTCCTTTTATGCCAAATGTTTTCTCTGCTTCCAAAGCAGGTGACAAAGCATCCTGGAATCAGCATTTGCATAAGCTGCTGTGCCACGTATGCAGTAGAGCAAGTGGAATGCTCTGTATTCTGAATATAAACCAAATTGTTGCTGCTTACAATGCAAAACATAGATGAAAATAGCTGATAATTTGATATTTTCCAATGTCAATTTGATCACTGGTGTCTTCTCTTTCCATTTCCTTTTGTTGGCTCCCATTATGTAACATGCCACTGTCACAGGCAACGCAAACTTCCACAGGGACCAAAGCTCACCGTTGTCGATCATCCGCTGTTTGGTAAGAATCATCAACAGCCGGTCAACTTCGAACACAGCTACCCCTGGCGTGATAACGACAGACATTTGCCCGGTGCGGTCAAAGTTTCTGTTTATGTAATGCTTGTCAAACACTAAATGAACAGAGAGGAAAGGTTTTACTAAAAATCCACAAAACAGGAACCTGAGACAAATATACATGACAACACATTAAATCAATTGCTCGAGTGTTGTTACTTTACTGAAGGTGACAGTTCATTGCATTACTATAGTGGTTTATGTTACCCAGAATCAGAACATATCCTGGCACCATGGAAAAATCTTGTGCTTGCTGGAAAGGGTGTGGGTAATTTCACCTATATTCTGCACATCCAGAAGAGACACGCAAGTCAATGGGCCAGTGGTCAAGGGAGGGCAACAGACATGCTGATCTTAGACACTGACACTTTACGCTAATTCGGTGCAAAGAAATTAGGGAAACCCCACACTTTCAAGTCCAGGTTACCTGATGTAGCTACCAGTAAATAGTTGCACTGTTGTAAATAAATCTTCTACACACATAAAGTTGGTTAGAGGGGCGAGGGGAGACAGAGACCTTTGTTTGTCCACAGATTCTTCAGAGGAAGCAGCGGTTGACACGCCTTCCCAATCCGTGACTCCGTAACATTGCCAGGTCCAATTAAAATATCTCAACTCCCTACGTTCAGATTCAAAGTACATTAATTGTGAGGTAATTTCACGGGAATAAATATGCCTATATAATTCCTAAAGAAAAACTATGGAGTAATGCATGTGTTCACAAAGATTTGGGAATGCCCATATTAGTGGTGGGTGGTAATGGTGGAGAGGGGAAGAGAGGGTGGGAGCAGAAGGGTCTGGGGTTGGTGCTAATTACAACTGGTTGCTTGCTGTTTCTCGATGTATCACGTTCACTTTAGGCGGCATCAGCAAGGTGCAAATGCATAGTTGTTTCACAGCTTTTTCACAATAGTATTTTTCTGCATCCTATAATAGCCACAATTAAGAGAACTGAGGTGATGCTGGTTAGAGAGTTGTAATTATACACCACAGATACATGAATAATTTGTTTAATGCTTAATTTAAGGCCAGTCAAATCGCTACGGTCTGTGAATTACACCTGTGCTGAAATCCATTCAACAGTCGAGTGGTCGAGGGCATTTGATGGGGCAAAAGGGCATGTAATCCTTGCCACCAAGTGTCTTCTAGTCATTTGATGGGGGCGTGGGTCCAAATTCCACTTGACATTACTAATTGGGCTCAAAAGTGGTGCAGAATTAAGAACTGCTGCCTGACAGATCCTGACGCCCAATTTGGATCCTGACCTCCACTGCTCTGGCTGTGAAGTTTGCAGGTTTTCTTGTGACTTTTGGCGTTTTTCCCATGTGTTCCACTTTACTACCATGTGTCAACGACTTGTTGGCTGATGAGCTGCTGTAAATTGACGCTGAAGTGCAGGTTGATGGCAGGGGAAATGAGGGGGATTGCTGGGTGAGGAGAAGCTTGTTAAAACAGATGCATAAAGTGGAGTTAGTGCAGCAGTACAGATTGGTGCTTATTGGTCAGCATGACCCCAGTGGACTGAAGGGCCTGATTCTGTGGTGTATGATTACCACTCTCTAACCAGCATCACCCAAATTCACTCTCGTAGAAGAACGCTTGATAGTAATCAGGGGATGGGATTACTGGCTCATTTCCCCCTCTCCAATCCAGTGTGTTGTGTAAATGAGGCCCTGACCACTGGCCACGAACTGGACAGACCAATAAATAGCTGGGCATTCCTGGTCTAACTGGGTCCTCAAATGCCTCACTCATTGACCTATTCAGTCACTTTTACTTGTTCGGTCCCACATACAAAAGCCAAACAGCACAAAACACACCATTAAAGGAGAGGTTGATGGCTTCCAGGTAGTTTCCTTGTGCTGCTGTCGAGTTTTGTCCATGTGGAAAGCCATCTGAGGAGGAAAGAACAGCTGAAGTAGAATGAAAACGGTTTTGATTTATTACAGTTTCTTCACCAACCGCAACAGCTGGTCAACACACTCTGTAAAAACTGCACAAGTGGAAGAGGCATTCAGAAATCGCATTCAGCATTAAGACGCTAATGGCACACTGGTGACTGCCCAGAGTAAAGGTATGCTTCCTTGCTCTGGAGCTTCACCTGAAATGGCTTGAGCAGTGTTTTAATCCACTTCCCGGTGGGAGACCGTTAACAGCACAAACTGATGGCCTCATTCAGATTTCCAGCAAGGTTGAGCATTCCCTGGCCTTGGAAATCATGTAGTGCACATTCGCCTCTGCTCACCTATCGCCTCTGCAAAACACACAAGTGCAACAAGGCACGAAGGCCATCTTTTTGCGCTGAGTAAGATGGTGCGGCTGTGAACAAAAAGCTGTATTCCTCAGCTAGTCTGGCGACATATTGCTTAGGAATGCTCAATGCCTTTTGGGAGAACTAGATGATTACAGCGCAATACTGAAGTCTGTTGCTTTGATGAAAAGTCTCTCCTAAAACTTCACAGGATAAAGGTAAAGCAAGCAAGGACTTCTGAGAAATTATCAAATTATGCAGTAAATGGAAAACTGATTCTGAGTTGAGGTCATGGGTATTCTATGGGCAGCAGTAGAGTTGCCGCCTTACAGTGAATGCAGAGCCGGAGACCCGGGTTGGATCCTGACTACGGGTGCTGTCTGTACAGAGTTTGTACATTCTCCCCGTGACCTGCGTGGGTTTTCTCCGAGATCTTCGGTTTCCTCCCACATTCCAAAGACATACAGGTATGTAGGTTAATTGGCTTGGTAAAATCTAAAAAATTGTCCCTAATGTGTGTAGGATAGTGTTAATACGCAGGGATCGCTGGTCGGCGCAGACCTGGTGGGCCGAAGGGCCTGTTTCTGCGCTGTATCTCTAAACTAAACTAAACTAAATACAGTTTTAAGATTTGAATCCTTGGACCGATCACTCCAGAAATATTCCCATTTAATTCAGCAGTTACGTAGTTTATTGTCCCCGCTTTAAATTACTACCTGCTTCTTGCAGTCGCACCAACACTGGGTACTGGATGAAGAGCTTTTTAATTGTTGTAAGCAGTGATGTCCACTCTTCCCGTCTTTCATTCTGGGCTACAACTCTTGAGAAAGTGGAACAGCAATGGTTAGTAAACAAATAAAGAAAATCAAAACCAAAAACAACACTGTTGGTTTATGAGATCTTTTTTGCAAATTTAGGCTCATTACCGTATTCTTTTCATAAAAAGCAGATTTGCAGCACAAACACAAATCCAGTTAAAACAAACAAATGGACAGCATTTAGCCAGGCTGTGTTCTTCCAAGGTATCTTCAGCCATATCTAATGTCTATGCACCAAGACCAGCAGTCGTTCAAAACTCCACATTAAACGGTGTGCCTCTGTCACCTGTTTATTGGGGATCTTACATTTAAGAGAATCTCAAAGGTTCAAAGGTCTTTTATTGTCATGTATACCAATTAAGGTACAGTGATATGCGAATTACCATACAGCCATACCAAAAAAGCAACAAGACACACAACTACATAAAAGTTAACAGAAACATCCACCACAGTGGATTCCCCACATTCCTCACTGTGATGGAAGGCAATAAAGTCTAATCTTTTTCCCTCATTTTTCTCCAGTGGTCGGGGCAGTCGAACCATCCGTCGGGGCGATCGAAGCTCCCGCGTCGGGGCGATCGAATCTCCCGCATCGGGGCGATCGAAGCTCCTGCGGCTTGGAGTTCCCGATGTCGGTCTCTAACCAGAGACCGCAAGCTCCACAATGTTAAAGTCCGCAGGCACCCGCGGTAGAGCTCAGAGGTCGATCCCTGGCAAAGGGATCGCGGGCTCCACGATGGTAAGTCCGCAGGCACCCGCGATGCAGCTCTAAGTCGGTCTCCAGCAAAGGCCGCAAAGGCCTCGATGTTAGCTGTCCCCCTCATCCTTCTAAACTCCAGCGAGCACAGGCCCAGTGCCTTCAAACGCTCATCATATGTTAACAATCATTCCTGCGATTATTCTAGTAAATGATCATTGTGGCAGATTATTTATCCTACTTTATGACATAATTTGATGTACTTCTATCAAGTCTCCCCTTACCCTCTCATGCTCCACAGACAACAATCCATATTTCATGGATGAGGGTAGAGCAGTGGTTGCTGTCGATGTGGACCCCTCCAAGGCACTCTACAAGGACCCTCATGTAGACTAATCCATAAGATCCTCTCCAGTAGCATCCCCTCTCGATCTGTCCACCTGCATCCTCTTCATAATTTATACTCCAAGCCAATTTTATGACGTCCATAAATTTGGTGATACTACATTTAATTCCCTCATGTAAATGACTAATATATATTATAGCTGGGATCATAGCACTAATCCCAGTGGTACCCCATCAATCACGCTGTGACAGAAGGCTGAGGGGCAGTCCAGACAGCGACCCACATGACCAGCAAAGTGGAAGGCAGGGAGAAATAAGTAAATCGTATTGAAAACTCACTTATAAAAGTCTTCGTAGAACCTTCCCTCGTGGTCCTGCTGAATATAGGATCGGTGAGTCTCAGGGAATTCATCTGTAAGCAACACAACTGGTCAGGAGCAGAGTCAGGTCGAAATACAGGCGACATCTTGTGAAAGCAGAAGGATGGAATCGCAGAGAGGGTCTGAATCAGTGAACAGCCACACAAATACACCACCTACTCAACAGTCCTGTATTACAATAAGAGCCAGATTCAATATTTGTCCCGTTTAAGCAGCTAACAGGGCAGTGCTGGTGATCCGGGGGGGGGGGGGGGGGGGGGAATAGAACAGGTTTTGTGCACAAAGATCTCTCACATTAACAGTGGAAATTAAGACGTGGCTGAGAGTTAAGGTTGGAAGCACTGTAGGGCCAGTTTTGTTCTCTAGCCCTAGTATGTTATCAGCCTCTGCAGGTGATGTGGACTTGGGTAAAGAAACAGAATGTTGGAGTTTACTCTTGAGATAGAGATAGGTTTAATAAAAAGTAAAATGCATAAAAGACATCAGAAAGAAGGCAGAATCTGTAGATAGGAAGCAAAGTAATTAGATATGGATTGGCGTAATATACTTGGAGGGGGCACAAGGAAGTGGGTATATCATATCATATCATATCATATATATACAGCCGGAAACAGGCCTTTTCGGCCCACCAAGTCCGTGCCGCCCAGCGATCCCCATACATTAACACTATCCTACACCCACTAGGGACAATATTTACATTTACCCAGCCAATTAACCTACATACCTGTACGTCTTTGGATAAAAAGAAAGTGAATGACAGAATGGTTACACAAATACACATATGGAATGTGAATGACAGAACATCAGTTGGCAAAGCAGAGGTGTAAACTGCTTGTGATAAACTGGTAACGAGGTTGTGCACAGCAATGTCAAGGTCAGAATACCATCTCTGGGCATTCATTAATGAAAGAAAGTGAGAGAATACATAAAGCCACAGACCTTTACCTGAAGATCCTTTCAATGACCCATAATTGAACAAAATTGATTAGGATTTTTGTTTTAAACTTGGTTCCAGTCATTTTATAGAACTGAAAGCAATTTAACTTTGTGCTTGACGGACTTCACAGCGGCTTACAACCAAAATGACAATAAAATAGCAAAATATCGTGACTTCCTGAGTTAAACAGTGCTCAATAGGAAGAACATACTTGGTTTGTTGAAGGACAAAAATAAAATAGACGATGTTCTAAACTTGGGTACGGGTCTATTAAGGACAAAGTTGTCTGTGGTAGCTGGGGAAGTGGGTGACTATTGGGTGGGTACATCTGCCTTCACAAAAGTGAGGAATGATGCTGATATTGCAGTTAAGGAGAAAATATGTGAAACATGGGTAGGGATTAACACAGTTAAAGGGGAGTTGTTAAGAGTCTTAGAATGTTGTTGAAAGTGAATAGACCACCAGGACCAGGCAGCATATATCTCAAGAAGGGTCTCAACCCGAAACGTCACCCATTCCTTCTCTCCAGACACGCTGCCTGTGTCGCTGAGTTACTCCAGTACTTTGTGTCTACCAGCATATATCTCAGGCTGGTAAATGTTTCAGAGTCCCTGACCATCATTCTTCAATCACCTGGACAAATAAGGAGGATATTAGAATATATGTCCTTAAAAGGTAGCAGGACAGTTCAATAAAATCCTGTTAATCGGTATTTTGATTTATGAGCGGGGAAGTTAGGCTAGAACTGTGTGCAATAGCAGTGTTTCAGTACTGTTCACCACATTGCAGGAAAGGTGTAATTGCACTAAAGAGGGTGCAGAGGAGGTTTACAAGGCATTGCAGGAATGGAAAATTGTAGCTGAGAAGAAAGATTGGACTGCTAGGGAAAAGATTGGGGGAGAATTAGTGGAGATGGATTAAATTGTGAGGTGTCTACACAGATTAAACAAGAGGAACGGATCTCTCTCAGCTGAGTGGTAGCTGGTGGGGGTAGCAAGACAGAAACCATCAGCACGTTTAAGAAATGCATGCATGAGCACTTGAAGGGCTGTAACCTGCTGAGATGCACACCTCGTCCTGGAAGGTGGGATTCGCCCGGGAAGCTCTTTTCCAATTGCACAAACATGATGGGCCAAATGGCCTCCACCTGATATTGTATTTTCTACAGATCCTACTGAGGTTGTCATCAGGCCCCTCTTTGGCAAATTAAAGGACAAACTCACCCGCTGACTTGGTATCATAGAAAGTTCTAGAAAACAAAACCACCGTCACTTCGTGGCTGCAATTCTTCTCCTAAAATTAAAGAACAGGGAAAATAAAACATGAAGAAATTGTGATCAAACTGTCTTGCCTGATAGGCGATCCATATTGTGATATAAATTGCGATATATTGGGAAGCACGGTGACACAGTGGTAGAGTTGCTGCCTTAGTGCCAAAAACCCAGGTTCAATCCTGACTACAGGAGCTGTCTGTACGGAGTTTGCGCATTCTCTCCGTGACCTGCGTGGGTTTTCTCCAGGAGCTCTGGTTTCCTGCCACACTCCAAAGACATACAGATTTGTCAGCTAATTGGCTTGGTAAAATTGTAATTTGTCCCTATTGTCTGTAGGATAGTGTTAGTGAGCAGGGTTCGCAGACTCGCTGGGCCGAACGGCCTGTTCCCATGCCGCATCACTGAACTAAACTGAATTAAACAAAATATATAGTGTAATATGTTTATTTTCCATTCTATCAAAAGATTAAGATTAATAATCACAAATCATCCAAATGTGGGAAGAAATACAATGAAAATTGCATTCTTTGGTTATTTATTGTTTATTGGAATCTGGGCATTTGTGTTATGACTGAAGTACCCTTAAAGTGGTGATGGTGGTGGTGAACTGCTTTCACAATTGCTGTCCTACTGCAGAAGGTGCTCCCTCAGTGGCGTTGCGGAAAAAGTTCCAGAATTTATACTATTCAACAATGAAAAACTACCAAGAAATTTCTAAGTCTGGATGGAGTGCAACTTACAAGAGAACCTATTGTCAGAATAGCCTGAGCAAGTAACTCAAATCAAATCAAGTTTTCTTTATTGTCACTGTAATGGTGCATACACGAGGTTAATCCCTAGGATGACGAGACTGTCATATTAGGAAAGATTGGAAAGACTGGGCTTGTATTCACTAAAATAGCAAAAATGTCCTTCCTGAAATTAGAAGAATAAAATTGCACACTATACTCCAGGTGCGGTGTCACCAGGGCCCTGTACAACTGCAGTAGGACTTCCTTGCTCCTAAACTCAAATCCTCTTGCAATGAAGGCTAACATGCCATTAGCTTTCTTCACTGCCTGCTGTACCTGCATGCTTACTTTCAGTGACTGATATACAAACACACCCAGGTCTCGTTGCACCTCCCCTTTTCCTAATCAGACACCATTCAGATAATAATCTGCCTTCCTGTTCTTGCCACCAACGTGGATAACCTCACATTTATCCACATTATTCTGCATCTGCCAAGCATCTGCCCACTCACCCAATCTATCCAAGTCACCCTGCAGCTTCATAACATCTTCCTCACAGCTCACACTGCCTCCCAGCTTTGTCACCTGCAAACTTGGAGATGTTACATTTAATTCCCTCGTCTAAATTGTGAATGTATATTGTAAATAACTAGGAAGGCGACTCCGGACTGTCAAAGCAGCCACAGCTAGACATTAAAACAGTTTTTTTCCACGAGTGATAGTTCTACTAAATAACCAAAGTCTGTAGCCTCTTTTTTGCTCTGGTTTATTTTCATCCACATGTTTAGACCGTAATGTTATATCCTTATTGTTTTGATGTGGTTATGCTTTATTCTTAATTGTTAATTGCATGTTTGTGATGTCATTTGTGAGCGGAGCACCAAGGCACATTCCTTGTATATGCATACTTGGCCAATAAACTTATTCATTCATTCATTCATTCATTCATTTGTCCTGCTCTTTTGTGAACTAGTCATCTCTGGGCAATTGTCCACATTGGCGGGTAGTTGCCCATGTTATAACTATACTTGCACAGCTAGTTCTGCAGTGCAGGTCTTCAGTACTATAGCTGGAACGTTGCATTGTCCCCACATCCTTTACTGGAGTCAGTTTTCTCAGCCATTTCTTAATATCATGTGGAGTGGCTTGAGACTGGCTTGTGTGTTGGCACGAACCTTAAGAAGTCACGGTGCACGATCCACTCCCCACTGCTGGTCAAACATGGCTGCAAATATTTCAGCCTTGTTTTTGGTGCCCACATCGTGGGACTTAAACAATGAGGACAAGGACATTCTTGGAGCCTCCCACTTCTCGTTGCTGTTTAATTGCTCAGGACTATTCACAAATCTAGACATTACAGGACTGCAGAACTTTGACCTGTTCTGGTTATGAAGCCACTTAGTTCCATCTACTGCATGCCTATCTGTTATTTAGCACAAGTTTCTGTGTTTCAACTTGACCAGGTTGCCACCTGTTGCTCCTCCCTTTCTACTTTCTTCAACAAACCATTGGTGATCCCCTGGCTTATTAGTAGAGTGAAATAATTGCTGAATATTTAATGAGGTTTCAGACTGTGGTGGTGCATGTTAGTGTTCCTTCTGAAGTCCCATAGTGCCTCATGGATGCCCAGTTTTGAGCTGCCATATCTGTTCTGAGTCTATCCCATTTAGCACGATTGTAGTCCTACACAAGTCAATGGAAAGTGTCCTCGGTGTGAAGATAGGCCTTTGTCTCGACAATGGACCATGTAATGGTCTCATGGATAGATGTATCTGGCACAGGTAAGTTGGTGAACCCACGGTCAAGATCTCCTGTGCTTCTTTGACCCACTACCTGCTCCAGATGCAACCTGGCAGCCATGTCCTTCATAGCTTGGTTACAAGTAGTGAACCAACCCTCTCTTGGTGATGGACACGAAGGTCCCCAAGCCAGAATAGATTCTATCTATAGACTATGGGATAGTCCAGTGCTTCTTCCAAGCGTTATAAGTCAATGGCAGGAATTAAACAAACCACAAACCCCACATCCGCCAACCGTTATCCATTACTAGCTTAAAATCAGCATTCACATTTGATGCGCAACCAAATCCTTGCACAATCTTTGCCACACTCTTGTCTTTCCCTTATTTTATTTACCTTCCATTTGGCAAAGAGATCAGCAAGGAAACCGTTTACAGCCTTCTCAAAGTACAAGTCACCTAAATGAAGAGAAATATATGACAGGGTGGTTAAGAAAGTGAAGCGTTGGTTTGAACATCTGAACCTTGCTGTGTTTCTCCAGTTATAATGAGAGGTGCACGATAACCCAAGCGAACTTTCCTTTAAAAGTAGTCAATGGCCTGTCAGCATTACTGTAGAAACAGCAATACTACTCTTTGCCCATCTGTTCGCAATATAAATGAAAACAACACAAATACAAAATCTTTTCAGAAATATTTGTGCACTTGAAAAAGCGGCATCAGGTTAAACAAACATTTAAATGTCTAATTTTCCTCGGAATGAAGCAGCAGCAGCAAAGATATCGTAGCACGGCTGCAGAACACACAAGGGATGACATGACAAACAACTCAAAATAAGGAAAGCACGATGGAGACTGGCTTACAGATGCTGTACTAAAAAAGGAAATACTTTTATAGCAATTGAATTTTGAGAAAGGAAGACATAATAGAACCTATATATTATAGAACGATGGATTTCAAAAAGTCCCATTCATCTTCAATTTTCAGTTGCCCAGTTATGTTTTTTTTTCTTTCAACTGACCTTACAGGGCTGTCTCAGCAAGATTAAAGCACAGTGCCACATACATAACATGCTCACGCCTGTAAACTTGGATAATGAACAGAAAAGCTCATCTCACCCCTCAACACTGCTCTTCCATTTAACAAGCTTTTGGCTATTATTTTGCTTATTACTTTGAAGCAAGAGTCAATGCAAGTACAGTCAGACAGCAAAAGTGACTTTCGTGTTCATTGAAGCATTATTGAGCAAAGCAAAGTGCTGGATGACCTTAGCAGGTCAGGCAGCATCTGTGAAGGAAATGGACTGACAACGCTTCAGGTCGGGCTGGACTCGAAATGATGTCTGTCCATTCCCTCCAGAGATGCTGCCTGACCTGTTGAGTTACTCCTGCACTTTGTGTTTTGCTCTTGATTCCAGCATCTGCAGTTCCTTGTCTCTCCTGACGCATTATTACTCAGAAGACAAATCATGAAACAAAAATCCTAAACTGCATTCTCTATAGATGCAGCGGTCATTTATTTCCCAACTACAGTGTACATTTTCTCACCATAGATGTCGAAGTCCCACATCTCACAGCTCATTTGGATGAAAATGTAAACCATTGCAGAGGTAGATCGGAACACCACCTTTAAAATGGACACCAATAATGTTACATCATAATTAAGACACTTTCCCCAAAACTCTTTCTCTGTGCAAATGCAATGATTTTGCAGGGAAATGTTGGTGATATAGATGCACAGTGGAAAGCATCTTATCTGGATGCATCACCACATGAATAAAACACAAAGTGCTGGAATAACTCAGTGGTTCAGGTTTCATTTCTGGAGGATGTGGGTAGGAGACTATCATGTTTGGACCTTTTTCATATGGTGACATTTCAAGTTGGAACCCTTCTACAGTCCCGACCCAAGACGTCACCTATCCATGTCCTCCATTTCCAGAGATGCTGCCTGATCCACTGAGATACTCCTGCATCACCACTTGGTTTGGTGACTGTGCTGCCCAAGGCTGCAAGAAATTGCAGAGTTGTTGATGCAGCCCAGCCCATCACACAAACCAGACTTCCCCCACGTCACATTGCCTAGGGAAAGCAGCCAACATAATCAAGGACCACTTACATCCGAGTCATTTCCTCTCCACCCCTCAGGCAGAAAATACAAAAGCCTGAAAGCATGCACCACTAGATTCAAGAACAGCTTCTTCCCTGTTGTTATTGAACTACTGAAAAGACCTCTGACAAGCTAACAGTGTAGTCCTGATCTCACAGTTTATCTCTGTGCAACCGTTGTACTTTTTTAACTGCACTTTCTCTGCAGCTGTCACATTGCAACACTATAGTCTGCCCTCTTGGTATTTTTTGTTTTGTACTACATCTTGTACAGTATTTGTATATGGCTTGATTGTACTCATGTATGGCATGATTTGACTGGATCGCAAGCAAATGTTTTCACTGTAACTCAGTATACGTGACAGTAATAAACCTATCGCAATTTTGCGAGGATTTGTTGACCTTACGTCACATAGTAGTCCGACTGCAGCAATTCCAGACTGGACGCCAGTGTCAACAGTTCACCAAGCCCACGTTTGGAACTGGACTTTGAAGCTGAGTCAGGGAGCATGAGCTTGATGGCAGTGGCTGCCTTTGGCTAATTGCATATCAAGGGCATGTTTAACCCACTCCACGGTTCCAGTCTGATTCAGAAGACCCAGTCATAGAGCAGAGATCATTCCAATGATTTCTCCCAGCCAAGTCCAGCAGATCTCTGGGTGGATCAAGAAAGCCAAATCCAAATTTATTCAGAAGTCAATAATGTTGTCAGAAGCAAAACTCGGAGCCAGCGATCCCCCTCTTTATAAAACTTTATAGATATGATTCTCCATCTCCTGCACTAATCTCGCATTGTTACAGCTTCTAAAATGTTACATTGTATCCAATCTTCCCCAGTAGTTCTGCCCTTTATATGCCTTCCTTTGGTTTTATTGGAATTACTACTGAACTGTGGACCATTGCCTCCAAACAACCAACACCCAACTCCCTCAAGCTGCTGCACACACCATCAGCAGCAACACCACCTTGTACGCCCTGGCACACCAAACCAAGTGTGGGGAGGCTAATCCAATTCTACAGAATCATCTGCCACAATCTATCCAGAAAAGAAACATGTCATTTTAGAAAAAGAACGTTATAGTCCACTTGGGTCAGCGGATGAAGGTATTACACAGAGTAATACTGAATTACAGAGATTAATGGTTCCAGGTTTAGATCGACTAACTTGCAACTGGTGGCCCATTGTCCTTTAATGCCCTTACCTACTTGTAATGTCAATTCCAAAACAATACAATTAATTCTTGACATCCTTTTACATAACCCAGTCAGCCAGCCAATTGTATGAAATATCTCTCAGCAATGCAAGCCTGCAGCCCCCCCCACCCAACAAATTAATTAGGGGTGAACAAAGATTTCCATGACTGGATCCCAGTAACCATTAATGAGGTGGTGGGAGCTTCCACAACTGAGTACACAGCCCACTGGATAGATAACAAGGTCATAGATACATTCTTACCCTGGTATCTTCACTTATATATCCACAGGTAACTTTTTCACCTTTAACCCAAAGTTCACTTGCTTGCGCCCTAGGGGAAAGAAAATAACCACACTGTTAGCTAGTGATAATTGCATTCTAGCAATTATTAAATAATTCTCAACAGGAATGGAGGAAACAGTGTGGTGTCTCTGAGAGAATCCAAATAAAGGCATGAACTTTCTCAGACATAATGGGTTTATTTGCAAATGAAGTTCCCATCAGAGCAGACAGTGAAGGTGGCCTTTCAGCCCTGTGCTTGTGCCAGCTCTCTGAGAGCACAATCCAGCATGGCTCTACCTCTCTGGATTTCCCCATATCACTTCAATATTTTCCCTAGTTGCCATTCCATTTCCACTCCTCTCCATTGCACAAACCTGCATCTGGGACATTAGTAACATTGTCTTTCTTTGTAAGGAGTGGAATGGGACAGGAAAGAAGGGCAATATTACAAGGCAAGACACAATCGATAGCACCATACCTCAACGCTCCAAGCAAAATCAGAACTATTGAGGCAAATTGAACACTTGATCAAAGTAAAAAAATTAATCTGACCTTATTCCTGCAAATTCCACTTTCTGTGTAATGTAAGCACAGGTGTTAACCTGGAAAAAATGGATAGGTTTTTCAAAGAGCAGTCACAAATTTTAATAAACAATTACCTCATATTAACTCTAAAGTTTATCAGAAATATCTGGACATTGAATGTCTGGGTCCCTGCTTCTTACCCACTGAGAACATCACCACAGTGTGGATTACCTGCACAGTGCGGTGTGTGGGTGTAAGCAACAACTACATCTCAATACAATTAGATATTGTTACGCTGGTTCCATGCCTAGGGTCTCATGAATTTACCTGAGGGATATCACTATGACTAATTTCTTCACACTGTTGTGGTCCCAAACCAACAGCACTGTCCAATGTACTGAAATCCCTGGTACATTGCATTCAAAGTGAATACTCTGACTGCACATCACAGGTTGCTTACAGGCTGCAGTATTGGTTTCTGAGGTGCAGAAACAGGACAATTATCTGTTTGAAGAAAAGGCCATGGAAACTACTCTTCAAAATCACCCTTCCTTTTTAAAAATAGGACATCCAGTGTAGTTTCCTGCATGACTATCAGCTCCAACAGCTCTGCAGAGAGATTCACCCTCAAAACCACCTGAACGCATGCAAGCAGTGCTCCGTGAACCGGAGGGCTCTGCAGAACAACCACACTGGAGCCCGGCATCAAAGCCACACCCTGGAAGCCTGGAACCTCTCCCAAAGAATGGTCGAGGCTGGAGAAATCAATTGAAGATCCCAGAGCCGGATCAGCAGTTGTTCCCTGAGGTGCAGGGACCAGTGCACGTACAGAGTTAATGTGCAAATCAGCCAGGAATGGGCTGAATGACAGATTGGGATCGAGGGGCTGAATAGCCTTCTCTTGCCTCTATGAAGCTTCATGTGCTTGGAATAGGTTGACAGAGGTTTAAGAGCAAGCGTGACGGTGCCACAAGAATATGAGCTCATTACGCTCCATTTTGATCAAATTGCTGATCAGATTTCCAGCCACGCACCAGGTTCTTCTTGAGCCGCCACATGTCGCTGCGCCCAATGTACTGGTCCTTGAACGTCAGCTCCACCAAATCCAGGGTAACATCCTGTTCAATATTCAGACAGAAAGCACAAGGAAATATTAACAGGAAGGGCAAATCCAAAAGTAAAAACCTTATCAAGATTCAGTTAATTATAATTAATGTAGAACAATATGCAACCGAGTTAAACAACCCGCAAGCTGCAGAAGGGATCAAAGCTCAGCAGTCCTTCCACATCTGGTTGTGCAGTTGTACAGGGCCCTAGTGAGACCTCACCTGGAGTACTGTGTGCAGTTTTGGTCTTCAAATTTGAGGAAGGATATTCTTGCTATTGAGGGCGTGCAGCGTAGATTTACTAGGTTAATTCCCGGAATGGCGGGACTGTCATATGTTGAAAGACTGGAGAGACTACGCTTGTATACACTGGAATTTAGAAGGATGAGAGGAGATCTTATCGAAACGTGTAAGATTATTAAGGGGTTGGACACGTTAGAGGCAGGAAACATGTTCCCAATGTTGGGGGAGTCCAGAACAAGGGGCCACAGTTTAAGAATAAGGGGTAGGCCATTTAGAACTGAGATGAGGAAAAACTTTTTCAGTCAGAGAGTTGTGAATCTGTGGAATTCTCTACCTCAGAAGGCAGTGGAGGCCAATTCTCTGAACAAATTCAAGAGAGAGCTAGATAGAGCTCTTAAGGATAGCGGAGTCAGGGGGTATGGGGAGAAGGCAGGAACGGGGTACTGATTGAGAATGATCAGCCATGATCACATTGAATTGCGGTGCTGGCTCGAAGGGTCGAATGGCCTCCTCCTGCACCTATTGTCTATTGTCTATTGAATGGTTTGGACATTGAACCAGGTGCTGACTGCAGAAAGGTTGCTCTCCTCAACAGGAAGGGTAGGATTCAAGGGCTGCGAGTCACAAATACAAGCAGCTCACCGATTCCAGCCAAAAGTTTTAACCGCACAGTGTTCATGCCACTGACTTCCAGTTGATCATGGGAACACGTGGAGGCATGTGATTGCTGCTTTGACTGACAGGAACACCTTCAAAAACAAGAGAGATGCTCGGGGCAAATCGGGCACTGCACCCAGCATTCTCGGGTGATTTCCATTAATATTTGGGGTTTCTTCCAAGTACAATCTCTCTAGAGAGTTGT
The DNA here is from genome assembly GCF_053455715.1 of Rhinoraja longicauda. Lineage (NCBI taxonomy): Eukaryota > Metazoa > Chordata > Chondrichthyes > Rajiformes > Arhynchobatidae > Rhinoraja > Rhinoraja longicauda. The sequence continues at coordinate 13,951,035 of NC_135977.1, forward strand.
GAATTTGTGGAATTCTCTGCCGCAGAAGGCAGTAAAGGCCAATTCACTGGATGAATTTAAAAGAGAGTTAGATAGAGCTCTAGGGGCTAGCGGAATCAAGGGATATGGGGAGGCAGGCACGGGTTACTGATTGTGGATGATCAGCCATGATCACAATGAATGGCGGTCCTGGCTCGAAGGGCCGAATGTCCTCCTCCTGCACCTATTTCTATGTTCCTATGTTTCTATCTCAGCAATGGACTTTGGGCCATTCCCAGGATCTCCGGACAAGAGCCGAAGGTAATCTGACTTACGGAGGCCTCGGCAAGAGAAGCTGAATGCAAACACTCACCTATTCAAGTGACCAAACACTCAGCTTATTCACAAACAAAGAGAACCTGCACATTTCTCGCCAGTTCTCAGCATATCCAGCAAAAACTCTGGACAAGTGGCATAAAGGATTGCTTAAGGATCACAGAAACTCAATTGGGAGCTCTCTGGGATATGGATAGATTTGAAGTGATTAAGAGTGGCACAGTTGCACTGCTAATAGAGCTGCTGTCCACAGCTCCAGTGGCCCAGTTTCCTGACCTCGGGTGCTGCCTGTGTGATTTGTATGTTCTCCTTGTGACCACATGTGTTTCCCCAGGGTGATCAATCACCACTCATATCCTAAACAAGTGTGGGTCGGTAAATATATTGTATCTAATGTACAGATGAGTGGTAGAATACAGGGGGGAATTGGTGTAAATGTGAGGGAAAATTGTTACAAGGAAACAAGTGGGGAAGGGCATTAATGTGAATATCCTGAGAGCCAGTATTGACTTGATCAGTCAAAAGGCTTTCTTCTACGTTGTAAGAAATATACAAAAACAAACAAACACGACCCTTACCTTAGGATTCACAATGTTCACATAGACATCCTGGTAAGCTCGCAGTTTAAACACCTGGGCCACAGTCTGATCTACACTGATAGTTTCTGAAGGAAAGAACCAAGAAGGAAAGAATCGTTAAATTAAATTAAATGTAATTTAAGCTCCCCCCCCAAATAAAAAAATCTTCCTCTCACAGTGGCACAGCGATAGAGTTGCTGCCTTACAGCGCCAGAGACCCGGGTTGGATATTGACTACAGGTGCTGTCTGTATGGAGTTTGTACTTTTCCCTGTGACTACGTGCGTTTTCTCTGGGTGCTCCGGTTTCCACCCACACTCTAAAGACGTACAAGTTTGTAGGTTAATTGGCGTTGGTAAAAATTGTTCCATGTGTGTAAGATAATGTTAGTGCATGGGGTGATTTGGTGGGCTGAAGAGCCTGTTTCCGCACTGTATCTCTAACGTCTAAAGTTAAACGTTGATCAATAATGACAACAACAGCAACATTTGATGGAAGAATATATTGTGAATATATAAACCTATCATTCTGAGCAATGTCCCAAAAACAGCATGAGTTAACCTTCTGCACATAGGCACTGGAATAAGATCAGAGGTGGGAGAGCAAAACAAAACCAAAACAATGTCACGGAGAACAAAGAGAAAAGTGGTGAGAAAGCCTTTTCTGGGAAGACAGAGTTTGGGGAAATATTTAAAATATCTTGGGAGTGTGAGAAGGAAAATAATTCCTGTTGAGGAGCTTGCAATTGGAGAGCTGGCCTTCCATCCCGATACAGTCCTTTATTTTTGTTCTTTCCTTTTCTCCCACTTCTATCTGCACCTTAAAAGTTGATTCATTCATTGACTTTTTCCCAGTTATGATGAAAGGGCATTAACTTGAAACATCCCATGTATTTTTCTCTTCCCACACATACTGTTGCCGTCCTGCATATTTCCAGCACTTTTGTTCTTGGTTTCCAACTGTAGTCAACCACATCTTCAAAAGCTGACTATCTTCTCTGCTCATTGAGCACAATATAAATGGAAGATGCTCTGTGCAATATTACAGATCATCAAGCTTGCCCCGTCATGTGTTCTCCCCCCCATTTAACTTCTACCTTTGCAACCCAAATTTCCAAAAATGCAGCAGCTGCACATAGTGGTTGTACAGAGATTACCCAGAAACCAGGGAGGACTTCCTTCTTTTTATAGTCCAAACGCAGATCAGACTTCATAATGTCCTTCATTACTTAGTATCATAAGATGGTTGATAGCAATTTCAATGACACCTTACAATCGTTTTTAAATACTAAATCCCACCAATCCAACCTATACAGCAACAATGCAAAATAATTCAAGTTGTTACCTTTCTGCAGATCTTCTTTCAAAGATTTCACCTGCAGAAGAAGGGGGCTGTAAAGAGAGATAATAAATGTATTGAGCAACAAGCAGAAGAGAAGGAAGAAGGGAGTTGAATGGGGGTCCCTCCCTATATTGTGATATAGATAAAATTGTAGATCATTGGACTTCGGTCCTTTCAATTCCTCCTGGGATCCTTTACCTTGCACTCCTGTGGCTATCCCCTGTACCTGCAGGATTCCCCATAAACCAAATCCAATATCCCCCTTCCCCACCCCACTTCCACCCTCACCCCTAGATGACTTCAACAGATGCAATCTAAGAAAACATTGTTATTGTGGTAAAACATTCCAACAGATGGATTCAAAAAGTCTTACAAAGCTTTAAAATTAACTGTTTTATTTTCCCTTCCCTGGAAATAAATCTGCCTGCAGACAAATTACTGTAATTAATAAGGGAAAGTGTCACTTTACTCGGTTGGTCTCGTCCACAACTCAGGGGCAATTTACAGAAGTTTGGCCGGCAGTCTGTAGGCCAAATTGAAGGAAATGAATTTGTTCATCAATTCAGATCATCCCAACATTTCTCAGGCACTAATGTACTTTTGAGGTGCAGCTCGTGTTGTGAGACAGGAAACACTGCAACCAACGTGCACACAGCGAGCTCCACAAACATCACAGCTTTATACTCTCCTTATGGTGATATCATTGAGTGACATGTATTTGCCAGATGATGACTTCAAGCAGAGACGACCCAGCCACTGTCACAGAGGGAAGCTCCACTGAGAGGGAAATTTAAATGCAGTCTGTCTCCCCTAACAATGGGATTATGAGAAGTCTCCCACAAAAACAGCTGACTCTTGATGGCATCGTGGAGCAGATTTAAATGTTAAAATTATTCCTTGTGGTGAAAATATGCTTGGGCCTTCATGACAAGTAGTGGAAGTTATATCTGAGCTGATTCCTGCTGTCACACCGGCAGTATAGTTACATCACCCCACTTAGCGGCAAGTTACCCATTACCTGCTAAAATTGTAAACAAAAATGAATCAGAAAAAAATAATCCTCCAAATAGTTACAAATTTCCCATAGTTGACTTAGGCACAGTCCTGACCAGAGGTGCAGTGGTGATGTAGTGGTTAGGTTACCAATCGTGTTGTCTCTGAGGTGATTATTACCTCCCACCAGTTTTCCACCCTCCCCACACCCCTCCCCACACCCCTCCCCCTCCACTTGAACTGTTGACGATACATGCACATTTCACAATTTTTTTTATTCCTGAGCTTCACAATTTGCAACTCCTTACCCTCTCAAGCCCACACTTGTCTCAACTCTGGCCCTCATCCAACAATCTACCTATCGAATAATCCCCATGCCTCTGTCTGAAGAAGTCTGAAGAAGGGTCTTGACCCGAAACATCACCCATTCCTTCTCTCCTGAGATGCTGCCTGACCTGCTAAGTTACTCCAGCATTTTGTGAAATAAATACCCATGCCTCTGTTCATCTATTAATGGCCATGCTCTGTCCTGCCCCTCCTCTTTTCCAGCCCCCCCCACCCAATCAGTCTGAAGAAGGGTTCTGATTAGAAACATCACCAATATATGTTCTTCGGGAAATGCTGCCTGACCCACTGAGTTATTCCAGCTTTTTGTGTCTGTCTTCTGACTATCCACAGGTGCTTAAACCTTCCTTCAATTGAGGTTGAGAAGTGGTGTTGTTAACAGTTGGGTTAATCTGATGGGCCAGCGTGGGCTAATAAGTGGAAAGTAACATGTGTTCCATAAAAGAGCTTCACGATGGTCATCAAATCTCCAACAAAGAAAATCGGATCATCTTTCCTTGGTATTCAATGAATTAACATTGAAGTGCAGCAGGTACATGAAAAGATCATCTTCCAAGTATCATGCCATCCTGAGAAGGAAATATATCCCCATTCCCTCATTGTTAATAAGTATAACTCATAGCACTCCTTTCCCAACAGCACTGTGGGGCGAACTTCACCAGTGGTTCAAGAGGCCACTCTGCCACAGGCAGCTGGGAGGCCAAGAAATGCTGGCCCTGCCAGTATTGCTCAGATCCCCAAAAATGAACCAATGAAACTCATTTAAATAAATTCTTTAAAATGGTACCAACCTGTACTCATCATTGATGTACGCAATCTCCACAATATCACCCAGCTTCACCTGAGGGAAGACTTTGGGGTTCACCATCAGTTCATAGTCTAAAGGAAACAGGAAGACAACAAGAAAAAAATAGCATCTGTTCAGTTCATCACACTTTTTCCATACAGTGCTTAACAATCAGTTCACAGGTAACAAATTTAAAGCAAGAAACAAACTGCTGGAGCAACTCAATGCCTCAGGCAACATCTTTGGTAGCAAGGGCATAGTCAACATTTCGGGTTGAGACCCTGTATCAGGACCATCAGTTTGTTTCTTGCTCCAGATCACAGCATCTGTGGTTTTGAGTATTTCCATTTGAATGTTTGGAGGGAAAGAGCTCTCTAATTATATTCTGAAAGCAACCCTGCCCCATAACTATCACCACTTTTTTATCTTTTCTCCTGCCTTTCGATTATAGTTCCTTGTGACATTATCCGACCTTCAAACAATGATTCTATTCAATTCAGCTCCCCGAATGCCAGAGAGATTAAACGGCACCAGCAAGATGTGCCATTCACTCATCAGCTCATGGGTATGCAATGGATAGACCTCCGTGATCGCCATGGTAAAACTGTCTTGTGGTATTCATCCCTTCAGAGATACACCTAAAAAAATAGACATCTAATGGTTGGTTGATCGTTGGTGGCCACAGAACCATTGCCCAGCAAGACACCTTGGTTTCTAAAGTAAGGGAAGACAGGAAGGGAGTATGGATTGTGACAGTTTCACTTCCAGCTCATAAGGGGCAGCCCAGGATCTGATTCTATCTGTATTCATGTTCAACATAGACATAGAAAATAGGTGCAGGAGGCCATTTGGCTCTTCGAGCCAGCGCCGCCATTCATTATCATGGCTGATCATCCACAATCAGTAACCCGTGCCTGCCTTCTCCCCATATTCACTAGCCCCTAGAGCTCTATCTAACTCTCTTTTAAATTCATCCAGTGAATTGGCCTCTAATGCCTTCTGTGGCAGAGAATTCCACAAATTCACAACTCTCTGGGTGAAAAAGTATTTATCTCATCTCAGTTTTAAATGGTCTCCCCTTTATTCTTAGACTGTGGCCCCTGGTTCTGGACTCCCCCAACATTGGGAACATTTTTCCTGCATCTAGCTTGCTCAGTCCTTTTATAATTTTATACGTTTCTATAAGATCCCCTCTTATCCTTCTAAATACCAGTGAATACAAGCCCAATCTTTCCAATCGTTCCTCAGATGACAGTCCCGCCATTCTGGGGATTAACCTTGTGAACCTACGCTGCACTACCTCAATAGCAAGGATGTCCTTCCTCAAATTAGGAGACCAAAACTGCACACAATACTCCAGATGTGGTCTCACCAGGGCCCTGTACAACTGCAGAAGGAATTCTCTAGTCATATATGTTGTCCCTGGGGATTAGATATCTTGCATATTTGATATAATACTGTTTATTCTCTTGCACTACTGACATACTCATATATGAAATTAGCCTGGTACATAAATCATGTTTTCATTGCATCAAGGTACACGTGACAACGTAAAGAATCAACATCACCATACGTTAACCACAAAGTAAAGAACCGACATCACCAAACACTTGGCCACAGAGATAAATTTGAAGCAATACAATTGGCAGCAGTGCAGGTGGCTGGAGCAAGACACCAGTGGGACAAGTGGTGTTGCCACGGGTGTCCAGAAGGCTGTTGACTCTGCAGGGAACATGATGTCAATGGCAGGGTTGGTGGCACCGTCAGATAGCCTGGCAGGATTGATGGCAAAGCACAAAGGCAGCACAGATGGTGAAAAGCAAAAGTCAAGGTTTGGGAAGGGAAGAACAGCAGCCGCATCCCTCCCTGGCCCAGGTCAGGAAATGGCCTTGTGCCCCTAACCCCCCCCCCCCCCCCCTCTTTATCCTGCTACTCAGCCGCAAAAGCACCCATCTCCCTCACTCGCCCATGTTCTCCCTCCCCCCTGTTCAGTCCTTATGTGCCAAGCCATTCCTACACTTCTCCTCCTACACTCGATCCGCTCTCTCTGACCGGGCGGGCAACATCAACAGTGGGGATGGGCGCCTCTTTATTCTCACCGCTGCCCCCGAAGCCCTTCTTGTGGATCCACAGTTTATACACCCTGTTGGTTCTCATGTTGACAGCCGGTGGGTCGCCGCCACCGACACCGCCACCGCGCACGGTGTGTTTCACTCCGGAGCTGCCGGCAGCGGGCAGGGTCTGGGGCCGGGGAGAAAGGTTCCGGGGAGAAAGGTTCCGGGGAGCCGGTGCTGGGCTGACAGGACAGGTGTTTGTGCCGTTCTTACAGTTTCCCAGAGCCCTTAACGGCCACCAACGTATTTTGGGGAGTATTATCAACGTTGTAATGCAGCAAGCAGCATTTAAAATGCAGCAGTTTCCCCTAAGCACCAAGGCTGTGGGCGAAGGCCGCAGGCAGACGCCTGTTGAATCTTCCTCCAAGTCTCGGCCCAGCCTCACTCAGCCAGGCTACCTCACCCTCCCCGTTAAACTAACCACTTCTCTCGATCACTTCATACAACAAAGACATCCAAGGCCAAACACCGGCGAGCAGAGTAACCGAGGTAGATATTGGTGCGTTTGACCCACAGCTCGGTCAGAGGATTAGATTTAAAGGAGGAAAGAGAGGTAAATGGAATATCTAGGGTCTTGGCAACATAGAATATAGTAGGTGTCTCGGACCTCGAGTATGCAAACTATTCATGAAGTTAGAGCTGAATTAAATTGAAATCTGCAGCTAATTACTGTGCTGTGTCACCTCTCGCATACCTCCCTATACATGGAGTATAAGAAAATAACTGCAGATCCTGGTACAAATGGAAGGTATTTATTCACAAAATGCTGGAGTAACTCAGCAGGTCAGGCAGCATCTCGGGAGAGAAGGAATGGGTGACGTTTCGGGTCGAGACCCTTCTACATGGATGAACATCATGCCACCATCTCCTATTACCAATCTCATCTTTAACACTTTAACTCTCGCTCTTTAACAATTAAATAACTTTCAATTCCTTGGCCCCCGTCACCTCATCTTTACCATAGACATGCAGCTCTGTTACACTTTCATTCCCTACCAGGAAGTTCACAGAGCTCTCTGGTTCTTCATTGAACAGAGACCCAATCAATTCCTCTCAACAACTTCTCTTTTGACTCCTCTCGCTTTCTTCAACTCGAAGATGTAGCCAAAGGCACTCACACTGTGCCATTTTGTTGGCAGCCCTTGTTCCAAATCATTCCCCAACCTTTTTCTCCCCCAACCTTTGCAACATCAAAGACTGCATTAGGGCTGCCTCCTGCAGAAACAGCACCTCATTTTCCACTTGGGTAGCTTACAACCCAATGGTGCTGAATGACATTGAATTCTCCAATTTTAAGTAATTTCCCTTAACCCCTCTCCTTCCCCCCCCCCCCCCCCCCCCCCCCCATCCGCTCATCATATGTTAATAATTCCTGGGATCATTCTCGTAAGTCTCTGGACCCTCTCCAATGCATGCTTCCAATATGGGGCCCAAAATTGCTCACAATACTCCAAATGCGGTCTGAGCTGTGCCTTATAAAGCCTCAACATTATATCCCATGTCAAACTCACGCTGTTCGACAGGTTAATTGACCACTGTGATTGCCTCCAGAATGTAAGTGAGTGGTGGAATTTGATGGAAGTTGAGAGAAATATGAGGAGAATATAATGGGATTGATGTAGATGGCTGCTTGGTGGTCAGCACTGACTTGGTGGGAAAGAGGCAGCATCTTTCTGTACTGTCAACTCTATGGCGTCCTTTTGGCAATTTAAAGCCACATTTGATATTTTAGCACTGCCATCAGGCAGTGAAGAAGTCTTTGCTGCAATGTCTCTATGCTGAGATGAATATTGCTAATGCCTGTGTTAGTGGCATTGGTAGAAATGCCTGGGATAAGGAATAGTTCCTACACATGCATTACTTCAGTCAATCATTGGCACATCAGTCGCAGGTATCCTGTAGCAAGAATCAGAGAAAAAATAGATCTTTGTAGCCCCTCTGTTGCTGAAAAAGTAAGCAGATGTGCCACCTCTCCCCTCACTGCCATGTAATTTAAATTTAAAAAAAAAAATTTAATCAAAAAATACTTTATTCAAGAAATAAATATATACAAACCATGTTCCTTCCAAAACTCCATCCAACATTCTCGAAGGCTATACATACATTCAATACATACATTCGATACACCAATTACATAAAATTACCTCCCACCCTTGCCACTCATGTGGCCCACTGGCGTGGAATCCCTTCCCTTATTTTGAGGGGCGTCTCCACCACACCCTGTCCCCCAATGTCCAGCAGCGGAAGGACCCTAGATTATGGTCCTCCCCCACAGAGCCTTGGCATTGGCTGCACCAAGCTTCAGTGCGTCCCTCAGCATGTTCTCCTGCAGTCTGCAGTGGGCCAGTCGGCAACATTCCCCGACGGACATCTCGCTCCGCTGGGAGGTCAATAAAGCTCGGGCAGACCAAAGAGCTTTTTTTTTAAACCGAGTTGATGACCTTTGATACTGACACAGACCTCTGCCTCCTGACTGCTCTCTCCCACGATACCTCATCAGTGTCTATAGGCAGTCATTGGGGGGGGGGGGCTTAGCTACACTCCCTCAGATGGGCCTGTGACACAAATACAGCGTGAATGGTCTATGTGCTCTGGATACAGGGAAAATTGCTTTCCAGGGGATATAAACATTGTGAGGCCAGTCTATTCTCCGTGGGAAGCACGGTATGATTGGAGGAGGGGTGGGAGCAGTCCTCTCACCGCTGGGTTTTGTGATCCAAATGTAGCGTGGTGTCTAATGCAGGGGAAGGTGGCCATCTGTTCTACCAGGAGCTCCACGCTACACAGACACTGCTGTTTTCTCCCACAGCCTCCATCCCATCCCCACCATCCGCCTTCCTCAGTGTGTTTGCTGAAGGCAGTCTTTTGGCCAACTCTCACGTCACCTGCTGCTCCATCATTCTCCAGAGCAGAAAGATTGTCTGATAACTACTGCCTTTGGGGCTGTGTACAGACATTATGGTGCCTGCCTGTTCTAGGTTGTGTATAAATATTAACAGCCTATGAAGGTCTCATATCCTACAGACTGGCAGCCCACCCACTCACTGTAGGCGCAATGTTCACTGTCCACTAATCAGTCACTGAGGCCAGGTTATATTTTAAACAATGCATTCATTGGATTTTGAAAGGACATTCAATGTACATCCCTAAAGTAGCTGAGGGTCTGTAATCAACCTGCTGGTGGAACATTATCCAGGCTAGGTAAGATCAGCAGATCTCCTTCCTGGAGGAACAGTAGGGAGCCAGCTGAGCATTGACAACAATCCAATGCTTTGTAGTTACCAGCACTTGTAAATTTATTTGGAACGTAGAACAATGCAGCGCAGGAATAGGCCCTTGGCTCATCGTGTCTGTGCCGAACACCAATGCCAAGATAAACTAATCTCATCTATCTGCATGTGATCCATATCCCTCCATTCCCTGCAACACCACTCCTGGAAGCACGTTCCAGCACTTATCACTCACCGTGTAACAAAACCTGCACCACACATTTCCTTTAAGCTTTCCCTCTCTGACCTTAAAGCCATACCCTCTAGCCTTCGATATTCCACCCTGGAAAAAAGGTTCTGACCGTCTACCCTATTTATGCCTCTCGAAATCTAATATACTTCTATCAGGTCATCCCTCAGCTGGTGACACACCAGAGAAGACTATCTAAGTTTGCCTAACCTCTCTTGATAATGCACTCTATTCCAGGCAGCATACCTCATTCCAGGCAGGTAAACTTCTGCACCCTCTTCACAGCAGCCACATCCTTCATGTAATGGGGCAACAACAATACACAATTGTACACTGGAGACCAAATGCGGCCAAGCCCAAGTTTTATAAAGCTGCAACATGACTTCCTGACTCTTATATTCAATGCCCCAACCTTGATGAAGGCAAGCATGCCATAGGGCTTTTTTTCACCAGTCAGTCTATTTATGTTGCCACTTTCAGCGAGCTATGGACTTGGATCCAAGATACCTCTGCACATCATTGCCATTAAACTGTATACTTTCTCCTTCGATTCAATCTCCCAAAGTACATTATCTGACATTTGCTCAGATTACACTCAATCTATCATTTCTCCTGTAATTGATATACCGTTGACAGCCTTCCTCACTGTTTGCAATACCACCAACTTTGGTAGAAACAAAGACCTGCAGATGCTGGTTAATACACAAAATGACACAAAGTGCTGGAGTAACTCAGCAGGTTATGCAGAATCTCTGGAGAGCGTGGACAAGTAAAGTTTCGGCTCATGATGAGCCTATCAGTTTCATCGTGTTCATTAACCTCCACCTGCTCGTCTTTCCTTTGAAGCGTACTAATCATCATCAACTTGCCTGGCAGTCCATTTGCTGACGTGCTGTTCTGATTCCAATCCCCCTGCCCAACTGTTAAATGGAAAGCCATCAGATGAACAACCAGAAATTAAGACCATGAATTTGGGAAAGGTTAATTTCAAAATGATACGGTAACATCAGACCTGACAAATCTAATGACATTTTTGAAGAGTCAGCTGTGTAGATGTACATAGTGGAGCTGATGTAGTCAACAAGATCCTGCCTGAGAAATTGATCCAAAAGAGCCCACAGGATCCATGTAATTTGCTAAACTGGATTTGAAATGTATTTGGTAATAGGAAGGTGAAGGGGATGGTTGAAAGTTAGTTTTTTTAACAGGAAGCTTGTGTCAGAGATGGATGTGGAGACCCTAACTGTTTGTTATATGCAGAACTGGATGTAAACATCGCGGGTAGGATTAGTATGTTCTTGAAAATTGACAATGTTCTTGATAGTGAGAAGGGTAGGCTACAATGCGAAATTGATCAACTGGAAGATAGGTAGCGTGTAGGAAAGTGGAATTTTATCCTGCTAATTGTGAGGTGATAAATCTTAGGGAGACTGTTTTGGTTGGGATAAACTTTGAATGGTGGGAGCCTAGAAACGGGCAGAGCTTAGTGTATATGCTCAATGATGGCCAAGGATCTCAGCTGTCAGCAGCACCTATAGATACGGTGACTGAGAAGAATATTTAACCATTAGTCAGGACCTCAAAAATGAAAGCAAAGAGGATATGGCACAAATATATAACGCTTTTGTTAGGCTACCACTGGTGTAGTGCATATGGTTCAGATCACCACAGATAGGAAGAATATGATTTCACTGGACAGAGTGCAAAGGAGAATCTCAGGGATCATGGCCAAAATGGAGCATTTTAACCCATGAGGAGTGGGTTTCTTTCCCTTGGAGCGGGGGGGGGGGGGGGGGGAGGGGCATGAACGAGGTATACAGGTATGAGAGGCAGAAATAGGGTAGAGTGTGAGAAAGTTTTGTTCCTTAGTGATACCTAAAATGAGAGGACCTGGATGTAAAGTAAAGGACAGGAGATTTGAAGAAGAAATTTTACACCTAGAGTGGTTGGTTGGGATCTGGATCAGACTGACTGAGGGAGTGATGGAGGCGAGTACTCTCACAACATTTAAGGAATGCACAAGCACTGGAATCACCAAGAAGTTGTTGGACTGAACAGCCAGCTTCTGTGATGGAAGTTTGTGGTAATTGTATACTGTATTTTGGGTACTATTCATGGCACCCAAAACAAACTTCACCAAAGGGTCAGGTGTCACAGAGAGTCAAGGCCTTGACCCAACTTTTAACTCTTATGGATCCAAACCTAAAAGCAAAATGAATGCAGGAGTTCAAATGCAGTCCTTGGTAAATCATTAAGTTTAGTTGAGTACAAAATCTGCAGACTGTATGGCAATCATTGACTTTAATCCTTCCTTAACCCACTCTCTCTCTCTGTCAAAAACTTTAATCACCAGCAAGCTTTAGCACCCGAGTACCTGTGTGCTGGTGTATTATGTGTCTGTCTGTCTATCTGTTGGCCTGACTGTTTGTTTCTCGGTGCTCCTCTGTGCATCTACTTCCAAATCTTTGCAAGCCGACACAGTGGTATGAATATTGATTTCTCTAATTTCAAGTAACCCCGGAAGACCCTCTCTCTCTATCCCTCCCCATCCAAGTCGCACCAGCTTCTCGTTTTCTCCCAACAGACTGCTAACAATGGTCTGTTTCCTTTATCATCGTTACTTTTTTGCATATCTTTCAATCATTGTTCTTTATCTCTCTACATCATCGTCTATATCTCTGATTTCCCTTTTCCCTAACCAGTCTGAAGAAGAATCTCGACCCGAAACATTACCCATTCCTTCTCTCCAGAGATGCTGCCTGTCCTGATGAGTTACTCCAGCTTTTTGTGTCTCTACTCTTTAACTGTGATGAGGCTTTCTGCCTCTCCCACCCAATTCAGGCAGGGAGTACAGGAGCCCCACCATCTAGGCGAAAATAAGTTTTTCTCTCTCTTTCTCTCTCTCTCTCTTCTAATTTTTCAACCAATTACTTTAAATCTTTAAAAATAGGCCCTTCGTAATTGAAATACCCAGACTTACATGAACACACATTATTTTATTCACTTTAGTTTGTTCTCCTGCAGCCTCCTCTACTTCAATGAAAATAAGCCCGAATTAACCAATCTTGCCTCGCAGCTACAATTTTCCACCCCCGGCAACATTCTCAAATGCATTACTTTGCAAATCTCTGGAGTAAATGCCATGTACTTCCTTTCAACACATCCGATTAGGCAATCTGTATCTTCTGATTTCTAAAGCTTTCCACCTGTCAACCTCTCAGTCAATTTGTGTATCATCTGCAAACCTCTTTATCAAGTTCCATACATTTAAATGCGCATTATTAGTCGATATTACCAAAAGCAATGGTCTGAATGGTGTCTCTGGAACCCCTGTGGAAACTATTTCCAGTCATGACAACACCCATTGGCATAACCTCTTGTTCCTTCACTGAGCTAATTTGCCACTCTCCCTTGGTCCCATGGGTTTGTTTTTAATCAGTCTCTCAGGTGGGAGTTATCAAAAGCCTTGATAAAATCTAAGTACTACATCAAACATATTGCCTCTCACAGTAATAATGTTCATCGCCAAAGTTAAATTAACTGTCCTATAATTGCTCCGTTTATCCCTACCTCCCTCTTTGGATAATGGTACAACGTTAGCAGTCCTCTACTTCCTTGGCTCCTGTATTCAAGAGAGAGTTAGATATAGCTCTTGGTGCTAATGGAATCTAGGGATATGGGGAGAAAGCAGGAACGGGGTTCTGATTCTGGATGATCAGCCATATTCATATTGAATGGCGATGCTGGCTCGAAGGGTCAAATGGCCTACTCCTGCACCTGTTTTCCATGTAGCCCAGGAGGATTAATGTTTTAGTTCAGCATAGCATGTTATATAAAGAGTGGTAATGCAAGGCCAGTTTTACAGATCCTAAACAAACAATAGAGCTTGTTTCTGACTGGAAGGGTGTGATTCATTGAGTATTTGGACAACTCGTTCTGGTGGGCATCCATCTCCTGACCTCCCACTGGGTTAAGATTTCACTTTGCTCCTGCAGAAACAAAATGGTTCACACCAATGTGAACGTAACCATTCTCACAGCGAAGAAGGGCAATTTGAAACCATGAGCTGCATCTGTAAAATGTTGGTCAGAGCTCTGTAATGACTTCCTTTGCTCCTTTCAACAGGCCCGGATACGTTGCATCTGGGCTGGGGGTTCGTTCCATTTTAGTGGCTAATTACCTCAATACTTCCTCCATTGCGCTCCTTATCCCACCCACTATTCCACATTCTTCCCTCTTAATGACAATAGAAACAGCACAGGAATAGGCCCTTCAGCCCACAATGTATGTGCTGACAGACACCATCCCACTCTGTGGCCAAGACAGCTGCAAAGTGTCCATAAAGAAACTTGCCCACATCCTTCACCTCCTTCAATCTCCGGTTCCTAACCAGGACCAAAGTTTTCTCATTTGCTCTCATAACCCCTCTTCTGAAAAATCCTTGCACTTTACTTGATATTACTTGCCAGTATATTACATCCCCTTTGCTTTAATAATCTCTCTTTCAATTCCACTCAGTTCACTTTCACACATAGACTCCCACCAAACAAGCGTCTCTGGCTGGGAGCTCTGACATTTGTATTGACCCTGAGCCACCACCCTGTTGTTATGAGGTGAGCTCCAGGTTAACACCGTGCTGTGAAAGAGAAGCGACTTGCACATCAGTTTCACTCAACCTCGGTTGCAGAGGTTCTGGGGAGAAGGCAGGAGAATGGGGTTAGGAGGAAGAGATATATCAGCCATGGTTGAATGGCGGAGTAGACTTGATGGGCCGAATGGCCTAATTCTGCTCCTATCACTCATGATCTTATGAACCTGATGTTATGTGTCCTTGGGCTCGAACTCCAATGACAATTGGTTTTTTTTTTAGCCTAACGTATATGACCTTCGCCGCCAATATGAACTGTGGCCAATGGCGCAGCAGGTCGAGCCGCACTTCGCTGTTCCAGTGACCCGGGTTCGATCCTCACCTCTGGGTTGAGTTTGAACCTTCTCCCGGTGACTGCATGGGCTTCCCCCGGGTGCTCCGTCCTTCCGGAAGCAGTTGATACACGTCTATTGATCCTGAAAAATCCTGCCCGTGACCATCCACCCGGACACGACGCCGCCTTGGCTGACTGTGTGTGTGTGGCGCCTTCATGTTTGTACGTTCTCCCCGTCACCTGCGTGGGTTCCCAAGTGTGCACGATGGTGTCAGTGTACGGGGGTCGTTGGGCTGCGTGGACTCGGTGGGCCGAAGGGCCTGTTTCCGCGTTATATCTCGAAAGTAAACTTCTGACTTGTCCCTTTAAATACCCGAGAGGAATGCAAAGGGGGGGGGGGGGGGACACTCCTTGGTCGGGACTGAGAGATGATGTCCAGCTCGTTGTCTCCCTCCTGACATTCGCTGGGCACCGACGTTGGCTCAGCTATCACTGAAAATAGAAAATGCAGAGGTTGGAAATCAAACTTGGAAGATGCTGGGAAGACTCAGCGGGACAGGTAGGTGCTGGGCGTGTGGAGTTTGCACCTCCTCCCTGTGCCGGCGTTGGTTTTCTCCGAGTGCTCATGTTTCCTCGCACATCCCAGAGGTTCGTGTATATATTTGCTGCTGTAAAACAATCCAGCTCTCAGATTCATGTCCAGGTTGCAGCGGCTGTAAAGGGCATCGTGACAAGAGGCGTCCTGTACACGCGGTTAACTCTGGTGCAAGAGGCGTCCTGTACACGCGGTTAACACTGGTGCGGTGCGGTGCAGGGCAAGTGTGCCGGAGATGGGACGAGAAGCGACCCCTCTCACCCTGAACATCCCCGGAGAGCAGCGTCACTCCTCCGCCCAGGACATATAAATGCGGCGATGCCAGCGGGGACGTGGACCAGTCGTTGACCCGCTGAGCGTCAACGTGGGAGATGAGGAACGAGCTGCTCGTGGCTTTTGGGATCTCGATAATCTGCGCGCAAACCCAGAGCTATGCCGATTTGGATTTCACCACAGGTGCTCAGCGCTGGTCTGAATCCACTCTGTTCTCAGTCTGGGAGTGTGGGCTTGACTGGACTGAGCGGGTGCCGGCCACTTTGAGCCGACTGGTCAGCGGGCAACACGGTGGCTCGGCGGTAGAGTCGCTGCCTTCCAGCGCCAGAGACCCGAGTTTGGTCCTGACTGCAGGTGCTGTCTGTACGGAGTTTGCACGTTCTCCCCGCGTGGGTTTTCTCCAGGTGCTCCGGTTTCCTCCCACACTCCAAACACCTACAGGTTTGAAGGTTAATTGCTTCGTTGAAACGTTGTAAATTGTCCCTGTGTGTAAGGAATGTGCAGATACAGGTTTAAACCCAAGATAGACACACAAAAACTGGAGTAACTCAGCGGGTCAGGCAGCATCTCTGGAGAAGAGGCATATGTGTCGTTTCGGGTCCCCTTTAAAATGTCCCTAGTGTGTGTAGGATAGTGTTGGAAAATAACTGCAGATGCTGGTACAAATCGAAGGCATCACAAAATGCTGGAGTAACTCAGCGGGTCAGGCAGCATCTAGGAGAGAGGGGGAATGGGTGACGTTTCGGGTCGAGACTCTTCTTCAGTTAGTGTGCGGGGAACGCTGTGTGCGGTACTGGTCGCAGTGGGCCGAAGGGCCTGTTTCCACGCTGTATCTCTAAACTAAACTAAAACAGCCCCAAGCTAGCGACCGGCTGCGGGTGGAGCGGGCGGGGTCGCCAACCGACCGATGCGTGCAAGCATCCCAGTGGAGGGTGTGTGCGGACAGGATCCGCGGCTTCCCGCTCACTCTCTCTCCACTGAACCGCACAGGGGATGGTCTCCTCGTCTATAGACACTGCAGGGCGGGGCGAGGCGACCAGCAACGCATCCGTGAAAAGCGGACAGAAATGGCTCCGGGAAAAGCAGGTCGCTGGAAACACTCAGCAGGTCGGGCAGCATCCGCACAGACAGAGAGAGAGAAGTAGACGGTGGTTACATTTGATTCTCTCTCCCCGGGTGCTGGCCGACCCGCTGGGTCCTCCCTGCGATATATCTTCGGTTCTAAAATGTCTGGGTGTTGTGGATGATCTGTAAAGGTGATGGGACGTGTGGCGCCAGACCGCACGGGATTTGTCATTGAGGGTGTGCAGCGTAGGTTCACTAGGTTAATTCCCGGAATGGCGGGACTGTCGTATGTTGAAAGGCTGGAGCAATTAGGCTTGTATACACTGGAATTTAGAAGGATGAGGGGGGATCTTATTGAAACATATAAGATAATTAGGGGATTGGACACATTAGAGGCAGGAAACATGTTCCCAATGTTGGGGGAGTCCAGAACAAGGGGCCACAGTCTAAGGATAAGGGGTAGGCCGTTTAGAACGGAGATGAGGAAGAACTTTTTCAGTCAGAGTGGTGAAGGTGTGGAATTCTCTGCCTCAGAAGGCAGTGGAGGCCAGTTCGTTGGATGCTTTCAAGAGAGAGCTGGATAGAGCTCTTAAGGATAGCGGAGTGAGGGGGTATGGGGAGAAGGCAGGAACGGGGTACTGATTGAGAGTGATCAGCCATGATCGCATTGAATGGTGGTGCTGGCTCGAAGGGCTGAATGGCCTACTCCTGCACCTATTGTTTATTGTCTATTGAGAGCTGAAACAAAAGCTCGCCGTGCGCCTTCCCCAATCCGGCTGCGAGCTTGGGTTAGAGAGACAACGCGGAAACAGGCCCTTCGGCCCACGAGTCCGTGCCGACCAGCGATCCCCGCACATCAACGATACGGTAGAACTTTATCCCAGGAGGGAAATTGATCTGCCAACAATCATAAAAACACAAAATACATGAAACGTGAAATTAAAGCGACGCGTGGAACGGATTAGGGGATGTGCAAAGACTGGGGAGTGAGGGGAGTCAGTCTCAGTCTCAGTCTACCCCATGACAGAAGGGGAGGGGAGTTGTACAGTTTGATAGCCACAGGGAACAAGGATCTCCTGTGGTGTTCCGTGGTGCATCTCGGTGGGACCAGTCTGTTGCTGAAGGTGCTCCACAGGTTGACCAATGTGTCATGGAGGGGGTGAGCTGTATTGTCCAGGATGCTCTGCAGTTTGAGGCGCATCCTCCCCTCCAAGACCACCTCACATACGCACTATCCTACACACACTAGGGACAATTTACATCCATGCCAAGCCACTTAGCCCACAAACCTGTGCGTCTTTGGAGTGTGGGAAAAATCTGGAGCTTCCCGGAGAAAACCCACGCGGTCACGGGGAGAACGGACAAAGTCCGTGGTGGGGAGGGAGCGGTTGCGTTGCCGGGCAGCTTGCCTCCACATCCACCTGAGCTCCGCTTGTCTCCCCGCACAGGCCTCAGGTATACCTGCAGTTGGAACCGCGGAGCCTGCCGTGAATCCACATGCAAGCACCACGAGTTCGCCTCGCCAGACTCCTGTCCCCGCGGCATCTTGTGCTGCAGGCGCCGGCAGTGGAGGAACACGCATCCCACCTAGCCTTGAACTAAACGTCGGCTGACCGACCGAGCGCCACCTGTCGCCACACCGGCAATAAAGCTAGTGCATTGAACGCCGCGCCGCCGTCCTCTCTTATTTCGCGTGCGGGATGTCTCGGGTTCTGAGGGGATGTCCACGCGGTGGGAAACATCTCACGTTGTGGGAAGGTGGGGGAGATCGAAGCGGGCCCCGGCCGATAGCCCCTCAAGCCTGTTCCAAAGTGTACCATCATACCTAGTCTTCATCTCCTCGTTCTCCGGTACTTTTTTCTATATTCCGTAATATCCAGAAATGTAACCGACAGCGTTCTGTGTGAACTCGACGACTGAGGCTCCACAGTCGGAGAATTACAGACGTTCACTGTTTACTGCAACAAAAAAAAACAGACACAAAATGCTGGAGGGACTCGGCTGGACAGGCAGCATCTCTGCAGAGAAGGAATGGGTGACGTTTCGGGTCGAGGCCCTTTTCAGACGCTGATTTACTCCAGCTTTTTGTGTCTATCTTCGGGGTAAAGCAGCATCTGCAGTTCCTTCCTACACATTGCGCCCTCTCCTTACTGCACATCCCACTGAGGTTCCCAGCCTGGGGAAACGCCCAGCCGCCCCACACCCAGCCTCCCCGCACCCAGCCTCCCCACACCCAGCCGCCCCACACCCAGCCGCCCCGCACCCAGCCGCCCCGCACCCAGCCGCCCCGCACCCAGCCGCCCCGCACCCAGCCTCCCCGCACCCAGCTTCCCCGCACCCAGCTTCCCCGCACCCAGCTTCCCCGCACCCAGCCGCCCCGCACCCAGCCGCCCCGCACCCAGCCGCCCCGCACCCAGCCGCCCCGCACCCAGCCGCCCCGCACCCAGCCGCCCCGCACCCAGCCGCCCCGCACCCAGCCTCCCCGCACCCATCCTCCCCGCACCCAGCCGCCCCGCACCCAGCCTCCCCGCACCCAGCCTCCCCGCACCCAGCCTCCCCGCACCCAGCCTCCCCGCACCCAGCCTCTCCACACCCAGCCTCTCCACACCCTCACAATGTCGCAAGAGTTTCGTTCGAATAAACTCTAGAAAACACAACCCCAGTCGCTCCACATTGCGTCAACCCACCATCCTTCTTATCAGACCCGGAGCCGACACACAGAGGAACCCTTTATCTTCACCTTGTTGTGGGTGGATTCTTATGGAGTTCAAACGACCAAAGATTGTACTTAAGTTCAAAGGAAAAGATCTCAGTCACCCCGAGGAACGAAGTGTGCAACAGCTTTCAGCTCCCTCGCCTTCCATTATAATATTGCACGGCAGACTCTGGACCACCAAACTGTGTCATCCAGATGGGGGTTACCGCAACGCTCCCTCAGCTCCCGTAGTAGTTCAACCAACCTCTGAGACCTTCATCTCCCCTTGAGAAGTAACGAATAAGCAATATTTGTAGTTGTTGAGCTTCATTCCAGGAAGTATCTGAACGAGCCTCACCGTGACCATTTTAAGACATGTTAGCCCTGCTGAGGCAGGCTGTACGGAATGTGTAGGAAGGAACTGCAGATGTTGGTTTAAACCGACGATCGACACAAAAGGCTGGAGTAACTCAGCGGGTCAGACAGCATCTATCTTGGGTTTGTCCCAGTGGCTCATTCTTCCTTGAGCCTGTGACAGGGGAACACAGCGAGCAGGGAGGGCTTCCAATTTTTCTCCCTTCCTCTTCATCTCTTTTTCCTTCCTCTCTTTCTCTTCTTCTCCTTTCTCTCCTGCTTCTTCTCTCACCTTCTCCTTCTCCTCTCCTTTTTCTCTCCCTTTTCTCTCCTTTTTTTCCTCCTCTCTCCTTTTTCTCCTCTTCTCTCTCCTTTTTCTCCTCTTCTCTCTCCCTTTTCTCCTCTCTTCTCTTCCTGGAATGCTGCATTTTATAAGGAATAGGCTGATGAGGTTCTGACTAATCGATGTAGGAAGGAACTGCAGATGCTGCTTTAAACCGACGATCGACACAAAAGACTGGAGTAACTCAGCGGGTCAGACAGCATCTATCTTGGGTTTGTCCCAGTGGCTCGGTCTTCCTTGAACATGTGACAGGATGTGGCTGTTACCAATGATGCTGAAGATTGGCCTCTCTGCAGGATCTGGAATATACTGAATTAACAACACAATTATCATAGTATTTTTGCAACAGCGGTGTCTACATTTTATGGTAAATCCTTTATGCAGTTGTTTATCTGAGGCAATACACTTCCTATTTTTAATTTACGCTATTTTAATATCCCATGGGGATATTAAGGTTGCAACATAATTGAGGTTGCAACATAAGCAGAGCCAGCAACATTATGGGGGACCCCTACCACCCCAGCAACGGACTATTCCAGCTGCTACGGTCAGGCAAACGCCTCCACTGTCACGCTGTGAAAACAGAGAGGATGAGACGGAGTTTCTTCCCACAGGCCATCAGGACTGTTAACTCTCATATCACCAGGGACTAATTTAATTTACTGTATTAATTTATTTTTTGTGTTAAATTTTTTTTTCTATTCTGTTTTGTAGTTTAGCACAATCCGCAGGCGTTGCCACTTTCATTTCACTGCACATCTTCTATATGTATGTGACAAATAAACTTGACTTGACTTGAGGTAGTGTCTTTAAATAAGATAACAGATTACGTCTGTCAGAGTGAGGCCCAGTGCAAATTGGAGGAACAGCACTTCATATTTCGCTTAGGCAGCTTACACCCCAGCGGCATGAATATTGACGTCTCTAACTTCAAGTAACCCTTGCTTTCCCTCTCTCTCCATCCCTCCCCTTCCTAGTTCTCTGACCACTGACTATCCCCCGATTAAATGTTCTCTCTGTATGCTTCATTGTCACTTTCTCCGAGCTAACAATCTATTCTACATTTTCATTGAACCGCATTTCCTTTGATGTCTTGTTTTCACACCTAACCCTTCTTTATCTCTTTGTCTCCCTGTCCCCTGACTCTCAGTCTGAAGAAGGGTCTCAACCCGAAACATCACCCATTCCTTCTATCCAGAGATGCTGCCTGTCCCGCTGAGTTACTCCAGCATTTTGTGACTATCTTTGGTGTAAACCAGCATCTGCAGTTCCTTCCTACACGAGCTGCTCCTTAACTTGGATGTTACAGTTCCCAGACTCCTGTACCTTCTTCCTAATGGCAGAAGGGACATGGGAGTACGGCCAGGGTGGTGTGGATGATGCTAGTTGGTTTTTGAGGCAGCGCCTCCCATAGATCCCTTCAATGATGGGGAAATGTGATGGGCCACTCTTTATAATCTCCTTCATTCCTATATATTCGAATTGGCGAACCAGACATCACGCAACCAGTCAATATGCTCTCTACTGTACAATGTGAACATTCAAGAGCATATTCATTGACAATCTTAGGAAATAGAGGCGTTAATGGGCTTTCTTTATGAGTGCATCAATGTGAGGGTTCCAGGACCGATCTTCAAAGATATGCATGCCCAGGAACGTAAAGTTGTCGGCTCTCTACACCACAAAGACAGTTTTTTTCCCAATAAAAATACATTCAAATGGTACCAATGATATAATAATAATTTGCTCTATATCTTATATAGACCCACAAGTAAAACATTAAATTCTCATTGGCCTGGCAAGAATAAACCAGACCTTCAAAATTCTGTTGCCCCACCAGCTTAGTGTTTCCGTAACCTATATTTATAGCACATGTCCAATGTGAATACATATACTTAGCATTGTTGTAATTATCCTAAACTGCTTCAGCAAAGGGCATTTTACTGGAAACAGCAAACATAAAACGAAGAGATACGAAGCTGTCAGTTATGTGAACATAACTTCGGTCCCTTCTCCACTCCATACCTGGGTCACAGTTCAGGTGGGTCTGCAACTCACTGCCCAGAAGAATGACAGAATCAGAAACTCTCACCACTTTTAACAGAACATGGATTTCTACTTGTTGATTTATCGCAAATTTGAAGTCCCAGATTTCTTGCTCCAATACTTTGCATTGTTTTCAGGATCGCACTGATTTGAAATGCTGTATTAATTCTAGCCTTTTTTACTGGGTTGCCCTGGTTACATGGGCTTGTGGGAGCTGCGTCTGGTAGCACTGTATTTAAGTTGAACTTGTTTCATTTATTATTAGTTTGAGGTATTTCACAAATCTGTATAAATTACAGTTGCTCTAAAATCGCTAATGGTTTAATGTGCTGTAATAATTTGACAGCTTTATTAACTCATTTCTTAACTCCATCGGGACAATCGTACCTCTTTGTTAATTAGTTGAATAGCCTCAAATTAAAAAAGACTATTACTTCCCAATGTTCACCAGTCCAGCCCTGAGTTATCACACTGGTGTTATCACAGCAGGGATGGGTATTCCCAAAACAAGGCAAGATTATTTGAAGGAATACCACAGTATTTTTGCTGCAGCAGTGTCTGTATTTTCTGGTGAACCTTTTATGCAGTTGTTAATCTGAGGCAATACACTTCCTATTTTTAATTTATACTCTTTTAAGATCTCCATGGGGACATTAAGGTTGCAACATAATTGAGGTTGTGTCTTTAAATAAGAAAACAAATTACATCAGCAATTCCTACAAAAACAGACGATTTTCAGTTCTGATCTTGACTTGTAAAGTTCCATGGACGGGGCAATTCTGCTCAAAGGAACCGGGTCATTGTCGGAAGAATATACTTTCTAATTTTCATTTCTTCATGCGATCAGAATTGCCCCGTCCATGGAACTTTACAAGTCAAGATCAGGACTGAAAATCGTCTGTTTTTGTAGAAATTGCTGATGTAATTTGTTTTCATATTTAAAGACACAACCTCAATTATGTTACAACCTTAATGTCCCCATGGAGATCTTAAAAGAGTATAAATTAAAAATAGGAAGTGTATTGCCTCAGAATAACAACTGCATAAAAGGTTCACCAGAAAATACAGTCACTGCTGCAGCAAAAATACCGTGGTAATCACTTTGTTAATTATTGCTCATGGTAAGTGATACTTGCTTTTTTAAATTGTTAAAATCTGTATAAAAATAATCTTTAGTTTTAGTCTTAGACAAATAATATTACTGATAAGGTTCTGGTGGTGACCAAGTGTATTTGATCCATAATTTAAAGATTCTTGCTCAGTTTCTTTGCTTGCAGTTAATTTGGTGGTGAGGTGTGATTTTGTCCTGGGTGGACTCTTCCCCATATCTCTTTTGTTATTGGTGACAGCAGTAGATTTATTTACCAGTGTCTCTGTGTTCATAACGTTATCTATGGGTCATTATTAGTTCCCCGGATCAGTGCTACAATCTGCCCCACAAGTTGCCGTCTCTATCAGTTTCTATCAACTTGCTACCAAAGGCTGAATACAAAGTGTTGCAGTAAGAAATCCGTGACTTTAGATTTGTGATGAATCAAATTGTGAAGCAGAAGGAGATCATTTGCCCCATAGCATACGTGCTGGTCAAAAACAAGCCGTGCAGTCTAATCCGTGTCAGATCCATGGGCCTGCAGATCATGGCTCTTCAAGTACACATCCATGTTCTGTTAAAATGTGCAGAGAGTTTTTTGTTCTTCCCTCCTTCTGAGCAGTGAGTTCAGAAGGATGGGAGAACCAAATCCATCACCATCACCCTTTAGGTAAACAAAAAATCTTCATCTTCCCTCTAATCCATCCTCCAATTACTGTAAATCTATGCCCCCTTCTTTGACCCCCCCCCATATCCCTTTGCAAAAGGGAATAGGCTCTCTTTATCTAGAGCCCTCATAATTTTATAAATCTCCTCTCAGCCTCTCCAATTCCATGCCTGTTCAAATTTCTTCATAACTACAATTTTGCATTCCTGGTAACATCTGTAAGTCTCTTCTGCACCTTCTCCACCTCTTTCACATTTTTTCTGTAATGTGCCAAAAAGAACTCAAATTTATTGCTCTTGAAAAGACCTTTACATTTGAAAATCCGGAGGGAAAAATAGCTTTGTTATCGAGAGTCTGAAACTCTCTGGCCCCAACCCCCTTTCTCCAGCAATCCCATTGACACAATTGTCCTTCTAATCCAGTTTCCTATAACACAAGGTTTCTAATCGCAACTATCACATTATAGCAGAACTTCCTGTAAGTGAGTTTGATTTCATGGCTGTTACAAAGTTGACAAGGGCTTGAGGTCAGGGCATTGAGAACAAGAGTTCGGAAGCCATGTTACAGCTGAATATTTCACTGTGAATATCACATTGGGTGCACTGTTTACAGTTCTGCTCGCCAAACTACTGGGAAGGTACCATAAAAGTGGAAAGGATGCACATAAGATCCACAAGGATGTTCCTGGAACTGGGCTTGAGTAATATGAGAGACCAGATAGGCTGAGATTATTTTCCCTGGAGCCTAGGCTGTTGGTAACAGCTTGGTCCAATTTGCTGATATTGGTTTGGCCACCTAAACCGCATCAGCCTACCCCCTACAAAACCTAGGATTCCAGGCAGAGGGAAGAAGAGGGGATGAAGAAGGGGAAGAAGAAGCAGGAGGAGAAGAAGAAGAGGAAGGAGAAGAAGAGAAAGTGGGGTGCCTCCCTGCTGTCTGTGTTCCCCTCTCGCAGGTTGCACGAACACTGAGCCACTTGAATAAACCAGATACCACCGGTGCCACCATGTGGTCACAAGTGACCTGCCTGAAAGAAGCCCTAGACAGCCAGAGCGTCTACTGAGGCTAAGACCTGGTGATGGGGCAAGCCTGAAATGCTAGTGTCTCTTTCTTTCCGCAGACAATGAGGGAATGTGCCCACACACAGAAGCAAAGACTGAGGCGCCCACATTATCTAGAGAAAGCCAGTGTCGCCTCTTCAAGCCCAAGGCTGAGCTGCCAGGATAAGCCTGAGACTGCCAGCGCCTCCTCTAGAGGGAAGGGTGAACTGCAGGGAGAAGCCTGAGATCACCACACATCCTCCTTCGAAGACCGGGACTGAGGTGCTGGGTCAAGCCCAAGATCAGAGCGCCCAGGCATTTTCTAAGTACTTTCGAGCAAGAGGGCAACCAGGGACGGAATAGTACCCAACAGGAACCAAAGGGATTAATGTTAACATTAAAAAGGATTGTTTTCAATGTCTCAGGTGGATGTGTCCCAGGGCTTGATGAGATAGTTCACATGCTGCTGTGGGGGGCAAGGGAGGAGGCAGATTTTTAAATATTTGCTGGCTGCTGGTAAGTTTGTAGATAGCATGAAAATTGGTGGATCAGTTGGTAAATCGGGCAGAGGTTCCAGGTGACTGAAAGAAAGCAAATGTGGTTCCTTTATTCAAGAAGGGCAGCAGGGATTAGCCAGATAATTACTGGCCAGTGAGTTGAACGTCAGTGGTAGGGAGGTTATTGGAAAAAGTTCCGAGAGACAGAAATTAATCTGCACTTGGAAAAATCGAGATTGGTCAGGGATAGTTTGTTTGTGGGAGATTATGTCTGACTATTTGAGTGAAATTTGTGCAGTAGTAACAAATATAGATGAGGGTGACAAATGGTTGAAAAGGGAATCAAGACAAGTTGACAAAATGTATTCAACTTTGGATTAGTAATAGACAAATGGTTCTTTTTTTCAGATTGGAAGCCTGTGACAGTGTTGTTCCATAGTGGTCCATAAGCTTAAACCCTTGCTGTTTCGTGATATGCATTAAAATTACTGGTTCTATTCATAGTGAGAATGCTACTGTGTTACAGAACAATATTGATCAGTTGGTAAATTAGGCAGTCCGATGGCAGATGGAATTTAACTTAATCCTGGTAATGAGAGGTGATGCACTTCGATAGGTTTAATAAGGGTAGGACATACCCAATGAATGATAGGGCCCAAGAGAGATTGAGGAACAGAGGGACCTCAGGATAAAATCCAAAGATCATTGTACGTGGCAGCACAGCTAGATAAGATGATGACAAAGGCATACAAGAAGCTTTCCTTCTTTGGCCAGGGAATTGAATGCAAGAACATTATTTTGGCCTAACCAATGGTACAAAAAGAGGAGTATGGCGTACAGTTCTGGTCACCCCTCCACAGGAAGGATGTGATCGCACTAGAGAGAGTGTAGAGGAAATTCACAGGATGTTGTCTGGAATGGCTGTTCCAGTTATAAGGTGGGACTGGATAGGCTGGATTTGTTTTCCATGGAGTGGAGGAGTTTGAGGGGGGATCTGATAGACATGGGCAATAATGAGGGGGCATAAATAGTGTAGATTTATAGTGAGAAACCTTTCCCCACACCAGAAATGTCTGAAATCAGAGGGTATAGATTGAATGTGAGTAGTAAGGTTGGAGGGGATCAGAGGGAGATTTCTTTTCGCCCAGAGTGTGGCTGCAATCTTGAACAGGCTGCTGGAGAAGGTGGTGGAGGCAGGGACTCTCACAACATATTAAAAGCATCTGGACAAACTCTTGAATCATCAAGACACAGAAGGCCAAGGAATAAATGTTGGTAAATGAGATTGGAGTAGATGGAAATGATGGTACGCATGGACATGACATGCTGATGGACCTGTTTCTCTGCAGTGTGACTCCACAGTTAGTCTGTGTTAAGTAGGAAGCAGCAATCATCGGTGGGAGATGTGTCAGAACCTCAAACTTAAGTGGTAATGTTGGGCCTGATACAAACAGAATATCTGGTAATTTGGGACCATGGTAATCAATAAACAATAGAATAAACCTTAACCTACATATAGACCAGCTACACCAAATTATGTGGCAACAGACCTGTTGAAGTTAAATTCATGGAGGCTTATCTTGATTAGTGAGGAACCAACAATTATTGTATTACACTGGATGTATTCAAGAGAGAGTTAGATATAGCTCTTAAGGCTAACGGAATCAAGGGATATGGGGAGAAAGCAGGAACAGGGTACTGATTCTGGATGATCAGCCATGATCATATTGAATGGCGGTGCTGCTCGAAGGGCTGAAAGGTCTACTGCACCTATTTTCTATGTTTCGGTTCTAGACCTTACTATTGTATAACGTATATTGAGTTAAATTGAAGATCTAGTAGTTATTTGGTCTTTGAATATAATTCGATATATTTTTGACGATATAAAAATAGAAAGTGATTTAGTTCGATGTGAAACCAGACTTAAATCGAACTAAAGCAAATTACAGAGGCATATGTAATCTACGGTAGATTAGGAAAATGCAATGAAAACTGGAAAGTTCATCCAACCTTGGTTATCAAGAGAAGTTAATCATAGCATTATACTAAAGGAAAAGGTTTATCAGGAAAAGTAAGTGGTATGGAAGTTATTGGAAAAATATCTGAGGCACAGGATTCATTTGCACTTGAATTGGAAAAAAATCAGAATATAATGAAAGCTGACTAAAACATTGAGAGGGAAAGAGAAAGCAGAATAAGAGAACAAGCTTGCAAGGAAGATGAACACTGGGCATTAAAACTTTTTTAGATATGCAAAAAGTTAAAGACAAACAAAAGTGAATGTGGTCTAAAGTAGGAGAAATTACACGGGGATTAAGAAAGCAGCAGAGAAATTAAACAAATAGAAGACACAGAAAATTACCTGAAAATAACAGAGGATGCCAGATCTAGCTTGAAAGAGCAGCCTAGAATTTGTAAAAAAAAAAGAACACTCACATGGGAGAAGTTTCTGGGACTGAGAAGCAGTAAATATCCAGGACATGATTACCGATATACTCGTGTCTTGGAGGAGATGGCTGGGTAGATTTATTTTAAACTTTAGAGATACAGCATGGAAACAGGTCCTTTGGCCCACCGTGTCTGCATCGACCAACAATCATCCCATACACTAGCACTATCCTACACATATCAGACAATTTACAATTTACAGAACCCAATTAACTTACAAACTTGTACGTCTTTGGAGTGTGGGAGGAAACCGGAACACTTGGAGAAAACCCATGAGGGAGAACGTACAAACTTCATACATATAGTACACGTAGTCAAGATCGAACACGGGTCTCTAGAGCTGTAAGGTAGCAACTCTACCTCTGCGCCACTGTGCCACCCTTCGTAGGAAGTGGATCCTACTCCAGAGTTTCTGAAATGGTTCTGGTAAAGGCGAAGGTAGTAAATGTAACTGCTGCATGTAAGAGCAGGGAGAAGGCAGGTGAATACAGACTAGTCAGCCGGACATAAGTCGTAGGAAGAATCTATTAGCAAGGCAAGGTAGTGAAGAATACTGTCCTAATGTGGGCAAATGGGATTAGTGTAGATTGGTGAAAAAGTCAGCCATCATTAATTACTTCCTTAGACTCATCGAGTTGTACAACACAGAAATGGGTGTGTTGAGCTGAAGGCCCCATTTCTTTCTTCTGTATAACTCAATAACTCTCCAGAAGTAGTTACAAGACACTTGTAAAGTAATAATAGTATTACGGCCAGCTTCTCGTCTATCACCCTAGCTCAAAGCTGCCGTTTTGACGTAGATTAGTTGCTACGATAGTTTCTGATGCAAGCAATAACAACAACAGAGATCTCCACGACGTTTAAATTAGTTAGTCGTTTTATTTGAAGTTGCAATATAACATATTGGCATATCTCTTACCATCGACTTGTTATTGATTAGCTTGGTAAAAATCTATTATCTATTGAAGCACCTCTTGGCTTGCAATAGATATTCGATTGACAGCAGCGGCAGGGCAGCCATTCCCATCGCTGCTGTCGTGGTCTTTTCTCAGTTCACCCTCTAGGGTAGTTTCATTTGTAACAAAGATTTCTGGATGGTCTTCTTCAGTTTCGCTAGTGATGGATTCATTCAGTTTCCCACCATCGACAAAAACTGTAGAGTTCTCAGTGGAACTAATTTTTTCATCAATTACCTTGGTTGAAACGTCTTCATGGTGTGTTGGGTTTTCTGGTGCAGGACCCCCTGACGTTTCCAGTTCTATAATTTCTTGATCCGAAGATTCACGATCTTCTGGTGCTGGTTCAGAGTTGGTCTCAGTCATCTATGTGTTCAGACAAGTATTTTCAGCACCAGATTCTCCAGCCAATGAATCAGCTTGGACTGCTTTGGAGGAGATGCAGGTTTCATCACCGGCCCCAATATGGTCACACGTCTGAGATGGGAGAACAGCATCACCCGCAATTGGCTTTTCCTTCTGTTCTGGTTTCTTTTCCTTGTCGTTTTGTTCAATATGTGGTATTTCAGGATGATCTTCTTGCACCTGTGATTCTACAGGTTCTGTAGTCGTTGCCAAACTGCTTTTGGCTGTTTGCGGCTTTTCTCTTGCCTTAACAAAGTTGGGCCTTTGACAGTTCCTCTTTTCAAATAAGAGTTCATCCCATCAGCTGCTGTCGAGCTGCATCTTGATTTCCTAGCATTAAGTGCAACGAGTCTTGTCTTGGCAGCTGCTATCACAGCATCTAGTTCCAATCGTTCCTTCCATCTTCTCAGCTGTTCCTTCTGGCTCTTCCTTTCGAGCTCCATTTCCAATTGTCTTCTCTTCCTGTCGAACTCCATTTCCAATTGTCTTCTCTTCTGTTCTTCTTCCTGTTCCTGTACCTCAATCTCATGCCTGTCTTCCATGATGGCAGCCTGTTCTGCGAGAACGGCCAGGTCTGCCTTAGTCTTCATACGAGCAGAGTGCGTCCAAGATGCACGAGATGAAGAACGAGATTTGAAGATCAATTTAGAGTTTGAGACATTTGAAGCACTGTGTACTCCATTCACAGTTCCACCAGATTCCATGTTTTCTTTCATCATTTCTGTTAACTTGGTAGCTTATTTATATTTGGTTCTCTTCATCTTTTCATATTTTTCAAGGGTTAAATTAAGACCTACGGTCGTAAGCTTGATTGCCCTTTTTTCCACTTTAGGCCTTGTTCCGATGTCGCCACCTTGTGACCGAACATCAGATTTAGTTACAGACATTCTGAGCTTCTTGAAGAATAACAGCTGATGCTTTATCTCTTTTGGAATTTCAAATAAGATTGGTAACCATGGACTCTCAAGGTCGTTGCTATGTGGCTCGCATTCCAGGCCTCCTGTACCAGTTACGAAAACAGGCATTCTTATAGCTTACTGCAATTAACAGGCTTTCTCATAAACCAATTTAACACAGACATCGATTTCTTCTCTGTTTCAAAGCTTCAGTCTCTATACAAGACCTAATTCCAATAACTCTAAGAGACAGACATAATGCTTCAGCACCCGAGAATAGCTTGTTCTATTCTGCGGCTGAAAGATTTTGGCAATAAATCCGGCTCAGTTAAACTCTCGCAGGCTTCGTCTCTTGCAAAGACAAACTTTGAATGAACTTTCCTGAAGAGTAAATTCCAATAAATCGTTCCAGCTTAGGTAGTTTTTTACGATATTATGGCCAGCTTCTCGTCTATTATCCAAGCTCCAAGCTGCCGTTTTGACGTAGATTAGTTGGAACGATAGTTTCTGACGCAAGTAATAACAACATAGATCTCCATGACGTTTAAATTAGTTAGTCATTTTATTTGAAGTTGCATTATAACATATTGGCATATCTCTTGTCATCGACTTGTTATTGATTAGCTTGGTAAATATCTATTATCCTACTGTAATCTAAGTAACTTATACAAACTGCCAGATCTTATCTCCAGCAGAGATTTCTTACTGAACTTCTTGTCAGTAGGCTCTTCAGCCGATTACATATCAGCTACTTACTTTGGCTGGACTTCTATCAGCCGCTTCTTGGCTTAAACTGCCGACAGAGCTTCGAAGCTGCACGCTCTCTGGCTCCACCCAGCCCACACGTAAGCAGAGCATTAACCTCTAAGTGTCCAAAAATACAGCAGGATACAAAGTAATATAATAATATGCTAAAATAACTAATAAATGCAAAATGGTACTACAAATAGACCTGGGCAGTGAACCAAATGGTGCTGTGTATTTAGACATAGACTGTTTGATCCTGTCCTCGGATATTGTCTGTGTGGAGTTTGCATGTTTTCCCTGTCACAGTGTGGGGTTATCCCGGGAGCTGCGGTTTACTCCCAAATGTCAAAGAGAGGCAAGTTTATAGACAATAAACAATAGACAATAGGTGCAGGAGGAGGCCATTCGGCCCTT
Source organism: Rhinoraja longicauda (assembly GCF_053455715.1). Taxonomy (NCBI): domain Eukaryota; kingdom Metazoa; phylum Chordata; class Chondrichthyes; order Rajiformes; family Arhynchobatidae; genus Rhinoraja; species Rhinoraja longicauda. Next base: position 13,982,398 of record NC_135977.1, read on the forward strand.
TGAGCCAGCACCGCCATTCAATGTGATCATGCCTGATCATTCTCAATCAGTACCCCATTCCTGCCTTCTCCCCATACCCCCTGACTCCACTATCCTTAAGAGCTCTATCTAGCTCTCTCTTGAATGCATTCAGAGAATTGGCCTCCACTGCCTTCGGAGGCCGAGAATTCCACAGATTCACAACTCTCTGACTGAAAAAGTTTTTCCTCATCTCAGTTTTAAATGGCCTACCCCTTATTCTTAAACTGTGGCCCCTTGTTCTGGACTCCCCCAACATTGGGAACATGTTTCCTGCCTCTAACGTGTCCAACCCCTTAATAATCTTATACGTTTCGATAAGATCCTCTCTCATCCTTCTAAATTCCAGTGTATACAAGCCTAGTCGCTCCAGTCTTTCAACATATGACAGTCTCGCCATTCCAGGAATTAACCTAGTAAACCTACGCTGCACGCCCTCAATAGCAAGAATATCCTTCCTCAAATTTGGAGACCAAAACTGCACACAGTACTCCAGGTGCGGTCTCCAGGGGGAAAGTTTAAAGAATATTTATGAGGCAAGTTTTATGTCAGAAAGTGGTAGGTGCCTGGAATAGACAATAAGTGCAGGAGTAGACCATTCGGCCCTTCGAGCCAGCACCGCCATTCAATGCGATCATGGCTGACCATTCTCAATCAGTACCCCGTTCCTGCCTTCTCCCCATACCCCGACTCCGCTATCCTTAAGAGCTCTATCTAGCTCTCTCTTGAATGCATTCAGAGAATGTGCTGCCAAGTGAGGTGGTGGAAGCAGCAACAAGTCCAATGTTTACGAGACACTTTGAACAAGCAGGGAGGTGGGCATGTGGATCATATGCAGATGGATAGGATTAATTTGGCAACATAGTTGACACTGATAGAGTGGTATGTTCCTACGCCATAATTGGTCTCATTTTGCAAAGCTTAAAAAGCCTATTTTGAATGTGGCCAGAAAGATAAATCAGCTCATAAAGGAAAATGGAAAAGCGGAATTTGTGGCAAGCTGGAAAAATATGATTGATTGATACAACAAACCTGTCACAACTATTCCACTCAGTGTGGATATCTCCTCTTTAGAGGTCAAGCATCTGTCCTCCTAATTAAATTTTGCTGATTGTGTGCCTCGTTGTCACCTTCCTCTCAGCTAACAATGATCCATTCTACATTTTCCTTGATCTCCATCCCCTTTAATCTCTCATTTTCATACCCCACCCTTCTATATCTCGATGGCTTCCTCTCCCCTGACTCTCAGTCTGAACAAGGGTCTCGACCCAAAACATCACCCATTCCTTCTCTCCAGAGATGCTGCCTGCCCCGCTGAGTTACTCCAGCATTTTACATCTATCTTCGGTGTAAACCAGCATCTGCAGTTCGTTCCTACATACACAATCAAGAATCATTTTCACCCCCGCCATTCCCTCTTCTCCCCGCTCCCGTTGGGTAGTAGATACAAATGTTTGAAAGCACATACCACCAAAGTCAAGAACAGTTTCATATCAGACTTCTGAAAGGTCCTCCCATAAGCTAGGATGTAGCCCTGACATTCCTTCCCGCCTCATTGCTGACCTTGCACTTTTTTTTAGTTTGCATTTTGTATTGTAACTGTAATGCTGTAATACTGTATCACTGTGTTCTGCACTATGGTATTTTTCTCCTTGTATTTCTTGTTGTATTTATATATGGCTCGATTATACTTATGTACAGTATGATTTGACTGGATAGCATTCAAACAAACCTTTTCCCTGCACATGACAATAACAAACCCACACCAAAAATCTTTAAAGTGCTGCCTCTAATAGATTTTTCTGAAATTGCATCTCTTCATATGACCTGAACTACGTACAGTGGAATGATAACCTTCAAACGAATGTGGATAAAATATCAAAAGACCATCTCACACGTGACCATGACTTCTGTGAACAGATCATTAAAATGGCCACCACGGATGAAGAGCTTATAGAATGGGAGATGTGTATTGCTGAAATTGTCCACCATGGATCTCACTTACGTGTCAAATTAATTTTAATGTCTGAATCAAGATGTAATAATTTAGAAATATAATGTGTTTACCTGGGATTATGTTAATGACTTTAAACAAACACAAGCACAATAAAGTCGCAAACCTAAATATGTGTGTTGAGTGCTGGAGAGTGGAGGGTGGCAAATGTTGAACCTCTATTCAAGAAGGGCTGCAGGGAAAATGCTGGGAACTATAGGCTGGTGAGCTTAACATCTGCGTTGGAAAATTACTAGAGAGTATTCGGAGGGATAGGATATACATGAATTTAGATGGACAAGGGCTGATTAGGGATAGTCAGCATGGTTTTGTACGTGGGAGGACTTGTCTCATTAATCTGATCGTGTTCATTGAAGATGTGACCAAAAAGGTTGATGAGGGCAAAGCTGTAGATGTTGTAAATGTGGACTTCAGCAGAGCATTTGACAAGGTTCCGCATGGTCGGCTGCTCTGGAAGGATACATCGCATGGGATCCAAGGAGAGATGGCTGAATAGATAGAAAATTGGCTTCATGGAAAGAGGAAAAGGATGATGGTAGAAGGTTGCTTCTCAGACTGGAGGTCTGTGACTAGTGGTGTGCCTCATGGTTCGGTGCTGGACCCGTTACTGTTTGTCATCTATATCAATGATTTGCATGAGAACATACATGACAAGATTAGCAAGTTTGCAGATGATACAAAAGTGGGTGGTATTGCAGATAGTAAAGATGGTTGTAAAAAATTGCAGCAGGATCTAGAATGGTTGATACAATTTAATTCAGATAAATATGAGGTGTTGCATTTTGGGAAGTCTAACATGGGCTGGTCCAACACAGTGAATGGTGGGGCTCTGGGGAGTGTTGTAGAGCAGAGAGATCTAGGAGTGCAGGTGCATGGTTCTTTGAAGGTGTTGCAGGTAGATAGGGTGGTCATAAAGACTTTTGGCACATTGACCTTCATCGGTCAGAGTATTGAGTAGAGAAGTTGGGAGAACATGTTGCAGTTGTACAAGACGTTGGTGTGGCCGCATTTAGAGTATTGTGTTCACTTCTGGGCACCATGTTATAGGAAAGATGTTGTCAAGCTGGAAAGAATAGAGAGAACATTTATGAGGATGCTCCCAAGGCTAGAGGGTGTGAGCTGTAGGGCGAGGCTGAGCAGGCTATTCTTTGGAGCACAAAAGGATGAGGGGTGATCTTATAGAGGTGTAGAAATCATGATCGGAATAGGTTGGGTAGATGCACAAAGTCTCTTACCCAGAGTAGGTGAATTGACGACCAGAGGACGTAGGTTTAAGGTGAAGGGGAGAAGATTTCATAGGAATCTGAGGGCTAACTTTTTCACACAAAGAGTGGCGGGTGTATGGAACGAGCTGCCAAAGGAGGTAGTTGTGGCAGTCTATCCCAACATTTAAGAAACAGTTAGGCAGGTGCATGGATAGGACAGGTTTGGAGGGATATGGGTCTTGGGACTAGTGCAGCTGGGTCATATTGGCCGATGTGGGCAAGTTGGGCCGAAGGCCTGTTTCCACGCCATATGACTCTATGCTGTCTCAAGAGGAGGTCCTCAGATTTATCACTGCAGAAAAAGCTATGTTTAGAAATTCCTCATTCCAAACACTCACTCCATGCCTTATACTTTCAAAATAAAACAAGTGACCCCAGAAGGAGAACAAAAGAGAAAACACATATTGGTTCTACCAAAGCAAGTATTTTGGAGAAGGAAGCAAGTATCCTGAAATCACCTCTAAATTATGTTGATAATCTCTCAGTAGTGTCCATTGATAATAAAATGTCAAATAGGAACGCAGAGGTCCCAACGTGTTAAAGATTGAAGAAGGAGATAGTGAGAACCTAGCAAATTAGTTACAGACTCAAGTCATCTAGTTGAAAGATGGTCCAATATTTCAATTTTCATTTGATAAGATCGTAACATTTCCCAAAGCACATAGGGCTACACAATAAAATCACAAACGTGGAAAATGCTCAGCAGTCAGGCATCAACCGTGGGGAGAGAAACATTACTGATGTCTTCCTTGTACGTAAGTCCATGTGTGTGAGCGGTGGGATAGGGGTGGCTCTTGGGGGAGATAATGAAGGTAATGTCTGGGCTAGGGTGTAAACTCAACTTTCTGAGAAAGGCTAATGGTTGTTTTTTAAACATAGCTGATGTTACTGGAGGAGGTATAGGTAGAGGGAAATAAATAACGACAGAGGAGGGGGAAAGAGTGCAGGAAATGCGAGGCACAACACAGCAGTCAGAGAAACTCCTCAGTGAAAGAGAACATTTAAAAACGTTTGGAAGATCTCATCCTAACATTGAACAAATTTTATTTTAACACCATTTACTGTCTCCAAATGAAAGGGAACAGCCATGGATCCAAGCTCTGCTGTCTCTGTGTGATATGGAAACAGTCCTTATGTTAGTTTAACTGGGGACCCCTCCCTCAATGTTATTTTCTGTGACACTGATGACTGTTTTAGTGTTGCTTCCTTCTTCTGTACAGAACTCGAGTTTCATCAATACCATTGCCAATTCACACCCTGCCCTCGTTTCCATCTGGCCCTCTCCAACCAAACCCCATTATAAGCCCATTGACTTCCACAACAATCTCCACTATACCTCCCTCCTTGCTTCCAGTAATGATGCCCACTCCCTTCTTCTCTTTTCTCCATCTTTGTCACATCAGTGGGTTTCCTGGTGTCCTTCCTCCTGCACTCTGCCCTCATCCTCTCTCCTCCCAGCCAGAGCAAGAATAGGGTTTATCTTTTCATCATCTTACACCATGCCGCTGTCCACATTTTCATGCTCTGTAACATCTGGCGCCTTCAACAAGATACCACCAACAACTTTATTTCCCTTCCTTTCACAGTAATCTGAAGGGACCTTTCATTTGACAATTTACCCTTCCTTCTCCACCAACATCTACTCTCCTCCACAACTTGAGAGTTTCATCAACATTACTGCCAATCTACCTTCCATTTGGTCCCCTCCAACTCCACCCTTCCTCAGTTTTTCTATCTCCACCTCACGGAATAAGAAACATGTAACATGACCAACACCTTCCCATCCCACCACCTGAACACTTCTTGCAGATGAAGCAGCGATGTATCTGTACTTCTTCCAAGCTTGTGCACTGCATTCAATATGGTCTTCCCTACCCCGTGCCTCCTTCCTTCATGCCAGATTTCTTGGAGATTTTCGGAATGGAACCTGGATAAGCACTCTCTTCCCCTGGGAGAATTTCTGTCCCACATAAACAGTCTCTTCTTATGCAACCTGGGCTTTGTCGAGTCAAGCTTTAAGTAATGAATGAGTTGCTTTATTTATTTAAGATCATTGAACACATTAGCGACGCAGTGGTGCTGGTTTCGGACGGGCACAGTGACGGACGCACCACACATCTCTGTCCTCCATACAGCTGGCAAGCTCCTCTATTGTCTCTACACATGCGTCTTCCATCAACGTCTTCAGCATCGATGCTGAAGGAGTTGCTGGAGAGCCGATTCATGCTGGTCCTCGGTCACTGAAGCAAGGTGGATATCATTGATATACTGACTGATGGTGGATTGGACAGGGGGTTGATCTTGCAGGTGGGTTTGTGATGCCATATGGAAAACCGCTAGACTACTCTGGAATGCCTGCGGCAGTGGAGTCCAAGTGTTTTTGCTGCTGATTTACTTTTTTTCCCCAAAAATAAACTTTCTTCAGGACAAAAAATACACAAAACAAAAACTATGGAAAAACTCTTCAATGTTGTAAGCGTGAACGCATTCATTAGTGTCATACTCAGTAGTGTTCGCACCTATATTTCAGCAAAACACCCTTGACGCCCATGTGACCCTGGGGCGATATATCTTCCCTTGTTTAAGGGGGATTCCCATCGGACTGCCCTTTAATGTCCAGCACTGGTTATTAATGTTGGCCTTCATAACAAGAGGAGTTGAGTATAGGAGCAAAGAGGTCCTTCTACAGTTGTACCGGGCCCTGGTGAGACCGCACCTGGAGTACTGTGTGCAGTTTTGGTCTCAAAATTTGAGGAAGGATATTCTTGCTATGGAGGGCGTGCAGCGTAGGTTCACTAGGTTAATTCCCGGAATGGCGGGACTGTCGTATGTTGAAAGGCTGGAGCGATTGGGCTTGTATACACTGGAATTTAGAAGGATGAGGGGGGATCTTATTGAAACATATAAGATAATTAGGGGATTGGACACATTAGAGGCAGGAAACATGTTCCCAATGTTGGGGGAGTCCAGAACAAGGGGCCACAGTTTAAGAATAAGGGGTAGGCCATTTAGAACGGAGATGAGGAAGAACTTTTTCAGTCAGAGAGAGGCGAAGGTGTGGAATTCTCTGCCTCAGAAGGCAGTGGAGGCCAGTTCGTTGGATGCTTTCAAGAGAGAGCTGGATAGAGCTCTTAAGGATAGCGGAGTCAGGGGGTATGGGGAGAAGGCAGGAACGGGGTACTGATTGAGAGTTATCAGCCATGATCGCATTGAATGGCGGTGCTGGCTCGAAGGGCTGAATGGCCTACTCCTGCACCTATTGTCTATTGTCTATTGACTCTACACTGTGGTCCTCCCCCACAGAATCGTGGCGTTGGCTGCAATAAGTTTGCTGATTGACTGAAGGCGAACCATGGCTGAAGCTCGCGGGCTAACGGCACGAACGAAAATCCATTGGCTGTGAAAATCACTGAGAACTACCGATGTTCAGGCATAAGTACAGAATAAATTATGGTGGAATCCACAGTTAATGGAGCCTTCTGGTCAATACACTGATTTGCTTTCTGGTAGTCAGCCAATGGTCAATTTGCCCGGTGCCATTTGGTTTCCGAACTGCCCATTCTGGACCGACTGTTAGAGGAACCATGTATTTTAACAAGAACACGTCTTTCTTCCAACTGCTCTATCACAGGCAAGAGGCTTGTGATGGCCAAGGCACGAATGTATTCTGTATTGTGCACAAAGGAGGTCTTCCAGGAAACGTTGCTGGTTTCATTTGCAGTAGTCCTCGCTCATTTTTGTCATCAGGCCAAATGGGATGGTCTCGTAATTCCTCCTTCTTTAGCCTCTGGATAGACCAAATAGTTTGCCAGTTCTCAAAACACAGTGAGTAATTTAACTGTGACGGGGTCTATTCTGAGGAGGGTTTGTTGTGCAGGTCCCACTCAAAGTGGTGTTAACAATTCACGAGGGCCGAAGCACACAGATACAAGCTTAGTCGTCCTTATAACTAATCTATTACGTCAGCCTCACAAGAATGTAGACAGTCCTGATAATAGGGTAAAGCATTTCTATAGTTTAGAGGTAAACATGTTGGGGCGGCGCGGTGGCAGAGTTACTTCGCTACAGTGCCAAAGACCTGGGTTCGATCCTGACTCCAGGTACGTTCTCCCTGTGAGCGCATGGATTTCCCCCGGGTGCTCCGGTTTCCTCCCACACTCCAAAGGCATAGAGGTTTGTAAGTTAATTGACTTCGGTGAAAACTGTAAAATTGTCCCGAGTGTGTAGGATAGTGCAAGTATATTGGGATCGCTGGATGGCGCGGATTCGGTAAGCCGAAGGGCCTGTTTCCGTGCTGTATCTTTAAACTCTAAACTAAATTTGTCCCTGTATCCAGAAGCAGATCAACATCTTGGCTGCCCCACCCTCACGCTTACATACACCCCATCGCTCCGTTATTGTATGAGGGCTGGTAGAGGTGCAGCTGGGGAAAGTGAGGCGCATTTAGTTTTATATCACAGTGAACAGTTGCCATTGTTGTTCACCAGACAGCTGCTTAAATCATCCAAAAACTTGGGTTAATTTGGGAAGGTGGCCAATTTCTTGGTCCGAACACGTGTATCTCTCTGCCTCACTCTAAACTGCTTTGCCCAATGTCCTTCTTTTCCACAGTAATGACATTTAGCAGGTCTTCTATCACTGGCATCTGATAATCGCCCACCGCCTTCTTGGAACCCTTGCAATCTAACCCTCCAGAGCAGCCTATCATGTGGAACCTTGTATAATGCTTTGCTGACTTCCATGACTACATGGATTTTAGAAAGGCATCGGATACAGCAGATGTTTGGTGCAATGTTCTTTACACTGAGGGTGGTGAGTGCCTGGAATATGCTGCCGCGGTTGGTAGTTGAGGCAGATATGATGGTAGCCAGAGACCTTTTGGATATGTACTAGACCAAGTGGACCCGTTGAGCCCAAACCTCTCCTGCATTGGTGCAGCACCCTCTCCTCCCCCTCCCCCTTCCTCCCCCCTCCCCCTTCCTCCCCCCTCACTCCTCCCCCTCCTCCCTCCCCCTCCCCCATTCCATCCCCCTCATCCCCCCTTATGTGTTGATAAGGTTACACCTGGAGTAGTGTGTACAGTCTTGATCCCCTTGTTTAAGTAGAAACATAGAAAATAGGTGCAGGAGTAGGCCATTCGGCCCTTCGAGCCTGCACCGCCATTCAATATGATCATGGCTGATCATTCAGCTCAGTAGCCTGTACCTGCCTTCTCTCCATACCCCCTGATCCCTTTAGCAAAAAGGGCCACATTTAACTCCCTCTTAAATATAGCCAATGAACTGGCCTCAACTACCTTCTGTGGCAGAGAATTCCACAGACTCACCACTCTCTGTGTGAAGAAATGTTTTCTCATCTCGAGTAAGTAAGAATATACCAGAGTTGGAAGTAGTGAAAAAAATTAATCAAGCTAATTTTTAAAATCAGAAGATTGTCCTATCATGACCACCTAAATATATTTCACCTGTATTCCTGGGAACTGAAAAAAATGAGGTAGGTTCTTTTTGAAAGAGAGAAGATTCCGTGGGGGATTTCAAGGAACTCTGCACTTATAGCAACTTAGACTTGTAAATGGAGCCAAAACATGGTGATTCCTGTATACTGTCGCACTCTACTATTCCTATACATTTGTACTTAATCTAAGATTGTACAAATGCATAGTAATATTTTTACTAAACTGCATGCAAAAAAAAAGAATCTCACTGAAAATTGCTTGGTACATGCGACAATTCTTCACCAAGAAGGCAGCAACCTTTGGAATTCTCTGACTGGTTGAAGAAATTTGTAGAGGTTCAGTCACTGAGTAGAGATGGATGGAGTTTCTGATAATTTGGGGCATGAGAATGAGGCAGGGGACCGGCGCTGACGCTAAGATCAGCCATGATCTGTTGCATGGCGAGCAAGCGTGGGAGCTGAATGGAGCTCCCTCTTCTACCTCTCGGGCCCTGTAGTACCCACTCGGCATCGAGGGCATATATTTCTTTAAGATCGCACCATTACATTGTAAATTTAAAAATGAGGAATTTAATTAAAGTGCACCGACTTGTTGCTTCAATTTTTTTTTAATGTTACCTGTCTTTTTTTAAAAGAAGCAATTATGTTTTTAAACTCAATGGGCGGTTTAGAATAACCAGCATCACCGAAGTGTTGAGATGGAAAGATTGACCTGTTGATGACTGAAACACTAACCCAATGCTGAAAAATTGAGCCCACTTTAACCTTGGGACTAAATGTAATCTATCTCACTGGGGTTTTACTCAGATGTCGTAATCCCTTTGTTTGAAGTTAAAGAACAATACAAGAACAATTACAATTAAAGAACAAGGTTGTTGCAAGCACGTTGTCCCGGTGGAGAGCAAGCGGTATATAAATGGCAAGTTCAGGAAACATTTCACCACAGAGTTTCATTGACAGAATAAACGTGCATCACGAACAGGCACGTCATCTCGGACAGAAAATGCTTGAAATGTTCAATAGTATCAACGAACAATATCATTTAATTCTTGCGGTACTTGGTGTCCCCGGTAAGTGGCTATACCACTCAAGTTGAGTAAATCTGTGTTAGTTTATGAGGCTGACTCTGGTTTTCCCTGTGACTGGCAATATTATGTAAACCGGTGCACGGGGGACGGATATCATAATTGCAAGACATTGAATTGCCTCTGAAAGTTTCACAATTTAAATTACATTCGCATCTTGCAGACTCGCTGGATTAACATTCCTATTGAATAAGGCACAATATCATGAGCTGCTCAATTCGACTGGATGCAGGAAAGTTCATGAAAGAGCCACGGCAGCGTCACACTCGTGTACCGCTACGAAGGAGCTCCTGATGAATTGCAGTGCTGCTGTTTGCTACCAGGATGGACCGGATGAACCCGGTGTCTCGGAATTAATTGGTGTATCTATCACCAACTGTGGGTGTAATATTTCAGTTCCACTTGGAAATGATTTTAGAGCACGGGGCATGAACCTGCCCTCGTGTTCTGTGTTGGATTAGAAAGGAAGGCCCAAGGAACCTCAATTGTTGGAATCTTGAGCAAAACACAAAGTACTGGTGGAAGCTAGCGGGCCAGGCAGCAGATGGTGTTTCGGGTTGGGACCCTTCTTCAGGGATTTTCGAAAGGGATTGGATGTTTTTAATGAGGGTATAAAGTTAAATGACATGAAATTGTTTCGTTTCCCTATTGAAAGTCGCCGCTATGCTTTGGGATGAGGGTTAGGGCGAGGCATGGCAGATGCTGTTTAATGTGGATAAATGTGAGGTTATCCACTTTGGTGGTAAGAACAGGAAGGCAGATTATTATCTGAATGGTGTCAAGTTAGGAAATGGGGAAGTACAAAGAGATCTGGGTGTCCTTGTTCATCAGTCACTTAAAGTAAGCATGCAGGTACAGCAGGCAGCGAAGAAAGCTAATGGCATGTTGGCTTTTATGACAAGAGGAGTTGAGTATAGGAGCAAAGAGGTCCTTCTGCAGTTGTACTGGGCCCTAGTGAGACCGCACCTGGAGTACTGTGTGCAGTTTTGGTCTTCAAATTTAAGGAAGGACATTCTTGCTATTGAGGGAGTGCAGCGTAGGTTTACTAGGTTAATTCCTGGAATGGCGGGACTGTCATATGTTGAAAGACTGGAGCGACTAGGCTTGTATACACTGGAATGTAGGGGATCTTATTGAAACATGTAAGATTATTAAGGGATAGCGCTGTACTCTGTGCTCACTTACATCACTTACATCATTTCCTCCCTCAACAACTTACGAGCAATCGAGGGGTATTAAATGCCGGCTTTTGCTTCCTTCGTATAGGGCAGGATGAATATCGGACCGGATAGTCTAAATCTGAAATTAAATATATTTGGAGGAACCGGATTTTCTCCACGATTCGACGTCTCCACAATCGTAACCTACGCGGATCCTCGCTTTCAGACCAAAGTCCCTGTGAGGGCATGCACGTACAATTAAAGACAAACATATTGGGGTTTCAGAATAACGATCTACAGATATACGTTGCATTAATAACTTGTTTATGAAGTCATCGTTGTTCGGTATTTTGATCTAGATTTTTTTACCCCTGAAATACGGAGGGCAGAATTATGTGGAAACTCACGCGGTTTATAATGGAAACTCTAAATTACCAATAAAAATAGAAAGTGTTGGATAGAAAGCGTCTGCGGGAAAACGAACCAGTTGCCGTTTCAGGTCGACGGTCTGACCTGCCGCCAATTTCCATATTTCATTTCGGTTTACCCGCTCCTGCAGTATTTTGATTTCCATCCAAGTTATGTATGGGTTTTTTTTTAACCATCCTTTGACTTTGTGCATTTCATCTCTGCTGTCAGAGAGCGGATGATCAGTGCACTCGCTGGTGACGTTTACTGACCATGTTAATCTTTGTGATGAGTTAATTTGAAGCTCAAATAACTCGGATGGGGTTTCTCTCAGATTTTAGCGCATTTGCGTTATATGCAATAGGCATGTGGTTTATCGAAGGGCTCAGTCGATGGGGAGCGCGTGTGTGTGGTTGCGTGGAATAAAGAGTGAGTGACGAGAAGCGGGGGTAGGGGAGGAATGAAACATAGAAACATAGAAAATAGGTGCAGGAGTAAGTAGGCCATTCGGCCCTTCGAGCCTGCACCGCCATTCAATATCATATCATATCATATACATACAGCCGGAAACAGGCCTTTTCGGCCCTCCAAGTCCGTGCCGCCCAGTGATCCCCGCACATTAACACTATCCTACACCCACTAGAGACAATTTTTACATTTACCCAGCCAATTAACCTACATACCTGTACGTCTTTGGAATGTGGGAGGAAACCGAAGATCTCGGAGTAAACCCACGCAGGTCACGGGGAGAACGTACAAACTCCTTACAGTGCAGCACCCGTAGTCAGGATCGAACCCGAGTCTCCGGCGCTGCATTCGCTGTAAAGCAGCAACTCTACCGCTGCGCTACCGTGCCGCCAATATGATCATGGCTGATCATCCAGCTCAGTAGCCTGTACCTGCCTTCTCTCCATACCCCCTGATCCCTTTAGCAAAAAGGGCCACATCTAACTCCCTCTTAAATATAGTCAATGAACTGGCCTCAACTACCTTCTGTGGCAGAGAATTCCACAGACTCACCACTCTCTGTGTGAAGAAATGTTTTCTCATCTCGGTCCTAAAAGACTTCCCCCTTATCCTTAAGCTGTGACCCCTGGTTCTGGACTCCCCCAACATCGGGAACAATCTTCCCGCATCTAGCCTCTCCAACCCCTTAAGAATTTTATATGTTTCTATAAGATACCCCCTCAGTCTTCTAAATTCCAGCGAGTCCAAGCCCAGTCTATCCAGTCTATCCTCATATGAAAGTCCCCGCAATCCCAGGGATCAATCTGGTGAACCTTCTCTGTACTCCCTCTAAGGCAAGAACGTCTTTCCTCAATACTCTCCCTATATTCACGTTGTCCACACTTTTGCAAGAGCTTCAAGTAATTGCCAAAGATTCTCCGAAACGTTGCCTTGTCTTCGGGAAGACGTGCTGCCTACAATGTTGGAGGCTTTCGTGATTTGTTTGTTCTATGCGTTGGAAGCAAGATTGTAGTATTTTGCAGAGCGCCAGCGTTCCAGCTCCTCGGTCTGTTTTACCCTCTGGTGGAGACACGGGAGGACACGCTCTTCTGCTGTTCATTTTCCGACATTAATTGTATGGATACTTACAATTCCCCAGATGTATTTTACTCATTTAAAATACTTGTATTCCGTGGTTCCAATTAGTAGATAAATTAATACGTCTTATTTTTCACCATAAACGTCAGGAATGCATTGCTGAATTTATCCATTGCTTTGCATGTCCTCTAGATACTTCAAGTGTTACCTTACCAATTTTTTTACATTTGGATTTCTGCATCAACTATCTCCCAATCGAAGATAGGCAGAAAAAGATGCGGGTCAGATAGCATCTCTGGATAAAAGGAAGATGCGACTTTTCGGGTCGATGCCCGTCAGACTCATCTCAACAGTGCAGATTTGAATTTATTTGAATGTATTCGGTCAGGATTTGCCATTTATATTTCTCCCCTGTACAGATCGTTCTTCTACCTGCAAGCTCCCACTCGCTGTACATGCGATCGATAACGAGCCCATTGGGTCGTTGTAGAACAACGCCAGTTAACCCATTCCCCCACTCCTCACGAGAACCCGGAATATATTTTCCTCAATTGCCGATGCAACATCCTTTTGAAATGTTCGATCTTATTATCCGCGTCCATCGCCCTTTCAAGTCATTATCACTGGCATGGCGAGCTACTCCTTGAACCCGAGTCCTTGTATCATCAGCTAATGGGATCAACCTTTGTCTCTCTGCCTTGTCAAAACCTATAATGACCCTTAAATGATCTGGTTCGTCCCTCGCAAAGCTGATGTGAATTCCAGGAAGAACAGCGTCAGTTTCACCAATCTAACCTTGTAGTAAAATCCCTCATCCCTGGAACTATTCTGACAAATTCCCTCAGCACCCTCTGAAGACCCTTCACACCCTTCCTGAACTTTTAAAATCCTCGGCATACTTTTTTTTGCAGTTTTGTACCCGGTCTTTGCAGTTGTGAAGCATAATGTGTTTGGGCTGCTTGTATTTTCCTACATTCTCTCCAGTGTCTTGAAATGTTATTGGTTTCCCTTAACCCACTGTGGTTTGCGGTCCCACCCCTGTGTCAATCCTATTTTCCAGTCAAGTTGCCATATCCACGGGTTTTCCTACAGAGGCAAAGTCAAAGTTCCATTTGCCTACAACTTCCACTTTACGAATCCCACATTCAATGCCACTGTCCCAGTCCCATCAAGCTAAGAATTCCTCCAAACTCAGGCTCCTCTCCCCTTAAACCATGCTCTTCGCTGCTCACTCTTCCTCGCATTTCCGATGCCATCAAGATGATGCCCCGAGCTCCTGACACTCTTCCGCAGAAAGCCAAGCGATGCACTTTGGCAAATACCATAAGCGTGCCTTCCACGTAAACGACCATTTTTCATACCTGCCATACTTTATTTGCTGGTGAGAGTAAGGCGCAAATTATTTACCCGCAAGTCTTGATTTTGGCCTAATTTACTTGGATTATACATTCAATTGTCATACTGTTTTTATTTTCACTCCAACCCCCCCCCCCCCCCCCCCATCTCCTCATCCTCCTCCTCAAATATAAACCAAGGCTAGTCTGTTCTGCAGTTAAACAGCTTTGTTAAAAAGACGAATAGTTGCTCCGACCCCCGCCCCTCCGGCTCCCATTCGTTCATTTGCACATTTACCCCAAACGGCGTGGGTTGGGTGCGATTTGAGTTATGTTCATAGTGACGGCGATTTCGGTTCAACCATTTCCCCTACAACACGACCTGCGCCACGGGCAACGTTTAATATAAGTAATTGCCGGTCTCTTTTCCAATCTCTCCTTTATTCCAGTTAATTTAGCGGCGATTGTGATCCTTTACCGGGGCAAGTGCGGCCTCTCCACCTGCACCACTCGCTACCTGGTGGCCATGGCGGCGGCGGACCTCCTGCTCGTTATCAGCGAGGTCTTACTGAGACAGATCAGTTATCACTACTTCCCCGAGAGTTTCCTGCACATTACCCCCGTGTGTAGAATCGTCTTTGTCCTGGTCCGCACGTCCACGGACTATTCTGTTTGGTTTACTGTGATGTTTACCTTTGACCGATTTGTCGCCATTTGTTTGCAGAACCTGAGGACAAAGTATTGCACCGAGCAAACTGCAGCCGTGGTTCTGGCCACAACCGGCATTCTGTTTGGTTTAAAAAACATCCCCCACTATTTTACTATTGAACCGTGGGAGATTATTAACAACGTGCCGTGGGACTGTCATACAAAGGCGAACATTTTTTATGAGCCCGGGTGGGTGGGGTATGACTGGCTTGATTCAGCTTTAACACCTTTGATCCCTTTCGCTTTAATTCTGTTGCTCAACGTTCTGACAATCAGATACATTTTAGTGGCGAGTCGGATCCGTAAGGCACTGAGGGGCGCCAACAGCGGCGATAACTCCAGTGACCCGGAGATGGAAAGCAGGAGGAAGTCGGTGATCCTACTCTTTGGCCTGTCCGCCAACTTCATCTTGCTGTGGACCGTGGCTCTTGCGCACTTCCTGTACTATACCATCGCAGGAAAGATTCCCACCCAATATACTGATTCTGAACACAGCTTCCACCAGGTCGGATTCATGCTGATAAATTTGAGTTGCTGTACAAATACCTTCATTTATGGGGTGACACAGTCGAAGTTCAGGGAGCAGCTCTTCTACGTGGCCAGATTTCCGGTGCTGCCAATTATTCTGTTAATTCGGAATTGTCGCAAGTGAGCAGACCGTCTCAATTCCACCAGGCTTCGAAGTGGCTGTTCGGCCTGGTCATCGCACGAAGTGTTCACGTGAATAAGTGTCACTGAAAGCGGTGCCCAAATAAACAGGCCGTTTCTGCAGATTAAACAGACGCTGGAGATGGACGTCCACGATAGAAGAGTGTGCCATATAACTCATACTGGCCGTACCTAATAAAACTCTCCAAGTGGTACAATAGACAATAGGTGCAGGAGTAGGTCATTCGGCCCTTCGAGCCAGCACCACCATTCAATGTGATCATGGCTGATCATTCTCAATCAGTACACCGTTCCTGCCTTCTCCCCATATCCCCTGACTCCGCTATCCTTAAGAGCTCTATCTAGCTCTCTCTTGAATGCATTCAGAGAATTGGCCTCCACTGCCTTCTGCGGCAGTGAATTCCACAGATTTACAACTCTCTGACTGAAAAAGTTTTTTCTCATCTCTTAGAGTTTGTTCAACTAGCACTTTCAATTTCTCTGATTAAACGTCTTAATCCAAATCCATTAACCTTCAACTAAATCAGCATCTTAACCCAATGTAATATTCCAACTCAACCTCTATGTAAAAACAAGGAACCGCAGATGCCGGTTTAGGGTTTCCTTTACTCTCTCTACACCAACGAATGCACCTCCAGACTCCTCTGTCAAGCTTCTCAAGTTTGCGGATGACACAACCCTGATTGGACTGGTCCAGGATGGGGAGGAATCTGCCTATAGACAGGAAGTGACACAGCTGGCGTCCTGGTGCCATCGCAACAACCTGGAGCTCAATGCTCTTAAGACAGTGGAACTGATTACAGACTTTAGGAGAGCTCCCCCTCCCCTCCCCCTACTCACCATCAACAACACCACAGTCACATCTGTGGAGTCATTTAAGTTCCTTGGAGCCATCATCTCCAAGGACCTTAAATGGGGAGCCACCATCGACTCCATAGTCAAAAAGGTCCAACAGAGGATGTACTTCCTGCAGCAGCTGGGGAAACACAATCTGCCACAGGCAATGATAGTCCAATTCTATACTGCCATTGTAGAGTCCGTCCTCACCTTCTCCATCATGGTCTGGTTTGGTTCAGCCACCAAGCATGACATCCGGAGTCTGCAACGAATCGTTCGGTCAGCTGAGAAGGTTGTTCGTTGCAACCTTCTCCCCATTGACGAACTGTACACTGCAAGGGCCAGGAAGCGAGCGGGTAAGATCATCTCGGACCCTTCTCCCCTGGCCATAAACTCTTTAAAGCAGTTCCCTCTGGAAGGTGACTCCGGACTGTTAAAGCAGCCACAGCCAGACATAAAAACAGCTTTTTTTCCGCGAGTAGTAGCTCTACTCAATAACCAAAAGTCTGTAGTCCCTTTTTGCTCTGGTTTATTTCACTCACATATTTAAACCGTAATGTTGTATTCTTAATGTTTTAATGTTTTATGCTATATTCTTAATTGTTTATTGTATGTTCGTATTGTTACTTGCAAGCTGAGCACCAAGGCACATTTCTTGTATGTATACATACTTGGCCAATAAACTGATTCATAAACTTATTCATTCATTCATTCATTCATTCATTCATTCATTCATTATTAGAGAGATTGTAAAGGCTGAGTTTATTCTCAGTGGAATGCAGAAGATTAAGAGTTGACTTCATAGAACGTTATAAAATGAGAAGGAATAGGGTATAAAGCCAGAATCATGTTCTTAGGGCAGTTGTTTAGAATAAAAGGGCGAGGCAGGGGTAGAAATGAAAAGATATCTGTGGGGCAAATTGATCAGGAAGAGTGGTATGGTCATATGTATCAAGTTGTAGCGGCTACTGCAATCATGTTTTAAAAGGCATTTGGACAGGTACTTGGATTGGAAAGGAGTAGAGACATAGGGACCTAATGCAGCCAAATAGGATCAGCGTGGATAGGGATCCTGGTGTAGGTGGACTGAAGGGCCCTTTTCTATACTATACAGTATAGTAAGACCTGAGTAAACTCCTGGACAAGTTTCGATCGCCTAGCTTGGGGTCGGAGAAGAATTTCCCGGATTTTTTCCCCAAATTGGCCTGGGTTTATATCCGGTTTTTCGCCTCTCCCAGGAGATCACACGATTCTTTTGGGTGGGAAGAAGGGCGATAGTGGGAAGGGGGTTAGGGTAGGATCAGCCATGATCATATTGAATGGCGGAGCGGGCTCGAGGGGCCGGTTGGCCTACTCCTGCTCCTATTTTCATGTGTTCTTATGTTCTGTGAAATACAACTCTATGACGAGAGTCAATTCCATTTGCAATTCTTCAATGCATGAAGCAGCCCATACCAGCATACAGTAAGACTGAGACAACTTTCCGACATGGATTAATGAATGGCAAGTAATATTCACTCTTCAGAAGTGCCAGCTGATGATCTTAGAGCTACAGCTTCAGGAAAAGGCAAGCCCTTCAGCACATCATGTCCATGCTGGCCACCAAATACCTATTTATTCTGATTCCATTTTCCATTGTCGGTTTGACTTGTCAAATCACTGCAGATTAAAATCACCTATGATAATTACAGTTTCCTTCTTCCATGATTTTGAATATTTTCCCATTTATATTTAGTCCACAAAGGAGCAACCAGCCGGAACATTCCAAAGAATTGCACAAACATGGTTCCCCAAAGGGAAGTCACCAATTGGAACACTCCCAAAGGAACACTACAACACGTGGCCGCAAACACCATTGCCCAAAGATTTCCCAAAATCAGACTCCCAAAATGGAGTTCTAACATGGTATTCTCAAAGAATTCCACAAACAGGTTTCCCTGAAAATGAACACCCAACCAGAAATGTCAAAATAATATTCCAGAGAACACCTGTAACAGAATGTCAAAAGTATTTCCCAAATTGGAGCACAAAATCAGGAATATTGAAACATTACTCTTAAGAAATAGACAAGCTTTTAAACAGGAGACATGCTCTCTAACATGCTCCTAAAGACATGCTCTCAAACAGGAAACAATATTTCCCCCAAAATCTACAATTCCACACAAACAGGAGCATCAAAGTATATTCACAAAGAACTCCATAAACTGTACTTCCCAAAGTGAAATGCACAACAGTATTCAGAAAAAATCCCACATATGAGAGTGCTAGAATGCATAAACCCAAAAAAGGAACACTCAAACAGTTATTTCCAAAACACGATTCCTGAAAGTGGAGGGGGTAATTGGTGAACAATATCAATCTTCCCTGCACCCTTTCCACCTTAACAATATAGGTGAGCCCAAACGGATTCAAAGAACAGGACTACCAAAGGGAGAGCCCAAACAGGAGCACCAAGAAACATGCCAATCAAACGTTCAAATAAATGATTACTCAAAAATGGATGACCCCAAACAGAAGCATTAAAAACAAATTTCCCATGTAGCAGCACAAAAAAAACCCCAATGATAAAGAGCAGTACTGAAATAGGATTCCACAGACAGCATTACAGAATTATCAGGATGGCAAAGTAAGGGAACTTTGGATAACCAAAGAGGCTATAAATTTGGTCAAAAAGAAAATAGAGAAAGATGAAATCAAATAGGCCCCTTAAGGAATATGAAGTGAGCAGGAATCTTGGAAAGCATTAAAGTGGAGAAACCCCTGGGCACGACGGGATCTATCCAGGATTTTCGAGAGAGGCAAGAGAAGGATTGCAGGGGCCTTGACAAAGATTTCTGTATCTTCTCTAGCCACATGCAAGATCCTGGAGGACTGGAGTAGCCAATGTTATTCCTTTGTTTAAGAAGGGAATTAGAGATAATCCAGGGAATTATAGGTCTGAGGCTCACGTCAGTGGTAGGGAAGCTATTGGAGATGATTCTTTGGGATTGGATTTCCTCGCATAGATCACAGAAGAATACGCACAGGAACATGCGTATGTTTGTGCCAAACATAATGCCGTTAAATTCAATTGGAATCATCCTACACGATAATCATCAATACTGGGATGCCTCACAAGGATGCATTTTCAGTTCCCTACTACTTATACACTCATGACTGTGCAGCTAAATACCAATCCAACTCAATTTACAAGTTCGCAGAAGACACCACCTTAGTGGGATAGATATCAAATAATGACAAGATGGAGTACAGAAAAGAGATTGAGAACCTCAAAACCTGGTGCCAATACAACAACCTCTCCCTCAATGTCAGCAAGACAAAAAATATTACTATTGGCCATGAAACGAAGCAGTAAAATTACATGTACACATTGATGGCACTGAAAATTGGAGATGTTGGAAACTTCAAGTTCTTAGGAATAAATATCACCATCAATTTGTCCTGGACCAGCTCTTGTCAAAGCTATGGACAAGAAACCACATCAACACCTCTATTTCTTTAGTAGGATGTTCGGCATTCCCCGACAACCCTTATCAACAAGGCGGCAGAAGTGCAGCTGTAGAGTTGCTGCCTTACAGCGCCAGAGACCCAGGTTTGATCTTGACCACGGGTGCTATCTGCATGGAGTTTGTACATTCTCCCTGTGACTGTGCGAGTTTTCTCCAGATGCTCCGGTTTCCGCCCAAACTCCAATGATGTACAAGTATGTAGCTTAATTTGCTTTATAAAATTGTAAATTGTCCCTATTGTGTAGGATATGACTGATGTACGGGGTGACATGGACTTGGTGGGCCGAAGGGCCTGTCTTTTCTTTATAGATTGTAATCATGTATAGTAATTTATTTGACTGGATAGCACACAACAAAAGCTTTTCACTGTACCTTGGTACATGTTGACAATAATAAACTAAACTAATCTCATCTGCTTGTATATGATCCATATTCCTCTATTCCCCACACTTCCATGTG
Source organism: Rhinoraja longicauda (assembly GCF_053455715.1). Taxonomy (NCBI): domain Eukaryota; kingdom Metazoa; phylum Chordata; class Chondrichthyes; order Rajiformes; family Arhynchobatidae; genus Rhinoraja; species Rhinoraja longicauda. The sequence continues at coordinate 14,002,863 of NC_135977.1, forward strand.
CCTCTTAAATGCCACTAACATATCTGTCTCCACAACCAACCCTAGGATTACATTCCAGGCCCCCCACTACACTCTTTATAAAAAACCTGCCCCATACATCTCCATTCAACTTTACCCCTCTTACCTTATAACTATGCCCTCTAGTGTTGGAAATTTCCACCCATGGAAAAAAGGTTCTGATTGTCGATCCCATCTATACCTCTCATAATTTTATATTATTCTATGAAGTTTCCCTCAACCTCCGACTTTCTAGAGAAAAGTCTATGTAACCTCTCCCTGTAGCTGAAACCCTCCAATCCAGGCAGCACCGTCCGCATCTGCTCCAAAGCCTCTACATATTTCCTATAACAGGGGGACCATAACTGCACGCAATACTCCAAATACAGCCGACCAAGTCCTATAGAGCTGCATCATGACTTCCTGACTTTATATTCAATGCCCCAAGCAATGAAGGTAAGCATACCATACATCTTCTTTACCCTATCTACATGCTGCCACTTTCAGTGAGCTATGAACGTGGACTCCAAGATCCCTCTGCTAATCAGCACTGCCAAGGGTTTTGATATTAACTGTATACATTACCCTTACATTCAACCCCCCAAAGTGCAGCACCTCACACCTGCTTGGGTTAAACTCCATCTGCCATTTCTCCGCTCATTTCTGCAGCTGATATGATGCAGCTGACTAACAACCTTTGTCACTGTCCGCAACTCCTAAACAGCAGAGATCCCAGTAGAGCTTCTTGAGGAACTCCACTGGACACAGACCTCCAGCCAGGATGTCTACTTTCTACCACAACCCTCTGTTTTCTACCAATAAGCCAATTCTGAATACAAAATATACATCATACTCTGGTCAAGTAGTTCTCAGCACCGTGGCAAATTAAGATTAGATTCTCTCCACAGCAGCAAACGTAAAGCTCTAGATAGAACTATCCAATTACTGGATCATTGATGCAGAGGAGAATCACCAGAATGTTGTCTGGGATGGAGTGTTGCAGTTCAAGAAACTTGAAAGAGGTGTTCAAAATTATGAGGGACATAGATGTAGAAAGTAAAAATATTGCCCCCATAGCAAAGATATCTAAAACAAGAGGGCAGATTTAAGGTAATGGGTAGAATTTTTAGAGAGGATCTGAGGAAGAATTGTTTTCACCTAGGCAATGACTGGAATTTAGAACACAATTTGGCGGAGTGTTTTGGTTTCAGTTCAGTTTATTGTCCTGTGTACCGAGGTACAGTGAAAAGCTTTTGTTGCTTGCAAACCAGTCAGCAGAATAAAATATGATTACAATCAAGCCATTTACTGTGTATGGATACATGATAAGGGAATAGCTTTTAGTGCAAGGTAAAGTCAGCAAAGTCCGATCAAAGATAGTCCAACGGTCACCAATGAGGTAGATAGTAGTTCAGCGCTGCTCTCTGGTTATGGTAGGATGATGGGTGGGTGTTGTGAAGAAATCTCATAAAATTTAAGATTTAGACAAGCAGTTGAAACGTCATGGCATGGAAGAGTATGGAGTAAGTGCTGTGGTAAATGGGAATAGTAGAGATGAGATTATTATGGTGAATTGAATGGCCTTGCTGTACATCTCATTGACTAGAGTCATACAGCATGGAAACAGGCTCTTTGGCACAACATGCCCACGCCGATCAACATGTCCCATCTACACTGCTCCCACCTGTTTGTGTTTGGCCCATGTCCCTCTAAACCCATCCTATCCATGTACCTGTCTAAATGTTTCTTAAAAGTTGCGATAGTACCCGAGAACTAGATCACATACTAGATCGACTCTGCTAGTTAATGTTAATGATTTTGTTTTAAATTTGTAACCCCTAAGGACTTGGAGAACTCTCTCTGACCTTATATCACCTTGTGATCGTCCAACCACTTTAATGTTCATCTGGGAAGGCCGATGGGGATTCGTCTTCAGTTCTCCTCTCGGTAAGAAAGTGGGACATTTTCTCAGCACGGCACATAGTCATACAGTGTGGAAACAGGCCCTTTAGCCCAACTTGCCTACACCAACCAACACGTCCAATCTGCACTAATTCCACTTGCCTATGTTTGGACCATGTCCCTCTAAACCTGTCCTATCCATGTACCTATCTAAATGTTTCTTAAAAGTTGCAACTCTCTGCCTAAACTACCTCCTCTGGCAGCTCTTTCCATACAGCTACCACCCTTTGTGTGAAAAAAAATTACCCCTCAGATTCCTATAAAATCTCTTCCCCTCCCCCTCACTCAACTTAGACCTCTGTCCTCTGATTCTCGATTCCCTACTCTGTGTGTGTACACGATCTATTTCTCTCATGATTTTATACACCTATGTAAGATCATCTCTCATCCTGCACATAATTGAAAGTCTAGGTTTTTGCCACTTATTTCTTTGCATTCCAAAAGCAGGCCCTTAAATCTACCCGACGGCTGTTGCCGTAAGCTCTCTCCCCACTGCCAGCACCCACGGGCCCTGCGGTCGTCATCAAAGATAAAAGATAACAGAGCAGAGCAAGATAGACCACTCGACCCTAAAAACCGTAGTGTGTCATGGCGCCATTTTAGTAGGCAAAAACTTGCAGAAACATTTAAAAAGAAAAATAACAAAATTCTGTGAAATGATAGATGAGATATATTCTGCGTTTTTATGGTGTCATCACACATACTGTTCCCCCAAAACACTGATTACACTGCGAGAGGCATAGCGAATGGCGCGTTTTGCTTACTAAAATGGCGGACGTCCTGCTCCTTTGCGTACTACACTTCAGTACAGGCGATTTCGACGGCGTGGTCCATCCTGCTCCTCTAGTATCTCTGGTCGTCATGGCGACGCCACGCCAGCACCCGTGGCTCTCTGGGAAGGTTTTTGGAGCGGAAACTGATTGGTTGACGTCCTGTGGCGCTGCGTAATGGCGGCTTCCAGAGTGTCGGTCATGTCGGCGCGGCTGCGGGTCGCCTCGCTCAGGTAGGGAGCGCCGTGAGATGGGTTCATGCTGGGCTGAGGTAACTTAAGCCTCGCCCTAATCACGCAATGCTCGGTCAAGGGCCGTTGTCAGGCCACATTAAATAGAGAGCAAAGCCAAAGGTGGGCGATGGTCTCTTGGTCAAATTGATGAGTCTATTGCTGGGTTGATGTTACTGCCATTGGTAGAAATATTCAACCAAACGAGTGGCTAAGTTGTCAGTTGTGATATTTGTGACTTGACATTCGTAAATGGCAGATAGGCACAAAAAGCTGGAGTAAGGAATGGGTGACGTTTCGGGTCGAGAGACTTCAGACTGATTAAGGATATAGCGATATAGACGGTGATGTGGAGAGATATATAGAACAATAAATGAAAGATACGAAAAATATAACGATGATAAAGGAAACAGACCATTGTACGTTGTTTGTAGAGTGAAAATGAGAAGCTAGTGTGACTTGGGTGGGGGAGGGATAGAGAGGGAATGCCGGGGCTACCTGAAGTGAGAGAAATCAATAGTCACACCACTGGGCTGTAAGTTGCCCAAGCGAAATATGAGATGCTGTTCCTCCAATTTGCGTTTAGCCTCACTCTGTCAATGGAGGGGATCGAGGACAGAAAGGTCTGTGTAGGAATGGGAAGGAGAATTAAATGTAAATTAAATGGCAGGTCAATCTTCCCGAGTATTGGGAGATCAGCCTACTTTTAATTATCAGAACAGTCGTTTCCTTTCCCCCAGTTTCCCCCACAGAAACGCCATTTTTCTTTACTTCAGAACGTCTCAAAAGCCTTTACAGTCATGGAGTTCAGATGCCAAAGTGAGGTATAAAATGAAGCGGGCGATTTTAGGACAACAATGTCTCACAAACAACACTGAGTCGTGGAATGCTGCTAATGCAATTTTAGGGACGCAGAGATTTCAGCGACGTGAGGCGAGCTGCGCTTTAAATACGATACAATAATCGTAAGGTAGAAGCTTCCAGAAAGCGTCTCTGGAGTGACTGGATGCCTATTTTGTAGCAGAGGGAGGATGCACGACACTTGTTTTTATTGAATTAAGTAGGTAAAGTAACTTCCCTATTTCCTATTCTTTGATACCTTTGAGTACTTTTTGATACGGGACGTTAGGTGTATTTTTTTCTGGAGCGTAGATTCTTGTGCCTTTCAAGTAACATGTTGTAGGCTGAGACATGGGATCATGGATTTCAAGGGAAATATGCCAGAATAAAGAAACTTGGGTTGCTGGATATCCATCAACTAACCTGTCTGAAGAATTGAGAGGCAGTAGATAAACATTTATGCTGCAGATGGTGTTGGCTATAATAAAATAAACCAGAACAAATAAAAAATAACGTTGTTGACATTAGGGCAGATTATTATACAAAATCTGAAAATTTGAAAATGAAACCCTGGCAAATACACTAGCATTAGTTCAAGCACATTGCAACCTGCATAAAATAGTAAAACTGTCAGTTCCATGCTCACAATTAAGAAAAATGAATAATTTAATACTTTTAGCCAAGAGTTTTAGCGATTATACAACTTTGCAGGACTATCTTGATGGAGATAGAATTCTTTGTGGAATGAGGGAGTTCAGCCAGAAGGAATGGTTATAAATTGCAAAAGAATTAACTCTGGGGAAAAATGCAGACAGACCTGCACGTCTGCAGAGCTGTCCAGAGCCAGGCGAGGAATAATAATAATAATAATACATTTTATTTATATAGCGCTTTTCATATACTCAAAGACGCTTTACAGAGATTTTGAGAACATAGGGAAATTAATAAATAGATAAATAAGTAAATAAATAAATGAACAGAGAAAGGAGACAGTAGGTGAGGTGACCTTCAGTGGTTGAAGGCAGTACTGAACAGGTGAGACTTCAGCGATGTTTTGAATGTGGTGAGTGTGGGGGAGTCTCTAACGGTTTGGGGTAGTGAGTTCCATAGGGTGGGAGCAGCGATGGAGAAAGCCCTGTCCCCCCAGGATCTGAGTTTAGTCCGGATGTGGGGGGATAGGAGATTGGCAGCGGCAGAGCGGAGGGTGCAGGTGGGAGTGTGCCTGTGGAGGAGGTCGGTCAGGTAGGATGGGGCCAGGTTATGGAGGGCTTTGTAGGTTATGAGGAGGATTTTGTACTGGATTCTCTGGGGGATGGGGAGCCAGTGGAGTTTATAAAGGACGGGGGAATGTTTAAAGGACGGGGGAATGTTATAAAGGAATGTTTGATGGTCAACAAATGTGTGTGATGAAACATGAGACAAAAGGTGGAACAGAAAAGAACACCTAAGAGTTGCTTAGATTTTGCAAATATTGTAGACAACAACAATGAATAATTTAAACAGTATTTAATATGGAATGGAAAAGCATTTTTATGAACAGTGCACAATGAAGAGGATGTCAAGTTGGTAGCAAGTTAATGGGATGAACTGGGATTTGGAGTATTAGTTGACTACAATTAACATCAGATGCCAGGCAATGTCATCCTGGTACACCTGCTTGACATCTGTGCCAAGATATGAGGACACGGCACGGTAGCGCAGCGGTAGAGTTGCTGCTTTACAGCGAATGCAGCGCCGGAGACTCAGGTTCGATCCTGACTACGGGTGCTGCACTGTAAGGAGTTTGTACGTTCTCCCCGTGACCTGCGTGGGTTTTCTCCGAGATCTTCGGTTTCCTCCCACACTCCAAAGACGTACAGGTATGTAGGTTAATTGGCTGGGTAAATGTAAAAAATGTAAAAATTGTCCCTAGTGGGTGTAGGATAGTGTTAATGTACGGGGATCGCTGGGCGGCACGGACTTGGTGGGCCGAAAAGGCCTGTTTCCGGCTGTATATATATGATATGATATGATATATGACACAGCCAACCAGTGACATTTCAGTTTAACTAAGCAACGTGTTCCTGAAATAAGCCATAGTTTCCTGAAGTGATGCAGTTGAATCTAGTGAGTCATGTGCTATTGATGTGCAACAACATTGAGTCAGCTGGGAGCTGTTGTTTGAAGGTGGTAAACCCTAAGGATTAAGGTAAAAACAAGGCGAAGTTTAATGTAGACAGACAAATGTATTCTGAAGTGGTTTAGTCCTACAGCTACTACCGATAAAGATACAGCACATCAGGATCCTTGAAGTGACTGAAAAGACAGGTAGATTATTACAGCAGTAGTGTCTAAGACTTGGAGATGGTGAGGTGTGGATCCCTTTTAAGGATGGTAGCATATGACCAGCCACCCTATATATGTTGCAACCAAGGTTGGAGGGGGGCTTCCAGAGGAAGTCTCCAAAGAGCAGCAGAGAAATTATGTTTTTTCTCTGTTCTTTTGTGTAACCTGTGTTCTTTTGTGTTATCCTGCAGCATCATAGAGAGTGATATTGATACTCCTGAGGTCAGTCTCTGGTCTGAGACCGTGCAGATCCTCGGGCTCTACTGACAAGCAGCTACAGTCAAGCTGAAGATTTTAGAGAGTTGCAGGTGGTGGGGAGGAAGCCCCCATCTATGTACTGACTTTGTGGCCTAAATAAAACAAATAAGTAAATAATAAATGTGAACCATGTCAAACTGCTGTTAATTAAAAATATAAAACGCACTTTGCTGGAGTAACTCAGTGGGTCAGGCAGCATGGAGGACATGGATAGGTGACATTTTAGGTCGGTCCCTTCATTAGTGAAATAAAGCAAAATCGACCTTTAAATGGAAGTTGGCAATCCCATTTTAATAAATAGTGCAGTTGGAGGGGCCAGTTATGGCTGATGAAAACTGAGGTGCCAGATACAAAGTAGATAGCCTTTTGGTGCAGTATATTGGGTTTAGATCTGGGAGCAGAAAAAGAAGTCAAATGCATGAACACCTAACCTCCAGCATGTTCCCATACATTGCAGTGTGGAGGTCTGGAATGTGCTGCAGTGTGGATCACGGCTAACTAGGAGTTCTCTAGAGAATAGCTGATGAGTCAACTGTTTGTTCCTGCCCAGTGTTTAGGTTGATTCACTCATTAGTTGGGAGATACTATTGGTTACCAGCCATTTGAGAGGATATTCATGGGTCTTGCTTCACCAATTTATTCCAAAAATTGTAGCTCCTTCAGTATGCTTAAATAATTTCATGTACTTCAGACGCAAACAGGGGTATTACTAACTGAGGCTGAGCAAACCAAAGTACATTTAATCCATTGTACTTGCTTCAAAGGTGGTTGATGCTCATGGTTAAGTTGGGGTGATCTTGGCTTTACAGCTAGTTGATTGCACCCTTAGGCTTATCCTGCCTGAGGAAGCCAAGAGGAAAGGATGCTCGAATGTGGCTAACGCTTCCTTGAGTTTAGAAAGCTTATCTAATCGAGGAATTTAAAATTATAAAAGTATTAAATAGTTTTACTGCAAACATTCAATTTCCCCTGCAGGCATTTCAGAAGAAACCAGAGCCAGCTTATTTAACAATTAAATACAGAAGCATTAATTCGCTTGCAAGTTTAGTAGATATCTGAAAATCTGTTAGTAGATGGATCATTTGATGGAAAATTATACATGGGCTCAATTCGTTATAACGCGATTTTGAACAGAAACCAAAGGATTGCTTAAGTTACTTTGGAATTTGACAAGGAAAAATAAAAAGCTGCCTTGGAATTAAACAATTGTACAGACCGTTATTTTGAAAAGCTTCTCGGGGTGGGGGAAATAACTTTGTTATTGCGACCCTGAAACACTCTCCCATTGACATAAATGTCTTTATAATGTGATTTTGTATAACACAATGTTTCTAATGCAGAACTATAGCAGAACTACCTGTTTCTATAGCAGAACTACCCATAGTTTGAATTTAGTGTTTTTAATGTGAGTATACTAAACATTGCTGTTGGAAAATAATGTTTGTGTACTACATCTCACTCCATCTCCATCACACCCCAGCCATGAAGTGCACTTCAATACTTCTTGTGTTAATGTATTTATTCCATATCGCAAAGGACATTTTATAACACATACACTATAAAGTACCAGGAGAAAGAGTTGTTGCTTGGTAGACTTCAATATATCTGGATTTCGAAAAAGTCTGAAGGTGAAAACAGGTTCATTTTTCAGCAAAAAATTCATTGGACACCAAGTAAGGATATTCAGCATTTAGTTTTAATTATGATATCAATGTAAGGATCAACTGTAGGCTTTAATCTGCATCCTAAAATGCAGGAAATCAGAACAGCTAGAAGTGTCCTGGTGGCTTTAAACTTTCACTCAATCACAGCCCATTGGATTTGGTTTTTCCACTCCAGGAAGTAAAAATTAATTCACAGGTTAGCATGATATCCTTAGACATGCCTTAGGTCAGATAATCAATTTGAAATCTTAATGTTCAGCACTCCACTTGTTATTGTAACGTTCTTCCTCCCAGGCTGGAGGGGCATCACTAGCAATTTGTGCAGCTGGTCTAAAGTGAATGTTAAAACAAGTTTTTTTTGCAAGTTTGATTTCAGTAAAATACTCTTTGTGGTGCCCATTGGCTAGGGACATTTCATGAAATGTCATTGTCTAATTCAAGTCACCCATGACCTTGAGCAGTCCCAGAGGCAGCTTTGCAAATACTGAATTCCATCAGGGAAACATTTCATATGGGTGATATGGTCTCATTGCAGCAGGTTTTTCTTTTTGGCTCCAAATGTGGTACCTGACGAACAAGGAATCATAACAAAACAGAAAAGTAAAGTTTTGCCTTAAGAATAAGGGCTACATTTTTTTCATTCATGCTAGAGCAGATGCTGGACCTATCATTTAAGCTTCCAACTTGGTTGATTGCTCTGTCTATTTTGTACAAAGTAGTGGGTTTTGCTACATTTTAACAGTGATCTCCCTTTCTCCCTCCTTCCTAATTTAAGGCCAAGATGGTCTGCGCTTCATTCCTCGCCCACTCCATGCTGTTTAAGTGTCCCCATTCGAAGATTTTCAAACTGTAAGTATGCAATTGTCTCGGGTATTTTTTAAGGTGTTTTTTTTTTCAGTGAAGGCCTTAAAAAGGTGGTTTGTGAGTGATTTTTAAGGGATTTGCAGTTATGGTTATTGAGAGGCAATTACTCAAAAACATGGGTCATGGGATTTTGAAATCAATCAAAACAGCCAATTTCCCACCACAAAATTCCCATAAAATCAATTTTAAGCAAATGAACAGATAATCCATCCCTTAATATTTTCTGACGGTGGATGGGAGGGATGTGTTGCTCCAGGCACAGGAAAGCACATTACCTTGTGAAATAATAACTGGATCTTATGTGCTCAAATGAGAAATTGTAGGAGACTTGATTTAAAGTTGTTTCCTTTTTCTACGCAGCACACTCTCTTTACCCTCCATCAATCTGTTATGTGCTTAAGTTGCGACAGTGCATATAGCATCTGCAACATTCTCATTGAAAGCTGAAGGTGCTTTCGCTGATCTTTGGTAGATGCAATCTTTAATTCAAAGTTGCTCTGCTACAGGGTGTAATGTGCTCAACCCCCATCAATGTTTTCAATATCAAGGACATATTTTGTGCTGTTGGGGAAGGTTCAGAGGAATTGCTAAAGAACTAGTGATTGACATGCATGCAGTTACCTGGACAGGTTGAGATCCTGCTGGAGAGATTTGAGGAGCAGAGAACCCATTTTCTCGTTTCATAGAAAATAGGTGCAGGAGGAGGCCATTCGGCACTTCGAGCCAGCACCGTCAATTCATTGTGATCATGGCTGATCATCCACAATCAGTAACCTGTGCCCAACTTCTCGCCATATCCCTTGATTCCACTAGCCCCCAGAGCTCTATCTAGTTCAAATATCTAGTTTTGCGTTCAAATCTCAAGATTAAGAGCCTCTGACCATATCCACTGTCTGAAGATCGGCAACAATGGTATACTAAATTATAACCATTCAGAATTAGTGCTGCTAGCAGGTTGGGCAGTCTGATATCTCTGTAGCAAGGAGCACCTACCAATATTTATTTTCTAAGAAGAAAAAGGGGCATTTGCTTTTCCAATGTAATAATGCCAAATACATTGGGGTTACTTATTAACTCGTGTCGTGACAAGCTTGAGAACAGTGAGCTGTCCTACAAATAATTGTTTCCCATCATCGGGGTTTAAAGAATCCAGGAGATGACAAAGATGGATGTAACTACAAAGTTTTATTGACAGAATTTTGAAAGCTATTATAAACTTGGCAACTATCATCAGCAATCAAAGTTATAAAAATCAAGATCTAGCTGATCCAGCAAAGTAAACAGTTGTCTATCATTTAAATGAACTAAAAGGAAAACACTGGAAGCATTCAGCAGATTAGTCTGAAGAAGGGTCTCGACCCGAAACGTCACCCATTCCTTCTCTCCCGAGATGCTGCCTGACCTGCTGAGTTACTCCAGCATTTTGTGAATAAATACCTTCGATTTGTACCAGCATCTGCAGTTATTTTCTTATAGTACCTTAACTTGTGTGAGAGAATTTAATTTGTGAGGTTTTTTTTGTTGCTTAAGACTTCAGTATATGCAGTATCTTGCAAGTTCTTTTGTTTTGAAACCTCTGGTGAGTTATTCCTTGATCAGAAGTACTGAAATTATGGGATTAATTATCTGTCAAATTAAAAGTACAATGCAGGCATACAATTTATTTTTAAAACAAGGCAGTTCCTCTTGAGGGAGCTGTTTGTTGTCGTGCAATATTAGATGAAGCATGGGTTGCTTCATGTGCACCCTAGTGGTGATACTGCACCTTACCTGCGATAAGCTTCTCACTGAAGTGGAACTAGTCTTGGTGACAGATTGGAAACTGTTCAATTTATCTCGCCTCCATTTTAGGATCAAGATCACGCCACATTTCAAACATCAAGCTGCATTAAGCAGGCGAAGTTTGAGCATCTGCATATTTGCAGACCAATTCCAAGTTGCTGATTTGTTCACTGAAACATTTCATAGAATAGGCGTTGCATTTAACAACTATAAAATAGGTCATCAGCCACCCTGGCCCTGTTGCATCTGCCATCTGAAAATAAAGATCAATCCTGATACCCTGGAAAATGTAGACTGCTTACCATATCTTGGAAAGCACCTGTCGATGACAAAATTAATTACTTACCTCAGTGGAGCAGCATGGCTTTGGTCATCGAGGGAAACAAAACTGCTTGAATATCAACACCTCAAACTTAGTACAATGTTCATGATGTATTAGACAGCAGAATTGCTGTTCTCCTGTATGTTTTTGGGGGCATGTACTGGATGGGTACTTCCAATGCTAATTCAGCAAAATCCTCAAATCTATGAACGGGATTAATAAAGGAACTTCAGTATACTCTCCCTGCGCAGAGTCCTCAGCACTGAAGCTCTCATTACATTCAGTTGATACAGTTAGGATTATATTGTTTGCATGGTTGACACCAAACACCAGAAATGGACACTTTAGGAAAGGTTTGAGGGTGTTGACTTGAAAATGTGTAACACTGCCACTGACTGAGCCCTGAAAGTTCTTGGCCCATGAGCATTCAAAATGGAGAGCAAGCATCCAGACATTGAGATGCATCCAGATATGCATTCAATAGCACACAGACGCCCCATGTAAGTGCTGAAAGAGCCCCCTCTGCCCCACCTGTGGCAATATCTGCGAGTCCCAACCCTGGCCACAAAGATATAAAAGAATCAATCAGACTATTGGAAACATTCCACTGACCATTTTATTAGCAGAAGTGCAAACAACGTGTAGCATATAATCACCAGAGATTTCAAATAGCCGAAATAAACTAGTAAAATGAGTGAGGGAAGCGGAAAAAGAGGAATGGAGTTTTTGTCGGACTCCTTCCCTCTTGCAGTGCACAAGAAATTCAAGCAGAGTATCACTGCTGGATTTAGTAATAGAAGTAAACCTTTACCAAGAAATGAAGCAAGTACTGAACGTGTCTAGAAAAACATGATTGCAGATTAAAGTTTAAAATAATAATTGAGTGACTTATGAGAGATAACAAAGTGATGTATTGGTAAAATTGTGTCAGCATTGTAGCTGATTTGATCTGCTTGATCTTATGACATTCTCCATGTGACTAGCATAGTCATCTTATTAATTTGGCCCCTAGTTCCTCATTCCTACTTTCATTGGTGTTCAACGATTGAATCAAAGGTCTTTTCTGGAAGTAAGTACTTAACGCTGTGATGTCATCGTTAACAACAGTATCTATGCTCCTTCCTGAAGTATTTCTTATTGTTAAAAAACTATATATTTGTCAATGAGATTTGAAGAGCAAGAGCAAATTATGCTTTCCAGCTGAAATAAGTATGTGGTCATCTGTCTCTTCACCTGTGCTTTGCAATTCAATTTATTCTACCCAGACCCAATCCAAGTTGGGAAGGTCAAAATTATAATTATTTTGTTGATGTGTTTTGTGGGATAGAAGAATTGATGCAAGAGAGTAGCTGCTGCATGGCAGGTAGGTCATTGGTAATTGGGCAGTATTAATGTCATTTTTCAGCAGTGTCGTTTGTTTTAATACATTGGCACAAAAGCTTGTGCCATTGTGTATCGTGTAACATGTTACAGTAGATATGCCAGACAGATGAGCCACTTCCAATCATATACCTACATAGAATACTTCACAACAAGAGACAAGGCAAGATTCCAGACACATAGATTGTCCTAGACAAACCTCCCCAGCAAAGATCAGGTGGGCAGGACATGTCAGAGGAATGTTGGATGACAGAATATCAAAACAACTACTCTCTGAAATATGAACTGAGGACAGAAAATTAGATTGAAAGATCCTCTTACAACATTCCTGAAGAGTTTAAACATTGAAACATACCACTGAAAATAACCAACATTGCATGGTCCTGTTTGATGTGCATGCATAAAAAGTGGTGTTTGTTCATCTGAAGCTAAAATTAAAAATGATAGAGTAAAGAGTTGAATCAAGAACTATTGATGTGACAGAATCCTTACATTTCTGTGGAAAGAACTTTTGAGATCAGTCCGATCAGTCATCTCTGTACATATCGCAACAATTTATACCAGACGTCACGACAACAAGTGGTGGACAAAAATAACGTTCTTTGTATTAGTGATAAAATTGGCTGTAGATAGATTAGTCTACCCAACATCTTGCTTATTTTTGTTTTTGATCTAAACAGATCACCGGATTTTGCAGACAATCTCTTTTGGAACCAGGACTCGTATCCGTCCTTTGCACCTGTTAGTAGCCACGGGCAGTGGCTGTGTGGGATACTGGCAGTACGACAAATACAGGCAACAGGAACTCGAACGTCTTGGGATAGATGGGGTGAGGCAACAGAGCATAGCTGCTGCGTGGCAGGTAGGTCTTAAGTAACTGAGCATCAATGCTATTATGTTTTCATCAGCAGTGTCATTTGTTTTAAAACATTGGTAGAAAGTCCCGTGCCTTTCAGTAATCAGATTCAAATCATGAGGGTACCATGCCATTCTTTCTCACGCTGCTGTGGCAATTCTGGTGTCATCCTGTTGTGAAACTGCTTGCCCGATGCACTACATAGCTGTTCTTCTCTAATAACATTTCTTGGAACTTTCTCATAACAATTCTTTAGCTTTCAATTTGTTAATGCTGCCCAAGAAGATTGGATGAAGTGGGAAGAATGTATTTATTTTCAAATGTAATTTGACCGCTTTCCTCTATGTTATCAGTTTAGAAAATGGACTGAAGTAAAACCATAAAAAAGGGCAGGTTGTATTTGCAGATATTAAAAGCATGCTGAGTTTGTGCAGAGCCAGTGATTGTGATTCGTGTGGCAGAGACTGATATAGAAAAGAAACTGAGCTGGTAAAAAATTACCAGTATCCCTATATTTAAAAAAAACAAAACAAGAATGTGTGTAGAGCTGGGGTCTGGTAAAAGTAGATTGAAGTAGAGTTATGGTAGTAAATGTGCGGTCAAATTCATAGAGCCAGAGTTGTACAGCACAGAAACAGGCCCTTTGGTCCAACTCATTCATGCTGCCAAATGTCTATCTGAGCTAGTCCAATTTGCCTGTGTTTGGGCAAATATACCTGCCCTTTTACACTTTTAAAACAAAATCCATATACCCGTCCAAATGTCTTTTATACATTGTAATTGTACCCGCCTTGACAGCTTCCAATGGCAGCTCATTCCATATTCACCGTCTGTGAAAATGTTACCCCTCTGGTCCCTTTTCAAACTTTCCCATCTCCTTAAATCTATGCCCTCAGTTTTAGAATTTCCTGCCAAGGGAAAAAGACTGTAACCAACCACCTTGCCGCTGCACCTCTTGATTTTGTACAGCTCCACAAGATCACCCCTCAACCTCCGATGCTCCAGGCTATCCAGCCCCTTATGACTCAAGTCCTCTCGTCTCAGTAACATCGTTGACATCCTCCTTATAGCTGGTGAACTAGACCTGCACACTAACTTCCAGGAATGCATAGATGCAATATGATGTCCTGACTCCTACATTTATTGCCCTGATGGATGAAGGCAAGCGTACCAAACGATTTCTTCACCACCCTGTCTAACTGTATTGTCACTTTCAAGGAATAAGGTATCTGCACTGCTAGGTTTCTGTTCTTCAATGCTCTTCAGGGCCCTGCCATTTGTTGCCCAAGTCCTGTCCTGGTTTAAGTTACCAAAATGCAACACTTCACTCTTGTCCAAAATAAACTCCATTTGTGATTCCTTGGCCCACTTCCCCAGTTCAACTAGATCCTAACTGTTCAATTAAATTGTCTTTTTTTATATAATAACAGATTATTTTTGTATTAACTAAATCCTTACAGGAATTATTTATTACATTAAGACAGCAAAGTTAGAGATGCTGACAAACAAAAATTAAACTGAGACTAAAACTGAGGATGATATAATAAATATTTTGTTTCATTCACTAAAGACCTTGGATCTGTGAGTTAGGAAAAGGGAGGAATGGTTGCTTTCGAAGAATTAAAACATTGGAAGGATAGGTTTCAATGGGAGTGTGATGTTATAAAGGAATAGGTTTATGAATCTGTGGGTATTCAATTTCAGGGAAACTTGTGCTTTAGCAAAAGAGTGAAGACATTGGAGGGCAAACAAACATATTGGTGCAGTACTGGATTCTGGTAGTGAGGTGTAGATTTCTTATCTTTGATATGCGTTTGAATGCTGTTCAGACAATTATAGAAATCAAAGCCTGAAGGTTCTGGTTTTCAGAGTGTTGATAAAGACCCATCTGGCCTTTTGAAGGAAACAATCCCTGTTAATCCCATGTGCCTGCTTTTGTCCACAATCTGCAAACTTCTCATCTTGTCCTACACCCTTTCTAAATACGACATGGTTACAGCATATTTGCTTACAGCGTGTTACAGGTACTGTGAACTCCGAGGGAGAATAATTTGCTCATCTCTCACCTCGAGCATCACCAATAGTTTTTACTCTATCACCTCTCATGATTAAAATTCCCACTTTTCCCACAGGTGCAGTTATTTTTTGTCCATCTGCCATTACTTTTCGTTGGTACTAATAAGCCAATGTAAATCATAATTGAGTGGGGTTTAAATCATTACTGATTAATCAATTGTGACTAAGATCTAAATTTATCTAAGATCTGTAGTTAATTAACCAGCCAGTGCAACCTTTGTGATCATAGTCAAAAGCATTTCTGACTTACAGGAACGGTTACTGATGGTTCTCAGAATCCTTGTGTGACCAGAGGAGTATCTATATTTAACAAGACAAGCTTGCTTGCTTGAGGAAGGTGATGGGGGGATTTCTGTGGTTCAGATTTTCTGTGGTCCAGCACCAGTCAGATTGCAAAGGTGCCATTTCAACATTTAGTAAGATATACTAGACCAAGTGGACCCGTTGGGCCCAAACCTCTCCTGCATTGGTGCAGCACCCTCTCCTCCCTCTTCCTCTCCTCCCCCTTCCTCTCCTTCCCCTTCCTCTCCTTCCCCTTCCTCTCCTTCCCCTTCCTCTCCTCCCCTTCCTCTCCTCCCCTTCCTCTCCTCCCCTTCCTCTCCTCCCCTTCCTCTCCTCCCCCTTCCTCTCCTCCCCCTTCCTCTCCTCCCCCTTCCTCTCCTCCCCCTTCCTCTCCTCCCCCTTCCTCTCCTCCCCCTTCCTCTCCTCCCCTTCCTCTCCTCCCCCTTCCTCTCCTCCCCCTTCCTCTCCTCCCCCTTCCTCTCCTCCCCCTTCCTCTCCTCCCCCTTCCTCTCCTCCCCCTTCCTCTCCTCCCCCTTCCTCTCCTCCCCCTTCCTCTCCTCCCCCTTCCTCTCCTCCCCCTTCCTCTCCTCCCCCTTCCTCTCCTCCCCCTTCCTCTCCTCCCCCTTCCTCTCCTCCCCCTTCCTCTCCTCCCCCTTCCTCTCCTCCCCCTTCCTCTCCTCCCCCTTCCTCTCCTCCCCCTTCCTCTCCTCCCCCTTCCTCTCCTCCCCTTCCTCTCCTCCCCTTCCTCTCCTCCCCCTTCCTCTCCTCCCCCTTCCTCTCCCCCCCCTTCCTCTCCCCCCCCTTCCTCTCCTCCCCTTCCTCTCCTCCCCTTCCTCTCCTCCCCTTCCTCTCCTCCCCTTCCTCTCCTCCCCCTTCCTCTCCTCCCCCTTCCTCTCCTCCCCCTTCCTCTCCTCCCCCTTCCTCTCCTCCCCCTTCCTCTCCTCCCCCTTCCTCTCCTCCCCCTTCCTCTCCTCCCCTTCCTCTCCTCCCCCTTCCTCTCCTCCCCCTTCCTCTCCTCCCCCTTCCTCTCCTCCCCCTTCCTCTCCTCCCCCTTCCTCTCCTCCCCCTTCCTCTCCTCCCCCTTCCTCTCCTCCCCCTTCCTCTCCTCCCCCTTCCTCTCCTCCCCTTCCTCTCCTCCCCCTTCCTCTCCTCCCCCTTCCTCTCCTCCCCTTCCTCTCCTCCCCCTTCCTCTCCTCCCCTTCCTCTCCTCCCCCTTCCTCTCCTCCCCCTTCCTCTCCTCCCCCTTCCTCTCCTCCCCCACCTTCCTCTCCTCCCCCTCCTCCCCCTTCCTTCCCCGCTCTCCCTCCATCCTCCCTTCCCCCACCCCTCCTTCCTCCCTCCCTAGGAGACAGATTTAATCTTTAAAATGTGAATAACGTTAAAAATATAACCGATTTCAATGAAACTTCAAAGGGACGATGGTGAGTAAGGTGGGCCTAAAATTGTCACGCTATCGTGCACCATTTTGGCTGTAGTTCAGGAACAAACAAACAAACAAACAAAAGTTTTAGTATATAGATTAAGCTTGTTCAAAGGTCTTTTATTGTCACTTGTACCAATTAAAGTACAGTGATATGCGAATTACCATACAGCCATACCAAAAAAAGGAACAAGACACACAACTGCATAAAAGTTAACATAAACACCCACCACAGTGGATTCCCCACATTCCTCATTGTGATGGAAGGCAATAAAGTTTAAATCTTCTTCCCTCATTCTTCTCCTGCAGTCGGGGCAGTCGAACCATCCGTCAGCGTGATCGAAGCTCCCGCCTCGGGGCGGTCGAAGCTCCCGCTTCGGGGCGGTCAAAGCTCCTGCAGCTTGGAATTCCCGAAATCTGTCTCTGACCAGAGACCGCGGGCTCCATGATGTTAAAGTCAGCAGGCTCCTGCGGTAGAGCTCAGAGGTCGATCCCTGGCAAAGGGATCGCGGGCTCCACGATGTTAACTTGCTCCGCACATCTCCTTTAAACTCTGCCCCTCTCACCTTAAAATCATGCCCTGTGGACTTTGGGATTCCCACCCTGAGAAAAAGGTTCTGACTGTCTACCCTATTCAAGCCTCTCATGATTTTATACACTTCTATCAGGTCTTCCCTCAGCCACCAATGTTCCAGAGGAAACAATCCAAGTTTGTTCAACCTCTCCTTGTAGCTAATACCTTCTAATGCAGGAAGCATTTGGTAAATCTCCTCTGCAACCCTTCCAAAGCCTCCACATCCTTCTGTAATGGGGTGACCAGAACTGCACACGATATTCCAAATGTGGTCTAGGCAAAGTTCTGTGAAGTTTCAACACGACTTCCTGACTCTTATACTCAATGGCCCCAACAAAGAAGGCAAGCATACCATATGCCTTCTTTCGCACTCTATATACATATTCTTGTACTTTCAGGGAGCTGTGGGCTTGGACCCCAAGATAATTTTGTACATCAGTGCTGTTAAAGGTCTTGCCATTACCCCTTGCATTCAACCTCCCAAAGTGCAACATCTCACACTTTCTCAGATGGAACTCCATCTGCCATTTCTTCGCCCATTTCTGTAGCTGATCTATGTCTCGCTCTATGCTTTGACAACCTTCCTGATTGTTGGCAAGGATTGGCTCCACCAATTTTAGTGTCATCTGCAAACTTATTAACCAACCCATCTAAATTTACACCAGGTATATATCACACAACGGAGAGCCCAACATAGATCCCTCTAGCCAGAATAACGCCCTTCCACCACAACCCTTTCTCTTCTATGAGTCAGCCACTTCTGAATCCAGATGATTGTCAGCAAGGATTCTGTGCATTTTAGTTTTTCATATCTGAGGGATTTATCAAATGCCTTGCTGAAACCCATGTAGACAACATCCACTGCGCTACCCTCACCGATCACCTTTGTCTCCTTCTTAAATTCAATCGAGTTTGTAAGATGTGACATGCCATGGATAAAGCCATGCTGATTGTCTCGAATTAGCCCATTCTCTTTGAAATAGGAGTAAATCCTTCTTAAACAAACTCCAGTCCTCCAGGACCTCACCTTGGCTAGAGAAGATACAAAGATCTTCATCAAGGCCCCCTGCAAATTCCTCTCTTCTGTCAATATCTTGCGATAAACCCCATCATGCCCTGGGGACTTATCCACCCTAACGTTCTCCAAGAGCCCCAACACCACCACCTTCATGATTCAAACTGCCATAGTATATTAGTATTCACCACACTAATCTCACTGTCCTCCATGTCCATCTCCTTGTCAAATACAGATTCAAAGTATTCATTTGGTAACTTACCTACATCCACTGACTCCAAGCAGTCAGTGGATGTAGGTAAGGTACCAAATGCTAACATACTATATATTAGTACTATATATTAATACACTAATATACTGTGGTAACTTTATCCTCCAGCGGTCCTACCTTCTTGGTTACCCTCTTGTCTTAATGTATGTATTAAAAACACAGGATTTTCTTTAATCCGATTTGCCAATGACGTTCCGTGGCCCCTTTTGGCCCTTCTATTTGCCCGCTTCTATCTTCTCTATAAGTTCTATCTTGGTTGCTTTATATTCCTCAAAGGCCTTGTCTGATTCCACCTTTCTAAACTTTGCATACGCTTCCTTTCTTCTTTTTTACCAAATTTACAACCTCTTTGATCATTCAAGGTTCTCTTAACTTCCCATCCTTATCCTTCCTCTTTGCTGCAACATGCTGGACCTGATGAAAGAATTGAGATAATATTCATTCTATCTGGGCTCAAATTCTGTTATTCCATATAGTTTGTATCCACATAAAAGCATCCTTGTTTTGCCGAACTTTAAGTCCTTTTGTCCCCATTTTGAATTGCTGTCAGTCAACACTTCCATTTTAACTTCACTGTAGTTTTCTTATTTTGGATTCCCTGGATGTGGGTGAAAATAGTCAGACTATATTGCTATATTGCTTAGGGTAGATAATGCTGGGTCCATTACATTAATTGTGGCTGTCCGTGATGGCATTAGACAAAGAATCCCGGCATACCAATTCATTAATAAAGAAAGGATGCTAATTTATATCCAGATTGGATGGTGATTTGGAGATAGAAACATAGAAACATAGAAAATAGGTGCAGGAGTAGGCCATTCGGCCCTTCGAGCCAGCACCGCCATTCAATATGATCATGGCTGATCATCCAGCTCAGTAACCTGTACCTGCCTTCTCTCCATACCCCCTGATCCCTTTAGCAAAAAGGGCCACATCTAACTCCCTCTTAAATATAGCCAATGAACTGGCCTCAACTACCTTCTGTGGCAGAGAATTCCACAGACTCACCACTCTCTGTGTGAAGAAATGTTTTCTCATCTCGGTCCTAAAAGACTTCCCCCTTATCCTTAAGCTGTGACCCCTGGTTCTGGACTCCCCCAACATCGGGAACAATCTTCCCGCATCTAGCCTCTCCAACCCCTTAAGAATTTTATATGTTTCTACAAGATCCCCCCTCAGTCTTCTAAATTCCAGCGAGTACAAGCCTAGTCTATCCAGTCTTTCTTCATATGAAAGTCCCGCCATCCCAGAGATACTGCCTTGACAACCATTAGGGAAAGAGTAGCACTTCAACTCTATGGATATCTGTTCCATCTGTTTTACTGTGTTCTTGCACATGGAAAGCGGAATGCTTGTCTTGGTGTACAAGGATGTGTTAACGTCAGCGTATAAATATGTAACCCAAGTGATCCGCAGTCATATGGTGGATTCTGAGACTTTATGTGGTGTTTTTCTGTAGATTTAAGTTATCATAGCAAGCCACCAAATTGGATAATTCGGCTTGTTGCAGTGGAACTGGCTCCTCTGTACTGGTGACTTTTGGATTATATGAAAATGTAGCAGTATGACTATTATAAGAGTCTTTTGTTTTTGTAAGAAGAATAACTTTCTCGCAGCCCTCACTGTGCTTTGTAGAGCTAATATGTGATCCGATAGATGCAAAGTGCTGGAGTAACTCAGCGGGTCAGGTAGCATCTCTGCAGAAAAAGGATGGGTGGCGTTTCAGGTCGGAACCCTTCTTCAGACTGAAAGTCATGTTATCTTCTGTCTAATTATGGATTTGGGACCTTAGCTGGGATAGCTAGTGACTAAAAATAATCTCACCAGGTAAGCGATTTGTGTTTCATAATTGATGTTCAGCAGCAAAAATATTAATCAAATACTATACAGAACATTATTTGTATGGAAAAGATAGATTCAGTCCATAAAGTTAGATTATTGCTCTTCAGACTTCAAGTTGCCTTCTGTTTAAAAAGTACATTACAACATAGTGCCTCTGCAGTAGACTCTGGTCTACTTTCCTGTAAAACCTAAAATTGTATGGGCTGGTAGAGATTGTAAGCCTAGTCTTCAATGTTTTTTTTATAATTCCTGATGCTATAAGTTTAGAATGGTTCTACTGAACATATTCTCTGGATCCAATTGATTTGAAAATGAGTTACCTATTCCAATCCAGAGGGGTAATACATTTTGGATAGGACTTTTGTGGTAATTGGAAACTGTAATGAGGTGTATATATATATATATGTTCTAGAATCTTAAGCTAAAATAAGGACAATTGGCAGCTAAAGCACATTGTGGACGATGTGATTAGATGTTGTTTAAATCCGAGTCTCTATTAGGTCATTCATCACTTCAAGATTGGCAGAATGTCGGAAGTTGGAGAATTTGCTGCAGGCTACAATTAGATGTTTTCTGAGCAGCCATTTTAAGTTGTTTTTTGAATACATCTTTGTTTAAAGTTACTATCTTTTGGGCATATTAATAATCCTAACAAATTATTACGTGTGATTCAAGGAATAACAGGAACACTTTATAAACACACAAGTGCATATTCCTCTGAAGTTTAGGCCAGAGTAAATAGAATAAAAACGGTTGTTGACTTTATCTTGTATAAATATAACTGGATCATGCTATCAAAAGAGCATGTACTAAATGCAAGCCATTGGGCCCCTTGTGACGGCATAGGTTTTTGAAAGCTATCAATTAGCCACTGTGCCTCTGGGCCTGCATTTTTCCTTTATCACATCCTTTCCCTCTATGACAAATTGCCAGTTTTCCTTCTTTCCTTTTGCTATTGAAGATAACATTTGATAAATTCACTGGCTTTTGAAGCCCTCCAGGCATTGTGCACAAGTAACTGCCCTTGGTGTGTCAGCCACATGATCCATTCTCATTCCTTCTCTTCCACGCCTGCTCTTTGATTTACTTTTTAGTCTGTGCATCAGTAATGAAGTCCAGAAAAACAGGCTGATTTTAGTTTTGCTCTTTAACCAAGTTGTCAGTGAGTCTCATTGCTGTGCCTTTCAGGTTCATGATTGGGAGCTAATTCATCACATAATGAGCTTGCATCTTTACCTTTATTTGAGTAGTGTTGGAGCCAAGTGTCAACTAGACACTGCAAAAGGTTGTGTAAAGAGAAAACCCTCCATCACCTGCTGTCTCTCTTCAAGCTAATTTTGGATCAATTTTGCCAACTGTACCCCTCTATCTCCCACCTCCCTTTAAGCTCCCCCTTTTTCTATTCACCACTTTCCCTCTTAGCATCTTCCCCTTCCTTTCCTTCTCAATTCTCCCACTCTTTCCTTCCCCCAACCCACATCCTGACTCCCTCCACTCTCCAGCAACCAGTTTCTTGCTCTGTGTCGAGCTGCCCAGCAACTACTATCACGACCACTTCAGGGTCACACCCTAATTGTCACTCACCCTTCTGCAGTCTTAGCTCCCTTGCCACCCTTGGGCTGCAGCCTGCAACCTTGCCCAGAACCACTTTAAAAGCATCAGCTACTGTGCCGGTCGATGTTGGCAGGTTTCAGTCTCCCAGTTGTTGAGTAGGCGATGACTTTGCTTTTCAGGAGCAGGCACCTCTCACTTCACTGCCCACGTCATTATTCAATTGATACAGTGATGCTAACCTCTGTCTCCCAGCCACACGTTCTCATTAGCTCCTCTTAAATGAAGGGGTTGAATTAATGAGCAAAAGCAGGTTAATCAGATTACTGTGTGCGTCACTGTCCCGCATAAAGATAATGTACATTTAAGCCCTAATGGAACAATGCATGACGTACAGAGGTGCTTGAGGTGCATGCAGGGAACATAAAATCATCAGAAAATAGGAGTAGGTGTAGACTACTCTGCCCTGCCAATCAACATAATCATGACTTTTCTATCCCAGGCCTCACCTCATCTCCCTATCTTACTTCCACATAGCCCATTGTTTTCTCTTTACACAACGTCAATGATCTAGCCTTCACAACCCTCTGCAGTACAGAATTCACCACGACAAAGCCAGCTTTTGGCAGGTGCTATCCAATTCCATTTTGGTACTAATTTTTATATTAAAAAGTGCAAATGCTGGAGAACTTGCTGGAGTTACTCAGCAGCTACATTCCCATAAGGGGGGGGGGGGGAATAAAGGAATGACAAAGGGTAAAAAATGAAACAAAAAGCAGTCTCATGCCTGTCAGGTCCATAATTCAGGTGTAGACCAAGTTTAAATATAGGATGCTGAGAAGCTAAAAAGGAAAACGAGATAGGGAGACAATGTTATAAGAGGATGTCAGCTAATCTATTATAGTTCTCGGAATGGTCAGTCAAAAGAGGATGGTGGTGTCACTTTGGGATAAAGAAAGTGATTTCTACACAACTCACCTCACTCCTTCTCAAGGATAGTTTGCCAAGTTCACAGTATTGGTGCAAGTGATGTTAAAGTGGAGTGCAGACTGGTTATCACATAGAAGACAGTGTTGGAACAAAATGTTTGCATGCAGTGCAGGAAATAAATACAAAACAAATGTCATATTGGCATTTATTGCAAAGTAGTTGGGGTTTGGAAATTGAAAAAAAAAGGTTATATTTGAACACTGTTGGTGTGGCCTCATCCTGCAGTATCGTGTACAGTTTTGGTCCCCGTGCATAAGAAATAAACTTTGGAGGCAGCCCAGAAGGGGTGAGCTGGGATAATTCCTGGGATGATAGTTTATCCTATCATGAATGATTTTTAAAAAAAAGTTAGATCTGTACTCTTTGGAGTTTAGAAGATTCAGGGGTGGATCTTATGGGATCACATAAGATGCTAAGATGTTGAGATTTCTTTTTTTTTAATATCAAAAAATACTTTATTCAAGTAATAAATATTTACAAAACATCTTTTTTAACAAACCCATCCGACATTTCAGGAGGTTACACATTCGATACAGGCATTCACTTCCAAATTTACAGACATGTACACAGTATCCCTTATTTGGAGGGGCGTCTCCACCACACCCTGCCCCCCATGTCCAGCAGCGGAAGGACCCTAGACTGCGTTCCTCCCCCACAGGGCCTTGGCATTGGCTGCACCAAGCTTCAGTGCGTCCCTCAGCACGTTCCCCTGCAGTCTGCAGCGGGCCAGTCGGCAACATTCCCCGACGGACAGCTCGCTCCGCTGGGAGGTCAACAAGGATCGGGCAGACCAAAGGGTGTCTTTCACCGAGTTGATGAACTTCCAGCAGCACTCGATGTCAGTCTCTGAATGCATCCCTGGGAACAGTCTGTAGATCACAGAGTCCTCTGTGACGGAGCTGCTCGGAATAAATCGTGACAGGGACCCCTGCAAACCTCTCCAGACTCTCTTGCCAAATCCACACTCTGAAGAGGTGGGCAACCGTCTCCTCTCCATAGCAGCCATCCCGAGGGCAGCGTGCGCTGGTTGTGAGGTTCCGGCAGTGCAGGAAGGATCTGACTGGGAGGGCTCCCCTCACCGCCAGCCAAGCCAGGTCTTGGTGCTTGTTGGTGAGTTCTGGCGATGAGGCATTTTGCCAGACAAGCTGGGCAGTCTGCTCTGGGAACCACGCCACAGGATCCATGGAGTCATTCCCCTGCAGTGCCTGCAGGACGTTCCGTGCTGACCACTGCCCGATGGACTTGTGGTCAAAAGTGTTGGTCCGGAAGAACCTTTCCACGAGCGACAGATGGTGCGGCAATGTCCAGCTGACTGGCACATTGCGTGGCATCTGCGCCAGGCCCATCCTTCAACACCGGGGACAGGTAGAACCTCAGCAGGTAGTGGCACTTGGTGCCCACGTGCCTTGGCTCTACGCTACGCCTGATGCAGCCACACACGAAGGTGGCCATCAGGATGAGGGCGACGTTGGGAGTGCTTTTACCCCCGTTGTCTGCCGACTTGTGCATTGTGGCTTGTCGCACCCGGTCCTTCGTCGACCCTCAGATGAAGCAGAAGACGGCCCGGGTGATCCCCTTGGCGTAGGAGGGAGGGACGGGCCACACTTGCGCCAAGTACAGTAGCTCCGAGAGCACCTCACACCTGATGACTAAGATGTTGAGATGTTTTCACTAGAGTTCAAACCAGGAGACCATTTTACAAGATATGGATAAAATCATTTGAAGCTGAGGGACATGGGAATCCCTTTTTACAGAGGGCGATGAATCTCTGGAATTCTCTAAGCATAGAGGGCTGTAGCGGTTATGTTGCACGAGGTTATTTGAAGAGGATTGTGATGGTCTTAATAGACTCCCCCAGGGAATTTAAGCCAGGAAGTGGCTAGAAGCAGCCCAAGATTTGTTTTGAATGGTGGAGCGGGTTGGGGGGGAGGGAGGTGACCTCTTCCTGTTGCCTAGGTTCTTGTGACTGGCAATAAATTCTGGCTTTATCTGCAGTGACCACATGTCCGAGATGAATGTGAGGATTTGCTTTGTGTAAAGGGTGTTTGCATTTCTCAAGTGGATGGCAGCATAATGGGTCTCCATTGAAAAATGCAGTGCAGGGGGAAGCAATGATCTGTGAATTAGCTCTCCAATTAAATTTTAATACGAATCTAAAATAAGAAAAACAGAAGTTGGAAATCTGAAATAAAAGCAAAACGTGGACGTACTGAGGAGGCGAGGCAGTAGCTGTATTGAGAGAATAAAAATGTTTTAATTCCACTTCGATACAATTGAAAAGATCGTTTTATTTGTTAATGGCTATAGATGCAATTAATGGGCGCTGGGATCGGTGTTGGATTGATCTTTCGTGCTGAATTAACATTTTCCAACAGCTCTGTAGGCACTCAATAGTTCTCAGTGCGCCGGCTTGGCATGGTGGGTGCAAGGTGGGGGAAAGCGAAACAGACTGATTCTTTGTGCACGAAGAATGTACGGCTGGTGAACACAGCCGGTGGAAGCAAAACCGCACGAATCGTGACTCCAGAACGGTTATTTAAAAAAAACAAAATGGATACATCGGGCACTTTCCCCCTCGGTTTTATTTTACAATCTATAACGACAGCGTGGACTGGACGGCATGGCTGTGGTGGGCGTGGACACTTTAAGAGTTCCCCCCAGCTGAGGGATGCCGGCATTCTGGATAGGGCAAGATAGGTCCATTGTATCAAAAACGAGGGGTTTCTGACGGAAAAAAAGAGGGTTGGCGGCATCAAGTCGCGCAAGGTACTGTTTTTTTTAACGTGATCTGCTTTATTGGCGTTTCCTGGACAAAGCCGAGATAGTGTAGATGAGGAGAGGGTAGTGTCTGCTGGAGAGGAGGAGCAGGAAGAGCCTTCGGACTCCAAGCAAGGAGTCTCCCTCTGGTGTCAGCGCTGCACTCGGCTTCCCGGACGCTGCGGAATGAGGTGAGAGGCGAACAGCCATCTCTTCGGAACATAAAGCCGCGGGTGTGATTACTGTGGGTTTATGAAGTTCGTTGTGTCTGAATAAGGGGATTTGGGAAGAAAAGAGTCGGTTACATTGGCGTAAACAAAAGGGCGAGCGCTTTCCCGCACCCCTTGAAATATTTTTGTTTCACGTGGATTAGAATCTTTTTGTAAAATCAAGATTAAACAGCATGATTTAAGTAGATTTTAATGCTGAATGATATTTGAAAAAAAAAAGATTTTAAATGTTGGCAGATAAGGCAGTGGATCAGTCCACAGTGAACAAAGGGATTTTTTTAATGATTCATAGTTGAGACCAGGGAGCGATGATAAATCAGAATACCGGTTTATTTGGTGGCCTCTTACACACTTCATTGAAATCGTATCATGGTTTTCCAAATAAAGCGTGAATGGATTATGAGTGGTGAAAAAGCAAAGGTTTCTGGACCTGCATTGCCGTGTCCCTTTGTGCAGTAATGTCCCCTCCCCAAAACGCGCTTTATAATGGGGTAGTTTGGGTTTCATCTTTCCAGAATGCCAACTCGGGTGGGTGGGTGGGGGGGGGGAGGGGGGTACTTGTTAGGTATCTGACGGGATGGGGCAGTGGGTAGGTTGTGAGATGGTTTAGCCGTTTAAAAGGGGCTTCCGTGCAGCCTTGAAATATGTAGCCTTGAAATGCACTGCACTCCCAACTGCTGCTTCTCCATTTTGATCAAGGGCCAGGGATTCCCAGGAATACACCTTGTTCAGCATATTTTGAGAACATCTGGTAATTTCTTGCCATGGCAGAACTTGGATTGAGTGTCTATTTTACATGTTGAATGTGAACATCGTGGCCTGCTGGTGCGTGGAGCCGACTGAATGCGTTTTGGGCTTAAATGTTAAAGATGTTGGACTGTGCTGTGAAGAACAGCGATGTTGGCTTGCTTATTTTGCAAATGGATTTGAAGCATTTGCAGAGATGGCGTGGGTGGTATGCACGGAAAGTGATAATGAATTTTATCATGGACATGTGCCTTTTTGAGGTGGATCCAGAGATATGGGGAATGGTCCTAATTTTTCAGGTTCCCACCATGAACCCTCTACCCCCCTCACCCCGTCTCCTTTCATCCATATCCCTCCCCGTGGTTTCACATTTCATTCCTTTTCCTTCCTAATCTGGCATCCTTTCGTCTCCATTCCGCCACTAGCCTTTGTTATCATCACCCATCTCCACCTATCGCCTCTCCTCATCTGTATCCACCCATTACTTGTCAGTTTTTGCCCCACTCCTACCTCTCCACCAATTTTCTCTCTACTCCATCACCCTGAACAAGGGACCTGGTCCACAATGTCGATTGTCTATTTTCCGCCACAGATGTTGCTTGACCTACTGAATTCCTCCAGCACTTTTTTTTGGTGCTCATGAGCCCTTATGACACCCTTAGGATTTTGATGTGGTACAGTGGGGGGTAGGCTAGTGGATGATCTTGGTTTGTGTAGGTTGCATCCAAGGCGATGAGTGAACCAAAGAGTTATTGAGGGAGTGGTCTCCACAGAACGCAAAAATGGGTGGGGATGGGATGATGTGACTGCTAGTGGGGTCACGTTGAAGGTGGCGGAAATGTCGTGAATGATGTGTTGGGTTTGCTAGAGTTTGGCTCTTTGGTGAACCAGCTGGTCAGGATCGCAACCAGCATGTTGCAAATGCAATGTGGAGACAAAAGTCTGTGGGCAGCCATATTTGTGAAAGATACTTCATGGCCCCATTCAGTTGTAGCCAAAGGCTTGTGTGTGTTTGATAAAGGCTGTGACAGTTGTTGATGCAGCTCTCTGTGTTTCTAGTGGAGTGTGAGGTGTAGGGACCTTGGGATGGGCAGAATATGGTGCAAGGAACAGCACTTCAATCACCAGGTGGAGGCAGATGGGGAGAAGCCTGCCAATGACTTTCCCGGTGGCAAACTACAAGAGCACCCTTTGTAGTTACCTCATTAGTTTTGTTTCCTTTCTTGCTCTGAGGTTCCCAATATCTGGGCAATGGGGATGAGGATCTGTATTTGAGAAAATTTGTAACGGGTTTCCCACAAAGTTTCAAACTTCTACAGGAATATTGTCCTGTCCTGTGGCCTGTTTTTTTTTTTAGTTGAAGGATGGTCTTTTCAAATTCTCAGGCAGGTATGGTAGTGTGGCTGGGCCTGGATAGCTGGTTGTGTGATGAAATCTAAGGTGCTTGAATCAAGTATAGGATGGTTGTGTGGATAATGTTTTCCCCTGGATAGAATGTCTGGATTCACAATCTCAATTGGGGATCACCATATAGGACTGAGGAGAATGTCATGCAGTGCATAGTGAATCTTTGGATGTCTCCATCCATGCAAACAGTGGAGGCTCATTGCTGAGTATATTTAAGAACTTCATCTTCAAATGCTCTTTTCTTCAAGCATCCAAAGACTGGTGGCACAGTATAGGTACAAGCAAATTTTGTTAGTGACATTTGCCTTGCTTGAGAGGTGATTCCTGAGATATAGGGCATGGTCCATGTTTTTCTCCTTGTGAATTTGTATTCTTAGATGGCTGCGTGATATGGTTGCAGATCTTTGTTTTGCAAGCATTGACTGTAAGATCCATCCTACTTTATGCTTCAGTGGATAAGTCGCAAATGTTTTAGAGCATGTCTCTGAATGCACGCAAAAGCAATTGTGGTCAATGTCCTTGTAGCTTGATGATTGGAGTTGGGGTGGCCATGGATCTGAAGGTCATGTTTCCCATTAGTCCTGTAGATTTACTTTCATTGCAGCACTATATCCTTCTGAAGAAAGAGGTAGATGATGGCAAAACCTTGAATACACTCAGCAGCCTGAGTACAGAATTCAAATCATTCATGGCCCTCTGGGTGAAAAAACCTCCAACTCTCAGTCCTGAATGGTTGATCCCTTGCTTTGAGTGTGTGATCACAGGTTCTAGGCATGCTTGCCCAAGAGACATCACCCCTCACTACCCTGCTAACCACCTACAAACGTCGTTTATTTTCAATAAGAGCATCTCTCATTCTTTTAAACCTAGTCGATACATTTTTGGCTATTAATGACTTTTGTGCAAGAAAGTGGTGCTGGGGTAAAAGATCGACAATTATCGTATTGAATGGCAGTAGAGTCACACGTCCCCAAATAGCTGACTCCTTCTATTCTTCATGTACTTAACTTTGTAATTGCCATTCAAAACATTTCTGTAGTTTTTTGCATTTATTTGCTTTGCAAACAATGCAAAAACTACAGGAATGTTTCTTGCTGTTATTTCAAGGACGGCTGTTACTGCCAGTGGGGAGAAGAGGTCATCACAATGTGTGCTTTGTGTTCTCTTTTTCTGTTGTATGGTTTTTTTTTCAAATGTGGCCTTTCTTGCTGAATCACTGAAATAAGTGAACTGTTTGGTTTGCAGTCAGTTTTGTTGAGATGTGACCAGAATGATAAACTTATGGGTTTGTGATCCTAATTAATTGAGTCCCTCCAATTCTGTCTTCAGTTTGCTTCATTCCTTCATTGGTGTCATTATCACGGCTGTTTAAACCCTAAAGGCTCTGCAACTCCTTCCTTAAACCTCTCCGCTTCATCTGTCGAATTTAAGATCATCTTTAACTTGGAGGATTATAACCCTGAAGGAGATTTGAGCGATATAAGGTGGGACTGTTAAGAAATCAATGAAATGTCACAAGCAGTTCATCCCATTAAATCCCAATGTTTTTATTTCACACACAGTTTACCTTTGGAGGAACAGAATCTTTTGATTGTATTTCTGAATGTGTCCATGATTCAAGGAAGCTTTGCATGAAAACATATCCACCATTGAGGAATGAGAAAGCTTTAATAATCCCATTAGATATTACAGTTGACCCTTTAGTCTGAAGAAGGGTCTCGACCCGAAACGTCACCCATTCCTTCTCTCCAGAGATGCTGCCTGATCCGCTGAGTTACTCCAGCATTTTTTGTCTACCTTAGAGTTTACCTGTTGTCAGTATAGGTAAATTTGATGACACCAGTGAATTAGAAAAAAGCCAGAATTCTTTTAATTCATACAATAGAGGAAGTAGGAGTAGAATGGTTGTTCTTGACCCTCTGTACTACATAATAAAATCATGGTTGATCCAATCCTGTCCTCTGACACCATCCCACTATCTGTCCTTAACTCTGGACTTCCTTGTGGTTTAAATATCTGTCAGTTTCCATCTTGAATATCACTGTTGTGTAGAGAATTCCAGAGATAAGTGATCCTCTGAGAGAAAAGAAAATGCTGCTCACCACTGTCTGAGATGATGACCCTCTGAAACTATCCTTTCTAGTTCTAGATTGTAGTCCTAGATTCCCTCTCTGAGGTGATGTCAGTATCCATTTTGTCATTCTCTATAATAATTTTGTATGCTTCAATAGGATCATTTTCTGTTCTTCTATACAATGAGCATAGGCCCAACCTGGTCACTTTCTCTTCATACATCAATTCCTTCAGCTCAGTGAATCTTCTCCACATTGCCTTTAATACAAGCATGTATTTTCTTAAACATCTAGAACAAAACTGTATGCAGTATTCTAGGTGCAGTCTCACCACCCCTGTACAGTGACATCAAAACCTCCCTACTGTTAACTCTACACCCTTTCCAATGAAGGTGAATGTTTTATTGGCCTTTCTAATTGCTTGCTATTCCTAAAGTAAAATAGATTAGTCACAAAATATGCCGTTTATATTAAAACAAAATGTCCATTGATCCTTTTTATCCATTGTTCACCAGCTCATCCAGTCTTTGTCACAACTGAAATGCTCTAAGCCAGACAAATATCCTGGTGAATCTCCTCTGCGCCCTCAATTTCGGGACATAAGCATGTAATCTAGGCAGTACAATACTGAACCAGGTCTGCATCTCCCTCGCTCCATATGCCTGTCATCTTTTACCCCTCTTCGGTTCAACGTTTACCTTTTGCTTCCATGTCACCATTTCCCCCTCCTTTTTATATTGTCCATCTCTCCATTTCCCCCTCCTTTTTATATTGTCCATCTCTCCTCTCCACCATGTCCTGACAGTGATTCAGGGTTTTCACCCTGAACGTTGACCATTCCTTTCCATCCACAGATGCTGAGTTCCTCCAGTAGATTGTTTGCTGCACCTTTGCTTGTCAACTTTTGGACAAAAAGGTTAAAACGGCTGTTGTAAAAGAAACCTGATGTGATGTAAGAGAGTTGTCCTTGTTTTCGTGGCCATTATTTATTTATTCTCAAGCCAAACTAATTAAAATATTTCGTCATTATATTACTCTATGTGGGTTCTTACTACTTGCAAATTGGTTCTCATCTTTCATGCGGTCAGTCGAAAGAAGGGTCTTGACCTGAAACATCTCCTATCCATGTTTTCCAGGGAAGTTGCCTGACCTGATGAGTTAAACCAGCACTTTGTGTCCTTTCATGTACTGTTGCTGCATTGATTATACCTTAGAAGTTTTTAATTGACTGTAAAGTGCTTTAGGATATTCTGTACATACAGGATGCTAAAGAATTGAAAGTGAAATATGTTTAGCACACAGTTATTGTTGTAAAAACTCACTTTCCTGCAGAATGATACAGTGGAATCAGTGGTTGGGATGGTCCTAAAGCATCCACATTGAAAGCAATGATTGCGGTCTTAATGTTGGTTAGTACTGGGAAACATAGAAACATAGAAAAATAGGTGCAGGAGTAGGCCATTCGGCCCTTTGAGCCAGCACCACCATTCAATATGATCATGGCTGATTATCTAAAATCAGTACCCCGTTCCTGCTATTTCCCGTATTCCTTGATTCCTTTAGCCCCAAGAGCTAAATCTAACTCTCTCTTGAGAACATCCAGTGAATTGGCCACCACTACCTTCTGTGGCAGAGAATTCCACAGATTCACAACTCTCTGGGTGAAGAAGTTTTTCCTCATCTCAGTCCTAAATGGCCTACTCCTTATTCTTAAGCTGACTGGAAAATCTTTCTGGAAGCAGAGCTCTTATTTTTACTGTCAATTGAAGCTGTCTTTTGTTTATTTTAGGTAATTAAGTTAGGAATACAATACAATACAATACAATATATCTTTATTGTCATTGTACCCAGGGGTACAACGAGATTGGGAATGCGCCTCCCATACGATGCAATAATTTAGGTAATTTAGACAGCAGCAACCCAACGAAACGAACAGTTGTAACAGTTTGGGACAGGGTAAAGTGCAAGTTGATCTATGCGTTGTGGCCATCCGGCTCAGCAGGACCGGTTCATAGCAGCTATGGCCCTGGGGATGAAGCTGTTCCTGAGTCTGGAGGTGCGGGCATAGAAGGCCTTGTATCGTCTGCCCGATGGAAGGAGTTCGAACAGACTGTTGCAGGGGTGTGAAGAGTCTTTGTGGATGCTGGTGGCTTTTCTGAGGCATCGTGTGTTGTAGATGCCCTCCAAGTCTGGTAGCTGTGTTCCGATGGCCCTCTGAGCTCTATGGACTACCCGCTGTAGAGCTTTCCTTTCTGCCTCCGTGCAGCTGAGGTACCACACAGGGATTCCATGCGTTAGGATGCTCTCTATGGTGCAGCGGTAGAAGGTCGTCAGC
Organism: Rhinoraja longicauda; assembly: GCF_053455715.1. Taxonomy (NCBI): domain Eukaryota; kingdom Metazoa; phylum Chordata; class Chondrichthyes; order Rajiformes; family Arhynchobatidae; genus Rhinoraja; species Rhinoraja longicauda. The sequence goes on from NC_135977.1 coordinate 14,035,682, forward strand.
AGCTGTTGGGGTAGACCAGACTTTTTCAGTGTTCTTAAGTAGAACAGTCTTTGTTGTGCCTTCTTGACCAGCGCAGCAGTGTTATTGGACCATGTTAGGTCCTCCGAAATGTGAGTGCCCAGAAACTTGAAGCTGGACACTCTCTCCACACTGACCCCGTTGATAGAGATCGGGGCATATTCCCCGTTATGTGACCTACGGAAGTTGATGATCAGCTCCTTGGTCTTGGTGGTATTTAGGGACAGGTTGTTATCCGAGCACCAGTCCGCCAGGTTCTGCACCTCCGCTCTATAGTTTGTTTCATCCCCGTTGGTGATCAGCCCGATCACCGTTGTGTCATCTGCAAACTTGACAATGGTGTTGGTGTCGAATGCAGGAACACAGTCGTGTGTGAAGAGGGAGTAGAGCATGGGGCTCAGAACACAGCCCTGTGGTGTGCCGGTACTCAGGGTGATAGTGGAGGACAGGTGCGGGCCCATTCTCACTGCCTGCGGTCGTTCCAGCAGGAAGTCCAGGATCCAGTCACATACTGTTTATTTCAGTTTTTCTTGGCTAGTTCAGTTCACCACCATGGGAACCGTCAGTTGAGACCCACCTATAATAATGCTTCTATGAATTCTCACTAAGGTATTGTCCAGGAATGAGTTCAGTTGTTCAAGGATAGAATATTCATGGGTGCTTGACAATTTCTGGAACTGCAAAACCTGGAAGGTCTTCGCATGGTTGGGTTAAGGATATCTGTCGCAGAAAACTCTGTTGAAGATTGCTGGATTTCTATGTGTACAAATTATCTTGGGTGATCAGATTAGAAATGGCTGTGGGAGGTGGGAACCTCTAACCATAAGGCTTGTGCCTGTCCTGGGGAAAGAGTGATTTGTTTAATTTGTATTTATTTGCTGTAAATAGGACTTGGGTCTTCAATTTTGCAAATCAAGTAACTAATATGATATGAAGCTAACACTATAGCATGAGTGAGATAGTTTAGAACAGGGTAATATGTTCAAAGAAAGTCCTGTTTGTTGAACAAGTAGAGAAAGTAAAGCAGGTTGTTTATGGCCAAATTAAAATATTTGAGATATTTGTGATTTAGTTTTGAAATGTATCTGGCATTATGCACATGGGATTGAGGAAGACTTGCTCATTCTGATTTTGTAATTTCTGGGCATTTAAAAAAAAAAACAACCCATAAACTTTAGCACAGAAGGGACGGCTGGCACCTGATGGAGAAGGTGAGTGGGAAGTTTGAGGTAGTTTGCTCCTTCCATGGTTTTAGCTCGACTTCTGTGTGCTCCTGATACATATAACATATAACATATAACAACTACAGCATGGAAACAGGCCTGTCCGGCCCTACCAGTCCACGCCGACCATTCTCCCTGACCTAGTCTCATCTACCTGCACTCAGACCATAACCCTCTAATCCCCTCTTATCCATATACCTATCCAATTTACTCTTAAATAATAAAATCGAGCCAGCCTCCACCACTTCCACCGGAAGCCCATTCCATACTGCCACAACCCTCTGAGTAAAGAAGTTCCCCCTCATGTTACCCCTAAACCTTTGTCCCTCAATTCTGAAGCTATGTCCCCTTGTTGGAATCTTCCCCACTCTCAAAGGGAAAAGCCTACCCACGTCAACTCTGTCCGACCCTCTCAAAATTTTAAAAACCTCTATCAAGTCCCCCCTCAACCTTCTACGCTCCAAAGAATAAAGACCCAACCTGTTCAACCTCTCTCTGTAGCCTAAGTGCTGAAACCCAGGCAACATTCTAGTAAATCTCCTCTGTACCCTCTCCATTTTGTCGACATCCTTCCTATAATTTGGCGACCAGAACTGCACACCATACTCCAGATTCGGCCTCACCAATGCCCTGTACAATTTCAACATTACATCCCAACTTCTATACTCGATGCTCTGATTTATAAAGGCAAGCATACCAAACGCCTTCTTCACCACCCTATCCACATGAGATTCCACCTTTAGGGAACAATGCACAGTTATTCCCAGATCCCTCTGTTCCACTGCATTCCTCAATTCCCTACCATTTACCCTGTACGTCCTATTTTGATTTGTCCTACCAAAATGCAGCACCTCACACTTATCAGCATTAAACTCCATCTGCCATCTTTCAGCCCACCCTTCCAAAAGGCCCAAGTCTCTCTGTAGACTTTGAAAATCTACCTCACTATCAACTACTCCACCTATCTTAGTATCATCTGCATATTTACTAATCCAATTTGCCACACCATCATCCAGATCATTAATGTAAATGACAAACAACAGTGGACCCAACACAGATCCTTGGGGCACTCCACTAGACACTGGCCTCCAACCTGACATACAATTGTCAACCGTTACCCTCTGGTATCTCCCATTCAGCCATTGTTGAATCCATCTTGCAACCTCACTATTAATACCCAAAGATTTAACCTTCTTAATCAACCTTCCATGTGGAACCTTGTCAAATGCCTTACTGAAGTCCATATAGACAACATCCACAGCCTTGCCCTTATCAATTTCCCTGGTAACCTCTTCAAAAAATTCAAGAAGATTAGTCAAACATGACCTTCCAGGCACAAATCCATGTTGACTGTTTCTAATCAGGCCTTGATTATCCAGATAATTATATATATTGTCCCTAAGTATCTTTTCCATTAATTTTCCCACCACAGACGTCAAACTAATAGGTCTATAATTGCTAGGTTTACTTTTAGAACCTTTTTTAAACAAAGGCACAACATGCGCAATGCGCCAATCTTCCGGCACCATCCCTGTTTCTAATGACGTTTGAAATATTTCCGTCATAGCCCCTGCTATTTCTGCACTAACTTCCCTCAATGTCCTAGGGAATATCCTATCAGGACCTGGAGACTTATCCACTTTTATATTCTTCAATAGTTTTGAGGTTCTCAGTTCCATCCAAACTCTTGCTCCTTCACTTTGACTGGTTATGGGCTAGGGATTCTCAGGAGTCGATGGAGATGTTGCCTTCTGTTCAAGGAGGCTTTGAGAATATCCTTGATTTAATTTTCTCTAATCTCTTCCCAAGACAGAATAGAGAGTCTAGGACCTCAATGATGGGGCTGTTGATCGGGGAAAGAATGTTGCTGTTGGTTCAACAATTTTGCCTGAATTTACATAGAAATGTAGAAAATAGATGGAGGAGGAGGCCATTCGGCCCTTCGAGCCAACACCGCCATTCATTGTGATTATGGATGATCATCCACAATCAGAAACCTGTGCCCAACTTCTCCCCATATCCCTTGATTCCACTAGCCCCCAGAGCTCTATCTAACTCTCTCTTAAATTCATCCAGTGATTTGGCCTCCAATTTGGAGGATTAGTGGTAACAGTGCTGCTGGCACCTTTCCAATACCTTCAGGAGAGTCTCCCTGTGACCACATGGGTTGCCTCTGGGTGCTCGGTTTCTTCCCACACTCCTAAGACGTGCAGATTTATAGGTTAATTGGCTTCTGTAAATTGTCCTAAGTGTGTAGGATAGAAATAGTGTACACCCGTACACTGATTGCAAGACAGCGTGGACTCGGTGGGCTGAGGGCCTGTTTCTACGCTGTATCTATAAACGAAACTAAACTGAACTAAAAAAAGGAGGAGGGGTCGGTGTCGCTTCCAACCTTGGATCGCTGCCTTCGGAGTTGTTGACATACTCCATCTTGGAAGCGACAGCAGGTGAGAGGGGAGGGAGCCTCATGATGACCGAGGGGGCACACTGAAACACTAAGTGCTGGAGTAACTCAGCCGACTGAATCAATCCAGTTAACAGGCCTGGTTAACTAAATCACTTAAAACCATATATGATTGCTTTCTATAAAACTTTGAAATCTGAAAATAACTCACTGAATGATGCGTGTGAGATGCAGGGATTTCTAAATAAACAATGACTTCCATTAAGAGTGGCCTTAATGTTTCAAACGTCCTAAGTTGACTCATGGATACACCAACAAACAAAAACTGACAACTCCAAATTGCAGGATGAAGTTAGATCGGAGACGGTGAGACTGATCAAAAAGATAATTTGAGGAGCACAGATATCCAAAGATTGTAGGTTTGGAGGTGATTATACAAGTAGATCTTAAGGGGCCTCTCCATGTAGGGATTTGATAATGAGGAATTTAAAAAAATCAAGTCATTGTATAACCAGGAGCCGATGTAGGTCAGCAAGCACTGGCATAATTCCAATGAAACCTTTGGAAAATTTGCAATGATTTGTCATAATGGAAATTGGGATTCCATTTCTTTGGTTTCTACCGTGCTCCAAGGCATTTTGTTATAGGGTGAATCCTGGACAGCACAATAGACCTGTGGATGAGGATATGGCAATTTTCATTTTAATAACCCTTTTCCTTTGGGATTTGATGTCTCCAGATTAACGTTCGGAAGGATTAATCACTACTGTGCTTGTGTTTGATCATCCAACACCAGGACAATAAAATAGATCATGGTTTTACAAAGTATGCTTCAATTAGGAGTAAGTTCTACATAATGTCATTCTACCATTAGACTGTACTTCCCCTAAAATTACTTATCTAAATCAGTTTGTAATATAATGGCAATGTTACATTTATCTTTGTTCCCATTCAGGAGAGAATAAATTGAAAGAAAGAATCGAGAGATTCCGGTTTAAAACCCCGGAAACAAGGGTTTACTGTAATACAAAACACAACGACAATGCACTTAAGAGAAAGATTTTCTGATTGCAGGGTACATTTACTTTGACGTTTTGGCTGGAGTCTACTAATATACTTTTCAATGGTGTTGCTGCTGAAACCAGGAACTTGAAGGATTCAGGTTCTTTAAATAATTAGCTACTTGTGTTAATTTGGATCTTTTGGCACTTTGTTTAGAGTACAAAAAAACTCATTTAGTTCTGGTAACCCTCTGTAACGTGCCTTGAAATAGTGAAGACCTAAATCATGCCAATACTCTGTCAGAATATGCTGGGATTTGGAAAGTCCTGCATGTTAAATTTGGAAAGGCTGAGATCAGATTAATTTATTGCCATATATGCACGGGTGCAATGAAATTCCTTCTTCACATGAAGCATAGAGAATAATCTGTTTTCATAAATTATAAATACAGTAAACTCTTATAATGGACCCTGGGGGGGGGGGGGGGGGAATTGTGTCCGTTACTGCCGATTGGCCATTATAACCGAGTAACGTATTATCGTTGTATGTAGTTGAAACAAAGAACTGCAGATGATGGTTAATATACAATAGGACACAAAGTACTGGAGTAACTTAGCGGGTCAGGCAGCATTGTTGGAGAACATAGATAGGTGATGTTGGGACTCTTCTTCAGACTGATTCAGCCTGCTGAGTTACTCCAGCTCTTTGTGATGTTTCACCTTAAAGATAGGCACCAATGCCGCTGGTCAGCACGAGCGAGCACTTCAACCACTGCACGGTCCGATGACATGGCTTTTGTTGTGACTCACATTGTAGCCTCTGGGGATAGCGCTTTCTTCAGGCCACTGCCAATGACGAGGCGTGCTCTGTCTCCTCTCACCTGCTGCCACTTCCAAGGTAGAGTATGTCTGTGAAGGAAGCAGCGCGGCGATGGAGGGGGGTAGTTGTCAGGGACATGGGATAAATTGGAGGCAGCAGTAGGCGAGTGGACAAAGCGATGCCTACAGGAAGAAGCAGCAGCGGGTAAGGGGGGAGGAAGCCCCACAATGTCCCCTGGAGCTACAATGTGAGCCGCAACAACAACACAACCGCATCAACCGGACTGTGCAGTGGGTGAAAGAAATGCTCGCTGGTGCACCTTGCCAATCAGTGGTGGCGTCGGAAACTGGGGCTCTAAGTGGCTGGGTAGGCGGGGCGAGCCGAGCCGTCCACTATATCTGATATCTGTTATAAAGGGGTCCGTTAAAACAAGGGTTTACTGTAATACAAAACACAATGACAAGTGCAAAACAGCAGAATGGTGCAAGAATACATGACCTCTGGGAAGGAGGTGCGATAGAGGGGAATGGTTCGAGGGTGTCCATTTCTCCTCATAGGTGCTGCGTGACCTGAATTTCTCCAGCAGTTTGTTTTTCACAGCATTTACTGACCAGTGCACTGGTTTCATCTGCATTTCCCTACTTGCCGTGGCCATTGCTTCTAAAACTTTATGATTTGTCACATTGCTTGTTTTGCTATAGCGTAAAGGAAAGAGTCTTCCTGCAAGAACCAACTCTTTGACTTCGACTTCAGTGGAAATTTTTGACTGTGGTTCCACTGATTTAAAACTTTTCACCAAAGTAAAATGAAACTCACTCAGAATGTACAGGTCCCCTTCACAATTGTATTTATACAACATTCCTGAAGTGCTAATATGTCAGTTTGGACACAAAATCGTAAAGAGATTTTACGATAGATGGCCAAATGTTCAGCCAAGAGACAATGGTTTTAAAGATCTTCTAAAAGAAGGGAGAGCATGGACTGTCAGATTCAGGAACAGCTGCTTCCCTGCTGTTATTAGACTATTGAATGGTCCTCCTGGAAGCTGGTGTGTAGTCCCGGTCTTCTAACCTTCCTCATTGCAGACCTTGCAGTTTTGTTTATATCTGCAGTTTCTATGTCACTATAATGCTGAACAACGCTATAATGCTGGACAATGTTTTCTGCACTCTGTTGTAATTCTCTTTGCACTACCTGTCATACTTGTGTATGGCTCGATTGTACTCGTGTATAATATGACTTGACTGAATATCTGCAAACAAAGCCTTTCACCGCATCATTATATCAAACAAAGCCTTTCACATGTCATATATACTGTATATGTGGCACCAATAAACCAATACAATATCAATACCAAAGAGCTGAGTACTGAAGAAGTTAAATGCTCAGCCATTAATGGTGAAATTGTTAAAATCACAACACTTGTATATCTTGTCCCTTGCACTAATTTTGAATTGTTGCCATCATCGTGGATATCAGTGCTGCAGACAGTCTGCACGCAGTAAGGTTCCCCAAAAGGCATGAAGGTAAATGAGAAGACATCTGATCTTGTTTGAGGAGAAACGCAAGAGGAGGTCTCTGCTTTTCTGCAAACAATATGTATTCAACTGTGTGGCTAAGTGCCACCTTGGCTCAATGTATAATCCCAGGCAATATCTCAGTAGTCCATCAATGTCTCTTCATGGCACACTATTGGAATGTTTGCTGAAGCAGCTTGAAACTGCAATTTTGTGTTGGCCCAGTGTGCTAATAATGAACCTCATGCTCATCACCATATCCAAAGCTCTCCCTGCCAGTCATCCTTATTTAGTGTTTACTTATCAATGCTGCATTTGTATTGAGGCCAATCTAAATTCTCCCACAACAAACTTCACATATATAGCGTATTTGTAATCTCATCACGTAGTAAATCTCCATTAACTTGGACACAAAAGCAGCCTTATTCTATTCTGCCCATCCAACTCTTCCCTTTTGAGTGTGACATAGTACTTTGCTCATTTTGAAGCATGGCAATAGGAGAGGGCCATGATACCTGTTTATTTTGTGACTGATCTTTATTTTGACTCAATTTATCCACCTTTATTCCATAATCATAAATTTCCTTGTTCAACAAATTTGTAGGTCTCAGTCTTGCAATTTTCATTTAAGTATCTCCCACTGGGTTGTTAAGAGATTTTCACCCATAATGATCAAAGTGCTTTCTGATGCCAACCCGACCCCTTCCACGTGATCCACGGCAAATAAATGAAAAGTAAAAATAAAATTCTAGAAATGCACTGCGGGTCAGGCAACAGGTCAGGCAGGTCTCTAACCAAGTTGTTAGAGTACTGACAAAATGCCCATGTATATCCTCATAAGCACAATGCAGACAAACACAATACTCACGTTAAAAAGGCTTGCAGCCCAGTGGTATGAACATCGACTTCTCCAACTTTAGATAGTTCCTCTGTCCCTCTCTTCCCCTCCCCCTTCCCAGATCTCCCTCTATCTTCCTGTCTCCCCTATATCCTTCCTTTGTCCCGCCCCCCTGACATCAGTCTGAAGAAGGGTCTCGACCCGAAACGTCACCCATTCCTTCTCTCCTGAGATGCTGCCTGACCTGCTGAGTTACTCCAGCATTTTGTGAATAAATACCTTTGATTTGTACCAGCATCTGCAGTTATTTTCTTAAAAAGGAGGTAATTAATGTCTTGGTGGCGATGAAGATGGATAAAGCCGCAGGGTCTGTTCTGATGTATTTCAGGCTGCATTGGGAGGCAAGGGAGGAGACTCCTGAGGCCCTGACATAGATGTTTGAATGTTTACTGGCCACAGGTGAGATAACAGATGCATGGAAGATGTTGAATGTGGTATCTTTATTCAAGAAAGGCAGCAGAGGTAAGATGGCTAGTTAGATGCTAGTGAGTCCAATGTCAGTGGTAAGCAAATTATCGGAGAGAAAGTCCTGAGGGACATGATTAATCTACACTTGGAATGGCAGTGATTGGTCAGGGATAGTCAGCACAATTGGTGGGAGATATCATCTGACTAATTTATTTAGATTTTTTTGAAGAGGTAACTAAATACACTATCCAGGACAAAGCATCCTGTTGATTAATACCTCATCCATCACTGCAAACTTTCATTCTCTCTGCCACGGGCGGCACAGGTGGCGCAGCAGTAGAGTTGCTGCCTTACAGTGCCAGAGACCCGAGTTCACTCCTGACTGCGGGTACTTCTTTATGGAGTTTGTACGTTCTCCCTGCGATCCCTTGGGTTTTCTGTAGATTGCTCCTACATTCCAAAAACATGCAGGTTTGTAGGTTAATTGGCTTGGTATAAATTTAAATTGACCCTCATGTGTTGGCTAGTATTAAAGTGCGGGGATTGCTGGTCGGTGAGGACTTGGTGGGCCGAAGGGCCTGTTTCCATGCTGTATCTCTAAACTAAATTAAGCTAAACTTTCACGAGCATTTCCTAGTGTAGATGCACCACAGTTACTTGCTTTGGCTAGTCCAATCAATCTGAATCAGTCTGAAGAAGGGTCTCGACCCGAAATGTCACCCATTACTTCTCTCCAGAGATGCTGCCTGACCTGCTGAGTTACTCCAGCATTTTTTGTCTACCTTGGCTATTCCATAGTAACTTTGAATATCTACCATCAGGAAGGTTACAGGCGGTAGGTGCAATAGGAATATCACCATCACCTTCTGGTTCCAAACCGAGCTACACACCATCCTGGGTTAGAAATATATCACTGTTTCTTCGCCATCACTTCTGGACCGTTCTATAAAGGAGGCGCAGTGGTAGAGTTGCTGCCTTACAGCACGAGAGACCCAGGTCGATCCTGACTACAGGTGCCGTCTATGGAGTTTGTATGTTCTCCCTGTGATTGCATGGGTTTTCTCCGGCTGCTTCGGTTTCCTCCCACATTCCAAAGACGCACAGTTTTGTAGGTTAATTGGCTTCGGTAAGGATTGTAAATTGTCCTTAGTGTGTAGGATAGTGCTAGTGAACAGGGATCGCTGGTCGGCGCGGACTCATTTGGACCGAAGGGCCTGTTTCTGCACTGTATCTCAAAAACCATAAGAGTACACTGGAGTATTCAACCCATTTGTAATAGTTCAAGGAGGCAGCTGATTATCCATTATCCATAGGCAATAAATGCTCTCCTTACTAATGATGCCCAGATGCCAAAAAAAGAATAAATAATTATTTTAAATTCCTATATCCTGAGTACAAGACAGTAGAAACTGGCTATTGCAGTGCAGGATTGCAAACTAATTTGTGAACTACTGCCCAGCACTTTCCAACAAGACCACATGAAAGGAGTTTTAGTTTAAACATTTGTATGTGGAAAGTTCTCCATTATTTTCCCCTCCCTTTTATTGATGCCTGAAGTGCTGACCTTACTCGTATTACTTTTGTGTGCTGCTATCTTTCATATAAGAGATTAAATAAAAGAGAATCATGAATATTAAATTTCAGGAGCATTTGGCTGAGCTGGGTTGTGATCTTCCTTTATCCCCACATAAATGCATGAAAAGCACGGCTGAATTTCCTCCAAATAACCCAAATGAAATGAAAAAAGGTACAATCTTATTGCCAAAGATAGACACAAAAAGCTGGATAGGCAGCATCTCTGGTGAGAAGGAATGGATGACGTTTCGGGTCGAGACCCTTCTTCAGACTGGTTAGGGATAAGGGAGACGAGATCCCGAAATGTCACACATTCCTTCTCTCCAGAGATGCTGCCTGTCCTGCTGATTTACTCCAGCTTTTTGTGTCTGTCTTTGGTTTAAACCAGCATCTGCAGTTCCTTCTTACACAATCTTATTGCCATCTTGGTTAGAGACGACAGAAATTTGGAGAGGAAACTCAAAGCCTGGAAACCAGAACGGTTTCAATCCAGAACAAAATAAAATTTTGATTAACATTCTCAGAAGGCATGAAGTAGTAAGCCTTATATTTGTTCAGATAAAATGTTCGGGGAACCGTATGAAAATTTATTCCAAATGTGTCAAGTCAGAAACTGAAATAATTTCAAAAATGCATGCACGGCAACTTTTAGCAGAAAATTGGGAGGACAGATTGTTCCATGTCCTTCGCATGGTAGGGGAAAAAATTCAAGCCTTGTAACTTGCACTAGCGATCATATCTGCTCATCACGTACCTGGGTACTTATGTCAGGTCTCCCCTCAACCTCAGGCATTCCAGAAAATGCAATTGAAGTTGTCCAACCTCTCTTTATGGGTAATATCCTCAAATCCGGGAAACATTCTGGTAAACCTCATCTGCACCATCTCCAAAGCCTCGACATACTTCGTGTAATTGGACGATCAAACACAATATCCCAAATGTGACCTAACCAAAGTTTTACAAAGCTGCAACATGACTTCCTAATTCTCATGCTCAGTGCCCCGAAGGCCTTGCATACTAAATGCCTTTTTTACCACACTAGTAAGGCCTCTGACTAGTCAGAGTAGGAATAGGAGGATATTTCATATGAATACGTGGCTTGAAAAATGGTGCAAGGGGGAGGGATTCAAATTTTTAGGACATTGGAACCAGTTCTGGGAGAGGTGGGATCAGTACAAACAGGACGGTCTGCACCTGAGCTGGAATGGAACCAATGTCCTAGGGGGAGTGTTTGCTAGTGCTGTCGGGGAGGATTTAAACTAATGTGGCAGGGGGGTGGGAGCTGGAGCAGAGGGACAGAGGGGTGTAAAATGAGGGTAGAAGCAACAGGTAGCAAGGTGAAAAGTAAAAGTGGCAGGCAGACAAATCCAGGGCAAAAATCAAAAAGGGCCACTTTTCAACATAATCGTACAAGGGGTAAGAGAGTTGTAAAAACAAGCTTGAAGGCTTTGTGTCTCAATGCAAGGAGTATACGTAATAAGGTGGATGAATTAAATGTGGAGATAGTTATTAATGATTATGATATAGTTGGGATTACGGAGACATGGCTCCAGGGTGACCAAGGCTGGGAGCTCAACATCCAGGGATATTCTATATTCAGGCGGGATAGACAGAAAGGAAAAGGAGGTGGGGTAGCGTTACTGGTTAGAGAGGAGATTAAAGCAGTGGAAAGGAAGGACATTAGCTTGGAGGAAGTGGAATCGATATGGGTAGAGCTACGAAACACTAAGGGGCAGAAAACGCTAGTGGGAGTTGTGTACAGGCCACCTAACAGCAGTAGGGAGGTTGGGGATGGCATCAAGCAGGAAATTAGAAATGCATGCACTAAAGGCGCAGCAGTTATAATGGGTGACTTCAATCTACATATAGATTGGGTGAACCAAACTGGCAGGGGTGCTGAGGAAGAGGATTTCTTGGAATGTTTGAGAGATGGTTTTCTAAACCAACATGTCGAGGAACCAACGAGAGAACAGGCCATTCTAGACTGGGTATTGAGTAATGAGGAAGGGTTAGTTAGCAGTCTTGTTGTGCGAGGCCCCTTGGGCAAGAGTGATCATAATATGGTAGAGTTCTTCATTAGGATGGAGAGTGACAAAGTCGATACAGAAACAAGTGTTCTGAACTTAAAGAAAGGTAACTTTGAGGGTATGAGGCGTGAATTGTCCAAGATAGACTGGCGATTGATGCTGAAAGGGTTGACGGTGGACATGCAATGGAAGGCATTTAAAGGTCGCATGGATGAACTACAACAAGTGTTCATCCCAGTTTGGCAAAAGAACAAACCAGGAAAGGTAGTGCATCGTTGGCTAACAAGGGAAATCAAGGATAGTATTAAAACAAAAGATGAAGCATACAGATTAGCCAGAAAAAGTAGCATACCAGAGGACTGGGAGAAATTCAGAGTCCAGCAGAGGAGGACAAAGGGCTTAATTAGGAAAGGGAAACTAGATTATGAGGGAAAACTGGCAAGGAACATAAAAACAGACTGCAAAAGCTTTTATAGATATGTCAAGAGAAAAAGATTAGTTAAGGCAAATGTAGGTCCCTTGCAGTCGGAAACAGGTGAATTGATCATGGGGAACAAGGAGATGGCAGACCAATTGAACAAATACTTTGGTTCTGTCTTCACTAAGGAAGACATAAACCGTCTGCCGGAAATAGCGGGGGACCGGGGGTCTAAAGAGATGGAGGAACTGAGGGAAATCCAGGTTAGTCGGGAAGTGGTGTTAGGTAAATTAAATGGATTAAAGGCAGATAAATCCCCAGGGCCAGATAGGCTGAATCCCAGAGTGCTTAAGGAAGTAGCCTCAGAAATAGTGGATGCATTAGTGATAATGTTTAAAACTCTTTAGATTCTGGAGTAGTTCCTGAGGACTGGAGGGTAGCTAATGTAATCCCACTTTTTAAAAAGGGAGGGAGAGAGAAAACGGGGAATTATAGACCAGTTAGCCTAACATCGGTAGTGGGGAAAATGCTAGAGTCAGTTATTAAAGATGTGATAGCATTACATTTGGAAAGTGGTGAAATCATCGGACAAAGTCAGCATGGATTTACCAAAGGCAAATCATGTCTGACGAATCTTATAGAATTTTTCGAGGATGTAACTAGTAGAGTGGATAAGGGAGAACCAGTCGATGTGTTATATCTGGACTTTCAGAAGGCCTTCGACAAGGTCCCACATAGGAGATTGGTGTACAAACTTAAAGCACACGGTATTGAGGGTTCAGTGTTGAGGTGGATAGAAAATTGGTTGGCGGACAGGAAGCAAAGGGTAGGAATAAACGGGTCCTTTTCGGAATGGCAGGCAGTGATTAGTGGGGTACCGCAAGGCTCAGTGCTGGGACCCCAGTTATTTACAGTGTATATTAATGATTTGGACGAGGGAATTGAATGCAACATCTCTAAGTTTGCGGATGACACGAAGCTGGGTGGCAGTGTTAGCTGCGAGGAGGATGCTAGGAGGCTGCAGAGTGACTTGGATAGATTAGGCGAGTGGGCAAATGCATGGCAGATGCAATATAATGTGGATAAATGTGAGGTTATCCACTTTGGCGGCAAGAACAGGAAAGCAGAGTATTACCTGAATGGTGACCGATTGGGAGAAGGGGAGATGCAACGTGACCTGGGTGTCATGGTGCACCAGTCATTGAAAGCAAGCATGCAGGTGCAGCAGGCAGTGAAGAAAGCGAATGGTATGTTGGCATTCATAGCAAGAGGATTTGAGTTTAGGAGCAGGGAGGTTTTGCTGCAGTTGTACAGGGCCTTGGTGAGACCGCACCTGGAGTATTGTGTGCAGTTTTGGTCTCCTAACCTGAGGAAAGACGTTCTTGCCTTAGAGGGAGTACAGAGAAGGTTCACCAGATTGATCCCTGGGATGGCGGGACTTGCATATGAGGAAAGACTAGATAGACTGGGCTTGTACTCGCTGGAATTTAGAAGACTGAGGGGGGATCTTATAGAAACGTATAAAATTCTTAAGGGGTTGGAGAGGTTAGATGCGGGAAGATTGTTCCCGATGTTGGGGGAGTCCAGAACTAGGGGTCACAGCTTAAGGATAAGGAGGAAGTCTTTTAGGACCGAGATGAGAAAACATTTCTTCACACAGAGAGTGGTGAGTCTGTGGAATTCTCTGCCACAGAAGGTAGTTGAGGCCAGTTCATTGGCTATATTTAAGAGGGAGTTAGATGTGGCCCTTTTTGCTAGAGGGATAAGGGGGTATGGAGAGAAGGCAGGTACAGGCTACTGAGCTGAATGATCAGCCATGATCATATTGAATGGCGGTGCAGGCTCGAAGGGCCGAATGGCCTACTCCTGCACCTATTTTCTATGTTTCTATGACAAGGTCTCGCATGGTGGACTAATCTGGAAGGTTTGATCGCATGGAATCCCAGCAGAGCTAGCCAATTGGAATCAAAATTGCCTTGGAGGAAAAAGTCAAAAGTCTGTTGTGGAGATTTGTTTTTCTTTAGACTTTAGAGATATAGCGTGGAAACAGGCCCTTACACTAGCGATCCCCATACACTAGCACAATCCTACACTCTAGGGGCAATTTACAATTTTAACAAAGCCAATTAGCCTACAACTCTTTGATGAAGGGTCTCGACCCGAAAACATTACCCATTCCTTCTCTCCAGAGATGTTGCCTGTCCCGCTGAGTGTCTCCAGCATCTTGTGTCTACCTTTGATTTAAATTAGCATCTGCAGTTCTTTCCTACGCAGCCTACAATTCAGTACGTCTTTGCAGTGTGGAGGGAAACCGAAGCACCTAGATAAATCCCATGCAGTCACAGGGAGAATGTACAAACTCCATACAAACAGCACGTGTAGTCAAAATCGAACCCAAGTCTTGGGTGCTCGAAGGCAGCAACACTCCTGCTGCGCCACCGCGCCGCATGGCCTCTAATTTGAAGTACAAGCATTCCCCCCCTGCCCACAATTAAGGATGCTGGATTACAGAAGTTCACCCTTGCAGTATTTGTGCAAAAGTTTGAGATATGGAATACAATTTGTTCACTCTGAATCTGTGGGGGGAAGAAACGTAAAGAAATCAACACACATTATTTTTCTCAATGCTCAGATGACATGGCTTGTGTTATGAAAAATTGCAATATGGACTGTTTTGTACCTCCCTGCTCCTATCCCCTTGCTATGAATGCCAACATTGTTTCTGAATTAACTATGTCACTCTCCATCCTAATGAAGAACTCAACCATATTATGGTCACTCTTGCCCAAGAGGCCACGCACATCAAGACTGCTAACTAACCCTTCCTCATTACTCAATACCCAGTCTAGAATAGCCTGCTCTCTCGTTTGTCATATAAGCTCGACTTCCTCATCAGCCGATCTCAACCCGTACATAGTGGCAAGAACACTTCCTCCTCGATTACCATCAGCACGGGCAACTCAAGGCTGCGTGCACTGTCACTGCTCTACTCTGTACACATGACTGTGTAACCATCACAGCTCCAACATCATCTTTAAATTCCTGACAATACCACCATTGTTGGACGAATAATGGGTGAAGAGTCAGAGTATATGAGGGAGACTGATGATTATGATTCAATGGTGCCAGAACAACAATCTTGCTCTGAAGATGGACAGAAAATATTGGGTCTATCTTTGGTATAAACCAGCATCTGCAGTTCATTTTTAATACATTTAATCTTGCTCTTAATGTTGGCAAGACCAAGGAGCTGATTGTTGACTTCAGGAAGGGAAAGCCTGAACCTGTCTTCATCAGTGGAATGATGCTGGAGAAATTCAACAGCCTCAAGTTCCTGCTCATCTCTGAAGATCTGTCCTAAGCCCAGCACATTGACGCAATCACAAACAAAACCCAGCAAAACCCCAACCTCCTCGGAGGTTTGAGGAGATTCAGCATATGGCTGAATATTGAATTCTACAGGAATACAATGAGAACATGCTGACTGGTCACATCATGGCCTGGTTTGGTGAACTTCCAGGAACAAAGGAGACTGGAGAAAGTTGGCTGATCGATTGTTGAATGGATCTACAAGAACCGCTGCCTCATAAAGATAGTTAATATCATCAAATACCCACCTCACCCTGGCCACGCTCTCATCTCGCTGCTACCCTGAGGAATATGGTACAGCAGAATGAGAACTGTGACCTCCAGGAACAGCTTCTTCCCATCAAACATCAGACTATTGGCCCACACTATACACCCCTAACCACGGCCCTACCTCAGCAACGACCTACTATGAACTTTCTGTAGGTTGCACTGCATACTTTGGCTTGCATTATTGTGGACCGGTTACCTACTATAACTGATAATTAGTGACTTTTGTATATTTATTAGTTGTGTTGTTGCGGTGATGTGCCTGTAAAAGCAAGTAAGAATTTTATTGTTCCATTTCCGGTGCATGTGACAATTTTCTACTCCCTTGATCTTAATGCAAGTCTCTCTGTTTCCCCATATCATGTAAAATTTCTAGTAGTGACAAGAATCCTCTAAATGTTTGTGTCATTCTTGACAGTGTGGACGGTTCCAATAAAGGAAATAGATGTCTAAGTTTGAATGATTTGACTTTTGCTACACTATAACCACAAGCACACACACATTTAAATAATGTTGCCACTTCCTGGAACTGGCTAATTGCAGTATTTGTCTGCTTTTAACCCATTATCTTCTAAAATTTGAAACAAAATAATACTACAGTATCTAAAGAGTCCAAATGGGATTTCCCAAATGTGAATACAGTTTGGAAATGTAGTGTTATGTGGACTGGTCCTGAAATCCTGTAATGAATATCCATCCTTCCCAGTAAAGTTGTAACTGAACATGCACAAATTCAAGTACAATCCTCCTGATGCTAACTTAATTTGAAGGAAAATTCAGCAAGTGTTTGGTGTACTTTGACTAAGTTGAAAAGTCCTGCTCTTACATTTTGAAAGCTTTTCTTTTCTGAGACATTAATTGTCAGTGAGCAGAATGAAGATACAGGCCCAAGACTGTATATCATGTCGGGATCAAATTTCCTTTCTCCAGAAGTTATACCAAGATAGGAAACAAATTCCAGTTGGCAGTAAACTGCAGATTAATTGGCTGAAATTGGTGATTAGCCAATAAAGATTTAAGGACAATTCAGGAAAATTTTGTAATGTTAAAAACAGCAAGTACAAATTAAATACTCCTCATGTAAATACTCTTGTATTTAAATAGACAAGTGTTAGCAAGTGGGTGGAGAATGTGTTGTAGCTGTGGCCTATTAGAAAAAAACAGGCAGACAACCGAATTAGTTTAACCTCTTTATTCTACTCACCCAGGTGGGAGAGAGTCTAGAAACCGAAGCGTTTAGAAATGCTTAGGAAGCCAGTGTAGTCTCTCTCCCCGAATGCTAACAATTACACATATTTATACCCGAAATACATGTGCCAGTACATTTCCTTTTGCTACCTTATATGGCAAGTAGTTGTTCTTAACACTTCAAAGGATGGCTAACCATCAAAGCCTTAAAGCCAGTTGCCCATATCAAAGGATGCCCTTAGCCATAAACCACGCTTCCATGCTGACAACATGATGTCCTGGCAACATAATCGAGCTGGAGCTTTTACACCTTTTTTACACCCCTGCAATAAAACCCACATGGCTACGCTGAATTTGAGCCCTTACAAATGAGGATTGCAAGTACATAGTGGGGTGGGGGTTGGTTGTGGTGTCAGTGAAGGGTATACTACACAGTTTCTAAACAAAGCTAGGAAGCCATCTTGTTGGGTTGTGAATTGATAAACATGCAGAATAGATTAGCAGAAGATAATATATTTGGTGGGACTCATGAGACTGCCTTGGGGAAATGTGACTGAATAGAGCAGTATAAAGAAATACCGCCTACATATCTAGCAAACTTGACAAGAAATAAAAATGCAATGATAAATATATGGTAGCTTGGTTCAATTAAACAAAGTACAGGGAAGCCTCCTGGTCCCCGCTAAAGGAAACAAGAGACTGGATCAAGTGTAAAAATATTAACTGAACTGAGAGTTTAGATCCAAGAGGAAAAGTTGAGCAGATGGACACATAATATATTTTTTGATTTAAAAAAAAGGAAATTATGCAGTAAACTTGTATAAGATTTAAAAGAGCGTGGAAAGAGTTTCCTCTATTAGTATAACCTGAGGCCAGAAGATCACATTTAGAACATGGAAACGGAACAGCAAGAGAACATGTCCTTGGCCCACTACATCTGCGCTGATCATGATGCCACTTTAAAATAAACCTCATCTGCCTGCACATGGTCGGTACTCTATTACCTGCCTCTTCATATGTTTAAATACCTCTTAAATGCTGCTCTTATATCTGCTTCTGCTTCCCTTGGTAGTGCATTTCAGGCACCTTTCATTCTCTGTTTTAAACAAAACTTGCCTTAAATACCCGTGAAAAATTCCCCCTCTCACTTTAATATGTGAAATAATTAATAAATCCAAAGGGGAATTCATGAGAAACTTTAATTGGTGATAAAGAACATTCGATTCACAGCTTTGGGAGTGATTGACAAATAACTGATAAAGGTGTGAAGAAGTCTCGACCCGAAACGTCACCCATTCCTTCTCTACAGAGATGCTGCCTGTCCCGCTGGGTTACTCCAGCATTTTGTGTCTACCTTCCATTTAAACCAGCAATTGCAGTTCTTTCCTAAACAAACAGATAAAGCTCGATCAATATGAGGGCGAAAGGAAGTTCAAGTCGAATTTATTGGTTTATGCACAAGGAGTTTGAGTGGTAAAGTAGGTATATTCTTGCCTTCATTGGTCCGAGCACTGAATATAAATTCAGAAAGTCATGATGCAGCTTCATAGGACTTTGGTTAGGCCGTATTCGGAATATTGCATATAATTCTGTTTGCCCTATTACAGGTGGGTTGTGGAGACTTTGAAAAGGGTGCAGAGGAGGTTTGCCATAATTGTGCCTGCATTTCATGGATATTAGCTACAGAGAGAGGTTGGACAGACTTGGATTGTTTTCTTTGGAACACTGGAGGTTGAGGGGAGATCTAATAGAAGTGTATAAAATTATGAGGCGCAGGTGGGGTAGACAGTCAGATCCTTCTTCCCAAGATGGAAATATCAAATACCAGAGGCCATAAGCTTTAAGGTGAGAGGGGCAATGATTAAAGCAAGATGTTTAGGGCATGTTTTTTACACAGAGGGTGGTATGTCCCAGGAACACACTACCGGGGGTGCTGGTGGAGGCTGATACGATAGTGGCATTAAGTGACTTTTGGATAGGTGCATAGATATGCATAGAATGAAGGCATATTGATTATGTGCATGCAGGCAAGAGTTGGTCTTGGCATCATGCTTGGCACAGACATTGTGGGCTGAAGGGCCTGTTCCTTTGCTGTACAGTTCTATATTCTAAGTACAGTGAAGTTCAGGTACAATGAAAATCTGAATTGCAGCAGCATCACACGTACAGAGACAACACACAGAACAAATCCTATAAGACAATGAAAAGGAAAAACCAAAACATCAGACAGTGGCCTTTAGGTGGTAGTGCCTGGACATTTTGTGACTGGATTGCCAATCCAAAACACCACAGATCTATCAGATTAAGAATTTTCTTGTTCATCCAGCTCTTCCGAGGGAAGGCACGGAATCTTTTAGTAGATAAACACTTGTCCATGCATTTTCTTAGTGAATTTGGTGGCGACTGTGGCATATTTATTCAGGTCCACTGATAAATCCTTGAATGTGGCCCAGTCCAATGATTCAAAGTAGTCCTGTAACCCTCCTCTGCTTCCCCTGAATAGCTGGCTGTAGACATAAGAAGGAGCGCGGCCAGATGGTCAAATTTTCCGAAGTGCGGGTGAGAGATGGAGCAGTAGGCATTCCTGATGGTGGTATAGCAGAGGTCAAGTGTGTTGGGCCCTTTCATGGTGATGTGTTGATGATGGTTAGGCAGATACTTCAAGATATCTGGTTGAAGTCCCCTGCGATGATGAGGAATGCATTCTGGTATGCTGTTTCGTGTTTGTGTGATCGTGGTGCTCAACTCAAATGCTCGCTTGACTTCTGCTATCAGACTACTATCAGAATGACGACAGAGAACTGTCTCAATTGGTTATGTAGGTGAGGAATAAGGTTATGCTGCTCATTTGGAGTTTGAACACCAGCGCGTATGCGTTGAACCAATTGGGCTGTTTTCTTGCCGTAAGTGGGGTACCTCCAACCAGCAAAGTGCTCCCTCCATTTTGAGATGAAGTCTATAATTTGTGCATTTGGAGAGGAAAAAGTGCACAACTTTATATACTTCAGTTCTTAAGTGCAGTCTCAATAATCTGGCCTGACGAGTGGTGGGAGGCTGATTGAGTGAGAAAGGAAAATGAAGAAGGAGAGTGAAGGAGGAGTAAGCCAAGAGGATGAGAGGGAGAGGAAATTGAAGAATAAACTCAGATGTAGGAAGATCAAAGGAGGGATGGGATCAGGGTAGGGTGTTAGCTACCAAGTTCTGAGAAAGGTGTCATGATCCTATGCCTGTGTTGTGTTGATATGTTTGTCTGTGTGCTAACTTTGCATGGCAGAGTCTGGTCTCCAACATGTCAGACCTCTTTTGCCTCAAGACCAGGACTGTGCTCTGTCTAAACTGTGTGAGAGTTGATGTGCAATAACCATCCAACATTGAAATAATTCACGTAGAGGCATCTCAAGTCCTCTGCACTGAAATGGAAACGGGTCATCCATTATCATTTTAAGGGCTGCATGTTTCCTATTTTATAGTGTGTTTAATAGGCAGAGTAGTCGAGTATGCAGAGGTGAACTAAAGTTTTCATCCTTTGTCATTAGGTGAAACGACCATCTTATACCACCAAAGTTAAGAATCAAATTCCTTGCAGAAAACATGCCCTCTAAGTATACAGTAACAGAAATAAAGTTTGATTAAATATACTTCATGCAAATAAGTTTTGGCTTGATTACAGGGCACAGATAAAGACAGTCAGAAAACACAACCTCTGAATCAATGCGTCAGCCACTTGCAGTCTGGAACACAAGGTCTAAAGTACTGTTTAGTCTGGACTGTGATTTGAAGTGTATGGTATGTGCATTGTCAAACACAAATGAGTACCTTTATGTTGTTCGGAATCCACTGAACATTTTTTTCCTACACTTCCTGAACATTTCTGGAAGTCATATTTTGCTAGTTATAAAGGGGAGTGAATTGCCTAGTGCACACTAACCACATCATGGAGCTAAGTCTTATATTTGATTATGGAGTATAACTAGGGCTCTGTAATGAGTGCTGAATTACTCTCTATTTAACCTTACACATGATACTCCTAAGGAGAAATCATTGTTACTAAAAAAAATATTGATTAAAAATGTATAAATTTGTTGTGCTGTGTAAGAGGTGAACTGCAGATGGTGGTTTAATCCGAAGATAGACAACAAAAAGCTGGAGTAACTCAGCGGGACAGGCAGCATCTCTGGACAGAAGGAAAGGGTGACATTTTGGGTCGAGACCCTTCTTCAACATGTACACTATGAGCTATTTAACAATGCATTCAAAATTTATTCTTTGCATCCTTTGGTTAGTTACTCATGAGATTAGGAATGGGACAAATATTTTATCTTTCATAGAGAAGGAAATATCTGTCATGGTTTTTGTGTAGAAATGTATGTTACAGTTCATTCATGTTATAATGGAGTCAAAAGGTCACAAGCTCAAAACTTAACTTTACTTAGAATCCTTCATAACCTAGTCTGATATTTCAGCACACAATTACAATGCTGTTGCGCAGTCTTTTAGATGTAAGTTGAAATGAAACCCTCTGAAGACTCCATCTAAGATTCAAAGAGCGGGGCAGTTCTCCTTGTTCTGATTAATATTTATCCTCTGCCAACATTGAAACATATGTGTAGGAAAATAACTGCAGATGCTGGTACAAATCGAAGGTATCACAAAATGCTGGAGTAACTCAGCAGGTCAAGCAGCATCTTGGAGAGAAGGAATGGGTGACGTTTCGGGTCGAGACCCTTCTTCAGAGTGATGTGGTCCCAACATCAGTCTGAAGAAGGGTCTCGACCCAAAACGTCACCCATTCCTTCTCTCCAAGATGCTGCCTGACCTGCTGAGTTACTCCAGCATTTTGTGATACCTCACTGAAACAAATTGCCTATTACTGTACAACCTTGCACCTTCTTTGCTGAGTGCCCCCACTTCAAAAGTTTATAAAAAATACTTTTTATACCTGTATCAAATAGTTCAAAGCAGTTTCAAGTCATTGATGTAAAGGTGTAAACAAGTGTTATTAATAAATAATGAATTTGAATGCCATGTTGTTGCGAAGGTTTCTCTAACTTGTATAATATTTTTTTATCATTGGCCTGCTACTGTTGTTAAATTATTGGTCTTGACATCAGTTGAGAGATTGTCACATGGCTATTTGACCATAGCAAAATAATCTGCTGGCCTTCCCTGTCCGGGATTTCCCGCACAGAATGAGCACGGTTCCAGGGACACAATTTAACGACAGTTGGTGACTCAAAAGGAGAGGAAGAAAATGATAGAATGAGCCCAACTAGGGGAAACCTTTCATAACAGTAAATGCACTGAGTGGTGTAATATCAAAACACAAAACAAGAAGGTTCAAGCCTGGTGTGTGTGAAATCACTCACTTAATTCTTACCATGGCTGGATGTTCCTGAGCCATGCGAGAAGCTGTGTTGCGTCTTTTGATCAGACAAGGCCATCTCTGCTGATGAGTGGGATTGACAATGAAATCGCAGCTCTGGTGCATCTCTTGATGGCTGCCCGATACTTTGACTACCATTGCTTGCCGCCCATGTTGATGGGTGCCACTCATGCCAAAAGGTGCCCCTTGCTGTGTTGATAGCCACTGTTCGTGCCACTTGTGCCAGCACCCACTCCTCATTTTTATATGTTGGCTGTGCATAATTAACTGTCCAAAGATACTTTACCAAACAAAATGTAATGTTGCAGCTTGTTAAATCCGTCAACCAAGAGCATGGATCAATAGTATCTTAAAATAGAAAAGACAAATAGAGGGACTGAGGATGTTGGGAGGAAATTCCAGAGCTTCAAGTCTTAGTGGTCATTGGTGGAGTATTTAAAATCATGAATGCTCACGGCCTCATTTAGAGGATTAGATGTCTTGAGGTTGTTCGGCTGAGAAGAACTAGGAAGGTGTCCATAGAAGGATTTGACAGTGGAGATGATGATTCTAAAATCAATGTGGCTTGACCATGAGAAGCGAGCACAGGTGTAATGGTTGCATATGCATTGTTTGGATGTTGCATAAACTTAAATTCATTAGAGATATTTGCATGTGGCAATGTATGGAATTAGTTTTATCCAATCTAATTGGAATAGTTATCCAGAAATAGCATCATCATGCATGAGATATTAAGATATTAAGCAGTAAGTGCTAAGGTAGTTGTACTGAAGAGGTGCTCTTAGTGTGTGGTTTGACACCTCTCTGAGTCAAAAGTGACATCAAAGTTGCAAATATCATGTTTAGTCTCATACAGTTGCCAGTGAAATCGATGCCTTGTGAACAAATTTTGTAACAGAGCCCAGAGAAAATCCCCTTTTTGGGTTCATTTTAACGTCTCAATTTGTATTTTGAATGAGTCCCTGACTGACAGGATGTAGAAGATCGGTGACAACCTTTTAACTGGCCAAAGTGGACATAGTTGGGTAGTTCCCCAGCCAATCATGCCAAGTGCTGCAAATGCAGTAATTAATTTTCTGCAAAAAGAAATCTATCCTTTACGTCCTCCATTTTCTTTCTGGAGAAATTACTGCTTTTAGTCGAGAAAGTTGTGATTGTTCAGTCTGCTCTTCAAAAATAATTTATTGGGTAATTTAAACTTACTTTACTGTATGCCTTGCTGTGGCTCCTACGTTTCACCTATTGACATGGCATTGGTGTTGAAAAAAGAATAGTGATGTTCTCTATGTTATCCTTTTTCATCAACATTTCTAAAACAGATAATTGGTTCATTGTCTCAGTGCAACTTGTGAGATTTTGCTGCATGCAAAGTAACATCTTGAGGCATCTTGGTCTTCAAGGACCAGTTGGGCTGAAGGGCTTGTTTGTGTGTTGTAATACAATGACTTTTTCTTATATTACTTTGATGATATTGTATTTTAAAATGTTATACTATTTTTAAATGTTGTTCTTCGGAAAATCAAATAAAATTTCTATGGAAAATTACGAAGATTTTTGAAATAAAAACAAAAAATGCTGTATTTACTCAGCAGGTCAGGCCCCATCTGAGGGTTGGTACTGTTAAACTCTGGAATGAATTTACAGTATCTCATTGATTTTTATGGGGTTTATGATGTTTTGGAAAAAAGTGAAGATGTTGTATAAATGCGTCATTCATTTCCCTAATACGGAGCATTCTGCTATAATGTGATCGCTCAGTCCTGAAAAACCTTATGTTATATAGCAAATTGTGTTTTAAGAGCAATTGCATCAATGGGGAAAAGAGTTGGAGAGGCTAGAAAGTTTCAGACAAAGTTATTTTTCATGCAGGATTTTCAAAAACAAAGGTCTTTTTATTAGCTGTAAGTTTATTTTTGTTTTACTGCAAGTTAAAAACAAAGCCTGTATGCTACATTGTTTAATAAGTTATCATTGCACAAGAGTCAATAGAAGTGATTGCTTGTCAATAGCAGTGAAACTGATGGACTGTGTGCTTAAGAGACAATGGTATTTGATCGCTGCAGCAAACAACCTTTTTTCCCCAGGACTCTTTTTTGAAGGATAACTTTTTTTCTGCTTATCTATTTCCCAAATATTTTAAATGGTTTTCTGGTTCCCAACCAGAATTGTGTTATAACCAATTCAGCTCACACAATACAAGTAGTATTCCTTAATTTATCAATAGCGAGGAAACTAATACTGAATAAAGTGTCTATACATTCAATAGTGTCATACTCAGCATTGTTCACACCTACCATTACACAAAACACCCGTGCCACTCATGTGGCCCCCTTAAAGTGTTTGAGGAGTGCCCCCACTGGACTGTTCACAATGTCCAGCAATGGAGGGACCCGAGACTGTGGTCCTCTCCCACAGAGCATTGATGATGGCTGCACCAAGCTTCAGTGGATCCCTCATCACATACTCCTGCAGTCTGGAATGGGTCAGTTTACAGCATTCCCCGACAGATATCTCGCTATGCTGGATGACAAAGGAGTACTACATCCTTTGGTGGCTCAGCACTTCAACTCCCCCTCTCACTCCCAGTCTGACCATTCTGTCATGGGCCTCCTCCAATGTCATAGTGAGGCCCACTGCAAATTGGAGGAACAGCCTCTCATATTTCGCTTGGGCAGTTTACACCCCAGCAGTATGAACATTGATTTCTCTAACTTTAGATAGTTCCTCTGTCTCTCTCTTTCCCATCCCCTTCCCAGTTCTCCCACTGCCTTGATGTCTCCAACTACATCCTATCTTTGTCCCGCCCCCTCCCCTGACATCAGTCTGAAGAAGGGTCTCGACCCGAAACGTTACCCATTCCTTCTCTCCTGAGATGCTGCTTGACCCACTGAGTTACTCCAGCATTTTGTAATGCTAGTTCCACTGTTTGCATCCATATATCCATTGGTCATCACCTCTTCCACAGCTAACAATGGACCATGGTGGTCTCCTCCTTTCCTTGGTCATCGATCCCGGCTCTGATTTGCTCTGAACCTTTTCATACCTCAAGTAGCCCGAAGGGTTTTTTCCTGAAAAGGATCTATTCTTTTTCTCCAGAGATGCTGAAGGACTCTAGACTGTTGTCCTCCCCAAGGGATTCACATCTAACCCTGCAGCCTGTCCTTGACCTGTGCCTCTTCTTTCCTCACCAGACCTTCAATATCTCTTTTCAGCCAGGGTTCGCTAATTCTGCCAGCTTTGCCCTTCACTCTAACAGGAATTAGCCTTGAACTCTCCCTATCTGTCTCCTGTGTAAAAGCCTTCACTTTGCTCGCAGTTCCTTTGCCTGCTATCATTAGCCTGCCACTGCTGCTGCTGCTGCTGCTGCTGCCAGGCGGTGGGTGAGAGGGGAGGAAGGGTTCGGGCGGTGCTTCCGGAGGAGAGGAGAGGAGAGCGGGGCGGGGCGGGGCGCCGGGAGCCGGGCTGTTGTCGCCGGTCATGTGCCAGTCGAGCCCGCTGCTGCAGGGGCGGCCGGCGGCGCAGAAGGGAGGGAAATGGTGAGATGTCGCCGCAAACCTTTACCGAATACCGCTGCCTGTTACAACCTGCACCGGGTGGACACTCGCGTCCGGAGGGCCCGCTCCACCGATGCAAGGCCGGCAGAGCAGCAGCAGGCCGGCGGCTCGCTGGCGTCTAACGGGGCCGCCGCTAGCAGGCAGGCTCGCTTCAGGTACTCCTCGTCTGTCTGCCTGCCGTCCGCTGATCGCGCCCGGCCCAGCCCGGCCCGGCCCGAGAGGGACAGTGATCGTCTCCATCAGCCGGGGGTGATGGGAGAAGGGGGGAGGAGGGGGGCGGCAGAGGCCGAGAGCGGATTATCCGAGGAGAAGGGGCGGGGAGAGTTTAAGGAAACACCGCGGGCTGCCCGGCGTCCGTGGGGGTCAACTGGGCCGGGCCTGAGGAGGGAGGAGAGGTCAGCCGTGGGGTGGGGGGGGGGGGGAGGGGGGGGTTGGACAATAGACAATAGGTGCAGGAGGAGGCCATTCGGCCCTTCGAGCCAGCACCGCCATTCAATGTGATCATGGCTGATCATTCTCAATCAGTACCCCGTTCCTGCCTTCTCCCCATACCCCCTGACTCCGCTATCCTTAAGAGCTCTATCCAGCTCTCTCTTGAATGCATTCAGAGAATTGACCTCCACTGCCCTCTGAGGCAGAGAATTCTACAGATTTACAACTCTGACTGAAAAAGTATTTCCTCATCTCCGTTCTAAATGGCCTACCCCTTATTCTTAAACTGTGGCCCCTGGTTCTGGACTCCCCCAACATTGGGAACATGTTTCCTGCCTCTAACGTGTCCCAACCCCTTAATAATCTGAAGAAGGGTCTCGACCCGAAACGTCACCCATTCCTTCTCTCCCGAGATGCTGCCTGACCTGCTGAGTTACTCCAGCATTTTGTGAATAAATCCCTTAATAATCTTATACGTTTCGATAAGATCCCCTCTCACCCGTCTAAATTCCAGTGTATACAAGCCTAGTCGCTCCAGTCTTTCAACATATGACAGTCTCGCCAGATTCAGTCCCATCGTAGTAGTCTAGTGACACCTGGGCAAGAGACAGGGAAGTGGAGGCTGTCGTATGGGTTATCTGGGCAGGAGAGGTGAGCACTCCAGCATCAGCTGAAGTTATTTAGGGAACGGGGTGTGTCTCAGCAGGAGTTATGAAGGGCAGGTTCCTCTTGGGGGGAGATGAGAAGAGGTGGGAAGGAAGAGACTGGCATTGGCAGGAGGCACCTGAGAGCACATTAACAGTAGCTTAAGCTGCTGGGACAAGAGAAGATGCTGGAGGGGTTGGTTACACGTGACCCAGTTGATGGGTTTGAAGGGTGTGGTTGGAGAACTGAGTGGAGATTCCTGGAAAGGCATTCTGTTTATCTGTGGTGTGGAATGGGGCAAAGTGGGAAGGCAAGATGGCAGCTTTTAATCAATGGGGGAAGGGAGATCCATATTCGGGTATCTCAAAAGAGCGAGGATGGGAATGGAGGAGGAGGGGGTTGTCATTTGATTGCTGAGGGCAAAGTGCTCTTAGGTTGTCTGGGGGTTGGAGAAGGAGGGGTTAAGGGAGGAAAGGGGAGGGTCTATCAGATATCGCAGGGATGATGGTGCCGGCAGGAGAGCTGTGATTCATTATTTGTAAAGCTGTGAGTTGGGTACTGAGGAGATGCAGGAGCGGGTGATTGGTGTTTTTATGCGGTGATGCTACTTGCTTATGATTGGCCGGGTACTCTCTGCAGTGGAGAGAGGAGGGAGGGAGATGGCTCATGTTTGGGGAAGCGCGGCTAAATCAGAGTGCACAGCAAATGCGCAGTGTGCCAGCCAGGCACAGAGATGGTGCGTTTCTGGTGAGTGATGTTGGCTTTCCTCTCAGTAGGTGTCACAAAGATGGCAGCAGTAATGCAGATGAAGGAAGTTTTATTTTTCTCTGCTCTTTTAAAAAATAATTTAAAGCAATGTTACTGTTTGTACTAATCAAAAACAGGGGAGGAGTAAATACACCCCATCTGTCATGGAAATGTACAGGATGTCGCAAAGAAGAATGCAGAACTAAATGGGAGAATTAAAGAGCCTCATCATTGTGTGGGCTAAACAGGGAGATCGTACATTTCACACTCGCGATTCTGGCATGAATGCATGAATATTTTGTTTTGAAGAATAATCTTGGTCCCTCCCATTAAGATGCTGTACCCTCCCTGACAAGAAAATTCTCTAAGATGGAGAGTGGGCACGGCTTTGCCACTGCCTGTTGGTCTGTCCTGCAGGTTGTTAGATATTTAAAATGTTCAGTCATCAGATCCGGCATGTTACCCCAAGTGGGGTTCCTTCATAAAAATTGACCCCTCAATCAAACTGCATTGCTCCAAGTTTATTTCCCTAGCCACTTGATAATTTAACCCTTTGAGCACAAGACAGGGCATCTCAAACAAAATGCATTTATCAGACGATGCAGCTTTTGACTTGGGTGTCCTGAGTTATATGGGATATGGGGAGAAGGCAGGAACGGGGTACTGATTGTGAATGATCAGTCATGATCACATTGAATGGCGGTGCTGGCTCGAAGGGCCGAATGGCCTACTCCTGCACCTATTGTCTATTGAGTTGTACAACACCTAATTTCCTTCCAATCCTCAAGATATTTGATTGAGAGTTGCGTGATATCAGTGCTATGAGTATACAATATGACGTGTTTGATACAAAATTATTTGTAATTATTGACCTGTTGTGCACTGGGAAAGCCATTCTTGTCTGCAGTTGTGCTGGACACCAAATTAACACGAAGAACACGGGATTTTTAAAATAAACTGTTGAATCAAAACTGAGGCAAATTTAACTAAATTGAATTGACTAAAATCTTGGCTATTTCATTCCCCCTCTTGCTGCATGCCTTGCTCATTTACTCCTGCCCCCCCCCCCTGTGAAAGTTCACACGTAAAGTTTGTTCATGCATTTCATATCGTCTAGCCCACTGAATTGTATTACATTTAATCAAATTAAATTTGATTATCTGTCAAGATATCCTTCCCCCTCCTCTAGCAATGAGCATCTTCCAGCTTCGCTTGGGTGGTTCTGTTATCATACGGTCAAAATCCGTTTAGTCCAGCCTAATGTTTCCTTTTCTGGGCTTGTGGAGAAGCCTCTCTGCTTGTCCAATGTTTCTCACCATTACCGCTGGTGTCACACCATCCAATATTTACGAACTGCATGCCTTAAATTGACTTAATTATTAAAGTTCCTGGATATTGCAAATGGGACTGCTGTTACCAAGTGATGTGTGTTGCATTGTTTTTCCCCACTGTATCCACTGTTTGCTTTCGTACAGCAGGCACTCATGGTTTTTAGCCTTTGCTTCAGACATGAGAACATAAGAAGTCACAAAGTGCTGGAGTAACTCATCGGGTCAGGCAGCATCTCTGGAGAACATGGATAGATGACATTTTGGGTCTGAAAGAAGGATCCCGACCCAAAACCTAAGAACTAGGAGCAGCAGTCAGCCACATGGGGCAGATGTTTGGGTCTATTCTGATATTCAATGAGATCATGGCTGATGTGATTTGGCCTCTGCTCTCCTTCCAGGCCTGATCCTATAAGCCTTTATTTTCCCACCAGTGCAAAAAAAATCTTTCATCCCTCTACTTAATGACTTGGGGATAGAGAAGCCTAAAGACCTAACCCTCTGAGGGAAGATGTCTCTCCTCGTCTCCTTTTCTTTATTCTACGACTATGGCCCTTTAATTCTAGACCTATTGCACGAGGAATATGTGCCCCTAGCAACAATTCAATGAAGCCCTCTTACAATCATGTGCTGCCGTGTGTTCTCCTTTCTCCAGTACCAGCACGCAAGCTGCTCGTCATGCACTGACATGCTGGCAGAGATAAGGTCATCCCATTACTTCTCCTGGTAAAAATGTACCTTTAACAATAGCAGAGATCAGTTCCATAATGGGCAGCAATTGGGATGGTACTGTCATAGTTGTTCCTATTCCAATCACCAATGTGCTTCACTGCCAGTCTGCCTGCTAGGTGCTGATTTGTTCCACCTTGTATTAAGGATTAACCAACCGCTTCTAATTTATCTACGGGCACAGTGTGTTAGTCATTGTAGCCTGAAGGAATCTTACTTGAATTAACACATTCATTGTCGTCATTGACTACACTAAAGTCTCTGTTTATACAATGAGCACATACCACAGCACTCACGAGCTTTGCTTTGGATCCAAAATGGCCTGGGGTAAAACTCCATTCCCCTTTATAATTGGTCATGCCTTTCTAGGCAAATGGGGGAAGTGTGTTAGGGATCCCAGTCCCAAATGTGTCCCAGTAACGTTTGCTAGAATTTGTAATCATGTGGATGTCATCAAAGGTGACTTGAGCCAGGTAGCCAAAATGGCTTGCCAAATCTCACTTTCAAGGTTCATGTGAAATTAGGTGCTACTGAAATCTATAGGACAGCATGGTCATTACCTTCAGTAGAGGAGAAACCGTTTTGACACCAGTGTTGGTTCTATTAATTTATTCTGTTAATGCCGTTAATTCTGTGGGTCTGGCATCCATTCAACATTTTCTCTCCACCCCTTGGACAGCCTCGTTCACTGGCAACTCTTCACATCCCTCGATAAGCCATTCTCTCACGAGATGTTTTGAATCAGTCCAAACTGTTGCCAGCAATGTTAGATAAATTTAAAAAACAAATTGGGTGAAGATAGTGCATGACACGCAAAACCAGAAATAAAACAATAACAGTTAGAAAGATGCATCAATCTGAGCAGAATTTCAGGCAAGTGAAAGGTTTAACCTTTCAGATCAAAGACTCTGGGAAGAAATGAATAAACCTTAACTCTAACGTAGTGATAGGGGGGAAGAGTTAGAGCAAAGGAACGACTGTGACTGACGTACTTAATTATAAAATGGTGTACTACTGAGACTGCTTTACAATGCAAAATGCTTTGGCAACTGTGTAGCACTGCTCCTCTCTGGCTTTTTTCCTGAGTCACTTTAAAAATGTTTTGGTCTATTTGGACGTTAACTTTTAAAAGTTATTGCTAAGTATTTTGCTGCGCTGACCAGTGTTTTTGGCACTGCCACATTCTAATTACCTATTTAAAAAATGTAATTACATTCTTTCAACTCTTCCCTTCATTTTTTTGCAATCGTGAATTTAAGTCCACTTGCAACTGACTTGTTAAAAAGAGGAAAATTTGTGCACTTTAAAATGAACTCTTAACATTCATTGTTCAGAGGCAAAGACTCAATTTTTCTGGTGAATTTGTCTGAGAAACCCTGAACGTTGGTCAGCCTTTGACATTGCTGAGTATAGTTGGGCACAGTCTAATTCTTGCCGTGCTAATGTCGATGGAGGATTTGCTTCAGACCACATGCTGACCTAAATGCGGAAATGCCACTTTGCTGTGTCATTTATAGGGCTGCCTGTTATTTAACAGAGAAAATAGCTCCAAATTTTGAATAACTAAACTTAGCTGCAAATTCTGAATAACCCAACTTAGCTCCCACAAAATTGGTTCAAATAGATCTAATTTGGGATTTATTTTTATGGATGTCTGTTTGATTTGTGCTTCTGCTCAATTACCTGATGAAGCGTTCAGCCAGAAAGATACGTATTTTAGTTTAATTGTCCAGCTGTGCTGTCTTTAGGAGAATAGAGGCAATATTGTGGAATGGAATCTGCATACAATCTCTGGAATCTCATTCTGGAATTTATATTGTATTGTTGAGTAAATCTTTTTGAGAACATGATTCACAAAGTTGGCAAGAAGCATTGTGAGCAAAGTCAAACATGCTTAGAGTGGAACTAGTTTTGCAAACATCCTTTTTTGTTCCAGAGTTTCGAAGAATTAGATGAGATCTCAAAAATGATTGTTAAAAAAATTAAAAGGACTACAGTTTAAATGCAGGGAGGAGAGTTTCCCTAACAGTGCCAGCAACACTGGTTCCCCTAACCAGAGGGCACAGTTTCAGAACGAGGGATGTGAAGAGTTGCCAGTGTCCGAGGCTGTCCAAGGGGTGAGAGAAAATGTTGAACAAAACAGTTTATTGGAGCAACTCAGCAGTTTGGAGGGAAATGGAAAGTCGGTATTTCTGTTGGAGACCCCTCGTCTGCAATGAGAGTGTGGAAGGGGTGGGGGATAGCCAATATAAAGAGATGAGGGGGCTGTGGTAAAGGCTGGTAAGTGAGAAGAGTTTGATTGAAGATGGGGTCAGGTGGGAAAGCAAAAGGTGGATATAGTAGCAGAGGCTGGGAGATGTTAAATGTAGGCAACAAAAAGCTGCAGATGATGGAATAGGACAAGGAAAGGTGAAGCTTGGAATCAAATAAAGGAGATAGGCTGAGCAGATGGGACCAACAGGGGAAGGGGACACAATAGAAGGAAGGTCTTGTTGATGGACAAATGTATATGGGGGGGGGGGGGGAAGAAACTGTGATCGGGAAGTGAGGATTGAAAAGTAGGATGTGCATGAGATGTGCAAGGAGAGAAAAAGAGGCGGGGGCGGGGTGGGGGTTGCGGGTTAGGTGAAACTAAAGAATTAATTGTTCATGGCGTTGGCTCGTAGATGTGGAGAAATATCTTTACTTGTGGTAATTGTGCTAATTTTGTGAAAACTAAGCCAGGTTGCTCAAAATTGGGAACACACTCCTCTGATTAAAAGAAACCTGGTTGTAAATGTGAACCTCGAAGATCGATAGATGGGTTTGTAGGGGCATCACAGTAAGCAATATTAAACTTTACTGATTTGCAGATCAGTAGGGAGGTGCAGTTGTCACCCTCCTTCATTGCTTCATCAACTGAAGTTCCCCGAATTACATATGGAAATTTTTTCTTTAATAAGATAAAGTATAGTTGGGTTAAGAAGTGACGAGAAACTTCAAAAAAAATTGTATTTGTATCATCACTAAAGCAATCAAGTATGAACCTAGCTGTGTAGCAGTGTGGTTTGTGTGTGAGGCAATGTTAGGCTATAATTTGTGTTTGGGATCTCCCCATGCCTGATCAGCTGTGTATGTATGATTCCACAGGTTGCATTTCCCCCAGCTGGCTTTGCGGCGCAGGTTAGGCCAGCTGAGCTGTATGTCCAAGCCCGCACTCAAGCTCCGTACCTGGCCTCTGTCTTTTCTCTATTTCTTCCTGCCATTTAGTGTCCTTAAGCCTCTTGCAAAGGTAGGATGGCGGCCAACAAGCAGGGTAAGTGTGCGTTATTTCTAGGTTTGTGACGGGATGGGGAGTGGGGTTGATGAAAGGGTAAATCCGGCATCCATAGGTTGCTTGGTGATTAAATTAATGTATACTTCTGCTGTATATTGATGTGCTGTGATACTTGCCATCTTTTTCTGTGCCTAGTGGTGGCATGTAGGTAGCAACATGTTAAGATTTGTTTTGATAAAGTGAGCAACTGTCTGTATTTCTAGTCTGTTTTTCTATTGTGCATTTATTCAACTCATTTGGGTCCGAGTACTGGGCAACATAGGTTGATGCCTCTGTTCTGGCTGGGTTTCAGGCTGTAGAAATGCAGTCATTAAAATCTACATCTGTGTTGACCATTTCATACACAGTTTTGTTTAATTTTTATCTGATTACCCAACTGAGAAGCGTTGGTAAATTTTACCCATTGAAGGTGGGTCATTATTATAATTGAGATTGAAAATCAGCAAACTGCAGATGCTGGAAATCTGAAATAAAAACAAAAAATGCTGGAAATATTCTTAAGTCGGGCAGCATCTGCGGACAGAAAATGGAGTTGGTGTTTCCCATGTTTGATGAAAGTCCCTTCATCGAAATCCTAACTATTTCTCTTACCGTGGGTACTGCCTGACCCGCTGAGCATTTTCAGAGCAGATAACCAAGATGGATAGGAAAGGTTTGAAGGGATATGGGCCCCGGCATAGGAAGTGGGACTAGATTGGTAAGGCAACCTGGCTGGTATGGATCATGGTATGAATGTTGTGCATCTCTATGACTTAGTTAGCCTGCTATGTTGAAAGGAGCTGACATCAAATTGTAGCTGTGGAATTGTGTTAGTAAGAAATTCATACATAGTAGCATTGGAACCTTTGTTGATATTCAGCAGGTGGGACAGTGGGAAGCCAACTCTGTGGCTATTCAGCATTTTCATTGTTCACTTTGACTTTATGCAGGTCTATAGAGTTGAGTACACACAATAATGGCCCAAATAACAACACTGAAATCATTTGTCAGTGCAGTGGGTGGCTGCAAATTACGATCAGACCATCTTCTCTTTCCATAAAAATGCAAAGTACGGCCCAGAGTGTTGCAATGTGCAGGCATTACGATGCCAGCATTAAAACATTCTTGGCTCAGCTCCACCCTCAAGCACTTACTGCTGTCAGCACTAACAACATAAGCTTGACTAAAATTTTAAAACAGGTCACTACACTGGCCTCCATCCAGTTCTGTTGTTGCGGTTTTGCGTTTGATGCAAAATATGACCCATGGTGTTTTCCTCTTCTGGAACATCTAAATTCATATGTGGATCGTTGCAGTTGACATTGGAAGAGTGATCATCCAATTTATATGTGGTCTTTATGTTCATTTGATGAGAATTTGTGGTCTGTAACTGATTGGTTCATGTACCATGTCCTGGATATCATTGTTAGTTTAGGGATCTGGGAATGAAACTTTGATGAACTCTCAACCTCAGAACCTATTGCATTGACTAAGCTCTGGTCATTCTTGCCAATATATCTTCTGGCTCGCTGCTGTGTTCCATTGATTCGAGTCTAAGCACTGAATTGTCCTGAGGTCTTTTCCAAACCTAACGCCTCTAGCAAGCTTTTTGTAATTAAGAGTCTAAGAACTCTGTTGTAAGATATTTTTTGAGAGGGATTAACAGCACTGTTTATTGATGATATAAAAAGAAGCTTCATTCCTCTATCATTAAAGAAAACCACTCAAATCCAATTCTGATGAATAGAGAGAGGGTAACATTGTACAAAATGTGACTTGCAGAATGAGAAATGAAAGCAGGGTTGAGAGACCGGCTTCAGAAGGTAGATTGACGGGTCTTGGACCAGAGGTAAACCACAGGCCCCAGTCTGGAAATTCCCAATTTAGGAACCTGGATAAGAATATGAATCTTCTGCATCCCAATATTGGACATTCTTCTCAATCCTTGAATGCTTTCTTGATTCGATGCTGTTGTTCCCAGAACTCCGTGCCTGAATCCCTCTAATCGGGTTGAATGCTGGACAAATTGCTGTCCTCCATTTTTGAGGAAGTGGTGGATAGAACACTTAGAAAATCCTAAAAAGATTAAGCAGAATCCAAGTGGTTTATGAAAGGACAATCATGTTTGAAAAATGTACTAGATTTTTGATGATGTAACTAGCAGTGTGGGCAACGAGGAACCAGTGTGCAATTTATTTGGATTTTTAAAGTAAAGCCTTACACCCTGACCCTAGCCTCGGAATCTGGCACCTGTTGTGGTTTGTCCGAGGCATCAAAATATTATCTCTCGGGTCACAGGATGAGCAGGCTGCAAGAACACTCTCATCCTAACAACAGCAGGACCCAACATATGAGTGCTCGAGATAAGTCTGAAGAATTTGTCGATCCAGAAGTAGGTATTCTAGGCATCCTCCTGAGAATCGTATCATCGCAGAACCCAGTCCTCGGCCGATTCTATTCACCACGTGACGCCAAGAAACAATGGAAAGCAATGGACGTGCAAAGACTACAGTGATCTGGTTGTGTTACCTGTGCTCTTGAATTGGCCCATTCTCAATCATCAGCCAAGTGATGTCATCATCATCAACGAATGCATCATCAACAGTTCACCAAGTTACACTTAGTTAATAATAATAATAATAGCCTGCTCATTGATAACCCAGTTTGAGATTTGGACCAGTTGTCTCCAAAGCTCATGACATGGACTAAAGAGCTGAATTAAGAAGTGAGGCGAGAGTGTCTGCCCTTGAATCAAGGTGTCATTTGGCTTAAAGTGGCATCTGAGACCCCTGGAAAACTGAAGTAACTGGGTAAACACTCCAGTGGATGGAGTCATACCATGTCAACAGTCAGTCTCCCAGCCTCCGGGCATCAGTGCAGGAGCCCATTGAGGGATTATTCCTAGGCCGAACCATCTTCAACTGTTTCAACGACTTTCCTTCCACTTTGTCAGAAGAGATGTTGGCTAAAGATTAAGGTGGTCATTTCCATTCACAACTCATCAAATAAAGCAAGACTTAAATCGATATGGGCATTGGCTTGGAAATGGCAGTAACATGTGCCAGTCAATGACTACCTTTGGCAAGAGAGTAACAACATATCCAATGTTTTGTGGTATTATTGTCGCCAAATTCCCTCTGCCCTAATTAACTGGACCAGTACCTTTCCAAGCAGGTGAGAATCTGGGTGTGCTGCAGCAAATAATTTGTCTCTTGACATCCTAAAGCCTTCCATCGTCTACAAGCACCACTAAGAGCAGTGCGGTGGAATAGTCTTCACATGTCTGAATGAGTGGAGTTCCAACAATACCGAGGAAGCTCTGCACCATCTGGCACAAAACAGACCGTCATTGAAACCCCATTTATCACCCTAAATGTTCCTTCCTTTCATCACCAAGGCACAGTCCCTACAGTGTGTACCATATACAAAGTGCACTGAAGTTACTTGCCCAGGCTACTCTGACAGCACCTGTGCTGGGCACCAGAGCACCATTCTAAAATCAGCAAGAGGGATAAACATCAGATGTATGAGCTCACACACCACCATCTGCAGGTTCCCTCCAAGTCACGCACTGTCCTGCCCTGGAAATCTATCGCCGGTCCTTCATTGCTAAATCCATGAACCCCGTGGCCAGCAGCAATGTGGGAGTACCTTCACCAGGGGTAACTGTGGATAAAGAGTGGTGTTGGAGTACTTGGTGTGTTGCATGCAGTTCTGATTGTCACACTATAGGAAGGTTGTGGTTGCACTGGAGAGAGTGCAGAGGGGATTCATGGGATATTGCCTGGACTGGAGGACTTTAGACATGGGAGAAATTGGGTAGGCTGAGCTTCTTTTCCCTCATGAAGGAGATGTGGAGAGGGGAGTCAAGGCATATCAAATTATAAGAAATGTAAATAGCGAAGATGGTTGGAATGTTTTTCTCATTGTGGTGTCAAACGCAAGAGGGTGTGGGTCTACAGTGGGCGGTAGGAGTTTTAAAGGAGATTTGACAAGATATTTTTTGCACAGTGTTTGATATCTGGAATTTGCTGAGGTCGTGAAGTCGGATACAATTACTACTTTTCAGACACCGACAGGCATTTAAATAGACATGGCATAAATGATACGGGATTAGTTTAGATGGGCAAAAAAGTCAGCATGGACGTGTTGTGTTGAAGTGCCTGTT
Organism: Rhinoraja longicauda; assembly: GCF_053455715.1. Taxonomy (NCBI): domain Eukaryota; kingdom Metazoa; phylum Chordata; class Chondrichthyes; order Rajiformes; family Arhynchobatidae; genus Rhinoraja; species Rhinoraja longicauda. The sequence continues at coordinate 14,073,099 of NC_135977.1, forward strand.
ACTATGCTGTACATCCCTATAACTAATATGTCTCGCCACTGGCTTCTCGAGAGCATAAATGTTGCAGATCCTGAAAAAGATTCAGGCTGGTTGTGGTCAGGCTGGATTTAGATTAGGTTTTAAATTTTACACCTGAGCAAATCTCTACTTCAGAAATCTGCAAGGATGGAGATCTGGCTTGCTGACAGAAAGTCAATAGGGAAAATCTCTGAGGAAGGACCACAGGTTAGGGCCTGGCCATTGCACATAAATTATTTAATAATTTGTATTAAAACACCATGAACTATTTATGATGTGATGTATTAATGTTAAATAATGGAATAACGTTACTTGTTGTGAAAATGTAATGTTCTGTACTAATATATTTTAGAGTTTTCTTATGAATAAAATATATTTTCACAATTTTAAAATGGGTAATTTTAGGCTGGTGAACTGTAATGAGTGGGATGCCGCAGAAATTGCCATTTACAATCTAAATTAAAGTTGTAGACAAAGGCACTGGGTGATGATGGTGTTCAACTAGGTGGAAAAGTGAGGAGAATGCAGAGTGAGTAAAGGGCTATAAATGGATTACATAGAGAACGTGCAGAAATACAGTCATCTACTAGAAACATAGAAATTCGATGCAGGAGTAGGCCATTTGGCCCTTTGAACCATTCAATATGATCATGGCTGATCATCCAAAATCTGTACCCCGTCCCTGCTTTTGCCCCATATCCCTCGATTCCGTTAGCCCCAAGTACTATATCTAACTCTCTCTTCAAAACATCCAGTGAATTGGCCTCCACTGGCTTCCGTGGCACAGAATTCCACAGATTCACAACTCTGGCTGAAAAGGTTTTTCCTCATCTCAGTCCTAAATGGCCTGGGAGAAATAAAAAAGCAGATTTAAATGCAGCGAGACTAATGCTGGTGTCACCTTGTTACCTTAGAACCAAGATCAAATTGGAGGTACAGCATATGAATTGAAAGGCAAATTGAATGATTGGATAATTAAGAGTTAGATTTAGCTCTTAGGTCTGAAGGAATTAAGGGATATGGGGAAAAAGCAAGAACGGGTTACTGATTTTAGATGATGAGCCATGATCATGTTGAATGGCAGTGCTGGCTTGAAGGGCTGAATGGCCTCTTCCTGCACCTATTTTTCTGCGTTTCTATGTCGGCCCTCTGACCTGAAAGTTCCTCAAGATCTGCCTATAGTCTCCTGCTTCTTGTGTACATGCAGATAATTACCAGGTGAACCTTGATAACATCAATCTCACTGTCACTAATCTTTCCTAGCCTCCCCCCACCTCCCGAGACTGAATGAATGTGGTAGCAGCATTGGGTTCTCCCTCACTATTACTGCTTTGTTTCCCCTTTGTCTTATCACCTCCCTCCACGTTTATTAGCTCCTCAGAAATTTCATTCGTGCTTTGCTTACATCCAAGATTTCTATGACTGTCCTAGATAGCATGCTTCCTCTGAGCACATCTGCAGCCAGTCTTCCAGCTTGGACCGGCATTGTCCGATCACCCTAGGCTCCCTGGCTAATATTGGCTCCTCCCATTCAAATTTCGAGATTTATAATCATGTTTTCAAATTCTTCTGTGGCTTCCCCACTTCCAATCTGCAGCCTCCCTCGGCCCTACAACCTCCAGAACCCATCTTCCTTTCCAACACCGGCATCTTGTGTATGGCTTAATTTATTTGCTTCACCATTCTGGTGTCTGGCTCCCACGCTCTATAAGTCTCCCTTTAAACTGGTCTGTCTTTGAGGTACTCCTTGAAACCCATCCAATTCACTGTGCCTTTGTCTAATATCTTATGAGATTAATGAATCTTCTTTAATTACATTTTTGTACGGCAATTTGGGACAGTTTATATTTTAAAAGGAACTTTACAAATTAGAGATGTAAATTAATATGCCGTGATTGATGAAAGTTTAAATAAAACAAAATTGTTAAGTATTCAGCAGGTCAAGCAGCATCCGTGGAGACCAAATATTTAACTCTTGCAGATATCTCTCTCTATCCCCCCTCTTGCCACCCTCGTTTATCTGCACTGTCTCTGCTCACACCACTGCCTCTTCCCCCCCACCCCCCTGCCATAATTAAGCAAAAGGAAAGTTCTGGAACTGCACAGGAGGTCACCTTTTGATGCTGGAACAGAGAAGATAATTCTCCAGCTGTGTACACCCATTATCCTCGTACTTGCAGTGTTCTTCAGATGGAACATTAACTCCACAGATGCTGAATGTCCCCTGTATGTTTCATGTTTTGGATTCACAATGACTGATGTTTGTACACCAAACAGATGCTAACTGAGGCTGCCCTCTGCCAAAGGTGAAGCAAGCAGATAGGGGGGCAGTGCAACTCCTGGCAGCCCCTGTCCCAACCCAGCAAATATACACAGTTCCTTGTAGTTGCCATTAGTATGTCAGTATTATTTCCTGTTATTTTTTTGCACCCATTTGAGATTCACAGTCCCCTCAAGTCAGTTCAGATAAATTGTGTAAAAGCGAGGAATCGCCCTCGGTGCTGCCCACCTCATCCAGCTCCCTGGGAGCACATGACGAAAATGATTTGGTGTGAACTATCAGGGGCAGCCTCTTAACATTTCCGCAGGGGTGGTGCTCAGAGTTCACACATGATAGGAACAGAATTATTCCATTTGGCCCATCAAGTCTATCTGCCATTCAATCATGGCTGATCTATCTTTCCCACTCAACCCCATTCTCCTACCTTCTCCCCGACACCCTTAACTGTCTTCCTTAAATTGTATAAATTAATTTTCAAATGCAAAATACCACAACTTCAGGTAATAACCTTCACGCATTGTTTCAATGCTTGCAAGTACTTCCAAATAGGGAAGATACGATGTACACATTTGGATTTGAAATGTTTCCTCTGATAGCTCGTGAATCAGTCTCGTATGTAAACCCATTCTCCTGAATGTATGTTTTTAAATTTGCTGTCCTCTACAACATTTGGCATCCATAAGAGTAGGTGCTGTTTCTCCATGTATGGTGGTGCTGCCTGAGACCTCAGCCATTGCTCTCTCTCCCTCAGCCAGAGCATCAGTCCCGCTGGTGTCAGCACTTTAATGATACTCGTCTGAATCTTGCAGGTTGGTTTGTATAAAACGATTCCCACCCGGCTGCTGTCTCGGGCGTGGGGCCGGCTCAACCAGGTGGAGTTACCCACCTGGATGCGAAAGCCAGTCTATAATTTGTACATATGGACGTTTGGGGTCAATATGAAGGAAGCTGCAGTAGAAGATTTGCAGCACTACCGAAACCTCAGCGAATTCTTCCGCAGAAAGCTAAAGCCACAGGCACGTCCTGTTTGCGACTCTCACTGTGTGGTAAGTTGCATTCAATCCTTCCAGGTATAACAGTGAAATCCTGAAGAAAGTACCAAAACAAAATCCAAGGCCCCCCCCTCTCACATTCGGATTCTCCTTCAGATTTATTTCCTTCCAGTGCTTGAATTTTCATTGGGTTATAATTCTCCCTGTCCATTGTGATGACTGCTTGGCTGCAGGAACTCCTTAATTGAATTTTAGGTATATTCTGAGACTGGCATGCGAGAGGAGCTAGTTTCTGGTCTAAAGTGGAGATGGGGGGGAGAAATCGGAGAGGTTCCTGTTCCCACTCGTTGAGTGGTGACTTGCCACGGATACATAGCTTCCCACCACAACCCCTCCGCTGCCCATGCTCATGGCTGTTGCAGGGAGGGAAGTTGGACTGTCCGTGGGCAGAAGAATTACAGCTCAGTGTATCCAAACTGCACCAAATCTTGCACTTGGTGTGACAGACTTCCTGATGATATCTGACATCAGTGGAAAGACCTCGGGCTTGGTGAAATTCTGGTTTTATTCTGCCATTTAGGGAGCACAGTGTAAGAGTTAATTAATCCCCTTGCAACAGGAGTAAATCACCTCAATGTGTCAGCAATGCATTTGTAACAAACATCAGAATATGTTTTATCACATCAATTTGTTAATTTCTGTTCAAGCTGGTTCACTGATTAGGGAGAGGTGAGGATAAAGGTCTTTTTGTTTTTTTTGAATATCATTTATATAGCTTCAGTCACCTCAGGCTATCCAGAAACACTTAATGGCCAATGAAGAATTTGGGACAATGTAGTCACTATTGTAAGGAAACATAGTAAAATATAAAATGCACATAATGAAGCATTAAAGACTAAGAATAAAGAACCCCTTTTTTCAGCAAAGAGGAAAGCATGTGAATTAATTGGACAACCCCTACAGCACCGAACTATTATCTCTTTAATGTTCAGTGGGATAATTGGGTGCTGTGGTATTAGCATGTGGGCGCATTAGATACAGCCCAGGATATCCTCCATATCCAGCCTTTGTCCTAAATTTCAGCACTTGCTTATGTTTTGTCCCGTGCGATGGAAGGGAAATTTAACATTAGTTTTGTCGTGGAGAAGTTTCTTGATTATTTTAACTCAACGACGATCAGGTTGTGTGCTGTTGGTCACTGTTCTCATTGCCGTTTCCTAGATCAGTCCTTCTGATGGAAAAATCCTGCACTTTGGGAGGGTGAAGAACTGTGAGGTGGAGCAAGTGAAAGGTGTGACTTACTCGTTGGAGACTTTCCTAGGCCCTCAGACCTGGTCAGAGAACGTGGAGATTAGCAACAGTAAGTTAATTTCTCAATACTGGGTTGCACATCTTCTTGGATATTTCCGAATTTTGAATTATCTCACGAAGCTCTCATTTAGCTTCTCACTTGGTCCAGAAATATATCCTTGAAATCCATTGTGTAGTGTAATATTGGGCAATGTTTCATTGGGCAGCTGAATATGGAAGGCAGATGAGGAGGCATTTTTATAGGGCTTTCATAATAGATGTTTCCGAGTGTGTTGTACTGTAATGCAAAATGGAACTAATGATGGATTGGCGTAAACAATAATTGATTGTCAGTGTTACATCAGTGCGCTGAAAAGCTGGTATCCATACTGCGTCTTTCTACAATTCTCTGCATTGGGACAAATGTTATTCTCCACCAGTGACAGCACACAGAGTGAGGGATGTGTGGCAAAAATTGGGAATGCTTTTCAAAGTCAGAGTTGTAAAATGTAATGTCATTTTGTTTAGAGGTGTTTTCACAGGCCGGTTTCTGCAAGGTTTGTATTTTAATGACGGGGGGGGAAATTGCATGCTTGTTTTGACAATGGCAGTGCGATTGGGAGAGGTTGACAATTGAGTGTGTCTACCCACAGAAACACCAGCTTTAATAGAAAGTGTCTCTTTCCAAGCTCTGTGGTTCCAAGGCTCCTTCAGCTAAACTTAGAAACAGAAGGCAAACCTGCAAAGGATATTTCAGAGAATAACAAATATTTCATTCAAAGTAATAATTTTTGACAGATGGCTAAAAGCTTTACCGCTGAATGGTACAGTTGAAAATGATAGTGTGCACCAGAGGCAATAGTTTGGAAAGGAGGGGTGTGTAATGCTTTGTGAGATTGAACAGATAAGGTAATGAGGCCATGGTTGGTTTGAGGAAAAGGGGTTCAATTGCATAGATTTTAGACACTGGTTTCATAATACCAAGAGGATCTGAAAATGCCAAGAGGTGTCTTGCAGCTCATGAGGCTATCAAAGACCATGGCTTTGATCTTGCCAAAAGAGTTGGTGGAATTTTGAAATCCACGACTTAATGGTGTAAAAATGATTGAGAATGCCAGAGATGTAAAATTCTCATATCTATGTATGGAGTTGAGCCATGTCAGTGGTTCAGTGTGTCTGAGAGACTGCATGAGGATGATCAAAAGAGGAAGAATCTAGTGCGCAACCTTTGGGGTGCCGAGTCCTTCTAACCACCTTGTTGAATTTAGGATTGTGTTCCCTAAGAATATAGATTGCAAGTGAAATGCAGTCAGCTCACTTCCAACCTATCATCAAAAGCATCCTCAAGGCGGACAGAACTTCACTGCACAGTTGCTAGGTTTATCGGCTGTTGCTGTTCTTGTTGGGCTACACCGGTTTAGTATAAAGTACAAAACAACAGTGATTTGTAGAATGTGTAAGAAGGAACTGCAGATGCTGGTTTAAATCGAAGATAAACACAAAAAGCTGGTGTAATTCAGCGAGACAGGCAGCATCTCTGGAGAGAAGGAATGGGTGACGTTTCTTCACCCATTCCTTCTCTTCAGAGATGCTGCCTGTCCCGTGGGTTACTCCAGCTTTTTGTGTCTATCTTCGGTGATTTGTAGAATCCTATTTTTATCTACTGTTTGCTGCATAATTTGTTGTAATCCAACAGATAACACAGAGACGTTCCAGGAGCACCTGGTTACAAAGGAAGGCAATGATCTCTATCACTGTGTCATTTACTTGGCTCCCGGAGATTATCACTGTTTCCATTCACCTACTGATTGGCGAGTCTCACACAGGCGGCATTTTCCAGGTAAGAATGTTATTGTTCGCTTGGGTTTTACTCTGGAATTGGATTGATATTGTTAAAAGTGACCAAGAAATGGCTACATGACCTTTATCAGATTTGTCCATTAACAACAGTTAGTTGACTATTAACTGCCGAAAATCAAGCCAATTCTTTGTATCATGCTGTTAATGAAAATTAGTAAGAATAAAAAAATGTCAAACCAACAAGTATCAAATTCAGACATGAAAAACTAATTGTAAGGCAGAAAAAAAGTGCCTTTGGGCAGTATCTGTAGAGGGGGAAACAGTTCACAGCCTGACCTGCAAAATACGCCAAGCCATTCAACCTTGCAAGATCCTCTGTGAACATAAGGACACTGGTGTTTAAATAGGGAGAGGTTCCACAGCTAGTATAAGAAAATAACGGCAGATGCTGGTACAAATCGATTTATTCACAATATGCTGGAGTAACTCAGCAGGTCAGGCAGCATCTCGGGAGAGAAGGAATGGGTGACGTTTCGGGTCGAGACCCTTCTGAAGACATGAAAAACGAATTGAAGAAGGGTCTCGACCCGAAACGTCACCCATTCCTTCTCTCCCGAGATGCTGCCTGACCTGCTGAGTTACTCCAGCATTTTGTGAATAAATCGAGAGGTTCCACAGCTGTTCAGCAAACTGGAGTTAACATTTTAGGTTGATGATAAATGGCTGTCAACCTTAAATGTCCATTTTTCTTTCACCATAGCTGCTGCATGGAATGTTGAGAATTTCCAGTGCTTTCTGGTGGCGTTTGTTACGATTTCCGGCATCCACTGCATTTTCCCCTTTCAGTCAGGAAAGTCAGAGGCTGTCAATGATGTGGTAGCTTAGTAGTTGAGTCACTGGACAAGCATCCAATGGGACAAGTGAGTGAATTTGAATCCACCAACAGCAGATGAAAAACTTAAATTCAATTAAATATGAAATGAAAAGTAAGTACAAGTAATAGTGACCTTGGATTGTGTTGAAACCTCCATCCAGTTAATTTCCTTTGGAACTGAAGTATACCCTTGTGACTCATTGTGACTTACAGGTGCTCCTCAGCTTCCGATGGGGTTCCGTTCCGAGAAACCCATTGGAAACCAAAAGTATTGTAAGTGGAAATGCATTGTAATACACGCGATCACGTGGCCGGAAGCGAGCGGCGGCTCACTACGGGTCGCTGCCGTTTGCACCATCACAAAGTCGAACTATCGCAAGTCGAAACATCGTAAGCCGGGGAACACCTGTATTTTTGACCCACATTAATGTGGTTGATCCTAAGCTGCTCCCTGAAGGCCACAGAAAGCATATCAGTTCATCAATGGGTGGGTAAATAATGGTCACACCAGCACTTCTCACGTTCCAGTTGCATCGCATATTAACAAAAATAAGCATATTCAGCACCATGGTTTCTTTCTGGAGGGATAGAAATGGGAAGCCATTGTGAACCTGTATTGAATCTTGATTATGTGTGCAGTCTGGTCAATGTATAATGGAAAGAGTATGGAGGCATTGGCGAATGCAGGGAAGATTCACCGGATGGTACATAAATGAGGGTACACATCAATAAACGACCTGACTTGGTTACTCTGCATGAGGAGAAGTTAGAGGGGTAACATAATAGAGGTCTTTAGATGTTTTCAGTTATGGAGAAGAGGTGAAGAAAGACCATAGGTATATGACACCAAATGTCCAACAAGGAACTGAAAGGGAACCTCATGTACGAGGGAGATGAGAATGTGTAACTGCCACAGAGTGGTTGGAGACAATATTATGTGTATTTAGGGGAAGGCAGGGCAAGCAGATGAGGGAGAAGGGAATGGAGAGATTGATGGAGTAGAGTTAGGGGAAGGTCCTGAGACCCAAGGTCTGGCATCATTAGCCCTTGGACCCGGCGTTCAGTGCCTTTCCAGTCACGGGCAGTTCCACTCTGAGGGAAGCAATGGCTGGACTGGGCCATGCAGCTATCCTGTGGAAAGTAGCATATCTCTGAAACTTTCCCAGCAGCTAGCTCTCATGTTGTGGGTTGTGGATACTCTCTACTCTTCGCCCAGCTCAATGCTTTGTTGTCAGGTAACATGCAGTGACAGCTAATGGATATAGATGAGCTCTCTGATCTAACATGCGAGCTTCCACGATACAGCCTAGAACCTGCGTGTGCTAGCTTAGTCTGGAAGGGAATGAACGAGATGGGCCTTTAATATTATTGCCATCTCCTTGATGGTCAAAAGAGTTGCATAGACAGAATTGCTTTCTCTGAAGATTGACAGCAGGGTGGGTCTGTAGGTTAATCTCTAAATGAGATTTACGAAGCTGTTGGTAATCAGCTCTGAGCTCACGGGGTCCTATATTTAAATTTCAAACAATAAAAGATGGAAGAGACTATCTTGAATAAAAATAACTTGGATTTTCAACATTATTCTTGTTCAAAAATCAAAAACTCAGACAAAAATGCACAAAGGTTTCCTGCTTGACAATAGTAGGGTCCATTAATGTGGTGCGAGTGAAGAAGTGGATTACACTCCTTGGAGCATAGTGGATTAAAATGAGCTTTAAAGAAGATCTAAATGACACGGGATTTTGATAAGAGAAAAACCTCTTTCCACCAACAGAGAAGACGGTTTTGAGATAATTAGAGACAGGATCAGTAAGAGGAGGGAATTAGATTTTTTTAAACACTGAGCAACGATCTGTAATTCCCTGCCAGAAAGTTGAAAAAAGATTCAATAAAAAACTTTAAAGGAAATTGACCAATTTTTAAAAAAATGCTACAGGGAAAGAACAAGGGTGTGATATTAATTGATATCTATTTTAGGATACGGTCAAGATAGAGCAAATGGCCTCCTTCGGTTTAAAAATTCTGTAATTACAAAAGATAACAGCGTCGGGCCATTTTCATTTCTATCCCAGCTGGAATCAGGAAGGATTACATGCAGTTAGACAAGTGTATTGAATCATTGTGTATGGTTGACATTGGCACGTTGCCTAGCTAACTGGTTGTGTATTTGCAGCTGTGGTTATAAAACCAGATTGCATATTTGAATGGATTGTTCTTGTCTTCCTTCAGGCTCCCTTATGTCGGTTAATCCAGGAGTAGCTCGTTGGATTAAGGAGCTTTTCTGCCACAACGAGCGGGTTGTCCTGGCTGGAGATTGGACTCATGGCTTCTTTTCGCTCACTGCCGTTGGTGCCACAAATGTTGGATCCATTCGCATTTACTTTGACAATGTGAGTAGGGTGGATCCCTTTGGGAAAGAAACTTCATGTTTTTTTATTTTGGTTTGTGGTTTCTTGCTTGCTGCTCAGCATTTAGGATGAATGCCAATCAAAGAAAGCTGCAGATGCTGAAAGTCGAAATAAAATCAGAACATATTGGAAACATTGGTCAGGATCTGTGGAGACGAAAGGAGTTAACATTTCAGGTCATCTATAATGTAAGAACATTTTAGCAATGGGGGTATAGCACGATACTGGTAGAAGGTAGAGAAGGGTAGAATGTACATTTATGCCCTTGATCCAGGGTTATCAGTGAATTAGCAACCAATGGATTGGAAATTCATCTCTCTAAAATTAGTGGATGGTTTAGTTGTCAGACAGCCTAGTTGTTGAAATTAAAGCACGTATTTCAGATCCTGTGAAGAGGGCCCAGAGGTTCTCACTCTTGCTGTGTCCTCTTACATGTCCACGGTAGCGCAGCGGTAGAGTTGCTGCTTTACAGCGAATGCAGCGCCGGAGACTCAGGTTCGATCCTGACTACGGGTGCTGCACTGTAAGGAGTTTGTACGTTCTCCCCGTGACCTGCGTGGGTTTTCTCCGAGATCTTCGGTTTCCTCCCACACTCCAAAGACGTACAGGTATGTAGGTTAATTGGCTGGGTAAATGTAAAAAATTGTCCTTAGTGGGTGTAGGATAGTGTTAATGTACGGGGATCGCTGGGCGGCACGGACTTGGTGGGCCGAAAAGGCCTGTTTCCGGCTGTATGTGTATGGTATGAATGGACATTTTGAACAAAAATGAAATAGAAATGCCTCAATCACTGTATATCCACAAATAAGTGCAATCTTCACAATTGATGCGATAAAGAAACTTGCAGCGTTTCATCAAATTCTTATGGGAAGTGGGATGGGAAAAGTACTTGCAGGTATCTGTGGGCACCAGTGATCTTATAGCAGATGCTGGTTTGAACCTTGAAATGGGCAAAGCTTGATGAAGGGTATTACAAGATTTAACATATTTTCTGCACCTAAGGGGCCAAGGCTCAGGACAATTTGGCACAGGCTAAAATTCCCCCTTTCATCCAGAAAACCACTGGCACGAAGGCTGGGACATCTACCCTGTGGACCTGCGCGAGGTTAGACCTGGCACTAGGATAGTGGTTCCACCAAAAGCAATGGGAAGAAACAGACTGTTGACAGCATTGCAAAACACTGCAGATATTGGAAATACTGAGGAGGTCCGGCAGCACCAGTGGAAAGAGAAACAGACTATGGTTCTGGTTGGCAACCATTCATCAGATCTGCAAGTCACTGACTCATCAGTGCAGTGTTACCTTTAGTTTTGGTGCAGCAGCTGTGATATGTGTAAATGACTCAGTAAGCCAGTAATATCTGTGTGGATAAGGGTCAAGTACCTCTGGGACATAGATTACAGGAAAATCCTTGGCTCCTCTGAGCACATACTTGTTCTCATTTCTGGGCTCCTTTCTGCTGTTCATAATCTTTCATGTATTTAGACAGATTCCCTTTCCCTTGAGGCATATTAGGCTGTGGTCCTATTTCAATTCCCTATTCAGTAACTTTGACCCACTGTTAAAATAAGCAACTCACTTTCCTTTATTAATTTTCGCATTTAATTTCTTGTTGCCATTAAGCGTATTGTGGGACAGGCATCATATTTTTATTGTTCAATTGGAAGTGGAAGCTGAACAGCTACAGTACACAATTGCTCCTCAATGGCAGCTTCGTGCTTAGTTGATGAATACCAATGTTAAGCCAACAATACTGTCAAATTGTTGAAGCCATTGTCCATCAAGACTTTGGTTGACTATGGAATGGGACGGTAGTGCAGGAACACAGCTTTTTATTGTATTATTTTGTTCTGCACAGGATCTGCACACCAACAGCCCTCGCTACATGAAGGGCTCCTACAATGACTTCAGTTTTATCACAAACAACAACAAGGGAGGGGTTACGATGCGGAAAGGAGAGCACCTAGGCGAGTTCAACTTGGGCTCCACCATCGTTCTCATCTTCGAGGCACCAAAAGACTTCACCTTTAACCTTAAACCTGGACAGAAGATCAGGTTTGGAGAGGCGCTCGGGTCCATCTAGTAGAATCACTGTCAAAACATCTCAAATTGGAATGGAGTAACGAGGAGGAAGTTCAGACTAGGAAATATGAGAAATTGCCATACCGAAATATGGTTTAAGTTCTGGCTGCTCCTCCTCTCCTCATTACTGCAGAAGCATCTCCCACCGCCTCCATCTCAGGGGCAGCTGGACCATGACTGGCGCAACAGTTTCCTTTGAAACATGTACTGACCCTACCCAGTAACTCCTTTAAATAGGAAGCTGATGGGAGGATAGGGTTTGGAGCATATGCAGTGCCATACTTTCCGTGCAAAGAAGAAACCTGGCAGGTCACCAGGATTAAAAGAACTTTGAGAGATGAACTGAGTTTTTAGGGCCCAAGTCAAAATGGGCTTAGCAAGGGGATCCCATAGAACATTGCAGGACTTGGTGATGCAAGAATGTTTGCTGAATAGCTCCATGCAGGTGAACAAGTGGGTCATTCTAACTTAGTTCATGCAGTATTTTTATATCCTTAAGAAAAAAAAATCTCATCCAACTACATTTCAGAGAAAATAAAATAACGACTGTACCAAAACCTAGTGCTGCTGAACTCCTTTTGTTTTCTAACGCTGAGGGCAGAAATGCTTAAACTCGAGTGCTGTCATGTCGTGTTTATCGAGACATCAGTTTTGCGGGTGGGCGATGAACAAATGGGGGTCGGGTGAAAAAAGCAAAATCAGGTGCAAGGTGTGAAACAAGTCACTGATTAGGATTTAATATCTAAATAATGAAGATGAATTTATATTTTTATAAATTCATAATTTGGTTTCAGCCGTGTTTAAGCTGCTGCATTGGTGATCCAACGTCTATGCTGCATCTCAGTCTGAGCCAAGGGGAATGACCAGAGTGACTGACCTTGTTTTGTAGACCTCGATGACAGCATGTAAGAAATAGTGTAACACTGAAGACAATAGAACAGGCATTGTTGGGTCCCTGCAATTAAAATATCCAAGAGAAATTATTTCCTGCTCTCTCGTTTACTTTAAATGCATATCATGTAATTAAACGAGGTTTCAAAACATGGGGGCAAACCACAGGTCGTTGAATTTTCCCGGAGTATCAGCATGCTTTTATATCAAACCACCACCGAAGAGGTTATGGGCAAACCCTTGGTTAACAGTGTTGCTAAATTCTGCTAGTACTGGTGAAGTCTGCATGTTCTGAAAATCATTATTTCAGTTATTGGCTTCAGCACTAAAACAATGGCCATGAATACTATTTTGAAACTAGAAACACTTCCCTTAGATTCTCTTCCACAGATTGGTGGCGAACATCTTACCTGCAGCATTAGAAGGAACAGGAGATTTAAGACAATTGTCGGTTAACTGTATTTTTTTTGTGATGTTTTTATAGTTCAGGAGTGTCTGATTCAAACCTGCTGCCATTAACGGCAGGATTGTTTTCATGTGGAATGATGAACAGTGACCAAGGAATAAAATGAATTAGTATTTCACAAGATTTATTTATTTATTTGAGAATTGCTTAAAATGTTCCTTATTGCTTTGGTATGAAATCTTGGGTGCATGATTGATTTTGTGCGTGCGTCATTGTCCGTCATTTGAGATTGCTGGTGAAAGTTTGGAAATTTCAACGTTCTGCCACATGTTCCTTTGGGCAATTTCTCCATTTGCACCATTGTGGCTTGAGAATTAATCTTGGTTCATGCAACTGCTTCACCACAGGAACCCTTTAGTGAAAGCAAGCAAGAGGGGGGTTGGAAACAAAGGTGGTATATGCTTTATATTAAAAGTGTTTTATAAATTATAGGAATCAATTTGAGAATTTGGTTAAGTATTATCACTGAAATGTTGCGTTGGGCCACCGCAAAAGATGTAGTTGTCACAGCTCTGTATTTTAGTCCACAGTTAGACATTTACATGTGCTTTATATTTTTACATGTTATTTTGACATAAACTACAGGCTTTGAAAAAAAAACTACAACTCCTGTACTCTCGTTCCTTAGATGTCTCATGACCTCACATACTTCAGATGATATATGCAAATCTGTTCATTGCACAATGAAGACTCCTGAAACATTTCACATAATTTGCTGATTCCACAATTGCATCCCAAAAAACAGGCCCTCAGGTGGGAGGAATTCAAGATGCAAGCAAGCTGCTTGTGATTGAAAAAACAAGTTTCCTTATACACCATAATAAAGATTGCAATTTGCTATAGTGATAGATACCATCACACAGTCAGGATCTCCCGAATCTCCTGCACTCTGGCAACCTGATGCTGTATATGGGGTGTGTCTCTCTTCAGCTTCATCGAAAGCATTTTGATGTCTGATTCCAGCTTGAAGTGAACATAAGAATAAAGTCAAAGCCTCTCACCACATCAAGAATCACAGTTAAGCCTGCATACTGATTACATATTCAGTATTTGAATAGTGTTGGAATAAACACTGCATAAATGCAAAGATTTGGTGCTGAGTGTAATTTAAGTGAATTTTGTAAAGTTGGGTCATTATATCAGTGCTGCTTTTCCTGGCAATATCAAATAGCAGGAAACCAATAACCACAGCCAAGGTTGGTTCATGCAGAAGGACATGCATGAGAAATTCTGATTACTTAGCAATCTAGTTGCCTACAGGGGCATCAGTAAAGGATGCATGTGTGGGGGAAAGAGGGATCCATTTCCAATACCATGCACGTGCCAACGGTCAAATTACCATGTGCATATTTTTTCAATATTAAACATGCTGAATATAAATTCTAATTAAAAACAGTACCAAAAGGCTTTCTCACTGGGAACCCATCAGATTTAACGTGCTCTGCTACACAATGTAATGACACAACCCTCATAGTAACATGACTGCTGAAGTAAGCTTGCAGTGTTTGGAGCAGTCCATTACAGAAGACACGGTGACCTCCGGTTCCCCATTTAAGGATATATATCCTTCCACAGAGGAAGTAGATTATGCAATCTGTACATCCCATGTACAAGGGTCTGGGACCACATCTGAAGATCTGGGTCATCTTATGTAAAAGTGGGATTTGCGTGCATTTGAGGCAGTTCAGGGAAAGTCCACAAGCTTTGTGGAAAAGCAAAAATAAAACTGCAGGTGATATAAACGTTTAGTTGCTGCATTCCATTTTTCTATTCTGATTGATCTCCCTCTATTTACATCTCCACACAGATTAGCTGTCCCTAACAAGTCTTCACCACCCTCTCTAAGCCAGCAACACCACCACTTAAATGTCATTCAAACCCTCTGTTCTTTCCACCCTCCTGAAATGATTATCTTTGCTGTTCCTTCACCATTGCTGTGTCAAACTCCAACACTGTGGGTATACTCCACAGCTCCAGTACGGCAGCAGCTTGCCACCACCTTCACAAGGGCAACTAGGAATGGGCAATTGAACAATGTCTTGGCTGGCTAAGCCAACATCCCTTGACTATTTAAAAAAAAAATACCCATCATGTCTACTCCCTCGTTATAACTGCAGCCTATGTTCCAGCAGTGAAATTTTGTAGCGGTAGTCGCACAGGACGGAAACAGGCCCTTCGGCACAACTCGGTCATGCTGACCAAGATGCCCCATTTTAACAAATCCGATTTTCGATATCCGATCACCGGAAAGAGACGGAAAAGAAAAACAGTGGTAGGAAATAACAGCAATGGCATAATTTTGTGGTTTGAGGCCAAATAAGGGAAGATGTGAGAAGTATGATCATTTCACCACCCAGCCCTACCCATTGCCTCCCTCAAATCTGCTTCCTCCTTACATACAGGAAGTATTACATTGTGTGATCAAAATTTTTAAGCCGTGTGAATAGTTCCTGAAATCATCTGTAAGACACGTTTGACCTTTCCAGCACTGATTTTCCCTCTCTGAGATTCTACTGAGTCAGTAATTAAGCCTGCTGAATAGCTTTACAATTGCGTGGTATCCTTTTGTGTCCCTGCTGTTTTGGAATAAAATCTGCTTGGCAGAGAACTGGCCAAGTCTGCTGCTGGCAATGAAGAGGATGAGGGTTTTGCACTTTGTTCATTTTTTGCCTGACTGCCTGATTCAACACAGCTGCAGGGAATGGCACGTTTATAATCCATCCCCACAGTCCCTCAATGTCCGATAAGCAGAGTTTATCTGCTGCAATGGTCTAGAACCAGAGAGTGGACCATAAATCACAGTGCAGCATTCCTGCTATTGTCTAGCTCCATCCCCACTGTCAGCACTTAACAGACAGAGATCATAATGAATCCCATCAATTGACAATAGATTAAAACCTGAATAAACCATTGCAAGGCATAAACAATCGCAATCAGATGCTCCAGTAAAACAAAAACCGGTAAGTCTCCACAGAATATACATAACACACACCAGGAACAAAGATGTATAGAAATAGAGTAATTTGTTCCCTTATTATAAGCCCTTCCTCTTTCCCACACTGAGTCACATCCCCGTGGCCACTGGTTGCTGACTTTACCCCAACAACAGCTGGATTATGCTGCTGGGATGTGTTGACTAGTTCTCTCCTCAAGCACATCCTTATCGGAGGAACAAGAGATTGCAGATGCTGGAATCTGGAACAAAAAAGAAGCAGCTGCTGGAGGAGCTCAGTGGAGCAGGCAGCATTTGTGCGGGGAAATGGACTGTCAACATTTCTGGATGAGACCTTTCATCTGGACTGAAAGATTAGAAAGAAAATAGCCAGTATAAAGAGTTGGGGGCAACGGTTGTCAAGTGATAGATTGGAACAAGTGTGGTGGAGTTCATTGGCAGATAAGTCAGGTGGGGGAGAGGCGGGTGGAGATAGCAACAGACGGAGATGATAAATGGAGAATAAAAGTCTGCAAATTCTAGAATCTGATGGGAAAGGAAAGTGAATGGAATCAAATACGGGTGGCTTGTGGCAGATGGGAACAGCAGAGGGAGGGGATCCTGTGGGAGGTGTGTGCGCGATGGGTAGGTGGGGTTATTGTAGGAAGTAGTGGGCGTGTGATAGGACCAGGCTCGATGAGGTGAGAAGGGGACAAAAAGGGTATGGGTCCCCTGAGAATTCAATGTTGATGCAATGCCTGACAGGACAGTGTGGGAATGGAGAGGGGAATTAAAATGCAGACAACCGGCAGATACAGAACACGGGCACTTTGGTAAATCCGTCTCACCAATGTAGAGCGGGCCACATTGAAATCACCAAATGCAACCGATGTTTAGGTTGCGGGAAGGAAGTATAGGGACAGCCGTTCACACCGTCTACGTTCACAGAGGGAAGCGCTTGGGGAAGGGGAGGGATGAGCGAACCAGGGAGTCACAGACCGGGTAGTCACTGCGGAAAGCAGGAAGGGAAGATGTGAATGGTGGGATCACGTTGTGGCCGGCAGAATTGTTGACGAATTATGTGCTGGATGCAGAAGCTGGTGGGCTGACAGGTAAGGACTAAGGAAACTCTGCTCCTTTGGGGAAGTGGGTGCAGGACATAAAGGACAGTTGAGGCGATGGTTAACCACTGGGTGTGGAGCAGCGTTTCCTGAAATAACAAGACATTTCAGATATCCTGGAGTGAAAAGCCTTATCTTGAGAACTGACATGGCAAAAGAGAAAGCACGAGAAAGGTCTGGCATCCTCACAGATGTGGTCTATGTAGCTGTGGGAGATAATTGGTTTGTGCTAGATCCTCATTCCAGATATCAACTTACCAGAAAGATTGTGATGGGACAAGGTTGCAAGAAGTCTTCCCAGTTTCTGCATCCTCTCACACATGACCACAACTAGCTGATCATTGGGACCATATCAACCCATTTCTCGTGTTACATTTTTTTCAATATTAGTCCAATTTTTGCTCTCAAGTGACTAAATCTGAACTGGGAACCAGATATTAATGTAGAGACTAGTTCTCTTCCTTCAACAGCTGTCTGCCTCTTACCGAAGGGAATTAAAGATGGAAAGATGTACCTCAAATGACTAAGTAATATCTGTAAAACTTTAAATGTTTTAATCCCAGTCTGTTCAATGTATGTGAATAGAAATGCTATTGGGCATGCGGTGATTTACCTGCTTTAGTTCCTGCCTCATCTGTGGCGATTCTCCATCTGCTGTTGAATTTACCTGAAGCCAATTCTGTAGCACAGAAGCCTGTTTCTGCCAGATCCTACAAAGAAACACAATGGAATGTTTATTTCCATATTTCCTTTTGATAAAGGAGGCCATTCAGTTCCAGCTCACAATCCTGTTACCCCACTAATTTTCCTTGCCCTAATGGGGTAATATTCTTACCCCATTCCCATCAATTTTATTAACTTACTACACGCCACAGCATTCAAACGTCCAAAGATTGTCCCTGGTGCGCAGGATAGAACTAGTGTACGGGTGATCATTGGTCAGCGCGGACTTGGTGGGTCGAAGGGCCTGTTTCCACACCATATCTCTAAACTAAATGTTTAGACTCCAAAGACGTACAGGTATGTAGGTTAATTGGCTGGGCAAATGTAAAAAATTGTCCCTAGTGGGTGTAGGATAGTGTTAATGTGCGGGGATCGCTGGACGTCGCGGACCCGGTGGGCCGAAGGGCCTGTTTCTGCGCTGTATCTCTAAATCTAAATCTAAATCCAAATATATAGTGGCCAATTAACTTATCAACCAGCACTTCTTTGGCATATGGGAGGACATCACGCGGTCACAAAGAGATCATCAAACTCCAAGCAGACAACCGTGATCAGAAATAAACCATGAGATGAGGCAGCATCTCCACTGAGCTGCTAGGCATTGTTCTCAATAATTTCATTTCAGACAGCATTGTTAAATTCAGATGAATGTTTTATCCAGACTGCCAAACCATGGGATGTCTAGAAGGATATGCATTAAATGCGTTAATAGGAGTTGAAGCAGTCCACCTTGTAACAAGCGATTTTGATCTAATCTATAACAGATCTCAAAAGCAAGAAGTCGCTTCTGCAATGGAGTCCTCAGATACCAGCCAACATAAAACACCAGATTATCTGCCTGTACCAGAAAGTATATTTACAGAGCTGTTCACCTTAGAGATTTATTTCACCTGTGTATTGTGAGGTCAAACAATCTATTTTGAGCATGACTGGGGCCAGGTAACCCTTTATATACCCCAAAAATAAAAGTATTCAAGTCAAAGTTACCTTCAAAAGTGTGCTGATTTTCTACAAATCTTAACAACGAGGAACCTGTCCCTGTTTACTCGAGATATTTAATTATTGTTGACTTTTTATTGGAATCAACCAACCTATTCCCTTCAAAAGTGGGAACCTGGAAAGGATGGATGTGTCCAGAGAAAATGGTTAGAAAATCCTGAAATATATTCTTACAGCAGTCAGATGTTGAGAACGGAACCTCAATAAGTGGAAACATGACCAGAAGTGTCAGAAATGGATGAATGAGGCAATTCAGGCAAGTTAAAACAAGAACATGACTGAACAATGCTAAAATTATACTGGGAAGATCATAGGGATTCAATAAACCAGCTAAAAGCATATCACAACTGCAAAAGTAGCAGTAGAGATAGGGACAAGAAGATGCTGAGAACAATATTAAACATTTTTCTAAAACTAATAATTCCTGGCTTTGGAAGGAGAGTAATAGAAACTTACGAGATCGATACCCGGATAAAGGTCATCAGTCATTGGAAAAACACTGCAAAATGTTCTCCATGGAGCAAAGGCATACATTAATAATGAGGCAAATTGGAGGAGACTGGACGGAATGGGATTACTGGGGGGAGTACGTGTGGGACAGCTAGTCATTTTGTTTTTAACCAGAGAGTTATGATAATCTGAAGTGCGCAGATTGAGACTTAATGATGATTTTGTAAATGAGTTTAGACATAACATTAAAAAAGGAAAAACTTGCAGGGACTCAAAAGGAAGATTAAAGAGTAAGAGTACTTCCTGGCCATACAGGTCTGACTGCATGTGACTTTGGAACGGGAAACAGAATTAAGACGAAATAATCTTTGTCAAAACAGTGTTAATGCGAAAAATAAGTTACCTGTGAAAGGGCGAGGCTGGCATTGCTGTGGGGATCAGTAGAGGTTGATAGGTTAATGGCAGCAATTAGAGCCATTTTTTCCCACAGGCCATCAGGACTGTTAACTCTCATCACCAGGGACTAATTTAATTTACTGTGTTAATTTATTTTTTGTGTTAAATGTTTTAATTCTATTCTGTTTTGTAGTTTTAGCACAATCCGCAGGCGTTGCCACTTTCATTTCACTGCACATCTTGTAAATGTATGTGACAAATAAACTTGACTTGACTTGACTTGACATTTATTATGGGGAACAAAGAAATGGCAGACGAGTTAAACCGTTACTTTGGATCTGTCTTCACTGAGGAAGATACACACAATCTCCCAAATGTTCTAGGGGCCGGAGAACCTAGGGTGATGGAGGAACTGAAGGAAATCCACATTAGGCAGGAAATGGTTTTGGGTAGACTGATGGGACTGAAGGCTGATAAATCCCCAGGGCCTGATGGTCTGCATCCCAGAGTACTTAAGGAGGTGGCTCTAGAAATAGTGGAAGCATTGGAGATCATTTTTCAATGTTCTATAGATTCAGGATCAGTTCCTGTGGATTGGAGGATAGCAAATGTTATCCCACTTTTTAAGAAAGGAGGGAGAGAGAAAACAGGTCATTATAGACCAGTTAGTCTGACATCAGTGGTGGGGAAGATGCTGGAGTCAATTATAAAAGACAAAATTGCTGAGCATTTGGATAGCAGTAACGGGATCATTCCGAGTCAGCATGGATTTACGAAGGGGAAATCATGCTTGACAAATCTACTGGAATTTTTTGAGGATGTAACTAGGAAAATTGACAAGGGAGAGTCAGTGGATGTGGTGTACCTCGACTTTCAGAAAGCCTTCGACAAGGTCCCACATAGGAGATTAGTGGGCAAAATTAGGGCACATGGTATTGGGGGTAGGGTACTGACATGGATAGAAAATTGGTTGACAGACAGAAAGCAAAGAGTGGGGATAAATGGGTCCCTTTCGGAATGGCAGGCAGTGACCAGTGGGGTACCGCAAGGTTCGGTGCTGGGACCCCAGCTATTTACGATATACATTAATGACTTAGACGAAGGGATTAAAAGTACCATTAGCAAATTTGCAGATGATACTAAGTTGGGGGGTAGTGTGAATTGTGAGGAAGATGCAATAAGGCTGCAGGGTGACTTGGACAGGTTGTGTGAGTGGGCGGATACATGGCAGATGCAGTTTAATGTAGAT
This sequence comes from Rhinoraja longicauda, assembly GCF_053455715.1. NCBI lineage: Eukaryota > Metazoa > Chordata > Chondrichthyes > Rajiformes > Arhynchobatidae > Rhinoraja > Rhinoraja longicauda. The sequence continues at coordinate 14,094,072 of NC_135977.1, forward strand.
AAGTGTGAGGTTATTCACTTTGGAAGTAAGAATAGAAAGGCAGATTATTATCTGAATGGTGTCAAGTTAGGAGGAGGGGGAGTTCAACGAGATCTGGGTGTCCTAGTGCATCAGTCAATGAAAGGAAGTATGCAGGTACAGCAGGCAGTGAAGAAAGCCAATGGAATGTTGGCCTTCGTAACAAGAGGAGTTGAGTATAGGAGCAAAGAGGTCCTTCTACAGTTGTACCGGGCCCTGGTGAGACCGCACCTGGAGTACTGTGTGCAGTTTTGGTCTCCAAATTTGAGGAAGGATATTCTTGCTATGGAGGGCGTGCAGCGTAGGTTCACTAGGTTAATTCCCGGAATGGCGGGACTGTCGTATGTTGAAAGGCTGGAGCGATTGGGCTTGTATACACTGGAATTTAGAAGGATGAGGGGGGATCTTATTGAAACATATAAGATAATTAGGGGATTGGACACATTAGAGGCAGATAACATGTTCCCAATGTTGGGGGAGTCCAGAACAAGGGGCCACAGTTTAAGAATAAGGGGTAGGCCATTTAGAACGGAGATGAGGAAGAACTTTTTCAGTCAGAGGGTGGTGAAGGTGTGGAATTCTCTGCCTCAGAAGGCAGTGGAGGCCAGTTCGTTGGATGCTTTCAAGAGAGAGCTGGATAGAGCTCTTAAGGATAGCGGAGTGAGGGGGTATGGGGAGAAGGCAGGAACGGGGTACTGATTGAGAGTGATCAGCCATGATCGCATTGAATGGCGGTGCTGGCTCGAAGGGCTGAATGGCCTACTCCTGCACCTATTGTCTATTGTCTATTGACTTGACTTGATAATACAAAGGAGTGTAAAATGTTCAGGCTGAGCTGTTGGACACACCCAACAGTCAGACAGTACTAATGGAAAAAAGACAACTAATATCACGGATGGATGACCTTCAATAGAAATGGCCAGTTCTAACACTGTTCTAAACACAGGAAACCAGTTGGCAAAGCTGCAGACTTCGTCATTGAGTCTAGATGACTGCAACCTGGTCAGATGGAAGATGGGGTGCTGTTCCTCGATCTTGAATTTGGCTTTGCTATAAAGTGCAGGTGGCCAAAGGAAGCATGTGGGAGTGGTCACAGCAGACTGAGCACGGGGTTCTCTGGAAATCTTCATTTGGTTGCTCCAATGCTCAGGAGATCACATTGCAAACTCCATATACAGTACACTAGATTAGAAGGGTAAGTAAATCACTGCTTCACCCTGGAAGAACTGCCTGGTTCGCAAGATGGGAAGGAAAGATGTGAAAGGGTAAATGTTGCGGTTGCAAGGGAAATTGTCATGAAAAATGGAAGGATAGGTTGGAATAGACCTGCAGACCATCAAGCAGTCATTTTGAAATGCTGAAAAGGAGGAGGAAAGACACCAGAAACTGTTGATACTGGGATCTTGAGCAAAGATTAAATCGCTGGAGGAACTCAGCAGGTGGAGGGAATGGACCGATGACGTTTCAAGTCAGGACCCTTCAGACCATTTGGACTAGGCAGGGAAAGCTTGAAGAGAGGTGGGGGTGGCGCAAAGCATGGTAAGTGATAGGTGGATAAAGGTGAGGGGAATGGGTGATTGGCAGATGAGTGGAGGAGGGGGAGGTATTACTTCAAAGTGGAGAATTCAATGTTCACACCACTGGGATGTAAGCTACCCAAGCAACAGACAAGATTGGAAGAGGTGCACATGAGTCTCTGTCTCACTGGAAGGAAGTAGGAGAAGAGGTGTAGGGACAGGCATTACATCTCCAAGTGGTTCTATTGCATTTTATGCTCCCAATGTGGTTTACTTCACATTGGCAAAATCATGGGTAGTCAAGACGACTATTTTGCCAAACACAAGCTCTTTCTGCCAAGCCCTGCTAGAGCTTCTACTTGCAACCATCCTATTTCCATAAAAACCTTTCTGTCCTTGGCCTCCTCGATTTACCAGAGTAAGGCCAAATGCAAACTAGAACAGCACCTCATATTCTCTTGGGGAGCTTACAACCCAACGGTATGAACATTAAATTCTCCATTTTCAAGTAATCACCGGCACATATACCCCCCCACACACTTTACCCTACAACGCATCTTTTGCTCCCTTTTCCCCTCCTTCGTACACTCATGTTCCATACCAGAGTCCCATAGTTCTCTTTTATTGCCTCCCTTTCTCCCCCGCCTGTTGCCTTCAACCCTTTTCACTCCTCTCATTGTCTGTTACTTTTGACTTATTTTCATCCCTAGTCTTTGCCACTTACAATCAGCCTCTGTCCCTTCAACTGTATCCACCTATTACTTCCCAGGCTTGTCCCACCCCACTTTTCTTTTCCAGCTTTCTGCCCCCACTTCAACCAGTCTGAGAAAGGGTCCTAAGCTGAAGAAGTAATCCATCCATCCCCTCCATAGATGCTGCCTGATCTGCTGACTACTTTCAACACTTTTTTTGCTGAAGGGAATCGGGAATATGTGTCTGGTCATATTATTTAAGCTGGCAGAAATATGGCAAAATATGTTCTGATGAATGCAGAAGCAGGTGGGGTGGAAGATGGAGATAAGGGAAACACTATCTTTGTCCAAGGGGGGAGGGGACGAAAGCACAGGTGAACAAATAGACGAGACACAGTTGAGGGCTCTATCAACTACTACAGATGAAGCCACAGTTGAGGAAGATAGAAGACATCTCAGAGACTCCTGCATGAAAGTCTCATCATCAGAGCGAATACAACAGAAATGAAGGAACTGGGAGATTTTCCTCAGGACTGGTTCTCAGTAGGTGGAGTGCTGGAAATTCATATGTTATAGGTTAGAGCAAGTGAGAGAAGTGGAAATATCAAGGTGTTCGATGTCACATCAGCAGTTAGCAATGAATAGACCCAGAGATGTTAGAGCCAGACCTGGTGGGTCTGGAGTTCTGGAAATGCAAGAGTCGACAGTCTGAAGTGAAGACTGGCTGCAGAGGCAGAGGAAGGGAGTTTGGTGCCATGTTGAGGCGTAACTTCATCGTAGGGGCAAAGCTGAGGCCTCGGATTAATGAGGAGAAAATTTAAAGGAATGGTGACAACTCAGCAGTGTATGGACCTGAAGGGAGAGATGGGGGTCAGAGGAAAGTGGAAAAGGTGAAAGGTCTGGACGGATAACAGAGTTCAAAAATTGTTGTGAGCATAATGGCTTTGATAAGTGATTTGATGTTAAAGAGCATGCATGTTCCAACACCTGGCATCAAGGTTGGATCTGAGGATACCAAGAGATCATATGATAACTGCTGAATAGTTTAAACCTGTAAATTTGGTTGTGCCTGAGTAGTGAAAGGTGCAATTTCAGTTGAAATCTACATGAATGGGGTGGAGCTCAGGAAAGTAATGTGGCTGTGGAAATGCATTTTGGAAGAACACCTTGTTGAAAACAAGAGGGGAAGCACATACCACTGAGGATGAACAAGGTAAAATGGACAGACAGATGGAAACATCCCTGAAGAGCAGAGGGGAGCTTTTTGGCATTCCTGGGAGTGAAGTAGTGAATTCAACATTAATTAAAATCCTGGAAAAAAACCCTGCAATAGCAAGAAATCTGAATCAAAACAGAAATGCTGGAAACAGTCAGCAGGTCAAGCAGCATCTTTAGTAACAGAATCAGAGTTAATGTTGAAGATCCTTTGTCAGAGCTGGGTCCGAAAAACAAATTAGTTTTACACTGAAGTCAAGTCAAGTTGACTTTATTGTTAAATACACTAGTGCTGTGAAGTACAGGTACAATGAAAAGCTTGCTCACAGCAGCATCACAGGTACATAGACTCAGACAACACACAGAACATAACATACAAAAATTATACAGGAAAGTGATGACATAAGAGGTTGCAAGACATGACATTAGTAAAAACATAATTAGAATCTGCAGAGAAAATGGAGGAAGATGATGGAACAAAAGGAATATCTGTGATAGGGCAAGGCTAGAGGTGCTTGACTTACAGAGCTGATCCAGACTGTTATCGGATGTGGTAGAGGGCAGGGGAATAAGGCTTGAAGGAGCAGAGACAGGGATTGGGAGAGAGGATGAGTGTGTCGGATTTGGGAAAAAAGAGAGTAGGGAGTTGAGAGAAGGGGTGCGCACGGCAGAGGGAAAGGAAGCAGGAGACAGAGTGGGGGGTAGCAGGAAGGCAGAGGGAAGGGGAGGAGGAAGGGGCAAAGGGAAGGCGAGCAGGAGACAGAGCGAAGGGGAGTATGTGGAGCGAGTGGGGGGGGGGGGTGGCAGAGGAAAGGATAACAGGGGCAGAATCTGGATGCAGGCAGATCAACATACTGAAGGGATGTCAGCGGTGTCCTTGATCATTTTCTTCTGAATCAATAATTCCTTTGAGGACATTCTTTGGCTGGGTAGAGTATCTTCTCTAGGGCAGAGATGAATTTGAAGGGGGGGGGGGGGGGGGGTAGAGGGCTGGCTTCATTGCACGCCTGATCGCACTAATGTTGGGAGAATTTGACCAAGGTTGTCAGCATTTTGCCCACTTGGTTTTGCAGCTGCAGGTATTAGTAAGAGCTAAATGCAGAGTGCCTCCCTGACAACCTACCTGAGCTGCTGCTTGCTGTCATGGAAGCTCTGCAGCTGCTGACGTATTCCTTGCAGTTCAGCCTCCAGCTGACGTTGCTGATTACATTCAGCAGAGTCCGCATCTGAATTATGGGAATGGAAAAGAAAGGATTAATCAGAGGCAGCCCTTAAACCATCTCAAAAGAATTCTGACCTTCACATTAAGCTGCAGGGCACAACAAAATTCTGACACACATCAGTCTGCATGCTGTGCAATGAGAGCAATTTGATGTACATAATAAATTAAAGATTAGCTTGGCTGGCTTGATGTAACTCCATATTTACACCGTTTATAGAAACATGCTCATGATGTTGCAGACAGATAGATCTATGTGCAGGGTGTTGTGGAAACTGTAAAGCTAAACAGTCCTGGGATTTTATTTGATGGGGAAAGGGAACAGTGTGCATCATAACCTGTCTGCAGATTCTGCCAAGTTCTAGAACAGTGAGGGATATAATCTGCTCCTGTTTCCTTATTGTATTTTCAGTTACGAATGGCTTTTTTAACTCCCTGTCAGTCCGGACCGGCAGTGAGACTGGACCAGAAAATCTACTGTGGAATGGGAGTCGACGTACATATGAAGGCCGAGCTACAGTTAAAGAAGTCTTCTAGGTTTCCTTTCAACAGACAATAACCAGCTCCCTGTCCATGACAAATTTGCCCTTAGGTGTCATGGCCTTAGAAGACTCTAAATAATCCTCACATTATCTGCAAGTGGTTTCACCTTCTGTACTCTCCAACCACCATGTTTTTTATGTGTTCAAAGAAATTGAAGATGCCGGTTTACACCAAAGATGGACACAAAGTGCTGGAGTAATTCAGCGGGTCGGGCAACATCTGTGGAGAAACAGGATGAGTGACATTTTGGGCCGGGACCCTTCTTCAGACTAAGATTAGAGGGGAGGGATTGTAGGTAAGAAAAGTCACAGGTTTTCCATACAAACACAGCTTTCAAACATTCCATGGACATGATTCCCAATGCTCTTGCCCCACCCTGAGGCAATGTGGATCTTCCAGTGCTATTGAGATTGCAGTTCGGGAGAGAAGCCAAGGCTATCTTTACCAATGCTAATTATGGTGGAGTTCAGGAGTATAGGTATGTAGGTCATTTTGATTGGGATCATCAACTGTCTGATCAAGAACTACTTCCTCTGCAGGATCTTTGAGATTTTCCAATTGGATTTTCTTGCCATAAGCGAACATTCAGAGACCAAGCTCCAAGTCCACATCAACTCAAGTGGATCGGACCTGCACTTAACATTTTCAAAATAAAGGTAATTAACCAGTCCACTCCCAAACATGCAACACCATTCTCTGACAGCAAAGGCTGATGTCCATGATGAAATTGCATTCAGTGGGCTCAGCCTTTGGGGAAGAGAGCATCTCAAACCCAGTACAAAGGTTATGGTTTACCAGGTAACAACATTACCTGTGCCCTTGCATCTTTCCTACAGGAGGCACCTCAAAACACTGGAGAGGGACCCTTCCAGTGGAATTGGTGATAAGCAAACTAACATCAACATTGTTTGCTAGAGTCACATCCCCATCATCAAGCCACTGATTACACTTGGCTCTGTTGAGCAGACCACATCACTTGCATGATTAGCATCACTCCCAAAACTGACTCCCTATTCTGAGCTGTTACGGCAGGGGATTGTCAGTGATTTGTCAATCATTGTCAAAGATTCAAGGATATACTTAAAACATCCTTGAAAAGGTGCAACATGCCCAATGGTTCGTTCGAAAACATGGTCCACGATCACTGTAACTAGAAAAGGTTGATTTGGATCGGCTGTTATTCATTTACCTTTCTCCTGGAAAGTTGGACTAAGGAATTCTGTTCTGTCCCTTAAATGATCTGGAGAGAGCAGCTGTCGAGTTGTGTGTTTGGTCAAAACTCGCT